>NC_135233.1:553376826-553978076 GCF_051348905.1 Ranitomeya variabilis
CCTCTTTTGAGGCTAGAGTATCCTGTAATGATTATAAGGGATAACTCAGGAGACTCTTTGCATGGAACAAGACAACTACAGGACACAGTTTTATAAGTGGTAAAGTCTATATAATCACACGGTGATTCAAACAGGTGCAGATAGAAACTCAAGTCCACAACTCTTGGTGTAAATATTAAACGCAGCTTAACAGTCTATAGGAAACTTCAGAGGAAAATGCAATCACGCAGAAAGTCTATGAAGCACAATTATTCTTGAGGATACTTGACACGAATAAGTCCTTGGTAGTCTAAACACAGATAGATATGCTTCTAAGGCAGTTCAAATAACATCTTAGCACAACCAGGGAGGCCTGGGTAAAATTCTCAGGTTTAAGAAGAGCAGCAACAGCTTACATGTCCAGCAAATGCAGATGGAAACAAACACAAGCAGCCAGATGTAGGATTACTGGAAACCGATGTATGCAGCAGAAATTCAGAGCTGAGTAGCAGGATCTCCACACAGGTTCACAAGCAGATGCAGGTGCAGGTGCAAAGCCAGGGAGTCATCAGGAGCTGGATGCAATGCAGAATACTCTAGCACAGACTAAAGGCTGGGGTGGAGTTATATAGCAGGAAGACACAGTGCACATGAGACCAAAGACGCCATCTTGGAAAAGGGCAGTAATGCACAAAAGGTAATCAAAATGTTCAGAGTCCTGACAAATACATCTCAAATTTTATTGCACTAGATTTTAATGTGTTCAGAACTATATCCACTATGGCTCCAATGTCAGTACTGGACACAAGGCTTTGCCTATAAAAATAGATGGCACACCATTTTGTCTTTAGGGTAAAATTGAACAAGTTCCAGGACCCATTCAAAGCTTACTGAGACATTGAGCAAACAAGAAAATCCTTCCAGGAATTATTACACACAGAGGGAGGCATGCTCCTAAAAACACACTGACTGATTATAAAATTTAGTTTGTTAACAAAACAGTTGCCCCACATGTGCATATATTGTAGCAGGAAGAATAATTTGTACTGTAATGAAGGGCAAAATGTGGAGGAAAATGCAGCCAACTATGTGGCAAAGCTGAGTTTGTTCCAAAGATGAAAGAACACCAGCAGGGCTAGAATGACAGAGACTTTCAGAGACTGAAAATAGTAAAGGACCAGCACTCCATCCGGGTGTAGTAATTGAAGAACAAGTTTATTCTGCCATATCAAAGCAACGTTTCGACCATATAGGTCTTTTTCAAGCATATCATACAGTGTGCAGGGCCAGCTTAAATAGTGTGAATGCCACACAGTGCACCAATCACTATCAAGCCACCCCCCACAGTACACATATCACATATAAAAATATAATAACAAATAACAGACACACATATAGTAAAAATCAACAACCGTAGATATATTCACCATATACTTAATATAAATAATATACATACATTTGGTGTTTTACAACATGTTTATAGTCCCTTTAGCCAATCAACACAATGTATCCATAGAGATCGTTACCCAATCCGTGGAGATCCATATTAATTTATTCAAAGTAGGCTAAGCCAATGGGTCTCATATCAATACAGCGCCCAAATGTATCAAGTACCGTATTTTCCGGCGTACAAGACGACTTTTTAACCCCTGAAAATCTTCTTAAAAGTCGGGGGTCGTCTTGTACGCCGGGAATCGCCTTGTACGCCGGTGTATATGGTGGGTGGGGGGGAGGAGTGGTCCTGATGACGAGGGGGCGTCTCACAGGAAAGTGAGTATCCCCCATTACCTTATCATAGCGCTGCAGCGTGGGGTCTCTGTGCTGGGAGCGGCGGCTGCTGTGCTGTGGTGCGGCGGCTCCTCTTCTGCAGTGTGGGGCCTCTGGTGCTGTGGGGCGGTGGTGGCGGCGGTGTATCTTCATGCAGTCGGGGCTCCTCCGGCATCTCAGCCTGGAAGCCCCGCCGGCAACTCCATCGGTACAATGCGCTGGCCTCCGGGAAAATGGCCGCTGCTTAGATTCAGATCTCGTGTCCCGAGATTTCGGGACGAGATCTGAATCTGAGCATGCGCAGCCCCCAGCGGCCGGGCCACCGCATCGCACCTATTGAGCTGCCTCCGGGAAAATGGCCGCTGCTCAGATTCAGATCTCGTCTCCCGAGATCTCGGGACGAGATCTGAATCTGAGCAGCGGCCATTTTCCCGGAGGCCACCTGACCGCATTGTACCGATGGAGTTGCCGGCGGGGCTTCCAGTCTTTGAGATGCCGGAGGAGCCCCGACTGCATGAAGATACGCCGCCGCCCCACAGCACCAGAGGCCCCACACTGCAGAAGAGGAGCCGCCACAGCACAGCACAGCAGCCGCCGCTCCCAGCACAGAGACCCCACGCTGCAGCGCTATGATAAGGTAATGGGGGATACTCACTTTCCTGTGAGACGCCCCCTCGTCATCAGGATCACTTCCCCCCCCCCCAAAAGGCACATATTCACCGGTCCTATAAGACGACATACGGTGTATAAGAAGACCCCCAACTTTTAAGAAGATTTTATTTTTTAACTGGTAAAGTTGGGGGGTCGTCTTATACGCCCAGTCGTCTTATACGCCGGAAAATACGGTACCTATCCCCGGTCTCTATACAGCAGGGTGCTCATAGTCTCACCAATAGGGTACATCGTGTCATACCTCCCTCATGTCCACATATATCTGCGTCATCCCCACGTCATCTGCAGCGGTCCGTCATCCAGCCGTAAGTCACACTGACGCCGCATCATGCGCGCGCAAGCGCACACTAAACCGGAAGAGACCCCGTCACATGAACGCAGCGAGGACTCGACCAGCAAAAGTGCCCGCCCTCATATCCCATCAGCAGCATCACGTGACCACGGCCGGGACGGATCACCTAGGCGACATGAGTAAACAGCAACAGAGTCACAATCGCGGTTACTAATCTATGATCGAAACATCTTTAACCCCTCTCTGACCTTAGACATACTATCCTGTCGAGGTGACCTGGGCCTATCTGACCCTCGCGGGGAGAGCGCTGCCGATCGCGGCTGGGTGTCAGCTGACTATCGCAGCTGACATCTGGCACTATGTGCCAGGAGTGGTCACGGACCGCCCCCGGCACATTAACCCCTGGCACACTGCGATCAAACATGATTGCAGTGTTCCTGCGGTATAGGGAAGCATCGTGCAGGGAGGGGGCTACCTGCGTGCTTCCCTGAGACCCCCGGAGCAACGCGATGTGATCGCGTTGCTCCGAGGGTCTCTTACCTCCTCCTCACTGCAGCAGGCCCGGATCCAAAATGGCCACGACATCCGGGTCCTGCAGGGAGGTGGCTTCACAGCGACTGCTCAGAGCAGGCGCCGGGAAGCCTGGATCTGTGCCCCTGGGGCAATGTTATAGTGTAAAAACAATATTCACATGTGTAAAAAAAAATAATAAAAAAATTCCCCCCCCAAAAAGCAAAGAAAACGCTTTATTATCATACCGCCAAACAAAAAGTGGAATAACACGCGATCAAAAAGACAGATATAAATAACCATGGTACCGCTGAAAATGTCATCTTGTCCCGCAAAAAATGAGCCGCCATACAGCGTCATCAAAGAAAAAATTAAAAGTTATAATCCTCAGAATAAAGCGATGCAAAAATAATTATTTTTTCTATAAAATAGTTTTTATCGTATAAAAGCGCAAAAGCATAAAAAAAGATATAAATGAGGTATCGCTGTAATTGTACTGACCCGAAGAATAAAACTGCTTTATCCATTTTACCAAATGCGGAACAGTATAAACGCCTTCCCCAAAAGAAATTAATGAATAGCTGGTTTTTGGTCATTCTGCCTCACAAAAATCGGAATAAAAAGCAATCAAAAAATGTCATGTGCCCAAAAATGTTACCAATAAAAATGTCAACTCGTCCCGCAAAAAATAAGACCTCACATGACTCTGTGGACCAAAATATGGAAAAATTATAGCTCTCAAAATATGGTAACGCAAAAAATATTTTTTGCAATAAAAAGCATCTTTCAGTGTGTGACGGCTGCCAATCATAAAAATCCGCTAAAAAACCCGCTATAAAAGTAAATCAAACCCCTCTTCATCACCCCCTTAGTTAGCGAAAAATTAAAAAAATTTCCCATTAGGGTTAGGGTTAGGGTTAGGGCTAGGGTTAGGGTTAGGGCTAGGGTTAGGGTTAGGGCTAGGGTTAGGGTTAGGGCTAGGGTTAGGGCTAGGGTTAGGGTTAGGGCTAGGGTTAGGGCTAGGGTTAGGGCAAAAGTTAGGGCTAGAATTAGGGATAGGGTTAGGGTTGGGGCTAGGGTTAAGGCTACAGTTAGGGGTTGGGGCTAAAGTTAGGGTTAGGGTTGGGGTAAAGTTAGGGTTAGGGTTTGGATTACATTTACGGTTGGGAATAGGGTTGGGATTAGGGTTAGGGGTGTGTCAGGGTTAGGGGTGTGGTTAGGGTTACCATTGGGATTAGGGTTAGGGATGTGTTTGGATTAGGGTTTCAGTTATAATTGGGGGGTTTCCACTGTTTAGGCACATCAGGGGCTCTCCAAACGTGACATGGCGTCCGATCTCAATTCCAGCCAATTCTGCGTTGAAAAAACAGTGCTCCTTCCCTTCCGAGCACTCCTGTGCGCCCAAACAGGGGTTTACCCCAACATATGGGGTATCAGATTATTCAGGACAAATTGGACAACAACTTTTGGGGTCCAATTTCTCCTGTTACCCATGGGAAAATACAAAACTGGGGGCTAAAAATAATTTTTGTGAAAAAAAAAGATTTTTTTATTTTCACGGCTCTGCATTATAAACTGTAGTGAAACACTTGGGGGTTCAAAGTTCTCACAACACATCTACATAAGTTCCTTGGGGGGTCTAGTTTCCAATATGGGGTCACTTGTGTGGGGTTTCTACTGTTTAGGTACATTAGGGGCTCTGCAAACGCAATGTGACACCTGCAGACCAATCCATCTAAGTCTGCATTCCAAATGACACTCCTTTCCTTCCGAGCTCTGCCATGCACTCAAACGGTGGTTCCCCCCCACATATGGGGTATCAGCGTACTCAGGACAAATTGGACAACAACTTTTGGGGTCTAATTTCAACTGTTACCCTTGAAAAAATACAAAACTGATGGCTAAAAAAGAATTTTTATTTTCACGGCTCTGCGTTATGAACTCTAGTGAAACACTTGGGGGTTCAAAGCTCTCACAACACATCTAGATGAGTTCCTTAGGGGGTCTACTTTCCAAAATGGTGTCACTTGTGGGGGGTTTCAATGTTTAGGCACATCAGGGGCTCTCCAAACGCAACATGGCGTCCCATCTCAATTCCAGTCAATTTTGCATTGAAAATTCAAATGGCGCTCCTTCCCTTCCGAGCTATCCCATGCGCCCAAACAGTAATTTACCCCCACATATGGGGTATCAGCGTACTCAGGACAAATTTTACAACAACTATTGGGGTCCAATTTGTTCTCTTACCTTTGGGAAAATAAAAAATTGGGGGCGAAAAATCATTTTTGTGAAAAAATATGATTTTTTATTTTTATGGCTCTGCTTTATAAACTTCTGTAAATCAATTAATAGGTCAAAGTGCTCACCACACATCTAGTTAAGTTCCTTAGGGGGTCTACTTTCCAAAACGGTGTCACTTGTGGGAGGTTTCAATGTTTAGGCACATCAGGGGCTCTTCAAACGCAACACGTTCCATCTCAATTCCAGTCAATTTTGCATTGAAAAGTCAAATGGCGCTCCTTCGCTTCCGAGCTGTGCCATGCACCCAAACAGTGGTTTACCCCCACATATGGGGTATCGTCGTACTCAGGACAAATTGTACAACCACTTTTGGGGTCCATTTTCTCCTGTTACCCTTGGTGAAATAAAACAAATTGGAGCTGAATTAAATTTTTTGTGAAAAAAAGTTAAATGTTCATTTTTATTTAAACATTCCAAAAATTCCTGTGAAACACCTGAAGGGTAAATAAACTTCTTGAATGTGGTTTTGAGCACCTTTAGGGGTGCAGTTTTTAGAATGGTGTCACACTTTTCAAATAGACCCCTCAAAATGACTTCAAATGAGATGTGGTCCCTAAAAAAAATGGTGTTGTAAAAATTAGAAATTGCTGGTCAACTTTTAACCCTTATAACTCCCTAACAAAAAAAAAATTTGGTTCCAAAAATTGTGCTGATATAAAGTAGACATGTGGGAAATGTTACTTATTAAGTATTTTGTGTGACATATCTCTGTGATTTAATTGCATAAAAATTCTCAAAATTTTCGCCAAATTTTCATTTTTTTCACAAATAAATGCAGGTAATATCAAAGAAATTTTATCTCTATCATGAAGTACAATATGTCACGAGAAAACCGTGTCAGAATCACCAGGATCTATTGAAGCGTTCCAGAGTTATAACCTCATAAAGGGACAGTGGTCAGAATTGTAAAAATTGGCCCGGTCATTAACGTGCAAACCACCCTTGGGGGTAAAGGGGTTAAAGAATCAGAGCATATAAAAGGACCTCAGATGAAGGGTAGAACTGAATCTGTTCTGTCTCCGCCATCTAATTTGTTACCTCCAATTATCTGTTTGCATAATTTGCAGTTTCTCAGCCAGTATACAGGACTTGATATATTCATACCTTTATTTGTAGTGCTTTGGCTCCCTCTAGCGGTCAGAGTCATGTTGACAGTTGTATTTTTCTGTTATGTATTTTTTATGTCTGATTCTCCTCCTCCTTTGCAATGCATTATGGTAGCTCAGCCTACATTTCCCTCCATTATCAATTCACTTCCAGTTTGCCTTCCAGGAAAGAAGCTTACACTTCATCCCCCTTGCGATTGCATTGCCGGTATGTCTTTATGCTCTCTGTAGATATTTCTGCTCTATATTAGCCTAGCTTAACCAGTTGCACTCCTAGTTCAGTTACTAGCCTTCTAAATGTAATGCATAACGTTTATCATGTGTAGTATGTATTTGTTCCCTACCATGCACTGATTCTATGTATATCATTGTTCACAGTTTCACCGCATCAATATACCACTACGTTTAATAAAGCACAGACTCAACCACAGTCTCCTTATTGGACCTGGTATAGCGGTTTAGCTGACTGGATAGCTACATGAGCCTGCCTCATTTAGTGAGGACAGAACAGTGAAACGGCAGCCATCCAACTAGTGGGATTCAAGTCACCGGCTACTCAGAGACTAAATACAGCTACAGCAATCTCTGCACAGCCAAGCACTTTCCCAAGATACCATGTCTCACAAATCGCATAGAACAAGATCTGTTACTTCCGTCTCCTCAAAGACAACATCCATCAGCAGCGCGGTCGCCATTGCCCGCGCAAATGCTGAAGCCGCCAAAATACGAGCAAGCTTTGCTGACCAAGAGATGCAACTTAAATTAGAAAAAACACGCCTAGATGATGAAGAGAGAAGGTCACGCTTAGAGAGAGCACGCATAGATGATGATGAGAGAAGGACACAGTTAGAGAAGGCACGTGTGGATGCCGCCTTAGAAAGCTTAGCAGCAAAAAGGGAAGCTGCCGCAGCCCTCACTGAAGCGGAGTCGCTAGAAGCCGCGCAAAGTCCCAAGCTGCATAGCCAAAGCAGTATGTCGAGTCTGGAGTTTCCACTACAAGACTCACCACAACGCACATCTCAGTATGTTAATGAACTTCCTGATCCAAACTATAACCCTGAACCAGCACCAAAACGAGAATACGACGTCTCCAGCGAAGTGAGCGAGAGTCATCATGAGGCTCAGCTCCAGGACAGAAACAAACTCGAAAACGTGACACAAAACAACTCTGCTAATGACTACCTTGCCCCTCACCAGGTAACCAATGTGGATCACCCTGCTGACACACCGTACGTCAGACCGAAGTAATACGACACCGGCTGGCGCCACCCTGAGGACACTAACAGGTATGAACGCACCTCACATCACTATCAGGGCGACCCATCACCAGCTTACTCTGCTGACAACCGGTTCACGACAGAATTTGCCAGGTTCTTCACACGACGTGAACTGGTTGCCAAGGGGCTCATGAAATTCACTGACCAAGCTGAAGGATACAGAGCTTGGAAAGCTTCCTTCCAAAATGTCATTAGAGACTTGGGGCTACAACACAGGGAAGAGATAGACCTGTTAGTGAAATACCTGGGAGAAGAGTCAGTCAAACACGCAGTAAGAATCAGAGACATTAATATAAATCGCCCGGAGACTGGCCTCAGAGAGATCTGGAAGAGGCTGGATGAGTGTTACGGTTCGGCAGAGGTAATAGAAAGAGCCTTGTTCAAAAGAATCGATGACTTTCCTAAAATTTCTAACAAAGGTCTCCAGAAACTTAGAGAGGTAAGCGACCTACTAAAGGAAGTCCAAGTTGCCAAATACGAGGACGACCTACGGGCACTTGCATTTCTCGACACAGCCAGAGGTGTTAACCCTATAGTCCAGAAGTTGCCCTACAATCTACAGGAGAGGTGGCTCACACATGGTTCCACGTACAAATACAAACACAGTGTTCCATTTCCCCCCTTCTCCATTTTTGTAGACTTTATACACCAACAAGCGAGAATTAGAAACGATCCCAGCTTTGACTTTGCAATGCCATATGCCACACCGTCACCACCTGCAAATCCACGCAGAACATCCGTGGCAGTACACAAGACTTATGTTTCTTCTCCAGGTTCTAATTACAGGTCTGCTGGCTGCTCCCAATCAGAGACAAAGGTGCAGGACCCTGACAAGCAGTGCCCACTTCATCAGAAGCCTCATCCTCTCCTGAAATGCAGAGCCTTCAGAGGAAAATCTATGCCAGACCGCAGAAGCTTCCTGGAAGAGAACGGTATCTGCTACAAGTGCTGCTCGTCCACAACTCATCTCGCCAAGGACTGCAAGGTCAGTGTAAAATGCACAGAATGTGGCACCACAGACCATAACACTGCTCTACACCCAGGCCCAGCTCCATGGAGTGCACAAAACACGCCAGCTGACAGTGAGCATGGCGGGGAGGAAAGGAACACTGATACAGCTACGCCAGAGATCACTTCACAATGTACCGAGGTCTGCAAAGGGACAATAGACAGTAGGTCCTGTTCAAAAATATGCCTTGTCAGAGTATACCCAAAAGGCCATAGAGACCAGGCTATAAGACTGTATGCTATCTTGGATGATCAAAGTAATCGATCCTTGGCAAAATCAACATTCTTTGACCTATTCAACATCAAAGGGCCAAGCACTCCCTACTCATTAAAGACGTGTGCAGGTACTGTGACAACAGCAGGCAGGAAAGCTACAGACTACCAAATCGAGTCATTAGACGGACAATTCTGCCTACCACTACCTACGATCATCGAATGTAACCAGATCCCAGACAACAGATCTGAAATCCCTACGCCAGATGTAGCAATCCATCACGCTCACTTAAAGCGAATAGCACACCTTATACCGGAACTCGACCATCAAGCCCAGATAATTCTGCTGTTGGGGAGAGATATCCTGCAGGTTCATAAAGTGAGACGTCATATCAATGGACTCCACAATGCTCCCTATGCCCAAAGGCTAGACCTAGGATGGGTCATAATTGGCAACGTATGCTTGGGACGCATGCACGCCCCATCTTCTGTGACAAGCATGCTGACAAATACATTGGAGAAAGGACGACCATCTCTGTTTCAACCTTGTATCAATGAGTTCCATGTCAGGGAACTGCCACACAGCATCCAACTGCCCAACCATTTAATAGACTTTACTCACGACAGCAGTATAGTGTCGGGAAGCTATGAGGATCAGTTAGGGTGCACAGTCTTCCAGAGAACTAAGCAGGACAACCAAGTGGCAATGTCGGTAGAGGACAAGTTGTTCTCGGAGGTAATGGACAAGGGACTCGTTAAAGATGAGACCAACAGCTGGGTCGCACCTCTTCCCTTCAAAACCCACAGACCACGTCTGCAGAACAACAGAAATCAGGCATTACAACGTTTCTCCTCTCTCAAACGTAATCTGCAAAAGAAACCAGAGATGAAAGATCACTTTTTCTCCTTCATGTCAAAGATTTTTGAAAACTGTCACGCAGAACTAGCTCCCACTCTCAAAGACTCTGAAGAATGCTGGTTCCTACCTATGTTCGGAGTATACCACCCTAAGAAACCAGGCCAGATTAGAGTCGTGTTCGATTCCAGTGCCAAATTTAATGATGTCTCCCTAAATGACGTTCTACTAACAGGACCAGACCTCAATAACAAACTGCTGGGAGTACTTATGCGCTTCCGTAAGGATTCCATTGCCTTCATCGCTGACATCCAGCAAATGTTCCATTGTTTCCTTGTGAGAGAGAGAGACAGGAACTTCCTAAGATTCTTCTGGTACAGAGACAATGATCCTACTAAAGAAGTCACAGAGTATCGCATGAGAGTGCACATCTTTGGCAACAGTCCTTCCCCTGCAGTCGCCATTTATGGACTCAAAAGGTCGGCTCAGGAAGGAGAAGCAGAATACGGAGCAGATGTCAGACAATTCATAGAAAAGGACTTTTACGTCGACGACTGTCTGAAAGCCATGCCTTCAAATGAGACTGCCATCAGTCTTCTCAGGAGAGCCCAGGACATGCTTGCCTGCTCGAACCTTAGGCTTCATAAAATAGCCTCAAACAGCCAAGAACTCATGGAAGCGTTCCCTTCTCAGGACCTATGCAATGGTCTCAGAGACCTGGACCTGGGGTCAGACCCCGCACCAATGCAACGCAGCCTTGGGCTTCTCTGGAATCTACAGTCAGACACTTTCACCTTTCAGGTCAACCAGGAAGAAAGGCCTTTCACACGTAGAGGCGTCCTGTCTACCATCAACAGTCTGTACGATCCCTTGGGTTTCGCAGCTCCTGTTACTATACAAGGCAAGGCCCTACTAAGAGACTTAACTAGGGAAACATCTGACTGGGATGCACCTCTGCCACCTGATAAGAGGATCCAGTGGGAAGAGTGGAAGAACTCGTTAGCGGCACTCTCCAACCTGAATGTGCCAAGACCATACGCCCCTGTGCCATCTTCTGAAATACAAAGCCAAAGACTGTACGTATTTGCAGATGCTTCTGTCAAAGCGATTGCCGCTGTTGCCTACCTGAGAACTGTAGACTCCAAAGGTCAGTGCCACATTGGTTTCATTATGGGGAAGGCCAAACTCGCACCACAACCAGAGCACACTATACCCAGGTTAGAGCTTTGTGCCGCAATCCTAGCCATTGAGTTAGCAGAGTTCATCACATCCGAAATTGATATCGACCTGACACAGGCCAAGTTCTACTCAGACAGCAAAGTAGTCCTGGGATATATCCACAACGAAACCAGGCGATTCTACGTTTATGTCAATAACAGAGTGCTACGAATCAGGAGATCAGTTCATCCAAAGCAGTGGCATTACATACCCACAGACCAGAATCCTGCAGATCATGCAACTAGAGCAGTTGCCGCAAGTCGACTCCTCTGTCAGGACCAAAACTATTGTACATTGAGGAATGTTTTCCAGACACCTTTGAACTAGTAGGAGAGGACTCAGATGCTGAAATCCACCCTCAGGTGTCTACACTTCATACAATGACCTCTGTTATCCAGCTTGGATCTTGCAGGTTCGACAGATTCTCAAGTTGGAAGTCACTTACTCGAGCTATTACCTGCCTGACTCATATAGCTCACTCATTCAAGACCACCAGAACTTGTGGCACAGAAAAATGTAAAGGTTGGCATCTTTGTAAAAATACCTATGTTACCTCCGACTTAGAGTTCTCTAGAAATCACATCATCCTCACTGTTCAAAGAGAAACCTACTTTGCAGAAATCCAATGTCTTATCAACAAAGCTCCAATACCAGTGAGCAGCGTATTGAGAAAACTCGACCCATTCATCGACAACAGTTGTCTACTGAGAGTAGGAGGCCGACTCAAAGAAGCTGAGATGGAGTTTGTGGAGAAATTCCCTCTTATACTTCCCGGAAAATGTCATGTCGCCTACCTAATCGTACAACATTACCACAATCTGGTCAAGCACCAAGGAAGACTATTTACGGAAGGAGCCATCAGGTCTGCCGGTGTGTGGATCGTCGGTGCAAAGAGACTCATCAGTAGTGTCATCTACAAATGTATTACCTGCCGTAAGCTTCGTGGTTCGACTCAAACTCAAAAGATGGCTGACCTACCAGCAGATAGACTCAGCCCAGACCCTCCCTTTACCAGCATTGGTCTCGATGTGTTTGGGCCTTGGTCAGTTGTTACACGTCGTACTAGAGGCGGCCAAGCCAATAGTAAACGTTGGGCAGTCATGTTCACTTGCATGTCAATCAGAGCCGTCCACATAGAGGTCATTGAGTCCCTCGACACGTCAAGCTTCATCAATGCCTTAAGACGCTTTATTGCCATCCGTGGTCCTATCAAGCACATACGCTCAGACAGAGGTACCAACTTCGTCGGTGCAGCAAAGGAATTGGGAATACCTTCAAATCTAGACTATAAGACTCTTGAGAGGTTCCTCAGTGACCAAAGTTGCACATGGTCATTCAACCCACCTCATTCTTCACATATGGGAGGATCTTGGGAGCGAATGATTGGTCTAGTACGGAGAATTCTTGACTCCACTCTTCTTCAAGAAGGAGCAGCGAGGCTCACCCATGAAAGCCTCATCACCTTCATGGCAGAAGCTGCAGCTATAATTAACGCAAGACCCCTGGTTCCAGTTCCTAACGACCCTGAGGAGCCCTTGCTATTGACTCCAGCTACTCTACTTACCCAGAAAACGGGACTGTCCAGTGCCCCTCCAGGAGGATTCGACGCTAAGGACCTCTACAAGCGCCAATGGAGACAGGTACAAAGTCTTGCAAATACTTTCTGGGACAGGTGGCGCAAACAATATTTGTCTACCCTGCAGCCACGTACGAAGTGGCAATCTACTAAACCTAATCTGAACATAGGTGACCTTGTTCTTGTGAAAGACTGTCAAATTCACCGGAACCAGTGGCCACTTGGTCTAGTTACCGCAACATTCCCGAGCAAGGACGGCAACGTCCGCAAAGTTGAACTAAGGATGACCAAAGGGAATGAACCTAAGACATTTTCCAGACCGGTATCTGAACTGGTCCTATTGTTGCCTTCGGAAGAAAGGAGTAGTGACATCCGTTGATGTCAGACGGGGAGTGTTCTGTCTCCGCCATCTAATTTGTTACCTCCAATTATCTGTTTGCATAATTTGCAGTTTCTCAGCCAGTATACAGGACTTGATATATTCATACCTTTATTTGTAGTGCTTTGGCTCCCTCTAGCGGTCAGAGTCATGTTGACAGTTGTATTTTTCTGTTATGTATTTTTTATGTCTGATTCTCCTCCTCCTTTGCAATGCATTATGGTAGCTCAGCCTACATTTCCCTCCATTATCATTTCACTTCCAGTTTGCCTTCCAGGAAAGAAGCTTACACTTCATCCCCCTTGCGATTGCATTGCCGGTATGTCTTTATGCTCTCTGTAGATATTTCTGCTCTATATTAGCCTAGCTTAACCAGTTGCACTCCTAGTTCAGTTACTAGCCTTCTAAATGTAATGCATAACGTTTATCATGTGTAGTATGTATTTGTTCCCTACCATGCACTGATTCTATGTATATCATTGTTCACAGTTTCACCGCATCAATATACCACTACGTTTAATAAAGCACAGACTCAACCACAGTCTCCTTATTGGACCTGGTATAGCGGTTTAGCTGACTGGATAGCTACATGAGCCTGCCTCATTTAGTGAGGACAGAACAGAATCTTATGTCACACATTTAACCACTATGCTGTATATAATTAAAAAAACAGTCGGAGGGCACAAGGAGTGGAACCCATATCTACACATCCATGTGTATCTTTTCCCATGATCCTTGTGTATATCATCCTCAGGGGCCCCAATCTTTCTGTCAGCTGACTGCAACAATAATCACCTAGAAAACAAAAATAAGGTGAATATATATATCCCAAACAATGGAAGAGATACATAAAATAAAAACAACCACTAATGCACACTACCCAGATCATGGAAAAGCTATTCTAGAAAACACAGGTCTGTAGATTAAAGTCTATGTTTAGACCCTTGGGTTGTAGTGATCCCAACATATAGATCCATCTTAATTCTTTCTTTTAAGTAACTGCAGTCTATCACCCCCCCTCCTAAGTAATAGAACACTATCAATGACCCTGAACCTCAACTGATTCACTGAGTGTTTATTTTCAAGGAAATGTTTTGGTACTGGTAACTCCGTAAGACCCGTCCTAACGGTACTCTTGTGCTTACTAATGCGAGCCCTAACCTCCATGGTCGTCTCACCAACACAGGTGAGCCCACAGGGGCACACAATCATGTACACTACATAACTTGACGCACAAGTGTACATCTCCTTCAAGAACATTTTTTTACCAGTGTGGGGATGATAGAAAAATTCCCCTTTAAGCATATTATTACAGCAAGCACAGCCTAAACATGGAAAAATTACCATATTTCGCTGTGCTTAGAGTCTTCTGGACCGAGATCTTTGACGTCCCATTGTCGGATTTGACCAATCTATCCCTCAAATTCCGTCCGCTTCTGAAGGACATCATAGGGTATGTCCCAAAACCAGGAATAGACGGCAGACCACGTTGTAGGAGAACCCAATGTTTTCTTGTCACCCTACCAATCTGGTTACTCGCTGGATTAAACATCGAGACAAATGGAATATGGTCGCATGTCTGTCTAGCACGTGTCTTCTTACGGATGCTCTCACGGGAGCAACTTAAAGTTTTCTCTTTATATCTAGCTACATCTTTACCAGGATAACCTCTCACTAAAAACTTAGAACACATCTCATCCAAACGTTGATCGATTCTACATTCATCAGATACTATCCTACGGACCCTTAACAATTGAGTCCATGGCAAGGAGCTCACCATCCTCCTTGGATGATTACTATCACACAACAACAAACTATTCCTATCTGTTTCTTTAACAAAAATATCAGTTTTCAATTTGTCCCCATCCTTGTAGACCAAAGTGTCTAGGAATTGTATTTGTGTCGTTGAGTATGTCAGAGTGAATTGTAGCTCCGAGTATATCTGATTCAAATACATCTGAAAATTATTCAACTCCTCAGAACTACCTTCCCATATCAGAAAAATGTCATCTATATAATGCTACCAGGCTCTGATGTGGCACCAGACTGGAATTGTACACAAACCTGTCCTCAAGCACCGCCATATAGATGTTATCGTAGGTGGGGGCCACATTGGACCCCATGGCGGTGCCCCTCAATTGCAAAAAGTAATCGTCCCCAAAGAGGAAAAAATTCCTTCTGAGGACGAACTCAAGCAATGTGAGGACAAGCTGTGCACACTCCTGGGCCACGTCAGAGCCTGATAGCATACAAGAAGCCGCCTCCAAACCCTTATCATGTTCAAATGATATGTACAAAGACACAACATAAAAAGATGCTAAAATGGTTGTCTCAGAAATTATCACATCTTCTATTTTCTCAAGAAAGTCATTCGTGTCTCCGATATATGACCATGCTGAGATGGCATACGGCCGCAATACATGATCCAAGAAAATAGCCATCTTATTAAACAGAGAGCCCCATCCCGAAACAATCGGGCAGCCCGGGGGATTAATCAAGTTCTTATGAATCTTAGGTAATACATATATTACAGGCATAATGGGGGAGTCAACGACCAAATATTCTGACAGCTTGTGGTCAATGAGTCCCATGGCCAAGGAGTCACTGACCACAAGCTGTAATTCCCTTTGGAACTGTAAAGTTGGATTGCATGATAATCTTTCATATACTGATCCATCATCCAGTTATCGCAATATTTCAGCCCTATATTTAGAACTATCCATTACAACCACCGCCCCACCCTTATCGGCTGGTTTAATAGTTATTAATGTATTTTCAGCCAAAGCGTTTAAAGTCTGTCTTTCAATAGATGTCAAATTATGAACTGTTGCAGGTCTAAAACCACTTCTTATTTTCTCAATGTCTCTCTGTACAAGTTCAATATAGGACTCCACAAAATGGTTCTTATTTGGTGCTTGAAAATTACTCCTATTATATAGACCCACCTCACGTAGAGTGAAACCCTGTGTCAAATTTTCCCTATCAGTTAGTTGACTATCCACTTTATCAGAAAAATAAGATGACAGTCTCAATCTCCCATGGAAGGTTTGTAAATCGCCCTCCAAACCAAACCAATCTGGATTATTAGATGGACAAAAAGAGAGTCCTTTAGATAAAACTTTAAGTTCAACATCAGATAACACGACAGATGAAATAGTAACTATCACGGCTCGAGAAGTGGACCCTCTGGGTCACGGCTTCAGAGCCCCCGAGGGCGAGCGGACCAGATGGGACCACCCCCTATACAGGGAGTGTTTGGGACAGGCCCAAGGGGGGTGAGGCAGCGACAGCCGGAACCAAAGGGACGACTAGTACGGGAGCCAGAGGTGGGACTGAGAATACAAGAGAGGTGGTGTCCCCGAGGCGCACAGATAGAGCCTAGCCTAGAATGTTAGGTACTAACCGGTGTGAAGGAGATTCACGGTAGATAGGGAGCGATGGAAACACAGGACTGACACGGAGACTGGAACTCAGGACTGGTACGGAGGCTGGAACACAGGACAGGTACGGAGGCTGGAACACAGGACTGGTACGGAGGCTGGAACACAGGACTGGTACGGAGGCTGGAACACAGGACTGGTACGGAGGCTGGAACACAGGACTGGTACGGAGGCTGGAACACAGGACTGGTACGGAGGCTGGAACACAGGACTGGTACGGAGGCTGGAACACAGGACTGGTACGGAGGCTGGAACACAGGACTGGTACGGAGGCTGGAACACAGGACTGGTACGGAGGCTGGAACACAGGACTGGTACGGAGGCTGGAACACAGGACTGGTACGGAGGCTGGAAGACAGGACTGGTACGGAGACTGGAACACGGGGATAACACGGAGGCTGGAACACAGGAATAACACGGAGGCTGGAGACAATGAGACAGAGTAGGGCACAAGGTAAACGCTGGTGGAGCCTAAGAGACCAAGGGGTTGTCGGCAAGGAACCGACGAACACGATAGACGCAAAGGCGTCTAACCTGGGCAAATGCAGGAGTGAAATACCCGATGGGCGCCGCCATATTGGGGGCGGAGCCATCGGGTCACGAACTCCCAGAAGCCCGTGCGGTGAGAGAAGCCCGTCTGCGCATGCGCGGACCGGCAAAGGGACGAGCACCCAGGAAAGCAGGGACAGAGGAGCGAGGAGGAGCGTCGGGAGCGCGCCGGCCGGAACGGTAAGTATGGAAAGGCGTAACAGTACCCCCTCTCTTACCCCCCCTCTCTTTAGAGCTGGAAAGGAATTTTTTCAAAACCAAAGGAGCATTGATATTCTCAAGAGGCTCCCAAGACCTCTCCTCGGGCCCAAACCCTTTCCAGTCAATTAGAAAAAATGTTTTGCCCTTGACAGTTTTTTTGGCGAGAATATTCTTAACCTCAAAAAATGCATCAGAGGAGACAGGTTGATGAGAACGAGATGGAACAGAATGAAAATGATTGAAAATTGCGGGTTTGAGGAGAGATACATGAAAGACGTTAGGAATGCGTAAAGTGGTGGGTAATTTCAATTTGTATGCTACATCATTAACTCGGCTAGAAATCTCAAAGGGGCCGATGTATCGGGGACCCAACTTCTGAGAAGGAATTTTAAGTCTGATATAGCGAGAGGAAAGCCAGACCTTATCGCCAGGTCGATAAGGAGGAACATCCAAACGCCTTTTGTCGGCAAACCGCTTCATTTTGCTACTGGCTTTTACTAGCGCCTCCTTAGTCTCCAACCAAATTTGGGAAAACTCCTGGGACAAGGAATCCGCCGCCGGTACGCCTGAGGTGGGGAGAACAGGGAGAGGAATGCCGGGATGTTGCCCAAAAACAATAAAAAAGGGTGACTTAGATGAGGATTCGCTAGTATGGTTGTTGTAGGCGAATTCTGCCCAAGGAAGAAGAGATACCCAGTCATCATGGTGAGCATTGGAAAAGTGACGAAGATAAGAGATGAGGATTTGATTAGTACGTTCCACTTGACCGTTGGACTGGGGATGGTAAGCAGAGGAAAAATCTAGCGATACCTTCATAAGGCCACAAAGCGCTCTCCAAAAACGGGAGGTAAACTGGACTCCTCGGTCAGAGACGATGTGCTGAGGAAATCCGTGAAGCCGAAAAACTTGAAGTAAAAAAATCTTCGCAAGGTCAGGAGCAGATGGAAGTCCGGGTAAAGAGATGAAGTGGGCCATCTTAGAAAATCTGTCCACTACCACTAGAATAGTAGTGCAATTAGAAGACCTAGGTAAATCAGTGACAAAGTCCATAGCAATATGAGTCCATGGAACCGATGGCACAGGAAGAGGAAGTAGAGGCCCAGAAGGCAGCTGTCGAGGAACCTTATTCCGAGCACACGTGGAACAGGAAGCCACAAAATCTAATACATCCCGGCGAAGAGAAGGCCACCAATAATGGCGAGAAATCAGGGAGAGAGTCTTCTTACCTCCGACATGTCCGGCGAACTGGGAGGAATGACCCCAATGTAAGACCTTTAACTTGTCACAATTAGAAACGAGAGTCTTCCCAGGAGGCGGTGAGATTACATCGAGAGGAGCCAAAGAGACAATCTTAGCTGGGTCAAGAATGTGCGCAGGTTTCTCCTCTATATCTGACGGTTGAAAAGACCGAGACAGGGCGTCAGCCCTGATGTTCTTATCTCCAGGCCGGAAATGCAGCTCGAAGTCGAAGCGTCCGAAGAACAAGGACCATCTTGCTTGTCGAGGATTCAGTCTTTGGGCTGACTGAACATAGGCTAGATTCTTGTGGTCAGTGAAAATAACAAAAGGATGAACTGCCCCTTCGAGAAGGTACCGCCACTCCTCCAGGGCCAATTTGATGGCTAACAGTTCCTTGTCACCAATGGAATAATTGCGTTCCGGGGGAGAAAAAGCTTTGGAGAAAAAGCCACAGGAAACCAACCGACCAGAATTGGATCTTTGTAAAAGCACAGCTCCGGCTCCAAAAGATGATGCGTCCACTTCTAGAGTAAAAGGCCTGTTGGTATCAGGACGATGAAGCACCGAGGCAGAAGCAAATTCTTGTTTCAGAGTTTGGAAGGCTGTCTCTGCCTCTGAAGGCCAGAGATTAGGATCAACCCCTTTACGGACCAGAGCAGAGATTGGTTTAGACAACGAGGAAAAATGAGGGATAAATTGTCTGTAGTAATTGGCAAAGCCAAGGAACCGCTGGATAGCTTTTGTTCCCGAAGGACGGGGCCAATTCAAAACGGCAGAGACCTTTTCTGGATCCATTCTTAGACCCTCTTCAGACACAATATATCCCAAGAAAGGCACGGAAGACTGCTCAAAAACACATTTTTCGAACTTTGCGAAGAGATGATTCTCCCTTAGGCGAAGTAAGACTCGGCGGACGTCTCGGCGATGAGTGGAAAGATCAGGAGAGAAGACGAGGATGTCATCCAAGTAGACAACAACATTGGTATAGAGGCAGTCACGAAAGATGTCATTGACGAACTCCTGGAACACCGCTGGAGCATTACAAAGCCCAAACGGCATCACCAGATACTCGTAGTGACCGTCCCGAGTGTTGAATGCGGTCTTCCACTCGTCTCCCGCACGAATACGAACCAAGTTATAAGCTCCTCGAAGATCAAGCTTAGTAAAAATTCGTGCACCTCTCAGTCGGTCGAAGAGCTCAGAGATAAGCGGTAAAGGGTATTTGTTCTTCACGGTGATGTTGTTTAACCCTCTGTAATCAATACACGGACGAAGGGAACCATCCTTCTTCTTCACAAAAAAGAAGCCCGCGCCAGCTGGAGAAGAAGATTTCCGAATAAAGCCTCTAGCAAGATTCTCTTGAACATAGTCCGACATAGCTTGTGTTTCTGCTGGCGAGAGCGGGTAGATTCTTCCTCTAGGAGGCACGGCACCAGGAACAAGGTCAATGGGACAGTCGTAAGGTCGGTGCGGCGGAAGAGACTCCGCCTCCTTTTTGTCAAAAACATCAGAAAAAGAAGAATAAGCAGAGGGCAGCCCGGAGAGGATGGGAGAGGGACAAGGGACACCAACAGGGCGCACCGGCAGCAGACAACGAGACTGACAGGAATCTCCCCAACGAAGAATACTGCCCCCACGCCAATCCAGGAAGGGCTCGTGGAGACGCAACCAGGGAAGACCGAGAAGAATGGGGTGAGAGATGTTGGCCAAAACTAAAAACGAAATTCTCTCTCTATGAAGAGCCCCAACCTGAAGTTCCACAGAGTGCGTGACTTGAGTAATAGTCTCCTGCAGGGGTCTCCCGTCTACTGAAGCGAGAAGAAGAGGGTTCTCTAACGGCTTAACGGGAACTGAGAATTTGATTACCTCCTCAAGCCTAATAAAATTTCCTGCAGCTCCAGAGTCTAAATAAGCCTCAAGAGAGAAACGTTTGTCATGTACGTGCAATAAAACGGGCAAAGTGAGGGGTTGAGAGGTTTCATTAGTACCTAGGGAGGCCTCTCTTACCTGACCTAGGCGGAGGAGTTTTCCGGACGGTCAGGACAGGCACGAAGGAGATGTGAGGAACTGCCACAGTAAAAACAGAGACCCTGGGTACGTCTCTCCTTGCGACGTTGTTCGGAGAGTCTAACACGATCCACCTGCATCGGTTCAGGAGCAGAAGCAGAAGGGGAGACCCTAGGACGAGGGCTGAGAGGTCTGCGAGAAGTCATAGAAGAACGCGGAAATTTTCTCTCCCGGGCTCTCTCCTGAAAGCGAAGATCAATTCGCGTAGCTAAAGAAATTAAATCCTCCAAAATAGTAGGAGTATCCCGGCCAGCTAATTCATCCTTGATACGACTGGAAAGCCCCCGCCAGAAAGCCCCGACTAATGCCTCGTTATTCCAACCCAAATCGGTAGCTAAAGTTCGGAACTGAATAGCATATTGCCCTACGGTTAGGGACCCCTGCTGTGGATTAAACAGGGCTTCGGTGGTGGAAGCCAAACGACCTGGTTCATCGAACACTCGACGAAAGGTCTCTAAAAATGAAGTGAGCTGGAGGACCACAGGGTCATCCCGCTCCCAAAGTGGATTAACCCATGCTAAGGCTTCCCCCTCCAAATGTGAAACAATAAACGCCACCTTGGCCCGATCCGTGGGATATTGCAAGGGAAGGAGCTCAAAGTGAAGACGGCACTGATTGAGAAATCCCCGGCATTGTTTGGGATCTCCATTGAAACGAGGGGGCTTAGCCAAACGAGGAGTGGGATGAGGTGCTAGAGCTGGTGCGGGAACAGACGCGGCAGCCTGGAGGGAAAGAAGGCGACTATCAACAGAAGCCATATACCCCAAAATATGGGACTGGGCATCGCGCTGCTGTGCCAGTTCTTGCTGCAAACTGGCCAGCTGAGAGGCATTTCCAGGATCGGAGGACTGGAGGGCCGAGAGACGGGAGTCCATAGATTTCATGAAGGACATCATTCGAGACTGGTTCTCCCGCAAGAAAACTAACTCCTTCTGAGCGGCTGCGGCTCCGGCGGGATCCATGGCCTTTGCGTACTATCACGGCTCGAGAAGTGGACCCTCTGGGTCACGGCTTCAGAGCCCCCGAGGGCGAGCGGACCAGATGGGACCACCCCCTATACAGGGAGTGTTTGGGACAGGCCCAAGGGGGGTGAGGCCGCGACAGCCGGAACCAAAGGGACGACTAGTACGGGAGCCAGAGGTGGGACTGAGAATACAAGAGAGGTGGTGTCCCCGAGGCGCACAGATAGAGCCTAGCCTAGAATGTTAGGTACTAACCGGTGTGAAGGAGATTCACGGTAGATAGGGAGCGATGGAAACACAGGACTGACACGGAGACTGGAACTCAGGACTGGTACGGAGGCTGGAACACAGGACAGGTACGGAGGCTGGAACACAGGACTGGTACGGAGGCTGGAACACAGGACTGGTACGGAGGCTGGAACACAGGACTGGTACGGAGGCTGGAACACAGGACTGGTACGGAGGCTGGAACACAGGACTGGTACGGAGGCTGGAACACAGGACTGGTACGGAGGCTGGAACACAGGACTGGTACGGAGGCTGGAACACAGGACTGGTACGGAGGCTGGAACACAGGACTGGTACGGAGGCTGGAACACAGGACTGGTACGGAGGCTGGAACACAGGACTGGTACGGAGGCTGGAAGACAGGACTGGTACGGAGACTGGAACACGGGGATAACACGGAGGCTGGAACACAGGAATAACACGGAGGCTGGAGACAATGAGACAGAGTAGGGCACAAGGTAAACGCTGGTGGAGCCTAAGAGACCAAGGGGTTGTCGGCAAGGAACCGACGAACACGATAGACGCAAAGGCGTCTAACCTGGGCAAATGCAGGAGTGAAATACCCGATGGGCGCCGCCATATTGGGGGCGGAGCCATCGGGTCACGAACTCCCAGAAGCCCGTGCGGTGAGAGAAGCCCGTCTGCGCATGCGCGGACCGGCAAAGGGACGAGCACCCAGGAAAGCAGGGACAGAGGAGCGAGGAGGAGCGTCGGGAGCGCGCCGGCCGGAACGGTAAGTATGGAAAGGCGTAACAGTAACCACCAGTTCCTTACTATTTATCAATTGTCCTTCAGATTTTTTTCTTTTTGGACTTTCAAAGACTGATCGTACAACATCCATTTACCTCCATTCCCTAGATGAGAGGAGAATGTGCCAATAGACATGGTACACCATAGCAAGCTCCTGCCTACCAAGGTAGGAACCACTATTTGCACAAAACAACCAATCCCCTAGAGAATCCGTAAAGTATTCTCTGGTACCAGAGGTTCGGCAACCATACAGTAAAGCGCATAGTGTATAAGCTCGGAACTTCCTCATTATTATAGATCATCCAATAAAATGATCATGCCCGTATCACCATTATAAATATATAAGCAATATAAATGGAAAGAAAATTTTTGTGTAGCAAGACAAAGTCATAAAACAGTCAAAGTAAGATTAATGGTCACAAATGTTTGGGAGTAGTGTTGAGCGATACCGTCCGATACTTGAAAGTATCGGTATCGGAAAGTATCGGCCGATACCGGCAAAGTATCGGATCTCGCCGATACCGATACCCGATACCAATACAAGTCAATGGGACTCAAGTATTGGAAAGTATCCCTGATGGTTCCCAGGGTCTGAAGGAGAGGAAACTCTCCTTCAGGCCCTGGGATCCATATGAATGTAAAATAAAGAATTAAAATAAAAAATATTGATATACTCACCTCTCCGACGCAGCCTGGACCTTACCGCTGTGAACCGGCAGCCTTCTTTGCTTAAAATGAGCGTGTTCAGTACCTTCCATGACGTCACGGCCTCTGATTGTTCGCGTGCCGCTCATGTGACCGCCACGCAACCAATCAGAAGCCGTGACGTCATCCCTCAGGTCCTAAATTCCTAGAAGGGAATTTAGGACCTGAGCGATGACGTCGCGGCTTGTGATTGGTCGCGTGGCGGTCACATGAGCGGCACGCGACCAATCAGAAGCCGTGATGTCATGGAAGGTGCTGAACGCGCTCATTTTAAGCAAAGCAGGCTGCCGGTTACTACCAGGGCGCGTCAGAGGGTGAGTATATCCCTATTTTTTATTTTAATTCTTTATTTTTTACATGGATATGGATCCCAGGGACTGAAGGAGAGTTTCCTCTCCTTCAGACACTGGGAACCATACACTGGGAACTTCCGATTCCGATTCCCGATACCACAAAAGTATCCGATCTCGGTATCGGAATTCTGATACCGCAAGTATCGGCCGATACCCGATACTTGCGGTATCGGAATGCTCAACACTATTTGGGAGTAATCAAGTCCTAGAATTAATTTTCAGATGACGACTTTTCAAGAACATTTGTGGGGTCCACACTCATGAGTGTATAGATGTGGGTACGTGGATGAGATGTTGGAATAGCAGTTTGGTATGTGATTGATCAAGTCCTGGATATAATTGTGAAATGGGGTAAAATGGGATTTACTGACGAAAATATTTTCTTCATTACTTGTTCCATAAAAGTTACTCTGCTGGGGCCCACTAAGCAGAACATTTAAATTATTAAAAAAAAAACAACCTAATAATTGATGTGTGGTAGGTCTCAAAACAGGGGGAGAAACAAAGGCCTGGTTGGGATGGGTACGTGGGGCAATAGTACCAAGAATCACTCCGTCTACCACGCGTCCTACAAACTCGGCATCTTTTTTGGGGTTACTTTTGGGTGGGAGTGACAGGGAAAGGGCAAGGAAAATGGTGCTCTGCAAGTCTCCGGACATCCTCAGACTAAAAGGATTCCCCCTGTGTCATCGACTCAAATATGAGATCCTCAACAATTTTTTCGTGGAACTGAAGGAAAGTGAGTGGTCCTTGGAATTTTTTGTACAGTATGAAACTGTTATTGGTAGCAATCTGGATGAGGTAGATTGATACCTTTTACACCATGCCTTGGTGTTCTGCTTCAACAGGTATGGTTGCAGAACCTGGTCTGACAGGTCAATGCCACTTAAAAATTTGTTGTAATCTGAGACGCAGATTGCTTTCTGTTTGTCCCTGGTGGCACCCCTTTCTCTAACTGTCACAGTGGTATCCACATGCAGTGTGGTCAGCATGTAGTTGTCCTTCCTGTCATTCCGCTTCACTGCAAGAAGTTGGTCACTTGCGAATGAGAATGACGCCCCCTTCTCAAAACGTCTGGACACAAACTGTGATGGAAACCCCACTTGATTTTTCCTGACTGTCCCATAGGCCGGTGTATTTGCTGATTGGAGGAATTTGTATAGGGGGATGCTTGTGTAGTAGTTATCTGTGTACACATGGAATGCTTGATGTAGAAAGGGTATCATTAGCTCCCAGACAATTTTGCCTGGGATGCCAATTGTCTTAGGGGCAGATTGGGGGTTGATTTGGCGGTCCCTACCTTCATAGATTAGGAAGGTGGAAGTGTACCCTGAAGTGATCTCACATGTTTTATATAGTTTGATGCCGTATTTGGCTCTCTTGGAGGGGATAAATTGGCAGAATGACAAACGGCCCTTGTAACTCATGAAAGACTCTTTGACGGCCACATTTTGCTCTGGAGTATAGGAATTTAGAAATGAATGTTGTTGGAGGGAAATTAGGGGTCTCAATTTGTTTGGCCAATCATAGTTGTGGTTGCCTGTAGTAGAAGGTACAGTCATGGCCAAAAGTATTGACACCCCTGTAATTCTGTCAGATAATACTCAGTTTCTTCCTGAAAATGATTTCAAACACAAATTCTCTGGTATTATTATCTTCATTTAATTTGTCTTCAATGAAAAAACACAAAAAGAAGTGTCCTAAAGCCAAATTGGATATAATTCCACACCAAACATAAAAAAGGGGGTGGACAAAAGTATTGGCACTGTTGGAAAAATCATGTGATGCTTCTCTAATTTGTGTAATTAACAGCACCTGTAACTTACCTGTGGCACCTAACAGGTGTTGGCAATAACTAAATCACACTTGCAGCCAGTTGACATGGATTAAAGTTGACTCAACCTCTGTCCTGTGTCCTTGTGTGTACCACATTGAGCATGGAGAAAAGAAAGAAGACCAAAGAACTGTCTGAGGACTTGACAAACCAAATTGTGAGGAAGCATGAGCAATCTCAAGGCTACAAGTCCTTCTCCAAAGACCTGAATGTTCCTGTGTCTACTGTGCACAGTGTCATCGAGAAGGTTAAAGCCCATGGCACTGTGGCTAACCTCCCTAGATGTGGACGGAAAAGAAAAATTGACAAGAGATTTCAACACAAGATTGTGTGGATGTTGGATAAAGAACCTCGACTAACATCCAAACAAGTTCAAGCTGCCCTGCAGTCCGAGGGTACAACAGTGTCAACCCGTACTATCTGTCGGCATCTGAATGAAAAGGGACTGTATGGTAGGAGACCCAGGAAGACCCCACTTCTTACCCAGAGACATAAAAAAGCCAGGCTGGAGTTTGCCAAAATTTACCTGAAAAAGCCCAAAACGTTTTGGAAGAATGTTCTCTGGTCAGATGAGACAAAAGTAGAGCTTTTTGGGCAAAGGCATCAACATAGAGTTTACAGGAGAAAAAAGAGGCATTCAAAGAAAAGAACACGGTCCCTACAGTCAAACATGGCGGAGGTTCCCTGATGTTTTGGGGTTGCTTTGCGGCCTCTGGCACTGGACTGCTTGACCGTGTGCATGGCATTATGAAGTCTGAAGACTACCAACAAATTTTGCAGCATAATGTAGGGCCCAGTGTGAGAAAGCTGGGTCTCTCTCAGAGGCCATGGGTTTTCCAGCAGGACAATGACCCAAAACACACTTCAAAAAGCACTAGGAAATGGTTTGAGAGAAAGCACTGGAGACTTCTAAGGTGGCCAGCAATGAGTCCAGACCTGAATCCCATAGAACACCTGTGGAGAGATCTAAAAATGGCAGTTTGGAGAAGGCACCCTTCAAATATCAGGGACCTGGAGCAGTTTGCCAAAGAAGAATGGTCTAAAATTCCAGCAGAGCATTGTAAGAAACTCATTGATGGTTATCGGAAGCAGTTGGTCGCAGTTATTTTGGCTAAAGGTTGTGCAACCAAGTATTAGGCTGAGGGTGCCAATACTTTTGACTGGCCCATTTTTGGAGTTTTGTGTGAAATGATCAATGTTTTGCTTTTTGCTTCATTCTCTTTTGTGTTTTTTCATTTAAGACAAATTAAATGAAGATAATAATACCAAAGATTTTGTGATTGCAATCATTTTCAGGAAGAAACTGAGTATTATCTGACAGAATTGCTGGGGTGTCAATACTTTTGGCCATGACTGTATGTCAGAGGCCTATTATACTGTTTCTACTCTGTGGAAATTGATGCCACTTTAGTGCCGTGAGAGAATTATTTTTTGAAATGTGGAGACTCAAACTTGGGTGTCCATCTGGTAGGCTGCCCGTGAAAGTAGGGGTCCCAGAAAGGCAGGCCTGCACTTACTTTCAGTCAACTACCTGTGTTACTATTCCTACATTTTTCTATTAATAGTAATCTATGAAATTGATGTTTGTGACATCTGAGTGTGGCTGGAGTAGTAAAAAAAAATTGGAGGTGTTGCATGAGGTGAGGTCTCCCAGTTAAGAAGGCTTACACCGCTCCCTTAACCACCAGATCCTCATTAAAACTTCATTTCCAAGCTGTAAATGCTGGGCCAGGCCTGATACCTCATGAATGTTCCTTGGCTGACTACTTGTGTGCCGTTATAACAGGTTGTAATGTGGGTCAATTGATCAGTTAACTAACTGTGTTACTATTCTTACATTTTATATCAATAGTAGTCTATGAAATTGATGTTAGTGCAATCTGAGTGTGGCTGGAATAAAATAAAAAAGAAATTGGAGGTGTTGCATGACATGTGTTGTCTCCCAACTAAGAAGGTTTACACCACTCCCTTAACCTCCAGGTCCTCATTAAAACTTCAATTCTAAACAGTAAATTCTGTGCCAGACCCTGGTACCTCATGCATGGCCCTTGGCTGACTGCTTCTGTGCCATTATAACAGGTTCTACTGTGGGTCAATTGATTAGTCAACTACCTGTGCTACTATTCTTGCATTTTTCTATCAATAGCAGTCTATGAAACTGATGTTTGTGCTGAGTGTGGCTGGTATAGAAAAAAAAATTGGAGGTGTTGCATGAGGTGTGAGGTCTCCCAGTTAAGAAGGCTTACACCGCTCCCTTAACCACCAGATCCTCATTAACCCCTTCGCGACATGCGCCGTACTAGTACTGCACTGCCGGCACTGCATTTGTGCCAGCCGCAGTACTAGTACGGCGCATCGATCACCGCTGTCTCGCGCTGAGCGCCGCGGTGATCGGGTGCGGGTGTCAGCTGTATATGACAGCTGACCCCCCGCAGCAATGCCCACAATCGGCGCTAGCGCCGATCTCGGGCATTTAACCCCTCTGATGTCGTTGTCAGTAGTGACAACGGCATAGAGGGGGATCGCGCAGGGACGGGGGCTCCCTGCGCTCTCCCACCGGAGCAACGCGATGAGATCGCGCTGCTCCGGTGATCTAGAAGGAGTCCCCGGATCCAAGATGGCTGCGGGACTCCTTCCGGGTCATGAAATGACCTGGCTTGCCGGCGCCTGCTGAGAGTTCCTAATAGCAGGCGCTGGCAAGCCTCTGGAACTCGCCTGTCAAATCGTTGATCTGACAGAGTGCTATGCACACTGTCAGATCAACGATCTGATCTAATACAGTGATGTCCCACCCTGGGACAATAGTAGAAAGTAAAAAAAAAAATAGGATGTATAAAAATAAAATAAAAAAATCCCCAAATAAAGAAAAAAAAACATTTCCCAATAAATTCATTTATTTATGTAAATAAAAAAAAAACAATAAAAGTACACATATTTGGTATCGCCGCGTCCGTAACGACCAACTCTATAAAACTATCCCACTAGTTAACCCCTTCAGTGAACACCGCAAAAAAAAAAAAAAAAAAACAAGACAAAAAACAACGCTTTATTATCATACAGGCGAACAAAAAGTGGAATAACACGCGATCAAAAAAACGAATATAAATAACCATGGTACCGCTGAAAACGTCATCTTGTCCTGCAAAAAAAAAGCTGCCATACAGCATCATCAGCAGAAAAATAAAAAAGTTATAGCTCTCAGAATAAAGCAATGCAAAAACAATTATTTTTTTTATATAAAATAGTTTTTATTGTGTAAAAGCGCCAAAACATAAAAAAATTACATAAATGAGGTATCGCTGTAATCGTACTGACCTGAAGAATAAAGCTGCTTTATCAATTTTACCCCACGTGGAATGGTATAAACGCCCCTCCTAAAAGAATTTCAGGAATTGCTGGTTTTTGTTCAGTCCGCCTCCCAAAAATCGGAATAAAAAGCTATCAAAAAATGTCATGTGCCCAAAAATGGTACCAATAAAAATGTCAACTCGTCCCGCAAAAAACAAGATCTAACATGACTCTGTGGGCCAAAATATGGATAAATTATAGCTCACAAAATGTGGTGATGCAAAAACTATTTTTTGCAATAAAAAGCGTCTTTTAGTGTGTGATGGCTGCCAACCATAAAAATCCGCCAAAAAACGCTATAAAAGTAAATCAAACCCCCCTTCATCACCCCCTTAGTTAGGGAAAAATAATAAAATTTTAAACAATGTATGTATTTCCATTTTCCCATTAGGGTTAGGGTTAGGGCTAGGGCTAGGGTTAGGGCTAGAGTTAGGGCTAGGGTTAGGGTTGGGGTTAGGGCTAGGGTTAGGGCTGGGGTTAAGGTTGGGGTTAGGATTTCAGTTAGAATTGGGGAGTTTCCACTGTTTAGGCACATCAGGGGCTCTCCAAACGCGACATGGCGTCCGATCTCAATTCCAGCCAATTCTGCTTTGAAAAACTAAAACAGTGCTCCTTCCCTTCCTAGTTCTCCTGTGCTCCCAAACAGTGGTTCCCCCCAACATATGGGGTATCAGCGTTCTCAGGACAAGTTGTACAACAACGTTTGGGGTCCAATTTGTCCTGTTACCCTTGGGAAAATAAAAACGTGGGGGCTAAAATATCATTTTCATGGAAAAAAATATTTTTTTTATTTTCACGGCTCTGCGTTATAAACTGTAGTGAAACACTTGTTGGTTCAAAGTTCTCACAACACATCTAGATAAGTTCCTTGGGGGGTCTAGTTTCCAATATGGGGTCACTTGTGGGGGGTTTCTACTGTGTAGGTACATCAGGGGCTCTGCAAATGCAACATGACGCCTGCAGACCAATCCATTTAAGTCTGCATTTCAAACAGCGCTCCTTCCCTTCCGAGCTCTGCCGTGCGCCCAAACAGTGGTTCCCCCCCATGTATGGGGTATCAGCGTACTCAGGACAAATTGCACAATAACTTTTGTGGTCCAATTTCTCCTGTTACCCTTGGGAAAAAAATTGCGGGCTGAAACATCATTTTGTGGAAAGAAAAAATGATTTTTTTAATTTTCACAGCGCTACATTCTAAACTTTAGTGAAACAATTGGGGGTTAAAAGTGCTCACCACACATCCAGATAAGTTCCTTAGGGGGTCTTCTTTTCAAAATGGGGTCCATTGTGGGGGGTTTCCACTGTTTAGGCATGTCAGGGGCTCTCCAAACGCGACATGGGTTCCGATCTCAATTCCAGCCAATTTTGCATTGAAAAGTCAAACGGCGCTCCTTCCCTTCCGAGCTCTGCCATGTGCTCAAACAGTGGTTTATCCCCATATATGAAGTATCAGCGTACTCAGGACAAATTGCACAACAACTTTTGGGGTCCAATTTATCCTGTTACCCTTGGGAAAATAAAAAATTTGGGGCAAAAATCATTTTTTGTGAAAATATGAAATTTTTTTTACGGCTCTACATTATAAAATTCTGTGAAGCACTTGGAGGTTCAAAGTGCTCACCACACATCTAGATTAGTTCCTTATAGGGTCTACTTTCCAAAATGGTGTCACTTGTGGGGGTTTCCACTGTTTAGGCACGTCAGGGGCTCTCCAATCGAGCCATGGGTTCCGATCTCAATTCCAGCAAATCTTGCATTAAAAAGTCAAATGGCGCTCCTTCCCTTCCGAGCTCTGCCATGTGCCCAATCAATGGTTTACCCCAACATATGGGGAATCGGCGTACTCAGGACAAATTGTACAACGACTTTTGTGGTCCAATTTCTCCTGTTACCCTTGGTAAAATAAAACAATTTGGATCTGAAGTAAAAATTTTGTGAAAAAAAAGTTAAATGTTCAATTTTTTTTAAACATTCCAAAAATTCCTGTGAAGCACCTGAGGGGTTAATAACCTTTTTGAATGTGGTTTTGAGTACCTTGATGGGTGCAGTTTTTAGAATGGTGTCACTTTTGGGCATTTTCTGTCATATAGACCCCTCAAAGTCACTTCAAGTGTGAGGTGGTCTGTAAAAAAAATGGTTTTGCAAATTTTGTTGCAAAAATGAGAAATCACTGGTCAAATTTTAACCCTAATAACTCTTTAACAAAAAAAAATTATGTTTCCAAAATTGTGCTGATGTAAAGCAGACATGTGGGAAATGTTGTTTATTAACTATATTATGTGATATATCTCTCTAATTTAAGGGCATAAAAACTAAAAGTTTGAAAATTGCTAAATTTTCATAATTTTCGACAAATTTTTGTTTTTTTTCACAAATAAATGCAAGTCATATCGAAGAAGTTTTACAACTATCATGAAGTACAATATGTCACAAGAAAACAATGTCAGAATCACCAGGATCCGTTGAAGCGTTTCAAAGTTATGACCTCATAAAGTGACAGTGGTCAGAATTGTAAAAATTGGCCCTGTTACTTAGGTGAAAACAGGCTTCGGGGTGAAGGGGTTAAAATTTCATTTCTAAGCTGTAAATGCTGGGCCAGGCCCTCATACATCATGCATGGTCCTTGGCTAACTACTTGTGTGCCGTTATAACAGGTTGTAATGTGGGTCAATTGATCAGTCAACTAACTGTTACTACTCTTACATTTTTCTATCAATAGTAGTCTATGAAATTGATGTTAGTGCCATCTGGAATAAAATAAAAAATAAATTGGAGGTGTTGCATGACATGTGTTATCTCCCAACTAAGAAGGTTTACACCACTCCCTTAAACTCCAGGTCCTCATTAAAACTTCAATTCTAAACAGTAAATTCTGGGCCAGACCCTGGTACCTCATGCATGGCCCTTGGCTGACTGCTTCTGTGCCATTATAACAGGTTCTACTGTGGGTCAATTGATTAGTCAACTACCTGTGCTACTATTCTTGCATTTTTCTATCAATAGAAGTCTATGAAACTGATGTTTGTGCTATCTGAGTGTGGCTGGAATAGAAAAAAAAAATTGGAGGTGTTGCATGAAGTGTGAGGTCTCCCAGCCAAGAAGGCTTACACCACTCCCTCAACCACCAGGTTTTCATTGAAACTTCATTTCCAAGCTGTAGATGCTGGGCTAGGCCTTTGATACCTCATGTATGTCACATGGTTGACTGCTGCTGTGCCATTTGCAAATTTTTACTGTGGGTCAATTGATGCCACTTTTCCTGGTGTCTGCCCCTAGTTTTAGCTATTTGTGAAGCTTTTTATCACTGCTTATGGTGTTTTCTATGTGCTTGGTTTTGCCTCCAATTGAATTTAATAGGGTTCGGTACATTTGTCAAACCGTTCGGCAAACAGTTCAGCGAACAGCGGACCGTTTGACTAATCCGAACTGAACCTTGAAAGGTTCGCTCATCTCTAAGGCTACGTTCACATTTGCGGTCCTCGCCGCAGCGTCGGGCGCCGCAGCGGCGCCGCATGCGTCATGCGCCCCTATATTTAACATGGGGGCGCATGGACATGCGGCGCACTTGCGTTTTGCGCCGCATGCGTCGCTGCGGCGCCCGCGTCCGGGCGCAGAGGACGCAGCAAGTTGCATTTTTGCTGCGTCCAAATTCAATGAAAAAAACGACGCATGCGGCGCAAAACGCAGCGTTGTGCATGCGTTTTGCTGCGTTTTTATTTGCGTTGTGCGTTGCGGCGCCGACGCTGCGGCGCACAACGCAAATGTGAACGTAGCCTAATCTAGACTCATTGAATAAGATTCGTCCAAGTGCAATGCGATTTTTAACAGAATTGCATTCATCCAATTCATATGCTTGTGTAACTGTGGCCTAGTAGTGGAAGCAGCCTCGTCCTCATCTGTCACTCGTCACTCAATGGCGTAATTGTCTTGACGATTGGAGGCAGCAGAGTTGCGTTTCCTTGACAATTGGTGGCTGCAGTGGGATCTGTGGGATCTCTCTGGTGTCATCTGTGACAAAGTGGTAACAGTAGTGGGATCTGCATGACCTGCCCAGCAGTTGTCTTTGAAAGTCATTTATCAGGTGATTGGATAGTTTATGGTTGAAGAAAAATCATTGTTCTCGGCAGCACATCGCCCGCTGTAAGAAGGAGATGTACTGCTGACAAAATGATACTGTAAGAGGACAGAAGGAGCATCTTAGATATTATTCTGTTCCATTTATTCTCTGTTAACCTGTGTTAAGGAGCCAGAAAAAAAAGCGCTGAATGACTAAAATATAGTCTATTGGCTATTGTTTAGCTGTCTGAAATCCGTCTATATAAATGCACCTTAGAAGATAGTGTGATATTGCAATATTTTACCTTTTGAGGTCCAAAATTAAATGTTTACCCAAGGTCTACTCTGTCTAAACTAGCCGTGTCAGTAATACATAAAAACAGATATTAAACAAAAACCAGGTGGATCCATTATAAGCCAAAGGAGGTAAAAAAATATCCTAACAGATCATAATAAATGAATAAAACATCATAATAAAAATATCAAATTAATCAAGATAGATGATAACAGTTCCATATTCATCATGAAATATAAAAATATAAACCATGGCACCAGTATAAACTGAATTTATTGCAGAATGCTATATTTTTACAGATGCCTATTTAAAGGGAATCTATCACCAGCTTTTTGCTACCCCATGTGAGAGCAGCATGATGTAGGTGCAGAGACCCCGTGCGTATATGTGTGTGTGTGTATAAGGGTGTGTGTAAGCGGAGTATGGAAAATATAATAGCAGCTAGTCTCCACCCACTGGCTCAGAGACAACTTAAAATTAGAGGAGAAAGAAAAACTTGTGAACAATTCAATATACAAGTAAATTAACACCAAAAATAATGTTATTCCTCAAGTACTAAGGCTACGTTCACACTAGCGTTGTGCGCCGTTGCGTCGGCGACGCAACGCACAACGCACGCAAAAACGCTGCGTTTTGCGACGCATGCGTCGGTTTTTGCCGAAAATCGGACGCAAGAAAAATGCAACTTGTTGCGTTTTCTTGGTCCGACGCTTGCGGCAAAAAAGACGCATGTGTCGCACAACGCAACAAAAAAAAACGCATGCGTCCCCCATGTTAAGTATAGGGGCGCATGACGCATGCGTCGCCGCTGCGTCGCCGACGCAAACCCGACGCACATTAGCTTAACGCTAATGTGAACGTAGCCTAAACAATAATAATATGCTTTAAGAGTCCTCAATTATTAATTGTAATAAATGATCCTAAACCAATTTTAATTACCAGAAAACTATTTCATTTCCAAATGCCTGAAAAAATACTTTAAGCATCTATAAGTTATTTTTATGGTGCATTTTTTAAAATTTATTCAAAAAAATTACCATGTTCTATGCTTTTGCTTACTTAAATTACAGCTTGTAGGTGCTTTGGAGCCATGAGTTTACTTAAGGACAAGCATAATCAAAGCTTCAAGCCAACAAGTCAGAATGATTATTTGTCATGAGTCATAAAGCTTTGTGCAGAATAATTCCGATGTGTTTTAATAGCATGCAGTTATTTGGGTTTTACTTTAACTTGCTAACTATTTATATTGCAGCTTGAGGATTACGACACTTTTAGAAAACACAAAACATCTACTAAAATTCACTTGGATGCAGAAGAGTGTTTCAAGACATGTATGACCTTACATGTGTCCTATGTAATGTGCCTTACATGTAAGACAAGAGATTAGGATTTAATATCTTTACTCTTTTTCATATTACCAGAATAGATTTTGGGCACAACAATTTGACCATGATTTGACAAATGTTGCCACATGATATTAACATTTAACATTTGGCACATACTCTATTAATTGGAACTCTTATTCACATAAATAGAACAATTTATGCAAGGATATAATTTCCAAATGTCTGAAATGTGAAGTTGTGTACTAAAAAACCCCAGAAAAACAGCTCTGAGATATTGAAATTTTCAAGACTAATATTGTCTGAGTTTTTCTATTGTGTGTAGGGATCAATTCTCTATATTCTCTATAGTAATTTCATTATCACCACAGGCAAGACTACAACCCACTAGTTCAGAGGCAACTGGAAATTGAAACTAGAGCCTTGAGAGAAAGACTGGTGAAAAATTCAGGGTACAAGTCATATAATGGCAATAAAGAATGTTATTCATCATGTTCACACAAGTAAACGTATTCTGAAAAGTCACCTGATATTACAAGTAAATTTTAAGCATATATATACTGTATAAGTTGTTATGGATTGTTCATGAATACTGTTGACTCTTAATAGTTGGAAAAAGATGTATATTTGCACTTCGATAGACCCTTCGTTAATGCCGATACTTTAATGAAAAATAATTGACTAATGAAACACGGTGTTAGGGCTAGCGGAACGCACCAAATAATTAAATAGATAAAATAAGGTGCGTTCGCAGCCCGGGGTCCACCGTGCAGAGATGGAACCTGCTGCTAAGTAATGACAGACTATATGGTGGTACAATGAGGATACACACATGGGTTAACTTCACCCTGTATGAAGAAAGCGAACCCTGTTACGTCACAGAGTCGCGGTACCCCACAGAGAGCGCAAGCAAGGAATCACAGAACTCTAACCCAGGACACAGGATTAGAGTTCGTGTAGACCTCTTGTGATCAACACCACAATTGGGGTATCAGAATAACTAATATGCACAGAAGTGCATGCTGTGCCACACTGGCGGACACCACTAACCACCCAGAATTGGGTAAGGTAAGCGCTCTAATAGCGCACGGCGCTGCACTGGCGGTCACAGCAGTTAGACGCTGTTTACGTGTGGCTTTGTGCTGATAGCTCAGCTGGGCGCTAGATAGCAGACATCCACCTTTCGTGAGCAGTCATACACAAGGAAGGGGATGTTTAAAGAACTACTTGCACTCATCAACACACACAAGTTTTCAAATGTATACTAGCGCATGGCCGTGCGAACCTTTTATAGCTGCAGCAAGTACAGGACCTTCTCAGAAGGACCAATGGGAGTCTGCCACAGAAGAAGAACACCTTCAGGACCTTCCTAGAGGACCAATGGGATTTTCTGCAGTATCTAAGCATGTAACCCCCGACCTCCAATGGGAGGTCGTCTGGTGGGCATGCTCAGAAAGGGAAAAGCTGGACTTAGTCCCAGAAAGACCTGCTCGCTGCTGAACATTGCTGGCTACAAGGACAGAGCATGGGAGGACAGTAGTAACCAGTCATCCAATATCAGCCTGAGCTAGACGCTGGGACCGACGTCTCCGCTGAGCAGACTCCACTGCGGCTGGAGAAGAATGGGAGACCGCAGCGGAGATGGTTCGAGATTCCCCCTGTGCAGAGGTGGGAACTCGACACCTAACACCTGGTAAGGGAACCTTGACAGCCAGTGATGATAGTGTGGCAATGTAACGTTTGACTGACAGCAAATGGTAAAAGTGGTACTTTGCCTATATCCCACATGGCAGATAAATATCTGAAATACAGTTTGGGTGAATCAGGGCACCTAGCTTAGAAATAAATGAATTAAAATACCTGTTCCACGGCGGTGCTGTTCATATCGCTAAGTTCTTCAGTACCGCCATGAAATCCTTCTGTGCTGTGTAGTTAGTGGTTCTATGTTTAGATTGGAAGACCCTGGGCGCTGCCCCAGCTGGTGGCACGCGTCCCCCAGGAGTCTTCACCCACGTGGAGCGGGAGTGCGATGCCGCTTTATCCCTGAAGGAATATGTCTATTCCGAAATGCGTAGGATGTTAGTCTATCCCGCTTCCTACAGCCAGTCACGTGAGTAATCATGTGACCGTGACGTCACGAAAGGTCCTGTACCTATCGGCTACCTGCGCCCCGACATGCGTTTTGCCCTTTGCTTCTTTCGGGGGCCCACTGGACCACCCGTACTTTCTCTCACGCTTTCTGGGCTAAGGTAATACTACTTTTTCTTCATAGGTGCAATACAACTTCAGGCTGCAATCTGGTGCACTAGTATAAGGGTCTAGCTAGGGACACTATTATTATTAATGTTTTTTGGCACATGTTCACTTATTTTGGTACCTCTCTTCCATTCCTTTAAATAATTTTATTTATAGTGAGCCATGTTTGATGTTGATTGCATGAAGCTTATACTCTACTTGCCTAGAAGTTGATTAACACTGGCTTACTAACTTTGGGGTATGTATTGTGAACTGTGAAAATATAGCTTTTGATCATTTTATTATTTTGTCTAATAAATGTTAAATTTTAATTTACTTATGGTTTGCTTCATTTGGTTATAGGTTAATCATTGCTTGCTTGGTGTATGTACTATCGCAAAACCTGTTTGTCTAGGCACAATGCCTGTAATATAACGAAAATTAGTTGTGGGCGGAAGGGGAAAAACATTACTCAAAACATTGGAATATACCGTATTTTTCGCTTTGTAAGACGCTCCGGATTATAAGACGCACCCCAAATTTTGAGGAGAAAAATAGGAAAAAACTTTTTTTAATAAATTGAGGGGGCTTCTTATAATCCATGCGTCTTATTGCTTACCAGGGGTTGTGGCTGCGGTGGATCAGGGTCCCAGGGTCGTTGCTGGAGGCAGGAGTGGAGCATTGCTGCAGGCTGGGATGATGGGGTCTGCAGGGGGGCTTCGGTGCTGCATGGGGGCTGCTGTGCTGCAGGCTGGGATGAGGGGTGCTGCAGGGGGCTCTGGTGCTGCAGGGGGCTCTGGTGCTGCAGGGGGCTCTGGTGCTGCAGGGGGCTCTGGTGCTGCAGGGGGCTCTGGTACTACAGGGGGCTGTGGTGCTGCAGGGCTGTCTCCAGGGCTGTCTCCGGTGCTGCGGGGGGCTCTGGCAACATTTTGTGAAAGACCAGAGCCCCCAGCAGTTCGTCCATGCGTTCCTGTATGACTGACTCCGGGAAAATGGCCGCCGGAATCTCGAGAGATGAGATCTCAGTGCTGAAATCTCATCTCCCGAGATTCCGGCGGCCATTTTCCAGGAGTTAGTCATACTAGAACGCATGGACGAACTGCCGGGGGGCTCTGGTCTTTCACAAAATGTCGCCAGAGCCCCCCGCAGCACCGGAGCCTCCAGCATCACCCGGGGCAGCAGCGGACAACCCCGGCAGTGGCGGCGGGTGACAGCGGCGGCGGGCGGTAGCAGCGGCGGACACCCCCTCATCCCAGCCTGTAATGGTAAGCGGTATATCCGCTTTGTTAGACGCACCCACATTTCCCCCCCAAATTTGGGGGAAATAAAGTGCGTCTTACAAAGCGTAAAATACGGTACTTTATAATCCTATGCCTCTTTCCATAGCTAACAACCTCCTAAATGACAAGATCAGGGCGTATGTAACTATTAAAACAATCAGATTTCCACCTACCCAATGCTTTGACTTCCCTGGGTAACATACTGCATGAATCCGCCATTGTCACTGCACCAATACAGAAAGAGCCTAATTCCCCCATGAGCTTTTTAAAACCACTGAAAATTGATAACGAGTCAACGGTGTATTATCCTTATGAAACAATAGGACACTTCCCTCCCCTCTAACCCGAAAATGCTTTTTTACCATTATAACTGGGTAGAATTCCATTTTAAATTTGTTTACTGACAACCATGTACAGCTTCCAAAAACATCCGTTTTGACCTCCTAACACATTTTTAACATGCCTTCGCAAACGACCATATCCCTGAACAGCAGACCAATCTCCCAACTTCCCAGCCCTCCACCTCCAAAACCAACTTCTCCACCATTACAGAATATCGACTCTCCACTCTACTCTCAAGATTGCATCTCACCACCTGTACACTTGACCCGATTCCATTCCACCTCATCCCAAACCTCACCACAGTATTCATTCCAACCCTAAACCATCTCTTCAACCTATCACTAACAACTGGTGTTTTCCCCTCAAGCTTTAAACATGCCTCAATCACTCCTATCCTCAAAAGCCCTCTCTTGACCCATCCTCTGTATCTAGCTATCGCCCTATATCACTTCTCTCTTAGGTCTCAAAACTACTGGATCAACACATCCATCTCAAACTGTCCTCCCATCTCTCTTCCTGCTCCCTCTTCGACCGCTTACAATCTGGCTTCCGGTCACACCACTCCACTGAAACTGCCCTAACTAAGGTCAACAATGACCTATTAACTGCCAAGAGCAAGCGAGGCTACTCTGTCCTCCTCCTCCTGGACCTATCCTCTGCCTTTGACAAAGTGGACCATTCCCTATTATTACAGACCCTCTCATCCCTTGGCAGCACAGACTTGGCCCTATCCTAGATCTCATCATGCCTAACAGACCGGACATTCAGTGTCTCCAACTCACACACCACCTCCTCACCTCGCCCCCTATCTATTGGAGTCTGTTGTGAATTCTGCTTTTGGGCTCCCTCCGGTGGTTGTAGGTGGTAATGCAGTTGTCCCTGAGCTGCAGTCCTGGTCAGGTGTATCAGCTGATTGCAGTTCTGACTGGGGTATTTAGGCGTGCAGGATTCATTAGTCCTTGCCAGTTGTCAATTGTTGTTGGGAGGTATTGGACCTCTTCCTGGTTCCTCCTGCCTTTCTGCCAATTCAGCAAAGATAAGTGTCTGGTTTTGTTTCTGTGGCACACATGCTGTGTGCTTCATAGCTAGAGTGGCCTCTTTTGCTAAATCTTGTTTTCTGCCTGCGTATGTCTTTTCTTCTCCTACTCACAGTCAATATTCGTGGGGGATGCCTATCCTTTGGGGTTCTGCTCTGAGGCAAGGTAGTATTCCTATTTCCATCTATAGGGGTATTTAGTCCTCCGGCTGTGTCGAGGTGTCTAGGGTTTGTTAGGCACACCCCACGGCTACTTCTAGTTGCGGTGTTAGTTCAGGATCTGCGGTCAGTATAGTTTCCACCCACTCCAGAGAAAGTTTCATGCGGCTCCAAGGTCACCGGATCATAACAGTACAACTGGCCACTAATGAGTTAAATGCATCTCAGAAGAAGGGAAGAAAGGTGTTGAGCCATTTTTTTTGTCTGCAGTCTGTTTTGTCTTTTCTTCCCTCTTTATCTATGGGTGGCTGAGGAGTCTTGTGCTAGCATGGATGTTCAGGAATTAGCTTCTCGTTGGGTACAGGTTATTTCTGATTATATTGTTCAGACTCCTGTTTCAGAGCCGAAGATTCCTACTCCTGATTTGTTTTTTGGTGACAGGTCCAAATTTTTGAGTTTTAAAAACAATTGTAAACTGTTTTTTGCTCTGAGACCTCGATCCTCCGGTGATTCCATTCAGCAGGTTAAAATCGTCATCTCCCTGCTGCATGGTGATCCACAGGATTGGGCATTTTCCCTGGAATCTGGGAATCCTGCTTTGCTTAATGTAGACTCCTTTTTTCAGGCTTTAGGATTATTATATGATGACCTGAATTCTGTGGATCAAGCGGAGAAGACCTTGTTGGCCCTGTCTCAGGGTCAAGAGGCGGCAGAATTGTATTGTCAGAAATTTAGAAAATGGTCTGTGTTGACTAAATGGAATGATGATGCTTTGGCGGCAATTTTCAGAAAGGGTCTTTCTGAATCCGTTAAAGATGTTATGGTGGGGTTTCCCACGCCTTCCGGTCTGAGTGATTCTATGTCTCTGGCCATTCAGATTGATCGGCGCTTGCGGGAGCGCAGAACTATGCGCGCTGTGGCGTTGTCCTCAGAGCAGAGTCCTGAGCCAATGCAGTGTGATAGGATTCTGTCTAGAATGGAACGACAAGGATTCAGACGTCAGAATAGGTTGTATTATTATTGTGGCGACGCTCCTCATGTCATTTCAGTCTGCCCTAAGCGGACAGAGAGGATCGCTAGTTCATTTACCATCAGTACTGTACAACTTAAATTTCTGTTATCGGTGTCCTTGATCTGCTCATTGTCATCATTTTCTGTCATGGCGTTTGTGGATTCAGGTGCCGCCTTGAACTTAATGGATTTTGAGTTTGTCATGCGCTGTGGTTTTCCCTTGCAGCCTTTGCAGAACCCTATTCCTTTAAGGGGGATTGATGCTACACCTTTGGCTAAAAATAAGCCTCAGTTTTGGACACAGGTGACCCTGCACATGGTGCCAGCCCATCAGGAAGATTGTCGATTTCTGGTGTTGCATAATTTGCATGATGTTATCGTACTGGGTTTTCCGTGGTTGCAGGTACATAATCCTGTGTTGGATTGGAAGTCTATGTCTGTGACTAGTTGGGGTTGTCAGGGGGCTCATAATGATGTTCCTTTAAAGTCAATCTCCTCTTCTTCCTCTTCTGAAATTCCAGAGTTTTTGTCTGATTTTCAGGATGTATTCGATGAGCCCAAGTCCAGTTCCCTTCCACCGCATAGGGACTGTGATTGTGCGATTGACTTGATTCCAGGCAGTAAGTTTCCTAAGGGCCGACTTTTCAACCTGTCTGTGCCTGAACATACCGCCATGCGGAGTTATGTTAAGGAGTTTTTGGAGAAAGGGCATATTCGGCCATCTTCTTCACCGTTGGGAGCGGGATTTTTTTTTGTTGCCAAGAAGGATGGCTCCTTGAGACCTTGTATTGATTATCGCCTCTTCAATAAGATCACGGTCAAGTTTCAATACCCTTTACCTTTGCTTTCTGATTTGTTTGCTAGGATTAAGGGGGCTAGTTGGTTTACTAAGATTGACCTTCGGGGGCATATAATCTTGTTCGTATTAAACAGGGTGATGAATGGAAAACTGCGTTTAATACGCCCGAAGGCCATTTTGAATACCTTGTGATGCCATTCGGGCTCACTAATGCTCCATCGGTTTTTCAATCCTTCATGCATGATATCTTCCGGACTTATATTGATAAATTCTTGATTGTATATTTGGATGATATTTTGATTTTTTCCGATGATTGGGAGTCTCATGTGGAACAGGTCAGGATGGTATTTCAGATCCTTCGTGACAATGCTTTGTTTGTGAAGGGGTCCAAGTGCCTCTTTGGGGTGCAGAAGGTTTCTTTTTTGGGCTTCATTTTTTCTCCCTCATCTATGGAGATGGATCCGGTTAAGGTTCAGGCCATTTATGATTGGATTGAACCCACATCCGTGAAGAGCCTTCAGAAATTTGGGGGTTTTGCAAATTGTTATCGCCGTTTCATTGCTAATTTCTCCAGCGTGGTTAAACCCTTGACCGATTTGACGAAGAAAGGCGCTGATGTGGCAAATTGGTCCTCTGCGGCTGTCTCTGCCTTTCAGGAGCTTAAACGCCGATTTACTTCTGCTCCGGTGTTGCGCCAACCGGATGTTTCTCTTCCGTTTCAGGTTGAGATTGACGCCTCTGAGATTGGGGCAGGGGCCGTTTTGTCTCAGAGGGATTCTGTTGGTTCCTTGATGAAACCGTGTGCCTTCTTCTCCCGCAAGTTTTCGCCTGCTAAACGCGATTATGATGTCGGCAATCGGGAGTTGTTGGCTATGAAGTGGGCGTTTGAGGAGTGGCGACATTGGCTTGAGGGAGCTAAGCACCGTATTGTGGTCCTGACCGATCATAAGAATCTGATTTACCTCGAGTCTGCCAAACGGCTGAGTCCTAGACAGGCTCGATGGTCCTTGTTTTTTTCCCGTTTTGATTTCGTGGTTTCGTATCTTCCGGGTTCTAAGAATATTAAGGCTGCTGCCCTTTCTAGGAGTTTTTTGCCTGATTCTCCTGAGGTCCTTGAACCGGTCGGCATTCTGAAAGAAGTGGTGGTCCTTTCTGCTATTTCCCCTGATTTACAGCGGGTTCTTCAGGAATTTCAGGCTGACAGACCTGACCGCTGTCCTGTGGGGAAATAGTTTGTTCCTGACAGATGGACTAGTAGAGTGATTTCTGAGGTTCACTGTTCTGTGTTGGCTGGTCATCCTGGCATTTTTAGTACCAGAGATTTGGTTGGTAGGTCCTTTTGGTGGCCTTCCTTGTCACGTGATGTGTGTTCTTTTGTGCAGTCCTGTGGGACTTGTGCGCGGGCCAAGCCTTGTTGTTCCCGTGTTAGTGGGTTTCTTTTGCCATTGCTGGTCCCTGAGAGGCCCTGGATGCATATTTCTATGGATTTTATTTCTGATCTTCTGGTTTCCCAGAGGATGTCGGTTATCTGGGTTGTTTGTGACCGGTTTTCTAAGATGGTTCATTTGGTGCCTTTGCCTAAATTGCCTTCTTCTTCTGATTTGGTTCCGTTGTTTTTTCAGCATGTGGTTCGTTTGCATGGTATTCCGGAGAATATTGTGTCCGACAGAGGTTCCCAGTTTGTTTCTAGGTTTTAACGGGCCTTTTGTGCTAAGCTGGGCATTGATTTGTCTTTTTCTTCTGCATTTCATCCTCAGACAAATGGCCAGACCGAGCGAACTAATCAGACTTTGGAGACCTATTTGAGATGCTTTGTGTCTGCTGATCAGGATGATTGGGTGGCCTTTTTGCCATTGGCCGAGTTTGCCCTTAATTATCAGGCTAGTTCAGCTACTTTGGTTTCGCCTTTCTTTTGTAATTTTGGTTTTCATCCTCTTTTTTCTTCTAGGCAGGTTGAGCCTTCTGACTGTCCTGGTGTGGATTCGGTGGTTGACAGGTTGCAGCAGATTTGGGCTCATGTGGTGGACAATTTGGTGTTGTCTCAGGAGGAGGCTCAACGTTTTGCTAACCGTCGTCGGTGTGTTGGTTCCCGGCTTCAGGTTGGGGATCTGGTCTGGTTGTCTTCCCGTCATGTTCCTATGAAGGTTTCTTCTCCTAAGTTTAAGCCTCGGTTTATTGGTCCTCATAGGATTTCTGGGATTAATAATCCAGTGTCTTTTCGATTGGTGCTTCCGGCCTCTTTTGCTATCCATAATGTATTCCATAGATCTTTATTGCGGAAATATGTGGTACCCATTGTTCCCTCTGTTGATCCTCCGGCCCCTGTGTTGGTTGATGGGGAGTTGGAGTATGTGGTTGAGAAGATTTTGGATTCTCGTTTTTCGAGGCGGAGGCTTCAGTATCTTGTCAAATGGAAGGGTTATGGCCAGGAGGATAATTCTTGGGTTTTTGCCTCTGATGTCCATGCTGCTGATTTGGTTCATGCTTTTCATCTGGCTCGTCCTGATCGGCCTGGGGGCTCTGGTGAGGGTTCGGTTACCCCTCCTCAAGGTTGGGGTACTGTTGTGAATTCTGCTTTTGGGCTCCCTCCGGTGGTTGTAGGTGGTAATGCAGTTGTCCCTGAGTTGCAGTCCTGGTCAGGTGTATCTGCTGATTGCAGTTCTGACTGGGGTATTTAGGTGTGCAGGATTCATTAGTCCTTGCCAGTTGTCAATTGTTGTTGGGAGGTATTGGACCTCTTCCTGGTTCCTCCTGCCTTTCTGCCAAATCAGCAAAGATAAGTGTCTGGTTTTGTTTCTGTGGCACACATGCTGTGTGCTTCATAATTCAGTGCTATTCTTTTGTGTTTTCTTGTCCAGCTTAGATTGTGTCAGTATTTTCTCAGTCTTTGTTGGATTCTCTGGGGTTGCAGATATTCATTCCACGTCTTTAGTTAGATTGTGGAAGTTTTTGTATTATCTGCTGTGGATATTTTGTGAAGGGTTTTAATACTGACCGCCTAGTATTCTGTCTGTCATGATTCTCAATGGCGAGAGAACATAGCCCAGCATATATGAGAACTAGCTCTTGGAAGATGGAAACTATACTGACCATGAACTAAACCTGCCGCACAACTAGAAGTGGCCGGGTAGCATGCCTACGTTTTTTTATCCCTAGATGCCCAGCGCCAGCCGGAGAACTACCTAATCCTAGCAGAGGAAAAGACAGTCCTGGCTCACCTCTAGAGAGATTTTCCCAAAAGGCAGACAGAGGCCCCCACATATATTGGCGGTGATTTTAGATGAAATGACAAACGTAGTATGAAAATAGGTTTAGCAAAATCGAGGTCCGCTTACTAGATAGTAGGAAGACAGAAAGGGCACTTTCATGGTCAGCAGAAAACCCTATCAAAACACCATCCAGAAATTACTTTAAGACTCTAGCATTAACTCATAACACCAGAGTGGCAATTTCTGCTCACAAGAGCTTTCCAGACACAGTAACGAAACAGCAGCTGTGAACAGGAACAAAATGCAAAAACACACAAGGACAAAAGTCCAACTTAGCTGGGAGTTGTCTAGTAGCAGGAACATGCACAGAAAGGCTTCTGATTACATTGTTGACCGGCATGAAACTGACAGAGGAGCAAGGTTATATAGCGACTCCCACATCCTGATAGGAGCAGGTGAACAGAGAGGATGATGCACACAAGTTCAATTCCACAAGTGGCCACCGGGGGAGCCCAGAATCCAATTTCACAACAGTACCCCCCCCTCAAGGAGGGGGCACCGAACCCTCACCAGAACCACCAGGGCGATCAGGATGAGCCCTATGAAAGGCACGGACAAGATCGGAGGCATGAACATCAGAGGCAGTGACCCAAGAATTATCCTCCTGACCGTATCCCTTCCATTTGACCAGATACTGGAGTTTCCGTCTGGAAACACGAGAGTCTAAGATCTTTTCCACAACGTACTCCAACTCACCCTCAACCAACACCGGAGCAGGAGGCTCAACGGAAGGCACAGCCGGTACCTCATACCTGCGCAACAATGACCGATGAAAAACATTATGAATCGAAAAGGATGCAGGGAGGTCCAAACGGAAGGACACAGGGTTAAGAATCTCCAATATCTTGTACGGGCCGATGAACCGAGGCTTAAACTTAGGAGAAGAAACCCTCATAGGGACAAAACGAGAAGACAACCACACCAAGTCCCCAACACAAAGCCAAGGACCAACACGACGACGTCGGTTGGCAAAAAGCTGAGTCTTCTCCTGGGACAACTTCAAATTGTCCACCACCTGCCCCCAAATCCGATGCAACCTCTCCACCACAGCATCCACTCCAGGACAATCCGAAGATTCCACTTGACCGGAGGAAAATCGAGGATGAAACCCCGAATTACAGAAAAACGGGGACACCAAGGTGGCAGAGCTGGCCCGATTATTGAGGGCGAACTCCGCCAAAGGCAAAAAAGCAACCCAATCATCCTGATCCGCAGACACAAAACACCTCAAATATGTCTCCAAGGTCTGATTAGTCCGCTCGGTCTGGCCATTAGTCTGAGGATGGAAAGCAGACGAAAAAGACAAATCTATGCCCATCCTAGCACAGAATGCCCGCCAAAATCTAGACACGAATTGGGACCCTCTGTCAGAAACGATATTCTCCGGAATACCATGCAAACGAACAACATTTTGAAAAAACAGAGGAACCAACTCGGAAGAAGAAGGCAACTTAGGCAAGGGAACCAGATGGACCATCTTAGAGAAACGGTCACACACCACCCAGATGACAGACATCTTCTGAGAAACAGGCAGATCCGAAATAAAATCCATCGAGATGTGCGTCCAAGGCCTCTTCGGGATAGGCAAGGGTAACAACAATCCACTAGCCCGAGAACAACAAGGCTTGGCCCGAGCACAAACGTCACAAGACTGCACAAAGCCTCGCACATCTCGTGACAGGGAAGGCCACCAGAAGGACCTTGCCACCAAATCCCTGGTACCAAAGATTCCAGGATGACCTGCCAACGCAGAAGAATGAACCTCAGAGATGACTCTACTGGTCCAATCATCAGGAACAAACAGTCTACCAGGTGGGCAACGATCAGGTCTATCCGCCTGAAACTCCTGCAAGGCCCGCCGCAGGTCTGGAGAAACGGCAGACAATATCACTCCATCTTTAAGGATACCTGTGGGCTCAGAATTACCAGGGGAGTCAGGCTCAAAACTCCTAGAAAGGGCATCCGCCTTAACATTCTTAGAACCCGGTAGGTAAGACACCACAAAATTAAACCGAGAGAAAAACAACGACCAGCGCGCCTGTCTAGGATTCAGGCGCCTGGCAGACTCAAGGTAAATTAAATTTTTGTGGTCAGTCAATACCACCACCTGATGTCTGGCCCCCTCAAGCCAGTGACGCCACTCCTCAAAAGCCCACTTCATGGCCAAAAGCTCCCGATTCCCAATATCATAATTCCGCTCGGCGGGCGAAAATTTACGGGAAAAAAAAGCACAAGGTCTCATCACGGAGCAGTCGGAACTTCTCTGCGACAACACCGCCCCAGCTCCGATTTCAGAAGCGTCGACCTCAACCTGAAAAGGAAGAGCAACATCAGGCTGACGCAACACTGGGGCGGAAGAAAAGCGGCGCTTGAGCTCCCGAAAGGCCTCCACAGCATCAGGGGACCAATCAGCAACATCAGCACCCTTCTTAGTCAAATCAGTCAATGGTTTTACAACATCAGAAAAACCAGCAATAAATCGACGATAAAAGTTAGCAAAGCCCAAAAATTTCTGAAGACTCTTAAGAGAAGAGGGTTGCGTCCAATCACCAATAGCCTGAACCTTGACAGGATCCATCTCGATGGAAGAGGGGGAAAAAATGTATCCCAAGAAGGAAATCTTTTGAACCCCAAAAACACACTTAGAACCCTTCACACACAAGGAATTAGACCGCAAAACCTGAAAAACCCTCCTGACCTGCTGGACATGAGAGTCCCAGTCATCCGAAAAAATCAGAATATCATCCAGATACACAATCATAAATTTATCCAAATAATCGCGGAAAATGTCATGCATAAAGGACTGGAAGACTGAAGGGGCATTTGAAAGACCAAAAGGCATCACCAAATACTCAAAATGGCCCTCGGGCGTATTAAATGCGGTTTTCCACTCATCCCCCTGCTTGATTCGCACCAAATTATACGCCCCACGGAGATCAATCTTAGAGAACCACTTGGCCCCCTTTATACGAGCAAACAAATCAGTAAGCAGTGGTAACGGATATTGATATTTAACCGTGATTTTATTCAAAAGTCGATAATCAATACACGGCCTCAAAGAGCCGTCCTTCTTAGACACAAAGAAAAAACCGGCTCCTAAGGGAGATGACGAAGGACGAATATGTCCGTTTTCCAAGGACTCCTTTATATATTCTCGCATAGCAGCGTGTTCAGGCACAGACAGATTAAATAAACGACCCTTAGGGTATTTACTACCCGGGATCAAGTCTATGGCACAATCGCACTCCCGGTGCGGAGGTAGTGAACCAACCTTGGGTTCTTCAAAAACGTCACGAAAGTCAGACAAGAATTCAGGAATCTCAGAGGGAATAGATGATGAAATGGAAACCAAAGGTACGTCCCCATGAGTTCCTTTACATCCCCAGCTTAACACAGACATAGCTCTCCAGTCGAGGACTGGGTTATGAGATTGCAGCCATGGCAATCCCAGCACCAAAACATCATGTAGATTATACAGCACCAGAAAGCGAATAACCTCCTGGTGATCCGGATTAACACGCATAGTCACTTGTGTCCAGTATTGTGGTTTATTACTAGCCAATGGGGTGGAGTCAATCCCTTTCAGAGGTATCGGAGCCTCCAATGGCTCCAAATCATACCCACAGCGTTTGGCAAAGGACCAATCCATAAGACTCAAAGCAGCGCCAGAGTCGACATAGGCGTCCGCGGTAATAGATGACAAAGAACAAATCAGGGTCACAGATAGAATAAACTTAGACTGTAAAGTGCTAATTGAAACAGACTTGTCAGGCTTCTTAGTACGCTTAAAGCATGCTGATATAACATGAGTTGAATCACCACAATAGAAGCACAACCCATTTTTTCGTCTAAAATTCTGCCGCTCGCTTCTGGACAGAATTCTATCACATTGCATATTTTCTGGCGTTTTCTCAGTAGACACCGCCAAATGGTGCACAGGTTTGCGCTCCCGCAGACGCCTATCGATCTGAATAGCCATCGTCATAGACTCATTCAGACTCGCAGGCACAGGGAACCCCACCATAACATCCTTAATGGCATCAGAGAGACCTTCTCTGAAAATCGCCGCCAGGGCGCACTCATTCCACTGAGTAAGCACAGACCATTTGCGGAATTTTTGGCAGTATATTTCAGCTTCATCTTGCCCCTGAGACAAGGACATCAAGGCCTTTTCCGCCTGAAGCTCTAAATGAGGTTCCTCATAAAGCAACCCCAAGGCCAGAAAAAACGCATCCACATTGAGCAACGCAGGATCCCCTGGTGCCAATGCAAAAGCCCAGTCTTGAGGGTCGCCCCGGAGCAAGGAAATTACAATCCTGACCTGCTGTGCAGGGTCTCCGGCAGAGCGAGACTTCAGGGACAAAAACAATTTGCAATTATTTTTAAAATTTTGAAATTGAGATCTATTCCCCGAGAAGAATTCAGGCAAAGGAATTCTAGGCTCAGACATAGGTGCATGAACAACAAAATCTTGCAAATTTTGTACCTTTGTGGCGAGATTATTCAAACCTGTAGCTACACTCTGAAGATCCATTTGAAACAGGTGAACACAGAGCCATTCAAGGATTAGAAGGAGAGAAAGAGAGGAAGGCTGCAGTATAGGCAGACTAGCAAGTGATTCAATTAAGAGCACACTCAGAACTAGAGGAAAAAAAAAAAAAAAAATTGTAGCAGACTTCTTTTTTCTCTCCTTTCTCAGCCAGTAATTTAACCCTTTTTTGGGCCGGTCAAACTGTCATGATTCTCAATGGCGAGAGAACATAGCCCAGCATATATGAGAACTAGCTCTTGGAAGATGGAAACTATACTGACCATGAACTAAACCTGCCGCACAACTAGAAGTGGCCGGGTAGCATGCCTACGTTTTTTTATCCCTAGATGCCCAGCGCCAGCCGGAGAACTACCTAATCCTAGCAGAGGAAAAGACAGTCCTGGCTCACCTCTAGAGAGATTTTCCCAAAAGGCAGACAGAGGCCCCCACATATATTGGCGGTGATTTTAGATGAAATGACAAACGTAGTATGAAAATAGGTTTAGCAAAATCGAGGTCCGCTTACTAGATAGCAGGAAGACAGAAAGGGCACTTTCATGGTCAGCAGAAAACCCTATCAAAACACCATCCAGAAATTACTTTAAGACTCTAGTATTAACTCATAACACCAGAGTGGCAATTTCTGCTCACAAGAGCTTTCCAGACACAGTAACGAAACAGCAGCTGTGAACAGGAACAAAATGCAAAAACACACAAGGACAAAAGTCCAACTTAGCTGGGAGTTGTCTAGTAGCAGGAACATGCACAGAAAGGCTTCTGATTACATTGTTGACCGGCATGAAACTGACAGAGGAGCAAGGTTATATAGCGACTCCCACATCCTGATAGGAGCAGGTGAACAGAGAGGATGATGCACACAAGTTCAATTCCACAAGTGGCCACCGGGGGAGCCCAGAATCCAATTTCACAACATCTGTCCTATCCTTTCCTATTTAGCTAGAGTGGCCTCTTTTGCTAAATTTTGTATTCTGCCTGCGTGTGTCTTTTCTTCTCCTACTCACAGTCAATATTCGTGGGGGCTGCCTATCCTTTGGGGTTCTGCTCTGAGGCAAGGTAGTATTCCTATTTCCATCTATAGGGGTATTTAGTCCTCCGGCTGTGTCGAGGTGTCTAGGGTTTGTTAGGCACACCCCACGGCTACTTCTAGTTGCGGTGTTAGTTCAGGATCTGCGGTCAGTATAGTTTCCACCCACTCCAGAGAAAGTTGCATGCGGCTCCAAGGTCACCGGATCATAACAAGAGTCCCTCAAGGTTCAGTCCTAGGGCACCTGCTCTTCTCCATTTACACCTTTGGCCTGGGACAGCTCATAGAATCTCATGGCTTTCAGTATCACCTCTATGCTGATGACCCACAAATCTACCTCTCTAGCCCAGATATCACCAGCCTACTGACCAGAATCCCTCAATGTCTGTCCGCTATTTCATCCTTCTCCTCCAGACTTCTAAAACTTAGAATGGACAAAACAGAATTCATCATCTTTCCTCCATCTCACGCGACCCCCCAACGAACCTATCCATTATAGTAAATGGCTGCCCATCCTCCCCAGTCTCACAAGCTCGCTGCCTCGGGGTAATCCTTGACACTGATCTCTCCTTCAAACCACATATACAAGCCCTCTCCACTTCCTGCCGCCTTCAACTCAAAAATATTTCACAGATCCGTACATTCCTAAACCCTAGTCCATGCCCTCATCATCTCCCGCCTTGACTACTGCAACCTCCTGCTCTGTGGCCTCCCCTCGAACCCTCTCACACCCCTTCAATCTATTCTAAACTCTGCTGCCCGACTCATCCACCTGTCCCCCCGCTATTCCCCGGCCCAGGGCCGGCTCCAGGTTTTTGAGGGCCCTGGGCGAAAGAGTCTCAGTGGGCCCCCCCCTTTAACACATACCCCGATTTATGATGCACAGATACGGCAGAGAAATGTATAGTACAATGCCAGATTTCACTTCTTACATGACAGATAGCTATTGTAAATTCTGCAGTGTATATATACAGGACAGGATGAGTGGTACTGTGCAGTGTATATATACAGGAGGAGTGGTACTGTGCAGTGTATATATACAGGAGGAGTGGTACTGTGCAGTGTATATATACAGGACAGGAGGAGTGGTAATGTGCAGTGTATATATACAGGACAGGAGGAGCGGTACTGTGCAGTGTATATACAAGACAGGAGGAGTGGTACTGTGCATTGTATATACAGGACAGGAGGAGTGGTACTGTGCAGTGTATATATACAGGAGAGGAGGAGTGGTACTATGCAGTGTATATATACAGGGGGATAGGTGCTGTGCAGTGTATATATACAGGAGAGGTGCTGTGCAGTGTATATATACAGGAGGAAAGGTGCTGTGCAGTGTATATATACAGGAGAGGTGCTGTGCAGTGTATATATACAGGAGGAATGGTACTGTACAGTGTATATACAGTACTTCAGCATCTCAGCTGCAACCTGCAGCCGCCCAGCTCACCCAAAACCCCAGAATACAGGGATTCCATTGCACTTAGAGTTACTCAGGCGCCGGTAGGAGCTCCTCTGGAATCTGCCTGATAAGTTCAGCACGCAGGAGCCGCTCGCTCTGTATTGCCGTGTGTACATGAATGTGTCTTATGTCTCATGGGGTTCAGTTATGTGCTACTCTATTATGGGGGTGCTACTCTATTATGGAGGCACTGGGGTACACAGGACGGCTGCAGAGCAGGGCACACAGGCAGGGTGAGGGTACAGGATGGATGCAGAGCAGGGCACACAGGTAGGGTGGGGGTACACAGGATGGCTGCGAAGCTGGGCACACAGGCAGGGTGGGGTACACAGGATGGCTGCGGAGTGGGGCACACAGGCAGAGTGGGGTACACAGGACGGCTGCGGAGCCTGGCAGGCACACAGGCAGGGTGGGGTACACAGGATGGCTGCGGAGCCTAGCAGGCACACAGGCAGGGTGGGGGTACACAGGACGGCTGCAGAGCCTGGCAGGCACACAGGCAGGTTGGGGGCACACAGGACGGCTGCGGAGCCTGGCAGGCACACAGGCAGGGTGGGGGTACACAGGATGGCTGCGGAGCCTGGCAGACACACAGGCAGGGTGGGGGTACACATGACGACTGCAGAGCCTGGAAGGCACACAGGCAGGGTGGGGGTACACATGACGACTGCAGAGCCTGGAAGGCACACAGGCAGGGTGGGGGCACACAGGACGGCTGCGGAGCCTGGCAGGCACACAAGCAGGGTGGGGGTACACAGGATGGCTGCAGAGCCTGGCAGGCACACAGGCAGGGTGGGGGCACACAGGACGGCTGTGGAGCCTGGCAGGCACACAGGCAGGGTGGGGGTACACAGGACGGCTGCGGAGCCTGGCAGGCACACAGGCAGGGTGGGGGTACACAGGACGGCTGCGGAGGGCGGCGGAGCGGGGCACACATGCACTCACTGTAGCCAGCCAGGGGCGGAGAGCAGGCTGCATGCACTCACTGTAGCCAGCCAGGGGCGGAGAGCAGAGCAGGAGAACGTGCTCTCTCCGCCCACAAACAGTCACGGCTGGCTACGTTCTCTTAACCCCTATGTGCCTGCCTGCCTGCCTGCCTGGCTGAGTGACGAGTGAGAGGATGCTTGTGCCATGCATCTATGACAGCGTGAGTGGGCCCCCCTGTGTCGCCAGGGCCCCGGCACTTGCCAGGGTGCGCCGGGTGCTGACGCCGGCCCTGCCCCGGCCTCTCCCCTCTGTCAATCATTTCACTGGCTCCTCATTGCCCAGAGACTCCAGTACAAAACCCTAACCATGACATACAAAGCCATCCACAACCTGTCTCCTCTATACATCTGTGATCTCGTCTCCCAGTACTTACCTGCATGCAACCTCCGATCCTCATAAGATCTCCTTCTCTACTCCCCTCTTCCCCCAATCGCATACAAGATTTCTCTCGTGCATCACCCCTACTCTGGAACTCACTACCACAACATATCAGACTCTCGCCTACCATCGAAACCTTCAAAAAGAACCTGAAGACCTACCTCTTTCGACAAGCCTACAACCTGCAGTAACCACCGATTGACCAAACTGCTGTACGACCAGCTCTACCCTCACCTATTGTATCCTCACCCATCCCTTATAGATTGTGAGCCCTCACGGGCAGGGTCCTCTCCTACTGTACCAGTCGTGACTTGTTTTGTTTAAGAGTATTGTACTTTTTTTTTATTATGCATACCCCTCCTCACATGTAAAGTGCCATGGAATAAATGGTGCTATAATAATAAATAATAATAATAATAATAATAATTCTCTGAATTCTTTGTGAGTGGAACTAAAAAAAAATCCGTTTTTGACCTCCTTTTATGAGTTAAATAACACAGGCAAAGTATCTATCTTTTTTTTTTTTACTCCAGAATCTCAGAAAAGAGACAATTAATGAAAAATCTGCTAATAAGTAATTTAGGAAAAGCAAACATTTATTTATTAGAAATAGTAAGACTTGCTGGAAACTGAAAAGCTGCGGGAAGCCTCTAACATTATACAGTACACACAACGTACATAAACAGAGAAAAAAATGAAGAGACTGGGTCAAAGGTAGCTATAACCATAAAAACAATATGTTTATTGATATATAACAAGATAAAATCAGTTAGACATAATATATAGATAACAAAGTGAGAAGCAGTCACATGAACACACAACGTAAATGAAAAATAATATGGTGTTGCCCTCACCTGGTATCCAAAGGAATAGCTCACACTGGCAAACATGAAAATCGGAGCGGAACTTGTAGTACTAAGGCACCAGTAAAATACCCCTGTTGATTGACTGGAACTTCCAGCAAATGTTCTTGCCACACATCCAGTGTACGTCAATGTAATGTGGTTTGAACTTTTTATGTAACACAGGTACTCTATACAATGCTACTATGTGTGGTAAAGCAATAAAGGCAAAGGTGGTTTTTAGTTACAATGGGTTTGGAAATATTATAGCCACTCATATAGTGACAGTTAGCTGTTATTGGTCATATTGGTGGACACGTAAGCTACTGCAACGCCCTGCATATGGGGTAAGCAAAATAGCTTATAAGAAGAACTGTACCACATTTCTAATTTGAGGTATTTGCTAATATTAATATTCTCACACATACTACATAATAGGATAGTATCTTGGAGATGGGAATACCCCTTTAAAGTCCACTGTAACTTGAGAGTATTAAATATATTTCACAATCTAGATTCCCTGTCAGTATGCCTTCTAAATAAAACTGAAAAATATCTATCTATCTATCTATCTATCTATCTATCTATCTATCTATCTATCTATCTATCTATCTATATACAGTACAGACCAAAAGTTTGGACACACCTTCTCATGTAAAGATTTTTCGGTATTTTCATTACTATGAAAATTGTACATTCATACTGAAGGCATCAAAACTATGAATTAACCCATGTGGAATTATATACTCAACAAAAAAGTGTGAAACAACTGAAATTATATCTTATATTCTAGGTTCTTCAAAGTAGCCACCTTTTGCTTTGATGACCGCTTTGCACACTCTTGGCATTCTCTTGATGAGCTTCAAGAGGTAGTCACTGGGAATGGTCTTCCAACAATCTTGAAGGAGTTCCCAGAGATGCTTAGCACTTTTTGGCCCTTTTGCCTTCACTCTGCGGTCCAGCTCACCCCAAACTATCTCGATTGGGTTCAGGTCTGGTGACTGTGGAGGCCAGGTCATCTGGCGTAGCACCCCATCACTCTACTTCCTGGTCAAATAGCCCTTACACAGCCTGGAGGTGTGTTTGGGGTCACTGTCCTGTTGAAAAATAAATGATGGTCCAACTAAACGCAAACCGGATGGAATAGAATGCCGCTGCAAGATGCTGTGGTAGCCATGCTGGTTCAGTATGCCTTCAATTTTGAATAAATCCCCAACAGTGTCACCAGCAAAGCACCCCCACACCATCACACCTCCTCCTTCATGCTTCACGGTGGGAGCCAGGGATGTAGAGTCCATCCGTTCACCTTTTCTGGATCGCACAAAGACACGGTGGTTGGAACCAAAGATCACAAATTTGGACTCATCAGACCAAAGCACAGCTTTCCACTGGTCTAATGTCCATTTATTGTGTTCTTTAGCCCAAGCAAGTCTCTTCTGCTTGTTGCCTGTCCTTAGCAGTGGTTTCCTAGCAGCTATTTTACCTTGAAGGCCTGCTGCACAAAGTCTCCTCTTAACAGTTGTTGTAGAGATTTGTCTGCTGCTAGAACTCTGTGTGGCATTGACCTGGTCTCTAATCTGAGCTGCTGTTAACCTGCAATTTCTGAGGCTGGTGACTCGGATAAACTTATCCTCAGAAGCAGAGGTGACTCTTGGTCTTCCTTTCCTGGGGCGGTCCTCATGTGAGCCAGTTTCTTTATAGCGCTTGATGGTTTTTGCCACTGCACTTGGGGACACTTTCAAAGTTTTCCCAATTTTTCGGACTGACTGACCTTCATTTCTTAAAGTAATGATGGCCACTCGTTTTTCTTTACTTAGCTGCTTTTTGTTTGCCATAATACAAATACTAACAGTCTATTCAGTAGGACTATCAGCTGTGTATCCACCAGACTTCTGCACAACACAACTGATGGTCCCAACCCCATTTATAAGGCAAGAAATCCCACTTATTAACCCTTTCACGACATGCGCCGTACTATTACTGTGCATGTCGTGTCTCCCCCTTTGATGTGGGCTCCGGCGCTGAGCCCACATCAAAGTCGCGACATGTCAGCTGTTTTGTACAGCTGACATGTGCGCGCAATAGCGGCAGGTGAAATCGCTATTCACCCGCCGCTATTAACCTGTTAAATGCCGCTGTCAAACGCTGACAGCGGCATTTAACTACCGCTTCCGGCCGTGCGGCCGGAAATGAGCGCATCGCTGACCCCTGTCACATGATCGGGGGTCGGCGATGTGTCAGGACAGTAACCATAGAGGTCCTTGAGACCTCTATGGTTACTGATGCCGGCCTGCTGTGAGCGCATCCCTGTGGTCGGCGCTCACAGCACACCTGCAATTCAGCTACAAAGCAACGATCTGATGATCGCTGCTATGTAGCTGAGCCAATCGAGTTGTGCCAGCTTCTAGCCTCCCATGGAGGCTATTGAAGCATGGCACAAGTAAAAAAAAATGTTTTTAAAAATATGAAAAAAATATAAAAAATATAAAAGTTTAAAACACCCCCCTTTCGCCCCATCCTAAATAAAACAATAAAAAAAAAAATCAAACCTACACATACTTGGTATCGCCGTGTTCAGAACCGCCCGATCTATCAATAAAAAAAAGCAATAACCTGATCGCTCAACAGCGTAGTGAAAAAAGAATTCGAAACGCCAGAATTACGTTTTTTTGGACGCTGCGACATTGCATTAAAATGCAATAACGGGCGATCAAAAGAACATATCTGCACAAAAGTGATATTATTAAAACATTTAAACATCAGCTCAGCATGCAAAAAATAAGCCCTTACCCGACACCAGATCTCAAAAAATGGAGACGTTTCGGGTATCGGAAAATGGCACTTTTTTTTTTTTTTTTTTTTTAAAGCAAAGTTTTGAATTTTTTTTCACCACTTGGATAAAAAATAACCTAGACATGTTAGGTGTCTATGAACTCGTAATGACCTAGAGAATCAAAATGGCAGATTAGTTTTAGCATTTAGTGAACCTAGTAAAAAAGCCAAACAAAACACAAGTGTGGGATTGCACTTTTTTTGCAATTTCACCGCACTTGGAATTTTTTTCCCGTTTTCTAGTAAAAGACATGGTAAAAACAATGATGTCGTTCAAAAGTACAACTCGTCCCGCAAAAAATAAGCCCTCACATGACTATATTGACGGAAAAATAAAAAAGTTATGGCTCTGGGAAGGAAGGAAGTGAAAAATGAGAAAAGGGCCGCTACTTGAAGGGGTTAAACCTGACATGGCACACCTGTGAAGTGAAAACCATTCCCGGTGACTACCTCTTGAAGCTCATCAAGAGAATGCCAAGAGTGTGCAAAGCAGTCATCAAAGCAAAAGGTGGCTACTTTGAAGAACCTAGAATATAAGACATCATTTCAGTTGTTTCACACTTTTTTGTTAAGGATATAATTCCATACGTGTTAATTCATAGTTTTGATGCCTTCAGTGTGAATGTACAATTTTCATAGTCATGAAAATACCGAAAATTCTTTAAATGAGAAGGTGTGTCCAAACTTTTGGTCTGTACTGCATATATAATTAAACTAAGCCTTTATTTAAAATTTTTACACAAAAGGAACATAAAATATAGTCTTAGTCCTAAGCCTTGGTGATATGATGCGCATAATTAACTTCAATGAATATAGTTTGCAAATGCTTCGATTTTTCATCTAAAATTGAAAAAAGTTAATGACAGATTTAAGAATGTTTCCATTAAATTTCAGCAGGGAACATCTAGTACTACAGTCATTATTTGGCAGATATAACCTCTTATTTTATGGTAGAGTAAGTCTGGCTTCCATCCATTATTTAGTTTTTAACGCATATCGACAAAACAAGCTGAAGAGAAAAATCTGCCTGTGTTTAACAGCTCAGATAAATTAGAATGGTCATTTATAACACACAATCATAGAGAGAAAGCAATGTGTCCTTAGGGAAGCAATTTCTGAAACACAACTATTTCCATGGTCCTCATCCAATGAGGTGTCAGAGAACATTAATAACTTCAAACTTGCTTAAGGTCATGGAAAAAAAATTATTAAAAGCTAAAAGTAAAGATGAAAGAGCAAGTGTCTTGTTAGAATTTATGTATGGTGCTTTGGAACTGTCTGTTACATAAAAAAATAAAAAAAAAGATTGATTACTACAATGGTAGGATGTTGCCAAGTTTAGAAATAAACAGCATTTTCACTTTTTCTCCTGACTTTTTTTTTACAACTTGCTTTATTGGGTTAACCCCTTTATAGTTAATTCTCAATCATATAAAATAATTCCCAGAATACTGTAGGATTTATTAGGAAGTAATGTAATTATTGGTAATTTATTTATTTATTGATTTTACTCATTTATAGAGCGCTGTTAATTCCACGAACATTATTTCAGACATTATTTCTTCCTAGATCTTTCAGTAATGTATTTGTGATACTATTTTACTAGGGCACTGTATAGGGACATTATCTTGCTGAGGCACCGTATGGGGATAGTCTCTGATCTAAGGTACTAAACGTATAGCGGCCTTTTAACTGGGCAGCATAAGGTTTGCTACCTGCCAGAATCTCTGTTATCTGCAACAAAGGCTGAGTAGTTACAGCAGCCTAGGTGATGGAACCTTTTACCTTTGCAGGAAGATTACAGCATATTATCACAGCCATGTGTAGCTGCTAAGGATTCTTCCCAGAAATAGGTCAAATAATTCAGTCCCCTAATGAAGTATACTTCAATAGAACTTTATATTCATGAGTTGGGACAGGCAGACAGATGGAATTTTGGGTTTTATAAACATAGTTTGGTTCAGACATCAGAACGGTACCCAAACTGGATCCTGAACCCGATTCAAGTGAATGGGTGGCCCGAACATCAGCAGTTCCCACACTGTCCTCTGTGTGACAGCATGGGGAACGGTGGCTCTGACGGGTGATAACCTTACTGAAGTCACCAATAGTGACAGCCACTGGGTATCACTTTTACCACGCTGTCACATAGAGGACAGCATGTGAATCAGCACCTGTGACGGGTTGTGACAAAGCTACCACCAGTTTGGTGTCGGCTTATGACTAAAACTCATCAGTGTCTCCTGCTCTTGCTGATAGCAGGAAGAGCAGGTGATGTTGATAAGAAGATGAACGTGGATTGCTTTGTAGGATCATTTTATTATTAAATTGGTGAACGAGGGCTAGTGTGGGGGAGTCTTTATTTAAATAAAGGTTTTTTTTTCTGTATGTGTATGTATTTTTTTTTTTTTTTTTTACTACTGGGTTAGTAATGGGGTGTCTGATTGACACCTCTCCATTACTAACCCAAAAAACAATTACCCCAATTGCCACCACAACAGAGCAATCGGGAAGAGCTGAGGCTAAGCACCAAAATTGGCACATGAAATATGATGCAGGCTGATATTTGTAGGTTGGGAATGGCCCAATAACCATGGCCATTTCTAGTCTATTACTATCAGCCCACAGCTACCTGATTTCCCTTAATTGGTTATTAAAAATGGGGGGAACCCATGCCCTACTTTTAATAACCAGCCAAGGAAAAAAAGATAGCTGTGTGCTGTTCTTACTTTTCTGGGAAGGGGGCCAATATTCATGGACCTTCCCATCCTATCAATGTCAGCCCCATCTGTCTGCTTTGTCTTTTCTGGTTATTAAAAATGGGGGGGCCTAAAAAAATGACATGGGGTCCCCTCTATTTTTAATAACCAGCTAAAGCAAAGCACACAGTTGGGGGCTGTTATTAATAGACTGGGAGGGGCCATTAATATTGACCTCTTCCCAGCTTAATAAGACCATCCCTCAGTCTATCCAGAACTGGCGCATTAATTAGAAGCACCAATTCTGGTGCTTAGTCTCAGTTCTTTCTGATTACTCTGGTACAGTGGTAATCGGGGTAATGGGATTGTGGGGCTTATGTCAGCTGTGTAATGTCTGCTGACATCAAGCTCACGGTTTACTAATGAGAGGCATCTATGAGATATCCCCATTACTATCCCAGTAAGTAAAAGTCAGCACAGCCATCTGCCAGGCAATTTTAGAGCACTTCATGCTTCCCTCTGCCAACAAGCTTTTCGGAGATGGAAATTCCATTCTCCAGCAGGACTTGTCACCTGTCCACACTGTCAAAAGTACCAATACCTGGTTTAAAAACAACAGTATCACTGTGCTTGATTGGCCAGCAAACTCGTCTGACTTTAAACCCATAGATAATATATGGGGTATTGTCAAGAGGAAGATGAGATACACCAGACCCCACAATGCAGATAAGCTGAATGCTGCTATCAAAACAAACTGGGCTTCCATAACACCTCAGCAGTGCCACAGGCTGATTTCCTCCATGCTACGCTGCATTGATGCAGTAATTGATGCAAAAGGAGCTCCGACCAAGTGCTGGAGTGTATTTACTGAAAATACATTTCAGTAGGCCAACATTTCACATTTTAAAATCATTTTTTTTCAAGCTGGAGTTATAAAGTATTCTAATTTACTGAGATAATGACTTTTGTCAAGAATTGTCAATGGATCTAGAGGAAAAGGTGCTATAGAGTAAAATGGGCCCTATATAATGTTCCATGTAGAATTGGCCCCATAAAATTCTCCATACAGAATGGGCCCCATATAATGCTCCATACAGAATGGGCTCCATATATTGCTCTATACTGAATAATGGGAGATATCCAGCGGCAACGCATCCAAAAATTATCCATTTTTCTTGATGGATAAAAATAAGCCTTTATTGTACCAACATTGAAGATAAAAGAAATGACCACCAGATCAACATGTTAGGGCATGTTAGGTTAGGCAATGGGTTGAACTAGATGGACTTAAAGTCTTCCTTCAACCTTAATGACCATGTTACTATGTTACTATGTTACCTTTAAAAAAAATTCAAAATTTAAAAGAAACACCAGAGATTATGAACTTAATGAAGTATATACATGTAAAACTAACAAATCTCGTACATCTATCTTGAAAAACAAAGGATATTATGGATGTCACAATAACAAGGAGGGACAGAAAGTAAGCTTTTCCAATTTAAATCTGTCTGCAGCATCCTCTAACTCACATCTTTCATTGGCAGATCTATCAGCTGATTCGGCTGGCCCGGTAAGAGATTTTACCATTCATGATCAAAGACCCAGTTGATCTCATGTGGTTTCAAAAAATGACTTAAGAAGGCAGGAAGAAAACACCGGAGGAAAAAGATACCCACAACAGAACTGGAATCACTACTAACTTGTCCTACTTGGAACTATTCCAGCTATATACTATTGCCAACACAGATCTCTTGACTATCAATAGGCTTGAGTTTTTCACACACAAAGAAGTTTGACATCTTCAGGACACTTCGGGATGTTAAAAAATTTATTAGAATGCCACTTTTTGAAAGACTCCAATCCACACGAGTCTCCTTTTTTAGGACAGTACTTATTCTCCTTGCGCATCGGTTTGCAGCAATGGTTTTTCATTCAGTGAATTAAGACATATCGCTGCTCTTAAGGATTTAGAGTCAGAATCAATCTGTGCAGCTGATTGCCTTAATGATCTGTTTGTCAAGCATAATCCTTTTTTTGATCCCATCCAGTCGTGTCCTCGTGTTCTGTATTGTTTTCAGGAACTTATAGAGAAAGAACTAGTTGTGTTAGATCAGAAATGGAGAGCTGGTAAGAATAATCTTTCCCCTCCAGAAATGTTATCGCTAGAGAAATTTACCTAAAATGAGGATTTACTACTTAGATCAGCGGATAAAGGAGGGGGTATAGTGATCCTAAATGTCTCACTCTATTATAGAAAAAAATTGCAAATTCTGAATGATCACAGCTCTTATGTCAAATTGAAAGCAAGTCTCACAACACAGTTTCAAAAACAATTACAACAATTATTAAACGTAGGTTAGACCTATTATTGCTGGAATTGGAGTGTTGAGTGAAAGATTAGGGCAGAGGGTGGACCTGTATCTTCAATCTCTAGTTGGCACCTTATCAGATTTAATCAGAGAACCTAAAATGCTGATTACAACTCTTGACCGCGTATGGCCAATAACGGATCCCTTCCATAAGACATCCCCCACCCCAACTACCCTGTTCCCTTTAAAAACCATTTCGCTTAACTACCCAAGAAAACACACCACCACGTTAATTTCTTTTTGGATAATTTGGCCACAGCGGCCATTTTATTAACAAACAAATACATAAATAACAACATGTAAACATTGTAAATGTAAAAACCTCGAGGGGAGGGTTCTTGGAGCTAAAAAATCTGGCTCATAATAGGCAGAGAGCCTACCCCAAAATGTAACCAAAAAAACACATATTTACCCTCAGCCGTAACCACCAGCTCGAGGGCACCATGTAACCCATTTCGGGCAAACCAACCACAAAGCTCCCGAGGTAAACACCCCATCCAGAGCCCGTAACCAAAAGCCAGATCAACCCTATAAGCATCATCACCAACTCCAAGAACCCTACCCCCCGCCAATCCGCCACTGTGACTATGATAACAAAAATTTCTTTCCCTTTAATAAGTTGAACAGACAAGAAAAATTATAACACAAAATAAAAATTAAACCATACCCCAGACCTCAACTAAGATTATGTTTGCCTCGTATTACCACCAAAAAAGGGGAGGGTGGGAGGGACTCACTTCGCCTGTCTCTGACCAACTGATTCCCCTTCCCGCACTTTCAAAGCCCCCCCTTCCCTTTCCACAAAATCCCCGCCCCCATTCCTATTCTACCAATCCCGGGACCCCTTTGTTTAATTTCAAAAAGATACTGCACTGCTCCCCATGGCAACGCAGTCATGTGGGGGCTTCCTTTTAGCTGCGCCCATACAGCCCCCCCTCTTGACCGCGTATGGCCAATAACGGATCCCTTCCGTAAGACATCCCCCACCCCAACTACCCTGTTCCCTTTAAAAACCATTTCGCTTAACTACCCAAGAAAACACACCACCACGTTAATTTCTTTTTGGATAATTTGGCCACAGTGGCCATTTTATTAACAAACAAATACATAAATAACAACATGTAAACATTGTAAATGTAAAAACCTCCAGGGGAGGGTTCTTGGAGCTAAAAAATCTGGCTCATAATAGGCAGAGAGCCTACCCCAAAATTTAACCAAAAAAACACATATTTACCCTCAGCCGTAACCACCAGCTCGAGGGCACCATGTAACCCATTTCGGGCAAACCAACCACAAAGCTCCCGAGGTAAACACCCCATCCAGAGCCCTGGCCCTGTTAATCCCTTTATGGGAACGGGTGTTGTGAACTATACTTCTTGGCTCCCTCTTGTGGTCACTAGTGATTTGGCACTTGGATTGTCTTTTACCAGGTTGGTACTCACCTGCTTCGTTAGGCCTGGGGTGTTGCTATTTAAACTTCCTGGATTCTCAGTCCAGTGCCTGGCATCGTTGTAATCAGTTCATTTCTGTTTGCTCCTGTCTTCAGGTCCTGGTTCCTTGCAAGATAAACTAAGTCCTGCTTTCTTATTTTTGTTATTTTGCTTTGTTCATATTTTTGTCCAGCTTGTATAAAATGTGATTCCTGATATTGCTGGAAGCTCTAGGGGGCTGATATTCTCCCCCCTCACCGTTAGTCGGTTTGGGGGTTCTTGGATATTCAGCGTGGATATTTTGCAGGGTTTTTTGCTGACCATATAAGTCATCTTACTATTTTCTGCTATTAGTCAGTGGGCCTCTCTTTGCTAAAATCTAGTTCATTCTTACGTTTGTCTTTTCTTCTTACCTCACCGTTATTATTTGTTGGGGGCTTGTATTACTTTGGGGTCTTTTCTCTGGAGGCAAGAGAGGTCTTATTTTCCCTGATAGGGTTAGTTAGTTCTCCGGCTGGCGCGAGACATCTAGGATCAACGTAGGCACGTTCCCCGGCTACTGTTCGTGTTTGTGCTAGGATCAGGTATATGGTCAGCCTAGTTACCACGTCCCTATGAGCTGGTATTTATGTTTGCAGACTTTGCTGTAATCTCTGAGATCCTTTGCCATTGGGATCATAACAGTATGCCAGGCCTATGAATAGTTAATGCATTGCAGAAGTGGGATTAAAAGAAAAGGAGTTCTGAGTTGTTGTTTTTTTCCTCTCCTCTTTCTTCCTTCCCCTTTTTCTCAGAGTGGCTGTAAGCTTTGCTGCAGACATGAATGTTCAGACCTTGATTACTAGTGTGGATCAGCTTGCTGCACGAGTGCAGAGCATTCAGGATTTTGTTGTTAGCAGTCCTATGTCTGAGCCTAAGATACCTATTCCTGAGCTGTTCTCTGGAGATCGATTTAAATTTAGGAATTTTAGGAATAATTGTAAATTGTTTCTATCTTTGAAATCTCGTTCGTCTGGAGATTCAGCTCAGCAAGTTAAAATTGTTATCTCCTTTTTGCGTGGCGACCCTCAGGATTGGGCTTTCTCGTTAGCGCCAGGAGATCCGGCATTGGCGGATGATGATGCGTTTTTTCTGGCCCTCGGAATGCATTATGATGAGCCTAATCTTGAAATTCAGGCATAAAAAGCTCTACTGGCTATTTCTCAGGGCCGGGATGAAGCCAAAGTGTATTGCCAAAAATTTCGGAAATGGTCCGTGCTTACTCAATGGAATGAATGTGCTCTGGCCGCAAATTTCAGAAATGGCCTTTCTGAAGCCATTAAGAATGTGATGGTGGGTTTCACAATTCCTACAAGTCTGAATGATTCTATGGCGCTGGCTATTCAGATTGATCGGCGTTTGCGCGAGCGCAAATCCGCTAACCCTCTGGCGGTGTTGTCTGAACAGACACCTGTTTCAATGCAATGTGATAGAATCCTGACTAGAACCGAACGACAAAATCATAGACGACAGAATGGGCTGTGTTTTTACTGTGGTGATTCTACACATGTTATATCAGCATGCTCTAAACGCCTAACCAAGGTTGTCAGTCCTGTCACCATTGGTAATTTGCAGCCTAAATTTATTTTGTCTGTGACTTTAATTTGTTCATTGTCTTCCTGTTGAGGAGAGCCATAAGATCAAATACTTAATTAACCTCAACAGATAAGGTAATTGAGAGAAATAACCCATAACATGTATTGTTTATCCTTACATAAGTTTTCCTCAGACAAAGTGAGACACTAAAGATGGCTGCCATCTCCTATACCAGAGCCATGCGGTCTGGCATCCAAGATGAACAATGAAGACACTGAAGATGGCTGCCATTTCCTGTTTTAGCAGACCATGCGGTCTGGTATCCAAGACGACGCCCACACTGATGACCTCATGGATCCACCCACAGCGACGCCCACTCTGATGACCTCACGGACCAACCCACCTTGATGACCTCATGGATCCGCCCATGGACTTGCTCATGCCCAACCCACTAACCAATGGAATACATCCGATCACTCCCATTTTAGAGCTAACCGAGCCCCCTTACAGGAGATATATAACATTGTGTTTTCACTAATAAAATCCCTTCTTGGAGCTGTGCCACACATTGATCAAGGAGAGTTACAGCTGACTGTGTCTGGTGTATTTCTTTAGTGCACATGATCAATATATCCATTAGGCCAGGAGTAGGCAACTAGAGAATTGAACATTTATATTAATTGTTCAACCCTAATATTTGGCCGCCCAACCTGGGGCCAGCAGAGGAGAGCCCTGAACCCTGGAAACCGGCGACTGGAACGGCTGGATGCACTGAGTACCCCGAACAATGGAGACTGATCACCTCCTTAACAGAGCACGGTAAGTCTGCTGATTTTTTTTATAATCTGTAGTCTTTACCTGTGTCCTTCGGGGTATCCTGTGCAGATTGCCTGACCGTGTCCGGTTTTCTTGGTATCTGTAAGACGGCAGAAAGGGTATCTCCGCTGCTGGTCATTTAATTGCAAGAACCGTCACATGTTCTAGTTGCCTACTGCCTGTTACATGTTGTGAAGAGGGGAGATGACAAATAGAAAAGAAGAGAAGTATTGTGTAAGGACAGACAAAGCAGGTTTCTAAGAAAGAAAAAAAAAACAAGTGTTTACAGAGGGCTAGAGGCAAGTGATAAAACAGGAAAAACCGGTTTTTACACTGGTAGTTAGGAAAAGCATTGTGTTTGGAACAGGATGAGAAAGAAAAGCATGTGGTAGGACGAGAAAAACAGGTTTTGTTTTTAAAGAAGGAAAGAAAGCAAGTGTAGAAAAAAAAATAAAATAATTTTTGTCTGTGGTATACGGTTGTCGCCTGTGATAAGATTTTCAGTTCTGTACATGAGGACTAGGACCTGGAGTAATTGACTCGGCCTAGGGGGGCCCGGTAAATCTTGGAGCAATTGGCTCAGTTCGGGCATAATAAATTGTGTAGCGGCTCATTGAAACTTGGAGCAATTGGCTCAGTTTGGGCCAATTAAATTTATAGTTTTTCTTTTTTTGCCCCGTGACATCGAGTAATTGACTCTGCACGGGGACCGGTAAGTTAGGGAGCAATTTGACAAAGTAGGGAATAATTGGTTTGTAAAGTACGGAGCACGGAAGTCAGACAGGGACCACGTGACAAGAAGCAATAGGAACTGGGTACTGCAGACTCAGTTCCCTTTAGAATCTCAGGTTTGAGTCATCTCCCCCGTCTTATTGTTTGTTTGGTGTTTGTTATCTTGATAGATATATATACTGTATATCTATAGAAAGATGGAGAAAGTAATGCAGTTCTGCCGTATGGGCACTAAGCCAAATTCAGATGGCAAGTTAGACTCATGCACATTAGTGGAAATTGTGTGGAATGCCAGAAGGGGGGATGGTTACAGCCCCTGGAGTGTAAGCTTGTCTTGAAAGAAAGAAAAGGTATCCTGGAAGATAATGGATTGTTGTCTATTGCTAGGGCAGGAGAAAGAGTCTCTGAAAGTCTGTATAAAAAAAAAATAAAAAAAAAAAAAAAATTGGAAATTGGGTAGAAGAGAAAAGGAATAGAAAGAATAGAGTTTTGAGTTGTGTATTACAAAACCATTTTGTTAATGGCGAATGTGTTAAATGTGATAGCAGCCAAAATGGTGGCCCAGAGCCATGTGGTAAATGTAATGGCGGCCATTTTGTTAATGGCGAATGTGTTAAATGTGATAGCAGCCAAAATGGTGGCCCAGAGCCAGGTGGTAAATGTAATAACGGCAGCCATTTTGTTAGTGGTGGTAAATACAATTCTGACGGCAGCCATTTTGTTGGTGGTAAATATAATTCTGATGGCGGCCATCTTGTTGGTGGTAAATACAGTTCTGACGGCAGCCATTTTGTTGGTGGTAAATATAATTCTGACGGCAGCCATCTTGTTGGTGGTAAATATAATTCTGACGGCAGCCATTCTGTTGGTGGTAAATACAATTCTGACGGCAGCCATTTTGTTGGAGGTAAATATAGTTCTGACGGCAGCCATCTTGTTGGTGCTAAATACAATTCTGACGGCAGCCATCTTGTTGGTGGTAAATACAATTCTGACGGCAGCCATTTTGTTGGTGGTAAATACAATTCTGACGGCAGCCATCTTGTTGGTGGTAAATACAATTCTGACGGCAGCCATGTTGTGGATGGCGAATGTGCTGGTTCTGGTGGTGAATATCTCAGACTAAGGCTACACACCACTTCGCTAAATCCTTGTTACCCAGTAATGACCACTGATGGCCAATACTATATTCCTTCAGGAAATAAAAGGCTTTACCCATGTTTCCTATCTCAGTGTTTCCAATGGGGCACCAACCCTTTCCCCTATCACTCCTGTTGTGAATCCAGCAGTCCTCCCACCTGGATCGTCCCCAGCACCTACCCTTTCTACTGTCACTTCCACTGCCAATTTAGCCGCACACCCACATGAGATGCTCCAAGCAGCGGCCTCTCCTCCCAATGCTTCCACAACAGCACTCTCACGCAGCCTACATAACCCTATGCCCAGTACCTCACAGGCTGTCTCGCAGCCAAGCGCACACCTGTATGGGACATTGGCGACTGTAACAAGGGGGGCTCAATGTGGGAGGGGGATACCAATAGCACAGGAAGCACAAAGGGGAGGGAATGTTGGCAACCTATTTTTGAAAAAGAACTTCCTGACGGACCCTTGTTAGTGGTGGGAAAGGGTGACATAACAACAATGGAGACAGACGCTATTGTTAATGCTGCCAATTCTCGGTTAGAGCACAATGGAGGTATAGCTAGAGCTATAATGGAAGCAGGAGGGGCGACTATTCGAGCTGACAGTCATATCATTGTTGAGTCACGTGGTCAGATAGCTGTTGGGGACATAGCGGTGACTAAAACTGGTAATCTTCCATGTAGAATGATCATACATGCTGTGACCCCTACTTATGACCCTATTCATCCAGACATTAGTGCTGAACAACTTCATGCAGCAATAACTCGCATTAATGAGGACAGGACTGTTAAAGCTTTTAAGACTGCCTGCGTCACCTGGAGCCCATACCATGATACTGGAGCTGCCCAAATAGAGCCCCTCATTCCAGGACTGTTACCTCCTCCGGCTCCTCATACACAAGGGACTACATCTGCACTCCCGGTGCCATCTCTACTCCCGCCTCAGGTGCCACCACCAACAGTGCCAATGCTCATGTCTGAGGAGCCCACCATCTATGTCAAGTTTACACCCCAGCAAGCTGCTACTCTGTTGAACCAAGTTCTAGATCCAGAAAAACAGCCGATGCCTTTCTACAGGAGCATGACGAGACATGGGACTCTGGTGTTGAGTTCTGCCAAGAACCTAAGACAAGGGCCTCGGATGAGTTGGCTGACCTATCAATTATTATTGTCGCAAAAGGTTTCCAGATGCCTCAAAGCTGATGCAGCCATTGTACGATGACCTCAAGACGTCAGCGTTTCCACTATGTACTAAATCCGTGGAAGCTTTCTACGCTCTTAAACAGGCCATACAGTCCGCACCAGCTCTTGGAATCCCAAATTATCAACTACCTTTTTACTTGTTTGTCAGTGAAGTAGCAGGACATGCTTCCGGAGTCCTAGCACAAAAACATGGGGGAAGAACAAGACCAATCGGCTACTACTCTGCCCGCCTGGACTCTGTGTCTCAAGCTTCCCCGACTTGCCTCAGAGCTGTTCATGCTGCACATATGCTTCTGGACAAAACTTCTGATATCATCTTAGGACATCCGATTCTCTTAATGGCTCCACACGACATAAAAGCTATATGAGACTCCAATGTTTCCTCTTGATTCCGGATAATGTCACTCAAACTGTCCACGCTGCTTCCTCTTTCCAGGGGGGATGTGGATGATACTGATGCTCTCGGAGAAGATGCCTCTACACACTCAGAGGATTATGACTGTCTTGAACAAATGCATGAAGAAGTAGCCTCCCAGAAAAACGTGTCTGAAGACCCACTCCCACATGCTGACGTGACGTTCTTCACTGATGGTTCCAGATTTGCAGATAAAACAGGAAGGTTCCATACGGGATATGCCGTGGTTACACATGACCAGGTCATCTCAGCTGGATCGCTACCACCGCACATGTCTGCACAAGAAGCGGAACTTAAAGCTTTGACGTTGGCTTGTCAGGAAGCGACGGAGAAGGTGGTCAACATCTATACGGATTCAAGATACGCTTTTGGAGTGACTCATGACTTCGGCAGTATCTGGGCAGCCAGAGGATACCTAACGTCCAGTGGAACTCCTGTAAAACATGCTGCTACCATACAAGAACTTGTGGCCGCTCTAGATCTACCTTTGGAGGTTTCAGTAATCAAGATCAAAGCTCACGGGAAATTGGATTCTCCAGAAGCAAGGGGGAACTTCTTTGCTGACAAAACAGAAAAAAAACCCTATGCTGTGGATCCATTTAGGAAAGAGAAAGCAGCGGTGTACGTGTCACAAGACACTGAAGAAGGGACTAAAGGCTCTCTTATGAGGATTATCCATATACATCAAGACAAGACATCAGATGATGAAAAGAAGTCATGGCAAGAAGGAGGAGCTAAAAAAGGATGAAGATGGAGTCTGGAGGGTGAACACAAAGGTCTACCCCGTAATCTGTACCCCTCAGTGACAGAATGGGCACACGGTATCACCCACAGAGGCAAGAATCGGATGAATGACCTGATTGGAAGATTTATATGGCACCTGGGATCTCTACTGTCACCCAAAATTATTTCAAGTCCTGCCTTGTGTGTGCAGCATGCAATCCAGCAACGCCTCAGAAAGTTACTCAGAAACATTTGGCTAAACCACTTTATCCCTTTCAGATTGACCACATTCGAATGCCAAAAGTAGGGAAGTACGAGTATGTACTGGTAGTGACTGACATGTTCTCAGGATGGCCCGAAGCCTAGCCAGTAACCAACATGACTGCCAGAGTGACTGTTAAGAGACTGGTGACTGAAGTAGTCTGCAGATATGGGGTCCCAGAGTAATTGAGAGTGACCAAGTACCCGTATTCATTGCTGCTCTGACTAAGGAACTATGCACATTGGTGGGAGCGGATTTGGGTTTACATACTCCATATCACCCTCAGAGCAGTGGGAAAGTAGAAAGATTGAATGGCACCTTGAAAAATAAAATACTGAAAGCCAGTCAGGAGGTCAGACTTCCTTGGACAGACATTTTGCCCATTGCCTTATACTCAGTCAGAAACACTCCAAGGGGTCCCACTAAACTCACACCATACGAGATTCTTTTTGGGGGGCCTCCAAGATTGGGTCAATATTTTCCACAACAGCTAGCCTTAGGAAGTGATACTCTTGTAAAATATGTAATTGTTGTTACTAAAGAACTGTCAATAACACATGTACAAGTTTTATCATCCATTCCAGGTCCAGATTCCAGTGACGGTACCCATACTTTCTAACCTGGTGACTACATGCTGGTAAAGACGTTCATCAGAAAGACATTCCTGGAGTCGAGATTTGAGGGTCCCTACCAAGTGCTCCTGACTACTCCTACTTCAGTCAGGGTTGCTGAGCGCCTCCTGGATCCATCTCTCACATTGTAAACTTGTTAGACAGTTAGGGACAGAGTAGGATCTGACCTGCTTGTCAAAGTCCAGCTACAAAGGGAGGTTTTCCACAAGGGAAAACTTGTCTCAAACTGGTGAAAACTCCAATTCCCCCTCCCGGGCAAGACGGTCAGATCTAGGATGTGTACAACAGGGTTAGTCACATGTGTATTTTACTCTAAGGAACCATGGAGATGGGAGATTGGAGAGTAATAGATCCAGCAGGTTGGGAAGTCCCGAGGACACTGGTAACACGCTCCGATATACCTCCGCAGTATACCCATAATCGGTCACACATTCTCTGGTGTCTAGAGCATCCATATTGTCATGAAGCCTCTGATGTCATAATAACACTTAATATCGATGGGATAGGGAACCACGGTGGGATCAAGATAAAAGAAAAGGTTAATAAAGTATTTAGGGGGGACTGTTGAGGAGAGCCATAAGATCAAATACTTAATTAACCTCAACAGATAAGGTAATTGAGAGAAATAACCCATAACATGTATTGTTTAACCTTACATAAGTTTTCCTCAGACAAAGTGAGACACTAAAGATGGCTGCCATCTCCTATACCAGAGCCATGCGGTCTGGCATCCAAGATGAACAATGAAGACACTGAAGATGGCTGCCATTTCCTGTTTTAGCAGACCATGCGGTCTGGTATCCAAGACGACGCCCACACTGATGACCTCATGGATCCACCCACAGCGACGCCCACTCTGATGACCTCACGGACCAACCCACCTTGATGACCTCATGGATCCGCCCATGGACTTGCTCATGCCCAACCCACTAACCAATGGAATACATCCGATCACTCCCATTTTAGAGCTAACCGAGCCCCCTTACAGGAGATATATAACATTGTGTTTTCACTAATAAAATCCCTTCTTGGAGCTGTGCCACACATTGATCAAGGAGAGTTACAGCTGACTGTGTCTGGTGTATTTCTTTAGTGCACATGATCAATATATCCATTAGGCCAGGAGTAGGCAACTAGAGAATTGAACATTTATATTAATTGTTCAACCCTAATATTCCTACCCTGTTATGGCGTTTGTGGATTCAGGTGCTGCCCTGAGTCTTATGGACTTGTCGTTTGCCAAGCGCTGTGGTTTTGTCCTGGAGCCTTTAAAAGTTCCTATTCCTCTCAGAGGAAATGATGCTACGCCACTGGCGGAAAATAAACCGCAGTATTGGACACAAGTGACCATGTGCATGACTCCTGAACATCGGGAGGTGATTCGTTTTCTTGTTCTACATAAAATGAATGATTTGGTCGTGTTAGGTCTGCCATGGTTACAGACCCATAATCCTGTTTTGGATTGGAAGGCTATGTCTGTGTCGAGTTGGGGTTGTCAGGGAATTCATTGCGATTCTCCGCCGGTGTCTATTGCTACTTCTATTCCTTCAGAGATTCCTGAGTATTTGTGTGACTATCAGGATGTATTCAGTGAGTCCAGGTCCAGTGCTCTTCCTCCTCATAGGGACTGTGACTGCGCTATAGATTTGATTCCTGGCAGTAAATTTCCTAAGGGACGATTATTTAATTTGTCTGTACCCGAGCATGCCGCGATGCGTTCTTATGTCAAGGAGTCTTTGGAGAAGGGGCATATTCGTCCATCCTCTTCCCCTCTTGGTGCGGGATTCTTTTTTGTGGCCAAGAAGGACGGGTCTTTGAGACCTTGTATAGACTATCGGCTTCTGAATAAAATCACTGTTAAGTTTCAGTATCCTTTGCCACTATTGTCAGACTTGTTTGCTCGGATTAAGGGTGCCAAGTGGTTCACCAAGATAGATCTTCGTGGTGCGTACAACCTTGTGCGCATTAGGCAGGGAGATGAATGGAAAACTGCATTCAATACGCCCGAAGGTCATTTTGAATACTTGGTGATGCCCTTTGGGCTCTCTAATGCTCCTTCAGTGTTTCAGTCCTTTATGCATGATATCTTCCGGAAGTATCTGGATAAATTTGTGATTGTTTATCTGGATGATATTCTGGTTTTCTCGGATGATTGGGATTCTCATGTAAAGCAGGTCAGGATGGTGTTTCAGGTTTTGCGTGATAATGCTTTGTTTGTGAAGGGCTCAAAGTGTCTCTTTGGAATGCAGAAGGTTTCCTTTTTGGGTTTTATTTTCTCCCCTTCTGCTGTGGAGATGGACCCAGTCAAGGTCCGAGCTATTCATGATTGGACTCAGCCCACGTCTGTTAAGAGTCTTCAGAAGTTCTTGGGGTTTGCTAATTTCTACCGTCGCTTTATCGCTAACTTTTCTAGCGTTGTTAAACCTTTGACGGATATGACCAAGAAAGGTTCTGATGTGGCTAATTGGGCCCCTGCAGCCGTGGAGGCCTTGCAGGAGCTGAAGCGCCGGTTTACTTCGGCGCCTGTTTAGTGCCAGCCTGATGTCTCACTTCCCTTTCAGGCTGAAGTGGATGCTTCTGAGATCGGTGCTGGGGCTGTTTTGTCGCAGAGAGGCTCTGGTTGCTCTGTGATGAGACCATGTGCTTTTTTCTCTAGGAAGTTTTCGCCTGCTGAGCGGAACTATGATGTTGGTAATCGGGAGTTGTTGGCCATGAAGTGGGCATTTGAGGAGTGGCGTCATTGGCTCGAGGGTGCTAAGCATCGTGTGGTGGTCTTGACTGATCACAAAAATCTGATGTATCTCGAGTCTGCTAAGCGCCTGAATCCTAGACAGGCTCGTTGGTCATTGTTTTTCTCTCGTTTTGACTTTGTGGTCTCGTACCTGCCTGGTTCGAAGAATGTTAAGGCTGATGCTCTTTCTAGGAGCTTTGTGCCTGACTCTCCTGGAGTCTCGGAGCCAGCTGGTATTCTTAAAGAGGGAGTTATCGTGTCGGCCATATCTCCTGATTTGCGACGTGTGTTGCAGAGATTTCAGGCTGGTAGACCTGACTCTTGTCCACCCGACAGACTGTTTGTTCCTGATAAATGGACCAGCAAAGTCATTTCCGAGGTTCATTCCTCGGTGTTGGCAGGGCATCCGGGAATTTTTGGTACCCGAAATTTGGTGGCTAGGTCCTTTTGGTGGCCTTCCTTGTCACGGGATGTGCGGTCATTTGTGCAGTCCTGTGGGACTTGTGCTCGGGCTAAGCCTTGTTGTTCTCATGCTAGCGGGTTGCTTCTGCCCTTGCCCGTCCCGAAGAGGCCTTGGACACACATTTCCATGGATTTCATTTCTGATCTTCCGGTGTCTCAAGGAATGGCTGTCATCTGGGTGGTGTGTGATCGTTTTTCCAAGATGGTCCATTTGGTACCCTTGCCTAAGTTGCCTTCCTCTTCCGATCTGGTTCCTTTGTTTTTTCAGAATGTGGTTCGTTTACACGGCATTCTGGAGAATATCATGTCCGACAGAGGATCCCAGTTTGTGTCCAGATTCTGGCGATCTTTTTGTGCTAAAATGGGCATTGATTTGTCGTTTTCATCTGCCTGCCATCCTTAGACTAATGGTCAAACGATGCGAACTAATCAGACACTAGAGGCTTTTTTGAGATGTTTTGTTTCTGCGGACCAGGATGATTGGGTGACCTTCTTGCCATTGGCGGAGTTTGCCCTTAATAATCGGGCTAGTTCCGCTACTTTGGTTTCGCCATTCTTCTGCAACTCTGGTTTTCATCCTCGTTTCTCCTCGGGTCATGTTGAGTCTTCTGACTGTCCGTGGTGGATAGGTTGCAGCGGATTTGGAATCATGTGGTGGACAACTTGAAGTTGTCACAGGAGAAGGCTCAGCGTTTTGCCAACCGCCGCCGCGGTGTGGGCCCCCGACTTCGTGTTGGGGATTTGGTTTGGTTGTCTTCTCGGTATGTCCCTCTGAAGGTTTCCTCTCCTAAGTTTAAGCCTCGCTTTATTGGTCCTTATAAAATTTTGGAAGTTCTTAACCCGGTTTCTTTTCGTTTGGATCTTCCGGTGTCATTTGCCATTCACAACGTGTTCCATAGGTCTTTGTTGCGGCGGTACGTTGTGCCTGTGGTTCCTGCTGTTGAGCCTCCTGCTCCGGTGTTGGTTGAGGGCGAGTTGGAGTACGTGGTGGATTCTCGTCTCTCTAGACGGAGGCTTCAGTATTTGGTCAAATGGAAGGGCTATGGTCAGGAGGATAATTCCTGGGTGGCCGCCTCTGATGTTCATGCGGCCGATTTGGTTCGTGCCTTCCACGCTGCTCATCCTGGTCGCCCTGGTGGTCTTGGTGAGGGTTCGGTGACCCCTCCTTAAAGGGGGGGTACTGTTGTGAACTATACTTCTTGGCTCCCTCTTGTGGTCACTAGTGATTTGGCACTTGGATTGTCTTTTACCAGGTTGGTACTCACCTGCTTCGTTAGGCCTGGGGTGTTGCTATTTAAACTTCCTGGATTCTCAGTCCAGTGCCTGGCATCGTTGTAATCAGTTCATTTCTGTTTGCTCCTGTCTTCAGGTCCTGGTTCCTTGCAAGATAAGCTAAGTCCTGCTTTCTTATTTTTGTTATTTTGCTTTGTTCATATTTTTGTCCAGCTTGTATAAAATGTGATTCCTGATATTGCTGGAAGCTCTAGGGGGCTGATATTCTCCCCCCTCACCGTTAGTCGGTTTGGGGGTTCTTGGATATTCAGCGTGGATATTTTGCAGGGTTTTTTGCTGACCATATAAGTCATCTTACTATTTTCTGCTATTAGTCAGTGGGCCTCTCTTTGCTAAAATCTAGTTCATTCTTACGTTTGTCTTTTCTTCTTACCTCACCGTTATTATTTGTTGGGGGCTTGTATTACTTATAGGGTTAGTTAGTTCTCCGGCTGGCGCGAGACGTCTAGGATCAACGTAGGCACGTTCCCCGGCTACTGTTAGTGTTTGTGCTAGGATCAGGTATATGGTCAGCCTAGTTACCACGTCTTTATGAGCTGGTATTTATGTTTGCAGACTTTGCTGTAATCTCTGAGATCCTTTGCCATTGGGATCATAACAAACGGGCCTCCCGCCACTTCCGGCGTGGCACAATGTCCGACCACACCGTCAGTATACCAGGAAAAGAAACCCACAGTCTCAACAAATCGAAATGGATATCCCGAATCAGTTCTCTCACTGGTTTCGCCCCCAAATCATTACCTCCCAAGTGAACCACCAAGATGTCCGGGGGGGCGATCCAAACGGGCGTCGCGGGAGAATTCCGACAACAAGTTACGCCACAACATACCACGATGACCCATCCAATGAATGACCACTGCCTCCCGACCAAAACCCAGTTGCCTACCATTCGACCTAGCATCAGCCCGGAGGGCACCCCAGTAAACGAAAGAGTGTCCAACAATCCAAGCCAAGGAGGGGGGCCGACCTGGAAAACATAAATAACCACAATTAACAAACGCCAAAAAACACACACCCCAGCATCGCCGAATCAATGTTGCACATAAGACAGGTAACGATTAGAACTCCATCTGCCTATTTTCTTAATCACATCCGGCCCCAAGCCCTAACCATCGGCCTCGGACGCGGCCCCAATCTGAAAAGAGTGCGAACCGAAATTATCCGGGTTAACACCCAGATATTCCAAGCCCTTCTTCAAAATAGCCACAAACTGGAAACGTGACAGAAAATCCCCTTCTTGGTGTTGTAACAAAGGGCCTGACCTGACCAGGCACAAACTCCAATATGCTTCCAAACAGTGTTGCGGGCACATCCCGCTACCATCCACCCTTCCTAACACTACTTTCTTTCCCCTGCCCAGCTGGTCCGTCTTTGAACGCCTTATCCAAAAAGCGATACCACCATCCCAAAAAAACACATCTTCCGCCAAAAGACCACCCAACCTGTCCCTGCTCGGGGAAACCAATTCTCCCAAACGCAAAGCACCAAAAAATGCTAAAGAAAAGGCCAACCGAAACAGTACCACCTCGAACTGAGAAGAACAAATGAAACCTAAGACCTCACCTAACCGCTGCAACATCCCAAAAGAAATGGGCCTACGCTTATCAAAAGTTACATTACCTTTGTGAAAACCCTTCAACACCTGCCTTATTACAAAGTCCTTTGTAACATCCCTTAACCCTTGCAGCTGAAAACCGAAAACCAAACCTGCTATAAACTTGTTTAACCTAGACACCGACCAACCCCATTCCACCACCTTACCTATCAGGGCCAATACCGCCATTGTCCTATCGCCATCAGACTCAGCCGGGCCACATTGAGCCAACCAACCTTCCCACATGGCCCATGACACCGTATAATCTAACCAAGTCCTGTTTGACACTGAAGCTTGAATCAGTCGGCCTCCCCTTCCGTAACAACCTGCCACAGATGCAAAGGACATGCCGCTCCTGTCGCCTCCGAATCTGGAGCCAATTCCCGGAAACGGTCCCACTGCAAACGAGACAAAGCGTCAGCTATATTGTTTTGAACGCCTAGCACGTGTGCACCGCCGAAATCCATGCATTCAACTCTAAGCATCTTAACACCAATTCCCTGACCAGCCTGATTACTGGGGGGGAAGAAGAAGATAAGCTGTTAATCACGGGCACCACGCTCGAGTTATCGCAATGAAAAAGTACACGCCGGTCCCTAAAATTGTCGCCCCAAATAAACACAGACACCACAATTGGGAACAGTTCTAACAACGTCAAATTCTTGGTAAGCCCCTTCTTTCGCCAATCTTCAGGCCACACCCCCACACTCCATTTCCCTCCACAATAGGCCCCATAACCAACTCCACCCGCTGCGTCCGTGTAGATCACGCAGTCAAAGGCATTGAGATCCTCCCGCTGAATAAGCGACCTGCCATTATAGCTTTCCAAAAAACGTTGCCAAACAAGAAGGTCGTCTTTATGCTCTCTACCCAAACGGATAAAATTATGGGCTGACCGGACTCCTGCCATCGCCCTGGACAATCTGCGGCAAAAAATCCTGCCCATCGGCATAATACGGCAAGCAAAATTCAGGCGGCCCAGCAACGACTGCAACTCCTTCAGAGTTGCCTTCTGCAATTTTCCGATCCTGCCCACCTCCTGCTTAAGCAACAGCAACTTATCGTCCAGCAACCTATATTCCACTTTTTCGGAATGAATGAGAATCCCTAGAAAACTCAAGACCTTGCAGGGGCCCTCCGTTTTATCCTGCGCCAAAGGAACACCAAACTGTCCGGCCACCCATTCCATGGTAGCAAGTAGATGACCACACACCGCAGAATCCGGTGGACCGACAAACAAAAAGTCATCCAAGTAGTGAATGACCGAAGGAACAGCCGAAACATCTCTCACTACCCATTCCAAAAAGGTACTGAAAGTCTCAAACAATGCACAAGAAATCGAACATCCCATAGGCAAACACCTATCCAAGTAAAAACCCCCCTCCCACCAACAACCTAACAAAGGAATGCTCTGCGGGTGCACCGGCAAAAGCCGAAAAGCCGACTTGATGTCTGTTTTTGCCAACAAGGCCCCAGGCCCGTACCTGCGCACCCACTGGACAGGCGCATTGAAAGAGGTGTAAACAACGGAGCACAACTCTTCCGCAATCCCATCATTAACCGAGGATCCCTTGGGATAAGACAGGTGCTGAATTAGCCGGAACTTATTCGGCTCCTTCTTGGGCACCACCCCAAGCGGGGAAACAATTACATCAGCCATAGGCAGCGAACTAAACGGCCCCGCCATTCTTCCCAATTCGACCTCTTTTGCCAATTTAGCCAAAACAACCTCCGAATGCAAACTAGCCGATCTCAAGTTTTTTGTAGAAAAGGGGACAACATGCGTCGGGTGAGGGATCTTAAACCCCTCAAGAAAACCATCACTAATAACCTCCGCCTTGTGATAATCCGGGTATCTATTTAGATAAGGGGCCATCTTTTGAAGCCTCACCGGAGTCTCCCCCTTGACCGCCACCCACGGGTGGCTTACCCCGCGATTTCTTGAAACACTTAGCAGCCCCATGTGAGGCCCCGTTGCAATGGGAGCACATGTGTTTAAACTTACAGGTGGCGCCATACTTACACTGGCCGTCGTTAAACTGCCAGCATGTCCCCGTCCTTTCCTTTGCCCCCTGTGACCCCTGTCCTCCTCCACCTTGTCCTGACTGCTGATTGCTACCCCCCTGCCCCCTTGAAAGGACTGCCCGTATCGCACCGGGGCCATCACCTTCAACCGCTTTGCGCTGCCTGAACTGTTCATCGTATCGCAGCCAAGCCTGGCCCCCGTAGATACGATGCTCTTCACCAATAGCATCCAAATAACAAAAAAGGCCTGAGCAATTCTCAGGGAATTTCTCCCCTATAACACTCGCCAGAATGGCAAATGCCTGCTGCCAGTTAACGAACGTCTGAGGAATAAGGCGCCAACGCCTCTTTTCTTCCTCCTCCTTTTTACTATTGTCTTTCTTTCCTTTATCCAAATTAAATTTTTCTAAAGGAAGGAGAGAGAAAATCTCTACGTAGTCGTCTTTCCAAATCTTTTCCTACACCTCCTTCTTCAAATGGGCCCCCAGCGGGCCCTCAAAACACACGTAGACCTCGCCTTGTGCCATATCGTCTAGCTTAACGGAATCACCCTTCCCCATTTCCGTTTGCACCGGCACCCCAGCCGCTGAAGACGGAGGCCCGCTACCAGAACTCGCAATCTCGCTCGGACCCCCTACTCCACAACCAGCAACCGACACCCAAGCCCCAGCGGGCGACGCTCCCACACTATCCGCAACCCCGCCATCCAATCTCCTCAAAATCTGCGACATACCCGCCTAAAGCTCTCTAACACCCGGAACCTCACCAACACCCCCATCCCGCTCAACTAACCCCGAAACCCCCGGCACCGGAAAAAGACTGGATGTATACTCACAGGGCTGCGCAGGTGCTGTCTCCCCAACCGCCGTGCTTCCTGAATCCTGCCGGTCCCCTTCAGCATGATGCTCGTTCCCGGAGTCGTCGCTGCCACTCGTCTGCCCCAGGCCCGCGCCCCTGGCCTCCACGTCACCAGGGGGGACCGAGACTGGCGAAGGTGACTGTTCCCTCGACCTCCTGCTGGATCTGGATCTTGCAGCTTGCGTGGATCCCCTGCATACCGCAGCTGGACTGTCCCCTCTGGGCGCCGCTCCCGCGGCGCGACCGCGACCCGCTCCCTGCCGCAATGATGCCGCCGGCCTGGCCGACATCCTGCTGTGCCATCCTGTCCCAGAGCCAGGTGCACCGTGCGGCTGAGGTCCTGGTGCACCCCCCGCAGTCCTTCCCGGCTCCTGGCTCTTGGATGATGCCGCCGCTGCTGGGCACCTCCCTCGCTCCGTCCCTGGTGTCGCCGCCGCCGCTGGAGCAGCTCCCCGGTGGGTATGCGCTGTAGATCCCGGCGCTGCGGCGCCCCCGCGCCCACTGTTAGGCCGAACCGGAAGTGTGGCCCTGACATCCTGTGCAGCGCCGGCGTCCTGCCGCGCCTGCACAGCTCTCGCAGCACCTCATCGCCGCCGGGTGGATTACTGCCAGAGAGGGGGCGGGCAAGGTAGCTGCACTACGTCCCCCAGCCCCCGCAGGGTCCCCGGAGGGGCTCCGTGGCCTGCGCCTGCCGCGCGGTGTGACATCGGGGGACAGCCTCTCGGGCGGCCTCGTCCTCCTGGTACTCCTGCCCTGGCTCCCGCTGTCCTGGCTCCCGCTGCCCCCAGCAGCAGGTCCACTCACTTTGCCTGTCTCTGACCAACTGATTCCCCTTCCCGCACTTTCAAAGCCCCCCCCCTTCCCTTTCCACAAAATCCCCTCCCCCATTCCTATTCTACCAATCCTGGGACCCCTTTGTTTAATTTCAAAAAGATACTGCACTGCTCCCCATGGCAACGCAGTCATGTGGGGGCTTCCTTTTAGCTGCGCCCATACAGCCCCCCCTCTAGACAAACACTCCTGGAATGGTCTTTTCAGTGGTTGAGCTGTGATGTTATTAACCCCTTCCCGACATGTGACGGTATAGTACGTCACATGTCGGGACCCCCGCTTTGATGTGCGCTCCGGCGGTGAGCGCACATCAAAGCCGGGACATGTCAGCTGTTTTGAACAGCTGACATGTGCCCGCAATAGGCGCGAGCAGAATCGCGATCTGCGCGTGCCTATTAGTTAAATGCCGCTGTCAAACGCAGACAGCGGCATTTAACTACCGCATCCGGCCGTGCGGCCGGATATGAGCGCATCGCCGACCCCCGTCACATGATCGGGGGTCGGCGATGCTCCTCCATTGTAACCATAGAGGTCCTTGAGACCTCTATGGTTACTGATTGCCGGTGGCTGTGAGCGCCCCGCCCTGCAAATCTGCTGTGTAGCAGCGATCTTATGATCACTGCTGCATAGCAGAGCCGATCGGGCTGTGCCTGCTTCTAGCCTCCCATGGAGGCTATAGAAGCATGGCAAAAGTAAAAAAAAAAAAGTTTTTAAAAATGTGAAAAAAATTAAAAAAATATAAAAGTTTAAATCACCCCCCTTTCGCCCCAATCAAAATAAATCAATTAACAAAAAACCCAACCTACACATATTTGGTATCGCCGCGTTCAGAATCGCCCGATCTATCAATAAAAAAAAAGCATTAACCTGATCGCTAAATGGCGTAATGAGAAAAAAATTCGAAACGCCAGATTTACGTTTTTTTGGTCGCCACGACATTGCATTAAAATGCAATAACGGGCGATCAAAAGAACGTATCTGCACCAACATGCTATCATTAAAAACGCCAGCTCGGCACGCAAAAAATAAGCCCTCACCTGACCCCAGATCACGAAAAATGGAGACACTACGAGTATCGGAAAATGGCACAATTTTGTTTTGTTTTGTTTTTTGCAAAGTTTATGTTAGGTGTCATGTTAGGTGTCTATTAACTCGTAGTGACCTGGAGAATCATAATGGCAGGTCAGTTTTAGCATTTAGTGAACCTAGCAAAATAGGCAAGCAAAAAACAAGTGTGGGATTGCACTTTTTTTGCAATTTCACTGCACTTGGAATTTTTTTCCCGTTTTCTAGTACACGACATGCTAAAACCAATTATGTCGTTCAAAAGTACAACTTGTCCCGCAAAAAATAAGCCCTCACATGGCCAAATTGACGGAAAAATAAAAAAGTTATGGCTCTGGGAAGGAGGGGAGCGAAAAACGAAAACGGAAAAACGGAAAAAGCTCCGGGGGTGAAGGGGTTAATCTTTATCCTTCCATTCCTCATGATGCTGCTATATCCTGTTCAATTTTATTTAGGACAGGTATAGCATTTATAATAGAGAGATGGATTTTTTAATTTTGCCAGTCTCTTTTTGTTGTCACATAATTATTTTTCCTTTGCAGGTCATTTTTTCCTACAAAGGGAGTTAGCATGGGAGGCAAAGTCTCCCCCTCCCTTCCTAACTTGGTGGTTGCCGTTTGAAGATTTTCTTTTGTTCTCTCAAAATAATAGTTTTCATGAACATATTGAATTTTATGGTCGCTATATTGACGACCTGAAGCGGAGGCAAAAAACTTTATTACTTACATTAACAATAATAATTTTAATCTTTGGTTTATATATTGCCTCTTTACTACATCTATTAATTACCTTGATGTAAATCTATCTGGTGACATCAATACAGGTAAAATTTCCATACTTCCCTATAAAAAATGGACAGATATAAACGTCATCCTGGAGGCAAATTCTTTCCACCCTCCGCATAAGAATATTCTTGTTGGGGGAACTCATTAGAACAAAAAGAAATTGCTATTCTAAAGATTATTATACCAATGAGGCATCCAAAGTTACCAACAAACTCAGATTCAGAGAATATACAAATTGTATGTTAAAGAAGTTGTCCACTACAATAACCTTTTTTTTTTTTCCATAAATCTTGCTATTATGTGCCACTGAAAACATCCATTGTCTTTATTTTAGCAATATTACCTTTTATCATGCTGTAGCAGCACATTTTCAGTGCTGGATTCAGCTCTCATGAGGTTAATCGACAACTTCCTTTCTCCTGAGTTACTGTGCTCTAATACTACACGTTCCATGATGCATTGCACTGCCACTAAGCAGGAACCTAGCACACCCACTCCAAAACACACCCAACCCCTCCCTCCTCTCCCTCCTCTAGCTTCAAAAAGATTTGTGATGTCATTTCTGTCCAACCTCCTCTTTTACATCTGTCGAACCCACACTCCATTACACACAGATAGAGGGATAGATAGATAGATAGATAGATAGATAGATAGATAGATAGATAGATAGATAGATAGATAGATAGATAGATAGATAGATACATACAGATATATCTATGTCTATTTCCATAGATATGTCCATATCCATGTTTCTAAACCCCTTCACCCCTGGAGCTTTTTTGTTTTCGTTTATCGCTCCCCTTCTTTCCAGAGCCATAATTTTTCCATCAATATGGCCATGTGGGGGCTTATCTTTTGCGGGACAAGTTCTACTTTTGAACGACACCATTGGTTTTACCATGTCGTGTAACAGAAAACATATGCAAAATAAGGCAAAGTGCACTGAAATTGCAAAAAAAGTGCAATCCGACGCTTGTTTTTTGCTTGGCTTTTTTGCTGGTTCACTAAATGCTAAGGCTGTGTGCACACGTTGTGGATTTGATTGCAGATCCGCAGGGTTTTTTGCTGCACAGTATTGCATCAAATCCACAGTGTAGTGCACAACCAATGTAAGTCTATGGGAGCCACAGACTTGTGCACATGCTGCGGAAAAAGCCGCACCGAAACGCAGCTTTTTTTTTCTCTGCAGCATGTCACTTCTTTTGTGCCGAACTGCAGCATTTCTGCACCCATAGACTTTTATGGAGTCGGGCACATCCGCAGCAAAACCGCAGATGTAAAAAAGATCTGCAGTTTAGATGCGGATGTGGGTCCGAGAAACGCTGCAGTTCGGGAGGAGGGAAGTGTGTGGGCGGGAGGGCCGGACTGGGACTAAAATTCAGCCCTGGCATTTGAAGTTACACAGGCCCACTTGTCACATGGTGACTGTATAATATCTTTGTACACTTGTAGGCAGGGCCGGTTTTAGGCAAAGTGGGGCCCTACGCCTAGGCAAAGTTTAAAATGGGGCCCAAAATGCTAACATATTGCACATCACGCAAAAGTGTTTCGGTTGTATTTACATGCGCTGATCTCAGGACGCTAAATGAGTTTGATCGACAATACTGAAGTTGTTCAACACTTGTTTCCCGGCCTCTTTCCACCGTCTGAGAAAGAATGATGGGACAGAACGATCACTAATAGATCACTAACAGATCACCATACAGTATCATGTTATCAGCAGCACATCTACAGTTTACAGCGGCGATGTGCTGCTGAGAACAAGGATTTTTGTTCCGGCAAAAACAATCTGAATATGCAGCATTTTACTTGTTTAGTAAAATACACTCCATAGTCCTCCATATATTCTAATGTGCACCACAGTCCTCCATATAGTATAATACACTCCCTATAGTCCTCCATATATTATAATACACTGCTCAGTCCTCCATATAGCATAATACACTCCTCATAGTCCTCCATATAGCATAATACACTCCTCATAGTGCTCCATATAGTATAATGCACCGCCATAGTCATCCATGTAGTACATTTCACATCCCATAGTATAATGCACCCCATAGTCCTTCATATAGTATAACATATTCCCCATAGTCCTCGATACAGTATAATGCAGCCCACATATAGTATAATGTAGCCACCACCTTACAGAATATAATGCGGGTATAATGCAGCCACCCCACAGTATAATGCAACCACCCCACAGTATAATGCAGCCACCCCACAGAGTATAATGCAGCCACCCCACAGAGTATAATGTAACCCCATAGAATATAATAAAGCCCACCTCCCCATAATATATAATGTAGCCCCCCATAGAATATAATGCAGCCCCCCATAGTATATAACACAACCTCCCCCATGGTATATAACCCAACCTCCCCATAGAATATAATATACCCCCACAATAGTATATACCACAGCCACATAGTACATAACATGGCCTCCCCATAGAAGATAATATACTCCCCATAGTATATAGCAAAGCCCACATAGTATATAGCACAGCCCGCATAGTAGATAGCACAGCCCACACAGTAGTATATACAGCACAGCCCACTCAGTAGTATATACAGCACAGCCCACACAGTAGTATATACAGCACAGCCCACACAGTAGTATATACAGCACAGCCCGCACAGTGGTATATACAGCACAGCCCGCACAGTGGTATATACAGCACAGCCCACACAGTGGTATATACAGCACAGCCCGCACAGTGGTATATCCAGCACAGCCCACAGTGGTATATACAGCACAGCCCGCACAGTGGTATATACAGCACAGCCCGCATCTCTCCTCCTCCCCCCCCCCCGAGAATGTCCCCACAGTCCGGTAAAAAAAACAAAACACTCCTCACCTTTCCTCTTGCCCGCGTTGCTTCCTGCTTCTGTCTCGCCGGCAGCAGTCTGTCCGGGACACAGCAGGTGCGCGATGATATGACGTCATCGCGCACCTGCAGTGTCAGAGGCAGAGCGGGGAATGATGGGAGAGGGAGCGTCTGTAGACGCTCTCTCCTCCATCATTGCATTCAACTGTACCGGCGTCATAGACACCGGTATAGTTGAATGCGACGGCAGGGGGGTGAGTCGTCGGCGGCAGGGGGCGGAGGATCGAGCGGCCAACGACTGGCACCGGCACTTCTGGCATTTGCCAGAAGTGCCCGATGCCCAGTCCGGCCCTGGTGGGAGGAATGTGGGCAGTGACTGTGTGCGTGTATGTGTGTGCTGGGTCTGCGGGTTGTTCGGATGTGTGCGGCGCTGTGCGGGACTGATCAGGTGTGTGCGGGGTCTGCGGGCTGTTCGGATGTTTCTGGGGAACTGTTTGGATGTGTGTGGCGCTGTGCGGGACTGTTCGGGTGTGTGCGGGGATCATCCAATGGTACTACAAGTACGCAGCATCCAATCTGCAGCTATTTCGAATGTAATCCTGACAGTGGACACGCACCCTACACTATCAATACATCTATCAATAGATATATCTATCCACATATATCTATAGATAGATATAGGAATAGATAGATGTATGCATCTATAGATCTATCTATATGTAGCTCTGTCTATCCATTTCATCTATCATCTATGTATATGTCTATCTATCTGTGTGTAATTGAGTGTGGGTTGAACAAATGTAAAAGAGGAGGTTGGACAGAAATGACATCACGCAATAATGTTCAATAATACATCTTTAGCTTTCAAAAACGCATACAAAAACGCACAAAAAACAAAACGCATACAAAAACGCACAAAAACCACACCAAAAACCGCACCAAGAACAGCATCAAAACCACACAAAAAAGCCTCATCAAAACCGCGCAAAAACATGAAAAAACCGTGAAAAAAATGCATCCAAAACGCAGCTGCGTTTTCTGCAAGGAGATGCAGATTTTGTGCAGACAATTCTGCACCCAAATCTGCAACGTGTGCATACAGCATAAAACTGACCTGCGATTATGATTCTCCAGGTCATTACGAGTTCATAGACACCAAACACGTCTAGGTTATTTTTTATCTAAGTGGTAAAAAAAATTTCAAAACTTTGCTAAAAAGAAATAAAATAATGGCGCCATTTTCTGTTACCTGTAGCGTCTATATGTTCTGAGATATCAGGTCAGGTGAGGGCTAATTTTACGTTCTTTTGATCGCCCATTATTGCATTTTAATGCAATTTCGCGGAGACCAAAAAAAACATAATTTTGGCTTTTGATTTCTTTTTCTTGCTATGCCGTTTAGCGATCAAGTACATTTTTTATTTTTGTATTGAAAACAGCTGACATGTTGCGGCTTTGAAGTGGGCTCACCGCGAAGCCCACCTCAAAGTGAGGGATACTGCCAGCTGACATACTATTCCGTCAGCTGGCAGAAAGGGGTTAATAAACACTATGGTTATGTAATTTAAAAAAAAAAACGGCGTGGGCTCCCGTGCAATTTTCTGCGCCATTTGGGGGAAAGCCGACGGCCGGGGGCCAATATTTGTAGCCTGCTATGAATATCAGCCCACGGCTGTCTGCATAGCCTTTACTGGCTATTAAAATAGGGGGACCCCCCCAAAGAAAATGACGTGAGGTCCCCCTATATTTTATAGCCAGAAAGGCTACACAGACAGCTGCCGGCTGATATTCATAGCCTAGAGAGGGGCCATGGATATTGGTCCCCCCCCCCCGCCTACAAATACCAGTCCGCAGCCGCCCCGGAAATGGCGCATCTGTAAGATGCGCCAATTCCGGCACTTAGCCCCTCTCTTCCCACTCCCGTGTAGCGGTGGGATATGGGGTAATAAGGGGTTAATGTCACCTTGCTATTGTAAGGTGACATTAAGGCGGGTTAATAACGGAGAGGCGTCAATAAGATGCCTATCCATTACTAATCCAATATTAATAAAGGGTTAATAAAACACACACACATTAGGAAAAAAGTATTTTATTATTCTTCATTTAACCATACTTACCATACTTCAGCGCCTGCAAAAAACGTAAAATAATAAACCGTATACTACCTGTCCACCGTAGTCCAATTAATAACGAGTGTCCCACGACGATCTGCCCTATAGAACAGTGACATCGGGTGATGTCACTGCTCTATAGAACCCTCAGTGACACACTGACAGGAGACAATGGCTCCTGCAGTGCATCACTGAGGTTACTAAGGTTCAAAGTCTCACTTTATGGCAAAAAGCTGTGTGGGAAAATTTCTCAACAGCAATGCCATAAAGTGAGACTAGGGACTATTTTCTCACAGGGGCGTAGGAATACATTGTGGGGAATACATTGTGGAAGGATACCTTCCTCCCCTCATTGTGTTCCTGGAGCCTCTGGAGAGCAGTCGCGTCAGCAGATGTTCCTGCTCTCCACGGGAGATCGTCGAGGGACACTCGTTTTAATTGTATTTCTGCAGATCAGGGAGTATAGTGTTTGTTTATTATTTTAATATATTTTACAGATGACAATGGCTTCGGGGATCAAAGTGACAAGTGATGGTGAGTATGTAATCTATGTTACATGTACTGTATGTCTATATGTATGTTGTATGTCTGTACTGTATGTCTGTACTGTATGTCTGTACTGTATGTGACATGTCACATGTCGTCGCATGCTGCATGTCGCATGTTGCATGTCGCATGTTGTCGCATGGTGCATGTCGCATGCTGCATGTCGTCGCATGCTGCATGTTGTCGCATGGCGCATGTCGTGGCATGCTGCATGTCGCATGTTGTCGCATGTCGTTGCATGTCGCATGTTGTCGCATGGCGCATGTTGTCGCATGGCGCATGTCGTCGCATGGTGCATGTCGTCACATGCTGCATGTCGCATGTTGTCGCATGGCGCATGTTGTCGCATGGCGCATGTCGTCGCATGGCGCATGCCGTCGCATGGCGCATGCCGTCGCATGCTGCATGTCGCATGTTGTCGCATGGCGTTGCATGGCACATGTCGTCGCATGCTGCATGGTGCATGTCGTCGCATGGCGCATGTCGTCACATGCTGCATGTCGCATGTTGTCGCATGTTGTCACATGGCGCATGTCGTCGCATGGTGCATGTCGTCGCATGCTGCATGTCGCATGTTGTTGCATGTCGCATGGCACATGTCGTCGCATGGCACATGTCGTCGCATGGCGCATGTCGTCGCATGGCGCATGTCGTCGCATGCTGCATGTCGCATGTTGTCACATGGCGTTGCATGGCACATGTCGTCGCATGCTGCATTGCGCATGTCGTCGCATGGCGCATGTCGTCACATGCTGCATGTCGCATGTTGTCGCATGTTGTCACATGGCGCATGTCGTCGCATGGTGCATGTCGTCGCATGCTGCATGTAGCATGTCGTCGCATGGCGCATGTCATTGCATGGCACATGCTGCATGTCGCATGTTGTCGCATGTCGCATGTCGTCGCATGGCACATGCTGCATGTCGCATGTTGTCGCATGTCGTCGCATGGCGCATGTCGTCGCATTGCGCATGTCGCCGCATGGTGAGTGTCGTCACATGGTGTGTGTTGTATGTATGTACGTACGTACTGTATATGTATATGTGTATTTTTTTTTTTTTTATTACATTCAACACATTAGCCGGATGATGGGACTACTACTGTCCCATCATTGGCTAATGTGTCACTCACTGCCACTGTAGCAGGCATAGCCCGATGTAGTCCCATCGGACGATGCCTGCAGACACACACACACACACACCACCCCCCAGCACATAGCGACCGCACAGCGCCGGGGACCGCACGGCGCCCGGGACCGCACGGCGCCGGCGCCCGGGACCGCACAGCACCGGCGCCCGGGACCGCACAGCACCGGCGCCGGGCACCACACATCCCTGCCTAGCCCCGCCCACCCCCAGCACAGCCCCGCAGTCAGCCTCAGCCCCGCCCACAGCCCAGTCACTCTTTATGAGTAACTGCTCTCTGTGGAGCCTGGGGACACGCCTGCTACTGACGTCACGTCAATTTCCAGAGTCTGGAAATTGACGTGACGTCGGCGGAAATGAGCGGCGGCTGAAGCCTGGGGGTCACGTGACCCGGACTCAGCCACCAGCATAGCGCCGCTCACAGGCAAAAACGGCTAAAGAAGGTATTTACACAAATCATCAGGGGCCCCGGGGGGATACATTGGGGGGTTAATTGAAAGTAGTGGACAACCCCTTTAAATAGAGATAACACTATAGTCAGTAATATTGACAGCTAATAGAAAAACCTGTGGCACAAGATAGGATATCTTACAAAACGTGTGTTTATTTATTGAAAGCATAATAGAACCCAAAGTTTCGGCCATAATTTAGCCTTTATCAAGGTTATCTAAACAAAGAAAAAAAGTAATCAGATAATATAACGAATACATGAAATCATATATAGAAAAACATAAAATTGACAATATCGTGCAACAGACGATTTGTTGAGAAAAAAGGGTTTCTTATTGACAAGTGAATCACACAGCTACAAAGACAATAAATCGATATACTGTATTATCTCAAAGGAAATTCTAACATTCAAAATACGTACAGTAATATTACAGAGGAATACAAGACTGCTGAAACCCCAAAGTGGTGGGAAAAAAGTAAGGTCCTGTGACCATCAGGCCATTGTGCAAGTTTTAGCCTGGAGAAGTAAGAAATCAAAAGGAAACAAGGGGTTAAGAAAACAGAGACAGGACAAGCAGAGACAGGACAGATAGCCATACCTGTTTTGTGCAATAAGGTAGATGTGCAATCTGAATAAATAGGAAAACAAAATTAGTGAGACATAAAGAGCATATAATGTCAGAAACTGCCAAAGTACAAAAAGTAATTACCGGTACCTTAATGCAAGTGGTAGATGGGAACCAGGAAGGAGTCTCTGTGGTGGTGGCAAGTGTGTTGTGTGCTATACAGGGCGATAGTGCGACATTAGGGAGAGATGCCAGACAGCTGGGTGATGTGCCAGTGTGGTTGCGCAGGAGCAGCTACAAGGAGGCACCACAAGTGCATTGTTACAAAATAGCTCAGAGTAAAAATATCCTGGTTGAATAGGCGGAAGTGTCTCAATGTGGCAAAGGCGCAAGCGCGAAAGATCAGTGTCCAAGCGCAGGCGCATAGGATGCAAAGGGACGGTGAACAAGTGAACTAGCCGAGTGGGCAGAAGTATCTAATTCCGGCGTGGGCGCATGCGCGAGAGGTCCAAATCAGGCGCTGGTCCATAGATGACAGGGGAGGCTAGATCTGCACATGCGCACATTATGAGACAACGATGCTGTGTACTAGAAGGACCTGCAAGAACAGAGTGCTCATTAAGGTATAGAAGAAGGTAATAAGTATAGATGTGTGTAAAATAAACAATAGGGTTGAAAGACGCTATGAAGTTGCAAAGGAGAGACAAAGAAAAAGGAGAAAGAAAAGGAAAAGGGGAGGAGAAAGTTAGGGAGAGCAAAGCTCAAATAATATGTGCCTTGTAAAAGATAGGGTAAAGTAAGAATAAACCTCAATGAAATGAGGTCAGTAAAGAAGGAAGAAAGGAAAACAGGCTGAGAAGAGAAATGATGCGTGATAAAGATACCTGATGTGACGCAATCAGACCTATCAATGAATATCAAAAGAAAATAACAGAAAATGAAATGTAATCCAAGTAGAAAACCTGATAAACAAATAAAGCAGATAAACAGAGGACCTCATATTCCCTATTCAACCCATGGGGTTCCAAGGTTTGCAGAGTATAAATACAATAAGCCTCTCTTTCTGTAAGTTTCTGTGCTCTATTACCACCTCTTCTGGCTAAGGGGATATGGTCAATAACTTGATAACGCAATTGCGCAATATTGTGGTTAAGGGCATTAAAATGGGCTGGAATGGGCAGCATAGTCCTTTTGCACCAAATGGTTGATTTGTGCTGTGAAATGCGGTCTCGGATATTTTGGGTAGTCTCTTCAGCATATCCGAGACCACAATGACACTTGATTAAGTAGACGGCAAATGAGGAGTCACAAGTATAAAAGACTCTGATAGAAAATCTTTTGCCTGACCTGGTATGTGTAAACGAGTCACCCTTAGTGATGTTGGAACATTGGAGGCAGTGAAAACAAGGGAAAGTACCCTTTCATTGTGGGGTAAGGAAGGTTTGCGAATTATCCATAGTTTGTGGGCATATATCGACCCTAACCAGAAGGTTTCTTAGGTTTTGGGGCTTTTTGTGACAAATATGAGATGAGGCCTTGAATTCCGGTATCCGAGGATATGCATTACTAAGTAGAGACTAATGTTTGCGTATAATCTGGTGGAAGCAACGCATAAAAGGACGGTAAGCATTAACAAAGGTGTTTCTTGGAGCAGCCATAAATCAAGTTGGTGTAGAAGAGGATGGAAGAGCTAAAAAGGAATCGGGATACCCACGATTTTGAAATTTAATCTTAATTTCACTTAGATGGAGGTTACAGACAGAAACATCTGAGACAATGTGATTAATCCTACAGAACTGAGACCGAGGAAGTGATTTTTTTATGTGGATGGGATGGCAGCTTGTAAAATGGAGAAGCCTGATCCTGCCAGTTGGTTTCATGAATAGGTCAACAAATAGCCATCCATCATTGTTGATAATTACACTGGTTTCTAAAAAATTAATGATAGTACAATGATAATGCATAGTAAAGGTAAGCTAATCAACATATTGGTTAATGTTAGTATGGCATTCTTCCAATGTAATACTGTCACCCCGCCAGATAAGGAAAAAATCATCGATATATCTTTTCCAGAGTACTCTGTACTGCTGAAAGAGAGGGTTAGAATAAATGAATTCTGATTCAAATTGTGCCATTAAGATGTTGGCATAGGGCGGTGCGACATTTGACCTCATTGCTGTTCCTGTTTGTTGCATGAAAAATTTATTTTCAAACATAAAAAAAATATTTGTGAAAATCAATGTTAGAAGGGAAATACAGAATGATTTTAAATTGTCAGAGAAAGGTGTAGTCTCATCAAGAAATCTCTGGACTGCATGAATGCCTCTAGTATGTTCAATGCTAGTATACAGGCTGTTCACCTGTTCACATCCAAGGTGACGAATAGGCAATTGGAAGGGACCTGACCAAGATTATTGACATAGGACAAGTAAAGTGAGGTATCATGAAGGTAAGATGGAATATGATGTAATAAAGGAGAAAGAATCCTTTCTAGGACTATAGCTAATGGGGATAATAAAAAGTTGTTGGAAGCCACGATAGGTCTACCTGGAGGATGAGTTAGATTTTTGTGAATTTTAGGCAAAGTGTAAATAACCTCTTATTCTGTCCAACTCCGTCTTTTAACGAGTTTATTCTCGATCAAGAAATACATCAGGTTTTTTTTTTTGCGATCTCCAGCTCAAGGTTCATTTCTCCAAAGACTATCATAATAAACCATCTAGACACCTTTTGTCTGCCCTAATTCACACACAGAGGTCAACCTTGACACATGGTAAGGTTTTTAATATTAGACAGTGTAGGACCGTCCTGATCAGATGCACCTTGACGACGTAGGGATGGCTTTTATGCTCTTGGCACACTTGTTGAATAAAACTATTTGCTATAGGGATCCAAAAAAATTAGAAGTGAAATTAGATTTGAATTAAAAGTAATGAATTTTACTTATACATGATTAGAATAATAACAGAAGTAAAAATCAGGAAAAAAGTGCTGGGAAAAAAGGAGGCTTGAAAAAACTCTCAATAAATATATATAAATATAGTAGCGAGGATATCAATTAATATTCAACCACAAATCAGCTCTTGATAGTCCAAAACTAATAATAATAATAATAATAATTTTATTTATATAGCGCCAACAGCGCCAACTAAATAGCACTATATAGCGCCAACTAAAGTGCCTTTGCTTAACCCCTTAAGCCCCGAGGGTGGTTTGCACGTAAATGACCGGGCCAATTTTTACAATTCTGACCACTGTCCCTTTATGAGGTTATAACTCTGGAACGCTTCAACGGATCTTGGCGATTCTGACACTATTTTCTCATGACATATTGTACTTCATGATAGTGGTAAAATTTCTTCGATATAACTTGTGTGTATTTGTGAAAAAAATGGAAATTTGGCGAAAATTTTGAAAATTTCACAATTTTCCAACTTTGAATTTTTATGCCTTTAAATCACAGAGATATGTCACACAAAATACTTAATAAGTAACATTTCCCACATGTCTACTTTACATCAGCACAAGTTTGGAACCAAAGTTTTTTTTTGTTAGGGAGTTATAAGGAGTTAAAAGTTGACCAGCAGGGGGGCGTGGCTAACAACTGAGGCAGCAGGACGCACATTTCCTGAGCTCCCTTGCTGAGTCTTATAATCAGGCTAATCCGGGGGTCTTGAAAGCCCTATTTTATCATCTGATGGCCTCATCCATCTGCTTATGACCACCAGAGACACTTATTGGCGATTTGACTTGCAACTTTGTGCTCCAAACCTCAGGGGAGATCTGAGGCCTATGACAAACAGGCCTGAAGCCTGAGGCCTAGTAGCAAGAAGCAAAACCCCACCAAACAGCTGCGAACGCACCACATCTCACCCACTCAATAGCGGGCAATAAGAATAAGCGGCACTGAGGTGAGATCCACCACTATAAACCAGAAGTTTGGCACATATTAGAAGATCCCTGGTGTTTACAGGAGGCGAAGGATCCCCCGCAGATCAGTCAGTGGCTTCCCGTCCTCCCCCCGCCCTTGCTGCAGCGCCGGTCCCAGCCTCCCAGCTCGTCTACTGAAGGGGTGACACGGCAAGTTGAGGACGTATTGTCACGATCCAATTTTGGATTTGTGGCAGATCTGGTTTACCTCAGTTTAAGACCTTTTTTCCTTTCTGGTCATCGAGGGTTAATGCAGTTCCCCCCCCCCCCGGTGGCCGCTGGTGTTATTGCATTGCTGCTGGGTCAGCTGATGTTTGTGGTGACCACTCCCTCCATCCTTAGCTGACTGTCGGTGTTAGTTCATTCTAAAGCGACCAAGCTGGGAGAAGGAGCTTGCTGGGAACTGTTGTTCTACTGCTGTGTCCAGTGAATCTGGTGTTACTTCCTGCTGTTCTGTGCCTTGCAGCATTAAGCTAAGTGTTGTTTGACCTTTACCTTGTCTGTATTTCCTTACCCCGTGTTGTATTAGTGCAGTGGTGGGACCAGTGCTCTCACCTGCCAGATCCCTACTTAGGGATAGGTGCAGGGCAATTGAGGGACTAGGTATCCTGGTCGGCGACGGTTTGAAAGAACCCGTATAGGGACGGTAGCAAGATAAGGGCACATCTGCAGGCCAGTGCAGGAGTTGCCCATTTCCCCAGTCCCTACCGACAGGGCCCACCGTGGTAATTGTGTCCCCGGTGTTCCCTTGTGTGTTGTGCTGTTCGTTACAGACCTTCGGTTGGGTCATTTTATACCGGGTCAGTCACTCTGTGACACGCATATAGGCCTACCTGCGGAACGCCCGAAGCCTATCCACCGGCTGGGCTGAAAGGGAGCTACCATCCCGCTAAGGCGCCGACAGGTGCAAATAAAGGTGCGACACCAGCCTGACGAGCGTGTGCGGAGGAGCGGTGCCCGTCGCTGCGGGAGGTGAGGAGACCGAAGGGAGCGGGCAGACCGCGGGCGCACCGGCGGCGCCTCCTGATCTTCCTGTCCTCCATCCCAGTGGTGGGGGCCGGGGGTGGGGTGCTGACGGCGGCGCCTGGCGGAGGAGAGACTGGCGGCATTTACCTGCGCGCTGAGCACTCCGGAGCCACCTACAGCGGGACATCCGCCCTCCAGCAGCGTCTCGTGGGGTCTGATCTCTGCAGCGCACACCAGTGAGAGGGGTGAGGCGGAGAGGAGACTGACGGACTGAGGTGAGCGGTTGGGGTTCGCTAACTACAGCGAGCTGACTACTGGAACTGCGGGCACTGAGGCTGGATTGATCGGGCCTGTGCTGATGAGCGCTAGTGGATCCCTGACAGATTACGCCCTTTAGCCAGACAGCAAATCTAGATCCTCCCGGAGAGGGGCACGGGGAGTGGGAACTGGGCTCTGTGGACTCCTCGGTGTGGGGGCAATCTAAGAAGGAGAATAAGCTGATTTGTTAAAACTCACCATCCCTACCTAGTGCACAGAAGATAAGGAGAAATCAGGCCATTAAAAATCAAGAAATACAAACAGACATCACTCTCACCTCGGGACTATTGAGTCTAGAGAAATATATTGAAAACCACTGCAAAAGATACTAAACTGCTCGACTGAGCTTAAGCAGTCCTGTACTGACATCTACTGGTCATATAAGGGAATTACCAGTCTTGCTAATCCCTCAGAACTGCAAAACCCTCTAAGCACTACTGCCTTGACTGTAATAATAGAACTGACAAGCTGTGAGACTGTTATGGTTCAGATAAGATGAAGCTATAATAGCCTTTCAGACAGCTAAAGGAGGAATTAAGAGCATCCTTTTATAACTGAATACATTGCACAATGGTTAAATCCGGTACTAAAACACCTAGATCAACCAAAGCCAATACTCTCACATCGCAATCAGACATGGACAAGTATCTAAAAAAGCGACTGACTGCTGCCAGTGCTATTAAAACAAACTACCCTTCTGATCCTGCTCCAGAGGGGGAAAGAGACACAGATATGGAAAGTGACTCTGATATTGGTTCAGGCGGCAATGAACAGCCGGTAACACGTTCCTTTATTAAACGAGTCCTGTCCAAGGCACTGGAACCCATTGGGAAGGAGCTGATTGATATTAAACAGGAAATATCCCAACAAGGCCACAGACTGGAGTCTTTAGAGAATACTCAAAGTAGTCACATAGAATATTCCAATGCCATTTTGACCTTGTGATACAGATGAGACAAGAATGTCTGAATGTATGTGTAGATAGTGATTTCATGTATCTGTTGCCATTAACTGAGTAAAACAAAGACAAAATGGAAGCGGTGCCCTCTGAGTGACCTATTTGTATTGCATGAGGAGATGTGGTATAAACAACTATGTACGCACGCGCAGCAACATTCTTGTAGTATGAGGAAAATATTCTCAGAGCGAATAACAAGATAAGAGTGGAATTTGCACAATAACAAATTATATAGGAAAAATGCCAGTACGCATGACCAAACTAGATCCAGTTTTAAGTGTATAAAACAGGTCGGCACCTAGGTGGGGGTGGGGACTTTTCCAGACTCTTCAAGTGGACGCACTTTGGTCTGTGATGCACGCCGGAATTTTTCCTCCCCCTGCCGAGGTCCCCCCGGTCAGGAGAAGTGATGCTACAATATCCGGTAATGTATTGATGCTTACTATCTATATATATATATATATATATATGGTTGTATAATAAAGATGTTGATCATTGCATGTCAGAACTTTTGAACTAATCTTGTGCCAAAGGTCAATATAAATCTTTTTAATCACAATTAATAAATTTTATAATCTTGTTTTACCGAAAAAGACTCTTGTCTGTGCCTAATTAGAATATTAGTGAGCGCTCCGTAAGTAAGGCGTAACGCCTCTTCATTTGTGACTCGGTAAGACATAAATTGGCGTAGTCGGCAGGATTTTATGAAAGTAAGGTTTTTATTTTTTTGCTAAAAAGAATTTTGTGATAGATAATAGATGGATTTTTGTAAGTTTGATTGTCTAGACAAAGGAAATTGTTAAGTTGCTAGAAGATTGTTTCTTTTTGGCACAAAGCCAATTTTTAGCAATCCTTATAACTTTTTGTCTGAATATAATTTTGAAATTCTGTTTTTATCAAAGTGATATATTTTGATTGATAATTCTTTGTGCAAAAAATCAGAATTTGGCTTTTGCCAAAAGAAAAAAAAAGAATGTTTAAAAAGCGTAAGGAAAACGCTGAAGAAGTTGTCGAAGTTCTCGGCTGGACCGCAGCCCCGTACAACATTTTGGCACAGGAATTGGTAAATTCGGGTCTGGCGGTGCAATGGTCAAGTAAGCTCAAGGGAAGTGAACCCACTGATGTTGTTAATGTACTCATGGGGATCCCTGCAAAGGCAGGTGATGCAGTTAACCCCTCGATGTTGTTAAGTTACTCGAGGGTGTCCCCGCAAAGGCGGGTGATGCAGTGTCGCTTGGGCGACGTACGTGGATCCTACTTAGTGCATATCGTATTATGCATGAGAGGAATTTGCAAATGCAGAAAAAGTGTTCCCAGTTGGAACAAAAGGTGGTAGAATTAGGAGGGCAGAAAGTGGTGTTGGATTGCAATACCCGCCTTCTCAAAGATAAGTTGGAACACTATCAGGGTGTGGCAGAAAAAGCTGCCATCAAAGTTGCTCAAAATAAATACCGTAAACGAAAAGGAAAAATCAATAAGGAAAAAGTATATAAAAGTATAGCCGCTGCATCTGTAAATTGGGACCCGGATAAATGGGACGGGGATGTGTGGGATACCTCATCATCAGACGATTGGGAGGACCCACCAGCTCCTGTTATTGATCCTCCAAAAGGTTCATCAAAATTAAAAGCTAATCTTATTCAAAGGCGTATGGAACGTACGGAAAATGAAATAATCCGGGAGCAAGCCCGTGATGCAGCTGGTCACCTTCAATTTGGAGATGACGGACAACCAATTATGGTGGAACGAGGTGTTCCCCATACTCGAACCAGGATCTCAACTGAGGATTATACTCAAAATGAAGTAGATAGCATCTTAACCCAGTTTAAACAAGAACCCGGAGAAACAGAAATTGCATGGCTGGTTAGGATGCATGTTTATGGAGGAACAGGAATAAGATTGGATTCTCAAGATGTCTCTAAATTTGTTACTTTATCTCGAGATCCTGTGATTCAAAGATATATATATATATTTTTTTTAATTATTTTAGAGAAAATGAACACGACCAACTACAAAATATTGTAATGATTGTAGCACGGGCTGTACTTTATAAGTATCCTACGGAGGCTGATATTCCAGCTAATGATAAACCATGGTATACTCTCCGTGATGGCATTGAAAGGATAAAAGAGGAAGCTATGCGGAGTGCACTTTCAGTGCTTGCTGTGGAAGAAGAATATACTGATTATCCAATGACGGCTAGTATGAGGAGTAGGTTGGTGAAGACCGCCCCTCCCGCATACAAGGCTGTGATATTAACCCTAACAGTAGCTATGACAGGAGAGCCAGTGAGTAGAGTAATTTCTCGAATGAGGGAATTGCAGGATATGGGTGACTGGAAAGCTGCAGCCCAGACATCCTCTCCTCAAAATACCTCCCAAAAGCATCCCGGTAACAGCAAACCTTATAATCCGGAATGGAAAAAAGAAGGGACTCCGTCAAATACAACGGAGCGGGTGTCCCGAAGAGAAATGTTTCAAGCATTGTTGAAAGCAGGAGTGAGTAAGGAATCTATTAATGGTAAGCAGACAGGTGAACTATGGAAGCTGTACAAACAAAAGGTGTGTTGTCAGCTAAGAAAGTAAGCACTGCCCCAACAGCCCCGGCAGTAGAAACAGAGAAGAAGGAGGAGAAGACAAAAAGGTCTGAACCTCCAAAGAAAGTGTCATGGCAAGATTTTCAAAATATCTACCCATGGGAAGAACTGGCGGCAGCAGTCGCCACTAGAATAAATAAGGATGACAGTCCCAGAGATTTTCATGGCAGAAGGAGTTACTCGGATGAGGAAGATTCCGCATAGGTAGCCAGCCAAACCTCCGTATGGGCCCGAAGGGACGCACGTCCCTATGTAAATTTGAGTATTCATTGGAAAGGGGGGAAATGTGCAAAGAGTCCCCGCTCTAATAGATACGGGGGCAGAGGCTACCTTAATATATGGAAATCCCAACAAATTCAAGGGCCCTAAAATAAAAATAGCTGGATTAGGAGGTCAAGTTGTTACAGGGGTACAGACACATGTAGCTCTAAAAATAGGTAATTTACCTATTAGAAAATATAGGGTGCTGGTGGTACCCATTCCAGAATATATCTTGGGGATTGATATCCTTAAAGGTATGACGTTGAACTTGCACGAAGGAAAATTCTCCTTCGGAATAAAATCAAATGCAATACAGATGAGGCCGGTAGTAGTAGGAAAAGTCAAAATGCCACCAGTATATGTGCCTCCGGCTACCAAAATGGTGGCGATGAAAAAATATCGTATACCAGGAGGACACAAAGAAATAACTGAAACAATTAAAGAATTGGTGGATGTAGGGGTAATGCGTCCCACTACCACTGCATGGAATAATCCCGTGTGGCCAGTGAAAAAGAGCGATGGCTCCTGGCGTATGACAGTGGATTATCGAGAATTAAATAAGAATACTCCACCTTTGACTGCTGCAGTACCAGATACTATTACTATAGTAGAGAATATTCAAAGTCATAATGGCACATGGTATGCCGTTATCGATCTAGCAAATGCGTTCTTCACAATCCCCATAGAAGAAAAGGCGCAGGACCAATTTGCCTTCACCTGGTTGGGAAGGCAGTACACATTTACCAGGTTACCACAAGGATGGTTGCATAGTCCAACTATCTGTCATCGGATGGTGGCAGAGCATTTGGATCAGTTCCAATTACCATCCGATATGCAAATTTCACATTATATCAATGATATGATGATACAAGGACAAGATGAAGAATCTATCAAAGCGCAATTACATCAATTATTATCTCACATGAGAGCTCGAGGATTTGAGATTAACGAAGCAAAGGTCCAAGGACCGGCCCAAGTGGTGAAATTTTTAGGAATTCAATGGAACAAAGGACATAGGGAAATCTTGCCTAAAGCTAGACAGAATATAATCAATTTCCCAGTTCCTAAATCTAAACAGGAAACTCAATCATACATTGGGTTATTTGGATTCTGGAGGCAGCACATTCCCCATTTGGGACAAATGTTGTCCCCATTGTATAAGGTAACTCGGGAAAAAAAAATGTGTTCCATTGGGGAGAGGAGCAACAAGTTGCTTTTGAGATGGTAAAAGAAGCTATTCAACAGGCCGTAGACTTATGGCCAATGACACCTGGAGGGGTGGAACTACACGTGTCAGTACAAAATATGTATGCAAATTGGTCTCTGTGGCAGAAGCAACAAGGGAAGAGAGTCCCTTTGGGATTCTGGAATCGCAAGCTACCTGATGCAGGGGAGAAATACACTCTCTTTGAACAACAATTGCTAGCCTGCTACTGGGCACTAGTGGAAACAGAACAGCTAACACTAGGCCATGAAGTGTTACTAAGACTGGCAATACATATAATGCAATGGGTTTTGTCCAACCCAAAAACCAACAGGGTAGGACATGCTCAAGAACAAAGTATCATTAAGTGGAAATGGTACATTTCAGAGAGAGCTAAGAAAGGAGAAAGCGGGATCGCTGTTCTCCATGAGAAAATAGCTGATGTGGGGGAAAATGAATCGTCTCCCATAAAACCCACTGTTCTGGAGGAATCCCCAGTGAAATGGGGAAAATTATATGAAGATCTTACTGCTGAACAACAACAGCATGCCTGGTTTACTGATGGTTCTGCCAGATATGTCAATGGCAAAAGACAATGGAAGAGTGTGGCATATAATCCCAAATTGGAAAAACATATAAAAATGGAAGGTCATGGTAAGAGCAGTCAATATGCGGAATTATATGCAATTTTCTTAGCTCTGAGTTTTGAGCAAGGACGTGAATGTCACTTGTATACAGATTCTTGGTCAGTGGCAAATGGACTAGCCACTTGGATGATGGGGTGGAAAAAATATGGGTGGCTTATCCATGGAAAAGAAGTTTGGGGGAAAGAGGTGTGGGAGTGTATTGAAGAAATAATGCAAACCACGCCTACCACTGTTTTTCATGTTGATGCACATGTACCTGCTGATTCACTTGAACGTTTGTTTAATTCCGAAGCAGATAGAGCAGCTGCCATTCGACAAACAACAGCGGAAACCGATAAAGCAAAAGAAACATGGCTTCACGGTACAGCCGTTTGGGCACATCAGAAAAGTGGACACCTGGGAGAAAAAGCCACTTACAGGTGGGCCCAGGAAAGAGGAGTTCCCCTCACCATGGACATAATAAAACAAATTATTGCACAGTGTCCTGTTTGTCAACATTCCCAAAGGAGAGAGGTGCCACACACAGTAATGGGGCACATAGGGAGGGGACAATTACCTGCACAAATTTGGCAAATGGATTTTATAGGGCCATTACGAGAATGCAGAGGGTGCAAATATGTTTGTACCGCAGTAGATACATACTCAGGCCTGATGGTAGGTTTCCCATGCAAGGCATCCACACAAAGGAGTACACTGAGAACTTTAGAAATCATAACACAGTATTATGGGGTCCCACTACAAGTACAGACAGATAATGGGTCACATTTTACCGGACAACAAGTCAAAGACCATGCTATGGAACACAACATTCAATGGGTATATCACATGCCTTATTACCCTCAAGCAGCAGGGTTAGTAGAAAGAATGAATGGGTTACTAAAGGTCACCCTAAAGAAAAAGTTGAACCAATCTGATACTTCATTTGGGCAATGGATGGATAATCTAAGTGATGCCCTCCAGATAATAAATAATAGGCCCATAACTGATTCCATGACTCCTCTGATGAGGATGCTGACACCCAATCTCACAATACATGAAGCACACGTAGTAGAGACTATTAACTACTGGAAAATACATGAAGAGGCCAGGATCCCTGAAAGGGCAACACCCCTGTCAGCTGGACTGGATTTGAGTGCACTAAATGTAACTGTCATTCCTTCAGGTAAGGTGGTTCCAATTTCCACTGGATTGGGTTGTCAGATCCCTAAAGGTCACTATGGTCAGATTGCTACTCGTTCCAGTTTTGCATTAAAAGGGGCCATAGTGGTGGGAGGAATTATTGATGCAGATTATCAAGGAGAGATTAAAGTATTGATGTTAAATTTGGGAACAGAGTCATTGATTATTGAGAAGAGACAGAAAATGGCTCAGATGTTATTAATACCCGTAAACTTATCTCTGGGGGAAGAAGGTCATGCCCCCACTGAATTAACCGTAAGAGGAGATAAAGGTTTTGGCTCCTCTGAAGTAACTAATGTTGGAGCTAAAATTTGGGTACAAAATGCTCAAGGACCGCCTTCAGAAGCTGAGATAATTGCAGTAGGCAGGGACCGCACCTTGCTGATCATGAGGCCAGGTGTAGAAAAATGGGAGTATATCCCACAGGAAAAATGTTATTTGCGGGAATAAAAGTGTTATGTTCTGATTTCTGCAGATTTCCTTCCTAATCGTATGTGGAATCCTTGGAGGCGTATTTTTGGACATCATTGAAGCATGGACTCCCGGTGTCCAATTAACAAGTGAGCGAGTGCCACCTTTGAGGTCACCCGGTGATTGGAATGTCTACAATTACACAAAGGATGGAAAAAGGAAAAACTTTAGTGATATACTGGCTACTGTAAATATAACTTTATCTAACACCAGTTCTGTATGGATGTATGGACCTGTAATTGAAGAACCGGCTCCATACAATTATCCAGGAAGGAAGTATTGGCCAAGTACTGTTTTGACCAACGGAACTGGAACTGTAAAGATAACATATGAAGAAAATATAGCATGTTGGGAAGCTGAAATGACGGAATTAAATTTAACGACTGGACTAATCGAATCTCGAGTATACGCTAACTATACTTCTAGAAGGTTGAATGATACCAGCTTTATATTTTGTTAAAATCGAACAAAATTGATAGTGTGTTCTAATATGACAGATAAAGTATATTCCACTGATCTTAAGAGGTATTATCCAAATTGGAGAAATTATCTTAGAATAATACAGGTAATGTGTAGGTATATAGTATTGCCATTGATGTTGGGGCTTCCGGGGAATATATTTTTCTGGATGCCAAAATTCAATGGACCTTATGTTGATAACAATAACAAAACTCATGATTTATCTATCTGTGAAGATACTCTGGAAGGCAAAATTTGTAGATTACACTCAGCAGTTTATGAACCATGTCTGCTACAAAATAGTATAAATGTATGTGAATTCACTATTTTGCCCATATCTTATAAAATGTTAGTAGAAATAGCTCATCAAGAAGTATGTGTAGTTACAAATGAAGCTATAATTCCTAAAATGACAGTTCCTTTTGGAGGATGTTTGCAAAATGTAACCACCCTCATCTGGGACAATGACACATTTCTACTGGCTCCAAATCAACAAACAAGTAGTAATGTTATACGGAAACCAAAAAGTTTAGAAATACAGACTTGGGATTTGAATTTAACTAGGCTAAAGCAAATAATTGAGCAATCTGCAGAGGGAAAAGAAATAATTAGGCAATTAAATCAAAGTTTGCAAAATCATATAATCACTACTACAATTATAGGTAATAAAATGGTTTAAATGGGTTCAGTAATAGCAGATGCCACTTCTCATCATTGGTATGATATTTTTCTTGGGTACTCGCCATCCGCTAAGAAAATGTTGGACTGGGTAATCCACCCACTCCTAGTGGTCATGATAACACAGGTCAACAAAAAAAAAAATTTTTTCTGGTGTCCAAAATATTTTAATGAATTTGGGGTATTTTTGGGGTGCTGATTCTGAATATGCTATCAGTTTTGCCAGATTGGCTCAAGTTTTTGAGATTTTTGGTATCTTATTTATAGCACTTGTTGGTAAATGCGACGCATCATCTCATTAATTTCTTTGGATTAGTACTTGAACTGAGCAGTTCTCAATATAGTTTTGTGTTAATTAGTGTTCTAAAAGTTTGTTCATAGCTTGATTTTTGCACTAACTTTATGTTGTTGTCTGTTTTCCAGTGAAAAGCATGAACTCATCAAGAAGAAGTTGTCTTAACGATCCAGACTCATTCTGTTACATTTGTGGTGAATACACACTGCCAAAACATAGAAGAAACATAACAGACTTCATAAAAAAAGTGTATTTTGCCTATTTTGGGGTTATGCTTGGGGACCAAGACAAGTTTTGGGCACCACACATAGTGTGCAAAGCATGTATCGAATTATTACGAAAATGGAGCAAAGGACAAAGAAAAAGCTTCAAATTTGGTGTTCCAATGGTGTGGAGAGAGCCAAAAAATCATCATAATGACTGTTATTTCTGTGCAGTGCAAGTGCAAGGATTCAATAAGCATAAGAAACGAAAATGGGAGTAACATGGAATCTGCAAGAAGGCCTGTCCCTCATTGTGAAGATGTGCCTGTACCTGTGTTTACCATAAATAACAGTCATCATGATGATTTTTTGGCTCTCTCCACACCATTGGAACACCAAATTTGAAGCTTTTTCTTTGTCCTTTGCTCCATTTTCGTAATAATTCGATACATGCTTTGCACACTATGTGTGGTGCCCAAAACTTGTCTTGGTCCCCAAGCATAACCCCAAAATAGGCAAAATACACTTTTTTTACGAAGTCTGTTATGTTTCTTCTATGTTTTGGCAGTGTGTATTCACCACAAATGTAACAGAATGAGTCTGGATCGTTAAGACAACTTCTTCTTGATGAGTTCATGCTTTTCACTGGAAAACAGACAACAACATAAAGTTAGTGCAAAAATCAAGCTATGAACAAACTTTTAGAACACTAATTAACACAAAACTATATTGAGAACTGCTCAGTTCAAGTACTAATCCAAAGAAATTAATGAGATGATGCGTCGCATTTACCAACAAGTGCTATAAATAAGATACCAAAAATCTCAAAAACTTGAGCCAATCTGGCAAAAATGATGACATATTCAGAATCAACACCCCAAAAATACCCTAAATTCGATGAAATATCTTTGGCACCAAAAATGCTGTTGACCAGTGTAATAGTTACCATATTGTCAATTGTTATATGGCTTACAAAGTGTTCTGTAGGAGACCAAAGGTCCTAATGGTCACCTATGGTAATGGCAAATAGTTACATGATATCAAGGACCGTTTGTGATACAAATGAGACAAGAATGTCTGAATGTATGTGTAGATAGTGATTTCATGTATCTATTGCCATTAACTGAGTAAAACAAAGACAAAATGGAAGCGGGGAAGTGCCCTCTGAGTGACCTATTTGTATTGCATGAGGAGATGTGGCATAAACAACTATGTACGCACGCGCAGCAACATTCTTGTAGTATGAGGAAAATATTCTCAGAGCGAATAACAAGATAAGAGTGGAATTTGCACAATAACAAATTATACAGGAAAAATGCCAGTACGCATGACCAAACTAGATCCAGTTTTAAGTGTATAAAACAGGTCGGCACCTAGGTGGGGGTGGGGACTTTTCCAGACTCTTCAAGTGGACGCACTTTGGTCTGTGATGCACGCCGGAATTTTTCCTCCCCCTGCCGAGGTCCCCCCGGTCAGGAGAAGTGATGCTATAATATCCGGTAATGTATTGATGCTTACTATCTATATATATATGGTTGTATAATAAAGATGTTGATCATTGCATGTCAGAACTTTTGAACTAATCTTGTGCCAAAGGTCAATATAAATCTTTTTAATCACAATTAATAAATTTTATAATCTTGTTTTACGGAAAAAGACTCTTGTCTGTGCCTAGTATATTAGTGAGCGCTCCGTAAGTAAGGCGTAACGCCTCTTCATTTGTGACTCGGTAAGACAGACCTGTATTAAAACACAAGAGGAACAGATACAAATCGTACACTCTAATTTAGAGGATCATGAAAATCGAGAGCGCAGGAATAACATCAGGATAAAAGGCCTGCTGGAATCCGTAGCCTCTGAAGCCCTAACCAAGGCTGCTACAGAGATTTTCCGCTCTCTCCTATCACATCAAGACCCACAAGATATAGAAATAGTGAGGATCCATAGGGCACTCCGTCCCAAGCCTAAACAAGGGGACTCACCTCGAGATGTATTATGTAGATTCCTCGATTTCCGCACTAAAGAACTGGTACTAAAGTGTGCGAGAGAGGCGCAAGAAGTCAAGTTTGAAGACTCGCAGCTCAAACTGTTCCAGTGCTTATCAGCAATAACCCTGAGGAAACGCTACTTGCTTAAGCCATTCACCGAGGCTCTCATCCAGAAAAAATTGCAGTACCGCTGGCTTTACCCATTTGGGATACAGGTCATTACAGAGGATAAAAGAATTCAAGCCAGATCATCCGCAGACATCAGGAAAATCTGCTAAGAATTAAACATCTCCCTGGACCAGTACCCGGACATCGAGACTTTTCATGCAGCCTCTTCAATGCAACCCCTCCCTACTCCGGTACCATGGCAATCGATCTCCACTCCTAAATCTCAGAAATCAAGACGTTCAAAGTCAAAGGTTCCAGAACGACTCCTACCAAAGACCAAGAAACTTGAAGAAAGCAATAAAGTTGTTTGGATAACTTTAATAGAACTGAGTCTTAAATGGCTCTCTCAGAGATTAAGCTCAATTGTGCTCTTCTTAGCACTAGTTTAAAATAATGTTTTATTCCGGTTATATAATGCAGATAATGTTATAGTTTACTTACCTCCAAACTAGCTGACAGTATGTCACTGCATTCAGTTCAATATTCTAATATGTTGCACTCAACCGAGTGCATTGTTGTCCTAAATTCCCTTTTGTTGTTCCAACTTTTCCTACTGTCTACGCTCTTCCCTTCTCACCACCCTCTGACCCCCCCCCCCCCTCTTCATCTCCTCAGGCACCTTGGGGTGATTTCCTTCGTGCAATGAAATACCCAGATGGCTGATAATCAAAAGATATTCAAACTACTCACGTTCAACACTAAAGGGTTCAACTCACCGGTAACCAGAGGCCAAACTCTCTCGCACTTCAAGAAAAAAAGGTATTGATTTACTACTCCTAAAAGAAACACACTTTACTGACAACAAAGTTCCTTCATTTAGCAAAACACACTATGATAGATGGTTCCATGCCACCTCGCCTCAAAAAAAGTCAAGAGGAGTATCGGTGGCCATAGCTAAGGATATTCCTTTTCAACTCCATGACCAGATGATAGATGCAAACAGTCGCTATATACTAGTAAAAGGGACTTTGGCTGGAGTGTCTGTAACCATATGTAATGTCTATGCCCCAAACAAGAAACAGTTGAAATGGCTATTAGCCAAATTCAAGAAAATAAGAGACTTTAGGGAAGGCATCCTCATATTGGGAGGTGAGTTCAATCTAGTTTTTGAACCAAGTATAGACACTACAAAAAAAAAAAGTGCGATCTCCTTAAGAGACCTAGCTAGATTAAAACAGTCACTACATTCTTTAAATCTGATAGATGTTTGGCATTACATGCACCCATCAACACGAGATTACACCTTTTACTCTCACCCGCACAGTTCATACCACCGTATTCACTACTTATTCGCTCCTAGATCCTTATTACCCAAAATTAAGCACATGGAGATAGTCCCCTCCCTATTTTGTGACCATTCTTATGTAATGACTGAACTAATACTGTCCAAGCAATTTTCCCCGAGCAGAACCTGGAAACTAAATGATTCCTTACTTGATAACACCGTAGATAAACTACGTATCCAAAAAGCCATAGCAACATATTTTGAATTAAATAATAGCGCGGAGACATCACCGCAAATAATCTGGGAAGCACATAAATCTGTGATAAGAGGAGAGTTTATATCAATAGCATCTTATTTGAATAAAATGAAGAGCAGGGAGATAGACTCTCTTCATGAAGAGATAATATGCTTAGAATCCCAACATAAGAAAACCTTACTTCCACAAACCCTGATAGAACTCACAATCAAGAGGTAAAGATTAAAAGATATTCTGAGAAAGCAATCAGCTAAAGGTACCTTCACACGAAACGACATCGCTAGCGATCCGTGACGTTGCAGCGTCCTCGCTAGCGATATCGTTTCGTTTGACACGCAGCAGCGATCAGGATCCTGCTGTGATGTCGCTGGTCGCTGAATAAAGTCCAGAACTTTATTTGGTCGTCCGATCGCTGTGTATCGTTGTGTTTGAATGCAAAAGCAACGATACCAGCGATGTTTTACACTGGTAACCAGGGTAAACATCGGGTTGCCAAGCGCAGGGCCGCGCTTAGTAACCCGATGTTTACCCTGGTTACCAGCGTAAAAGTAAAAAAAACAAACAGTACATGCTCACCTGCGCATCCCCTAGCGTCTGCTTCCTGACACTTACTGAGCGCCGGCCCTAAAGTGAAAGTGAAAGCACAGCGGTGACGTCACCGCTCTGCTGTTAGGGCCGGAGCTCAGTCAGTGTCAGGAAGCAGACGCTGGGGGACGCGCAGGTGAGCATGTACTGTTTGTTTTTTTTACTTTTACGCTGGTAACCAGGGTAAACATCGGGTTACTAAGCGCGGCCCTGCACTTAGCAACCCGATGTTTACCCTGGTTACCCGGGGGCCTCGGCATCGTTGGTCGCTGGAGAGCTGACTGTGTGACAGCTCCCCAGCGATCAAACAGCGACGCTGCAGCGATCGGCATCGTTGTCGCTATCGCTGCAGCGTCGCTTCGTGTGAAGGTACCTTAAGTTCTTTGCTTCTTGGAAAAACCGCATATTTGTACATGGAGATAAGGCCTCAAAACTAACCATGTCTCTAATAAAGAAAAGACAGGCCCGCACATTCATTCATCATATTAAAACAAAAGTGGGTTTAAAGACCCAGAATTACTCTGAGATAGAGAAAGAATTCTTGTCCTACTATAAAGGCTGAGTCACACATAACGATATTGTTAACGATATCGTTGCAACGTCACGCTTTTGGTGACGTAGCAACGATCCCGCTAACGATCTCGTTATGTGTGACAGCGACCAACGATCGAGGCCCCTGCTGGGAGATCGTTGGTCGATGGGAATGATCAGGACCTTTTTTTGGTCGCTGATCACCCGCTGTCATTGCTGGAACGGCATGTGTGACGCCGATCCAGCGATGTGTTCACTTGTAACCAGGGTAAATATCGGGTTACTAAGCGCAGGGCCGCGCTTAGTAACCCGATATTTACTCTGGTTACCATTATAAAAGTAAAAAAAAAACAGTACATACTCACATTCTGATGTCTGTCACGTCCCCCGGCGTCCACAGGGTTAAAACTGCTTTCGGCAGGAGCGCTGCTAATATGCATGCGCTGCTGCCGAGGGCTTCCCTGCACTGACTGTGTCAGTGCCGGCCGTAAAGCAGAGCACAGCGGTGACATCACCGCTGTTACTGCCGGCGCTGACACATTCAGTGCAGGGAAGCTCTCGGCAGCAGCGCTGCATATTAGCAGCGCTCCTGCCGAAAGCAGTTTTAACCCTGTGGACGCCGGCGGGGGACGTGACAAACATCAGAATGTGAGTATGTAGTGTTTTTTTTTTTTACTTTTACAATGGTAACCAGGGAAAATATCGGGTTACTAAGCGCGGCCCTGCACTTAGTAACCCGATGTTTACCCTGGTTACCCGGGTGCTGCAGGGGGACTTCGGCATCGTTGAAGACAGTTTCAACGATGCCGAAGTCGTTCCCCTGATCGTTGGTCGCTGGAGAGAGCTGTCTGTGTGACAGCTCCCCAGCGACCACACAACGACTTTCCAACGATCACGGCCAGGTCGTATCGCTGGTCGTGATCGTTGGTAAGTCGTTTAGTGTAACAGTACCTTACGTCTTTATATCAATTACATCCGAAAGAAGGGGAAAAAGAAAAAAATCAAAGGAGACAAGATATCCAATCCTTTTTAAAACATTTAAAGCTCCCCGTCCTATCTAACTCCCAACAAATACAACTAATTAAGCCATTTACCCTTGTGGAACTCCGGTCGGCCCTGTCAAAGTGCCCTAAAGGGAAAGCACCAGGCCCGGATGGTTTCTCAGCTCATTACTATAGCACCAATTCTGAGATCTTGCTCCCCCACCTGCTCAACATGTGTAATGGTCTACGGGAGGGGGGGTAGCCCCGCGGCAATCACTCGAAGCCAGAATCTCACTGATCTATAAAGAAGGGAAAGAACAATGTGGCAGTTACAGACCCATATCATTGTTAAATACGGATCTAAAGATATGCGCGAGAATGATGGCTGACAGGGTTGCGGTGGTGCTGCCTCATTTAATTTCCTTGAACCAATCTGGATTCATGAAAGGAAGAGAGGGGAATGACAATACGTATAAAATCTTACATTTGATGCAATATGCTAACCTAAGAAAATTGCCAATCGCACTAATGAGTGTTGATGCTGAGAAAGCGTTTGATAGGGTCGACTGGATTTTCCTGCAAGAAACATTATCACAATTTGGCTTTCCCCCATCAGCAATAACTGCTATAATGGGAATGTACTCATGCCCATGAGATAGGATCAGACTAAATGGATCATTGACAGACTCATTTCAGATTTATAACGGTACAAGGCAGGGCTGCCCCCTGTCCCGTTATTATTTGTTTTGTCACTTGAACCACTTTTGCAAGCCATTCAACAATGCACTGATATAACAGGCCTACAGATCCAGGGGACCCACTATAAAACGGCAGCATTTGCAGATGACCTTATGTTGGTAATCTCTAACCACTGAGGAGCATCCCAGCCATACTAGCTATCCTGGAAAAATTTAGCCAACTCTCAAACTTTAAGATAAATGAAACAAAATCGGAATTCTTAAATTTAGGCCTACCAACACATGTAGAAAATAAGCTTAAATTAGCATATTCATTCCCCTGGCAAACAAAAAGCCTTAAATACTTGGGCATACAGTTGTGCGCGTCTGACAAGGACTTATTTGAGCTAAATTTCAATCAATTACTGAGAAGCACGGCGGGATCCCTCCGCTCCTGGAAGGACACATATCTGCTGTGGATGGGTAGAAAAAATACACTGAAAAGCCTAATCCTGCCAAAATTTCTTTATATTTTTAACATGCTCCCAATTCAAATCCATTCCTCCTTCCTCTCTAAGGTGCATTCTCTATTTTTCAGTTACATTTGGCAAAAGAGCAAACTGTGGATCAACTCAAAAACCCTAACTTTACCAAAAGTAATGGGAGGGATGTGTGCTCCAGATATAATAAAATATTACCAAGCAGCACACATTTCAAGAACAATCAACTGGATCAGGAACACAGAAAACAAACAATGGCTAAATATAAAAGAAGTAATGTCACCTCTCCCCCTGCGCTCCATACTACTCGGACAAAACAATGACCCAATCCTAACAAAAATAAAAAACATTCACACCCTAGCCACAAATAAAGTTTGGGAAAAATATTGCCATAGTTTAGCTCCCCCTATATCCCCCTTAACTAAAATCGCAGACTTGGTGGATTCCCTTTCTAAACAAGCTGCACAAATTTTGTTAGAACGCATACTAGAAGACGGTGTTCTTATACCACTGAAGGAGCTACACAAAATTCCAGGCCTCTCGGGCCTAACATTTTTACAGCACAGAAAACTCTCTCATATAACAAGTCAATGTAACTGCCAGGTCGACTTTAACAGACCATTAACCGCTTATGAAAGACTATGTGCCGAATTGAGACCTCCTACCAAAATTCTATCAACTATATATCAATCATTAATTAAAATTGATACCACATTGAAGCGGGCCTATCTGACCAGATGGGAAAAGGATTTGGGTTGTTCCTTTACTGACTCACAAATCAAACATATCTATAAGAACTCGCACGGTCACTCAAAATGTGTGAGAATCCAAGAAAATTCTTTCAAAAATAGTTGCTAGATGGTATATCACGCCCAAACAGATCCAAAGGTGGCATCATGCAACGTCTACAGACTGTTGGAAATGTGGCACCGAAGAAGGTAGCTATGTGCACATATGGTGGTCCTGCCCGGTACTCGCCCCCCTCTGGAAAAAGGTTAATTCTATGATATATAAGCTATTAAATAAACGTATTACATTAAAATCCGAAAATGTATTTCTTCACATTCCAATCTGGACAAATGACAAGGTAGCTGACAAATTAGCTCAATTTATTATAGCAGCAGGGAAATCCTTGATCTCGCTACATTGGAACTCCAGGACAATACCCACATCCAGCCAGCTACATGTTAAAATCGAACAATTATATCACATTGAAGAATTAGCTGCAAGAGTCAATCACAATTTGAACAACTTTAACCGTGTCTGGAAACCCTGGATCCTCTACAGAACGAAACAAACATTTCTTTCAAAAATAACACCTTAAACTGTAACCTATCAACCTAGGGTGCCATTAACCCTCCCCCCCAACCTCCCCCCCCGATTCCCCAGTTTTTCTACCCCTTCCTATCGTTCACCAACTTACCCCTTTGTCCTCCTAACATACATGTTGTTTTGCCTCCTCCATAGGCTTATCTTCCTAAGTATATATCAAGAGTAGAGGTTACTTTACTTGACAAGAAATGGCAATATAAAGCTGATAAATAGCGCTTAAGAAAATGGAAACAAATGGTACTCTGGTATTATTCACTGTTTTCTAAAATTGTACTATGTTATTGTTATTTTGTTAAAGTTGATTGTATACATATAAACTTTTCAATAAAAAGAACACTCAAAGAAAGAAAAGTTGACCAGCAATTTCTCATTTTTACAACACCATTTTTTTTTAGGGACCATATCTCATTTGAAGTCATTTTGAGGGGTCTATATGATAGCAAATACCCAAGTGTGACACCATTCTAAAAACTGCACCCCTCAAGGTACTCAAAACCACATTCAAGAAGTTTATTAACCCTTCAGGTGTTTCACAGGAATTTTTGAAATGTTTAAATAAAAATGAACATTTAACTTTTTTTCACACAAAATTTATTTCAGCTCTAGTTTGTTTTATTTTACCAAGGGTAACAGGAGAAAATGGACCCCAAAAGTTGTTGTACAATTTGTCCTGAGTACGCTGATACCCCATATATGGGGGTAAACCACTGTTTGGGCGCATGGCAGAGCTCGGAAGGGAAGGAATGCCGGTTTGACTTTTCAATGCAAAATTGACTGGAATTGAGATGGGACGCCATATTGCGTTTGATGTGCCTAAACATTGAAACCCCCCACAAGTGACACCATTTTGGAAAGTAGACCCCTTAAGGAACTTATCTAGATGTGTGGTGAGTAGGGTTGAGCGACTTTCATTTTTTTAAGATCGAGTCGGGTTTTGCGAAACCCGACTTTGTCCAGAGTCGAGTCGAGTGCAGTCGGCCGATTATCGCTAAAAGTCGGGGATCGACCGAAACACGAAACCCAATGCAAGTCAATGGGGAAGCATAGTCGACAGTGAGTGGAGGCCAGGAAAACACCTACAGTGCCCATTTTAATGCCAAAAATATCCATTCTTGTTTCTGAAGCTTGTCAATCTTAATTAACTTTATAATAATAGTTGGGCATTGGAAATTGGGGGTCATTTGGCAAAAGTTGTGGGGGGTAGGGCTGGTTCAAGGTTTTAGTGGGCCCAGGAAACGTGGACTACGTCACGGCGGTGGAGCAGTGAGAGGTAAGTATTTCAACTTTGCAAGTGCTGTGATCCTGAGCAAGCAGGGAGGCCCACTCGTTCGCATTGGCACTGGCACAGGGCCCCTCAAAGTACAGCGGTGTGTTTGCACGGCGGGGGCGCCTCCCACCAGCAGCGACACTTTTGCATACTCTGAGGGGCCCTGTGCCAGTGACGTCGCCAACGAGTATGCCCCCCACCTCATGAAGGAACCTGCACTTTCATCTGCACCTTCCTCTTTGTCCCTGTGTAAGGTGGTATAACATGCGGGAAGGGGAACCTTACTTTCAGCAGGGTCAGATTCTGGCTGTGTAGAGTGCAAGGGGAATATAGTGGTCTAGGTCAATGTACCAGCAGACTCATCTAGCAGTGGCTGGGCAATGGGCAGGATGAGGAGGAAACACAGATATAGGGCCAAAGAATAAAGTAGGCTAAATGCAGTTCAAAATTGGTAACAGGACTAAACAGGCGGCATTGCTTTGTTCAGTGGAGTAGCAAACCCAGGAGCAGCAGACACTGTTTTAAGGGCCCAACCACACTAGTAGGCCAAATGCAGTTTAATATCTGCTACTATAGGCCAAAAGCCTAAAGACTGAAGCTCAGCTTTATACAGTGGAGGACAACACCAGGGAGCGGCAGACACCGTTAGTAGGCCGTAACCACCAATTTTTGTTTAAAAAAGCACTAAATGACAGCCAGAAGGTTGAAGCTCAGCTTTATACAGTTGAGGACAACACCAGGGAGCGGCAGACACCGTTAGTAGGCCGTAACCACCAAGTTTTTTAAAAAACAGCACTTAATGAGAGCCAGAAGGTTGAAGCTCAGATTTATTCAGTTAAGGACAACACCAGGGAGCGGCAGACACCATTAGTAGGCCGTAACCACCAAGTTTTTTAAAAACCAGCACTTAATGAGAGCCAGAAGGTTGAAGCTCAGATTTATTCACTTGAGGACGACACCAGGGAGCGGCAGACACCGTTAGTAGGCCGTAACCACCAAGTTTTTTAAAAAACAGCACTTAATGAGAGCCAGAAGGTTGAAGCTCAGATTTACACAGTGGAGGACAATTTGAATTAGGGACTGCAGACAGACTTAGTAGGCTGTCCACTGTGGACCATGCATCCACCACATTAACCCATTGCGCCGTAATGGACACGTAACCTTCCGTGGCCATGCCTACAGGTCCATGCGTCTGTTGTCAGGTGCACCTTTGTACTCACAGATTGCCAGAGTGCATGGACAATGCGGTCTTTTACATGCTGGTGGAGGGTTGGGATGGCTTTTCTCGCAAAAGAATTGTCGACTGGTTAGCTTGTAGCGTGGTACAGCGTAGTCCATCATGGCTTTATTAATATTAAATAAAATACATAAATAGGCTCAATGCAGTTTTAAATCGGTTACATGGATACACAGGCAGCATTGTGGTCAGTGGATGAGGATTGCAAGGAGGGACCGCAGACAGGCTAACGAAGGCCTAAAATAACAAAAAATAGGCTCAAGGCAGTTTTAAATCGGTTACATGGATACACAGGCAGCATTGTGGTCAGCGGATGAGGATTGCAAGGAGGGATCGCAGACAGGCTAACGAAGGCCTAAAATAACAAAAAATAGGCTCAAGGCAGTTTTAAATCGGTTACATGGATACACAGGCAGCATTGTGGTCAGTGGATGAGGATTGCAAGGAGGGACCGCAGACAGGCTAACGAAGGCCTAAAATAACAAAAAATAGGCTCAATGCAGTTTTAAATCGGTTACATGGATACACAGGCAGCATTGTGGTCAGTGGATGAGGATTGCAAGGAGGGACCGCAGACAGGCTAACGAAGGCCTAAAATAACAAAAAATAGGTTCAAGGCAGTTTTAAATCGGTTACATGGATACACAGGCACTATTGTGGTCAGTGGATGAGGATTGCAAGGAGGGACCGCAGACAGGCTAACGAAGGCCTAAAATAACAAAAAATAGGCTCAAGGCAGTTTTAAATCGGTTACATGGATACACAGGCAGCATTGTGGTCAGTGGATGAGGATTGCAAGGAGGGACCGCAGACAGGCTAACAAAGGCCTAAAATAACAAAAAATAGGCTCAAGGCAGTTTTAAATCGGTTACATGGATACACAGGCAGCATTGTGGTCAGTGGATGAGGATTGCAAGGAGGGACCGCAGACAGGCGTACTAGGCCTAAAATAACTTAAAATAGGCTCAAGGCAGTTTTAAATCGGTTATATGGATACACAGGCAGCATTGTGGTCAGTGGATGAGGATGGATTGCAAGGAGGGACCGCAGACAGGCTAACGAAGGCCTAAAATAACAAAAAATAGGCTCAAGGCAGTTTTAAATCAGTTACATGGATACACAGGCAGCATTGTGGTCAGTGGATGAGGATTGCAAGGAGGGACCGCAGACAGGCGTACTAGGCCTAAAATAACTTAAAATAGGCTCAAGGCAGTTTTAAATCGGTTAAATGGATACACAGGCAGCATTGTGGTCAGTGGATGAGGATTGCAAGGAGGGACCGCAGACAGGCTAACGAAGGCCTAAAATAACAAAAAATAGGCTCAAGGCAGTTTTAAATCGGTTACATGGATACACAGGCAGCATTGTGGTCAGCGGATGAGGATTGCAAGGAGGGACCGCAGACAGGCAAACGAAGGCCTAAAATAACAAAAAATAGGCTCAAGGCAGTTTTAAATCGGTTACATGGATACACAGGCAGCATTGTGGTCAGTGCATGAGGATTGCAAGGAGGGACCGCAGACAGGCTAACGAAGGCCTAAAATAACAAAAAATAGGCTCAATGCAGTTTTAAATCAGTTACATGGATACACAGGCAGCATTGTGGTCAGTGGATGAGGATTGCAAGGAGGGACCGCAGACAGGCTAACGAAGGCCTAAAATAACAAAAAATAGGCTCAAGGCAGTTTTAAATCGGTTACATGGATACACAGGCAGCATTGTGGTCAGCGGATGAGGATTGCAAGGAGGGACCGCAGACAGGCTAACGAAGGCCTAAAATAACAAAAAATAGGCTCAATGCAGTTTTAAATCGGTTACATGGATACACAGGCAGCATTGTGGTCAGTGGATGAGGAGGATTGCAAGGAGGGACCGCAGACAGGCTAACAAAGGCCTAAAATAACAAAAAATAGGCTCAAGGCAGTTTTAAATCGGTTACATGGATACACAGGCAGCATTGTGGTCAGTGGATGAGGATTGCAAGGAGGGACCGCAGACAGGCTAACGAAGGCCTAAAATTACAAAAAAATAGGCTCAATGCAGTTTTAAATCGGTTACATGGATACACAGGCAGCATTGTGGTCAGTGGATGAGGATTGCAAGGAGGGTCCGCAGACAGGCTAACGAAGGCCTAAAATAACAAAAAATAGGCTCAAGGCAGTTTTAAATCGGTTACATGGATACACAGGCAGCATTGTGGTCAGTGGATGAGGATTGCAAGGAGGGACCGCAGACAGGCTAACAAAGGCCTAAAATAACAAAAAATAGGCTCAAGGCAGTTTTAAATCGGTTACATGGATACACAGGCAGCATTGTGGTCAGTGGATGAGGATTGCAAGGAGGGACCGCAGACAGGCGTACTAGGCCTAAAATAACTTAAAATAGGCTCAAGGCAGTTTTAAATCGGTTATATGGATACACAGGCAGCATTGTGGTCAGTGGATGAGGATTGCAAGGAGGGACCGCAGACAGGCTAACGAAGGCCTAAAATAACAAAAAATAGGCTCAAGGCAGTTTTAAATCGGTTACATGGATACACAGGCAGCATTGTGGTCAGTGGATGAGGATTGCAAGGAGGGACCGCAGACAGGCTAACGAAGGCCTAAAATTACAAAAAATAGGCTCAATGCAGTTTTAAATCGGTTACATGGATACACAGGCAGCATTGTGGTCAGTGGATGAGGATTGCAAGGAGGGACCACAGACAGGCTAACGAAGGCCTAAAATAACAAAAAATAGGCTCAAGGCAGTTTTAAATCGGTTACATGGATACACAGGCAGCATTGTGGTCAGTGGATGAGGATTGCAAGGAGGGACCGCAGACAGGCTAACAAAGGCCTAAAATAACAAAAAATAGGCTCAAGGCAGTTTTAAATCGGTTACATGGATACACAGGCAGCATTGTGGTCAGTGGATGAGGATTGCAAGGAGGGACCGCAGACAGGCGTACTAGGCCTAAAATAACTTAAAATAGGCTCAAGGCAGTTTTAAATCGGTTATATGGATACACAGGCAGCATTGTGGTCAGTGGATGAGGATTGCAAGGAGGGACTGCAGACAGGCTAACGAAGGCCTAAAATAACAAAAAATAGGCTCAAGGCAGTTTTAAATCGGTTACATGGATACACAGGCAGCATTGTGGTCAGTGGATGAGGATTGCAAGGAGGGACCGCAGACAGGCTAACGAAGGCCTAAAATTACAAAAAATAGGCTCAATGCAGTTTTAAATCGGTTACATGGATACACAGGCAGCATTGTGGTCAGTGGATGAGGATTGCAAGGAGGGACCGCAGACAGGCTAACGAAGGCCTAAAATAACAAAAAATAAGCTCAAGGCAGTTTTAAATCGGTTACATGGATACACAGGCAGCATTGTGGTCAGTGGATGAGGATTGCAAGGAGGGACCGCAAACAGGCTAACAAAGGCCTAAAATAACAAAAAATAGGCTCAAGGCAGTTTTAAATCGGTTACATGGATACACAGGCAGCATTGTGGTCAGTGGATGAGGATTGCAAGGAGGGACCGCAGACAGGCGTACTAGGCCTAAAATAACTTAAAAAAAGGCTCAAGGCAGTTTTAAATCGGTTATATGGATACACAGGCAGCATTGTGGTCAGTGGATGAGGATTGCAAGGAGGGACCGCAGACAGGCTAACGGAGGCCTAAAATAACAAAACATAGGCTCAAGGCAGTTTTAAATCGGTTACATGGATACACAGGCAGCATTGTGGTCAGTGGATGAGGATTGCAAGGAGGGACCGCAGACAGGCTAACGAAGGCCTAAAATAACAAAAAATAGGCTCAATGCAGTTTTAAATCGGTTACATGGATACACAGGCAGCATTGTGGTCAGTGGATGAGGATTGCAAGGAGGGACCGCAGACAGGCTAACGAAGGCCTAAAATAACAAAAAATAGGCTCAAGGCAGTTTTAAATCGGTTACATGGATACACAGGCAGCATTGTGGTCAGTGGATGAGGATTGCAAGGAGGGACCGCAGACAGGCTAACGAAGGCCTAAAATAACAAAAAATAGGCTCAAGGCAGTTTTAAATCGGTTATATGGATACACAGGCAGCATTGTGGTCAGTGGATGAGGATTGCAAGGAGGGACCGCAGACAGGCGTACTAGGCCTAAAATAACTTAAAATAGGCTCAAGGCAGTTTTAAATCGGTTAAATGGATACACAGGCAGCATTGTGGTCAGTGGATGAGGATTGCAAGGAGGGACCGCAGACAGGCTAACGAAGGCCTAAAATAACAAAAAATAGGCTCAAGGCAGTTTTAAATCGGTTACATGGATACACAGGCAGCATTGTGGTCAGCGGATGAGGATTGCAAGGAGGGACCGCAGACAGGCAAACGAAGGCCTAAAATAACAAAAAATAGGCTCAAGGCAGTTTTAAATCGGTTACATGGATACACAGGCAGCATTGTGGTCAGTGCATGAGGATTGCAAGGAGGGACCGTAGAAAGGCTAACGAAGGCCTAAAATAACAAAAAATAGGCTCAAGGCAGTTTTAAATCGGTTACATGGATACACAGGCAGCATTGTGGTCAGTGGATGAGGATTGCAAGGAGGGACCGCAGACAGGCTAACAAAGGCCTAAAATAACAAAAAATAGGCTCAAGGCAGTTTTAAATCGGTTACATGGATACACAGGCAGCATTGTGGTCAGTGGATGAGGATTGCAAGGAGGGACCGCAGACAGGCGTACTAGGCCTAAAATAACTTAAAATAGGCTCAAGGCAGTTTTAAATCGGTTATATGGATACACAGGCAGCATTGTGGTCAGTGGATGAGGATTGCAAGGAGGGACCGCAGACAGGCTAACGAAGGCCTAAAATAACAAAAAATAGGCTCAAGGCAGTTTTAAATCGGTTACATGGATACACAGGCAGCATTGTGGTCAGTGGATGAGGATTGCAAGGAGGGACCGCAGACAGGCTAACGAAGGCCTAAAATTACAAAAAATAGGCTCAATGCAGTTTTAAATCGGTTACATGGATACACAGGCAGCATTGTGGTCAGTGGATGAGGATTGCAAGGAGGGACCACAGACAGGCTAACGAAGGCCTAAAATAACAAAAAATAGGCTCAAGGCAGTTTTAAATCGGTTACATGGATACACAGGCAGCATTGTGGTCAGTGGATGAGGATTGCAAGGAGGGACCGCAGACAGGCTAACAAAGGCCTAAAATAACAAAAAATAGGCTCAAGGCAGTTTTAAATCGGTTACATGGATACACAGGCAGCATTGTGGTCAGTGGATGAGGATTGCAAGGAGGGACCGCAGACAGGCGTACTAGGCCTAAAATAACTTAAAATAGGCTCAAGGCAGTTTTAAATCGGTTATATGGATACACAGGCAGCATTGTGGTCAGTGGATGAGGATTGCAAGGAGGGACTGCAGACAGGCTAACGAAGGCCTAAAATAACAAAAAATAGGCTCAAGGCAGTTTTAAATCGGTTACATGGATACACAGGCAGCATTGTGGTCAGTGGATGAGGATTGCAAGGAGGGACCGCAGACAGGCTAACGAAGGCCTAAAATTACAAAAAATAGGCTCAATGCAGTTTTAAATCGGTTACATGGATACACAGGCAGCATTGTGGTCAGTGGATGAGGATTGCAAGGAGGGACCGCAGACAGGCTAACGAAGGCCTAAAATAACAAAAAATAAGCTCAAGGCAGTTTTAAATCGGTTACATGGATACACAGGCAGCATTGTGGTCAGTGGATGAGGATTGCAAGGAGGGACCGCAAACAGGCTAACAAAGGCCTAAAATAACAAAAAATAGGCTCAAGGCAGTTTTAAATCGGTTACATGGATACACAGGCAGCATTGTGGTCAGTGGATGAGGATTGCAAGGAGGGACCGCAGACAGGCGTACTAGGCCTAAAATAACTTAAAATAGGCTCAAGGCAGTTTTAAATCGGTTATATGGATACACAGGCAGCATTGTGGTCAGTGGATGAGGATTGCAAGGAGGGACCGCAGACAGGCTAACGGAGGCCTAAAATAACAAAACATAGGCTCAAGGCAGTTTTAAATCGGTTACATGGATACACAGGCAGCATTGTGGTCAGTGGATGAGGATTGCAAGGAGGGACCGCAGACAGGCTAACGAAGGCCTAAAATAACAAAAAATAGGCTCAATGCAGTTTTAAATCGGTTACATGGATACACAGGCAGCATTGTGGTCAGTGGATGAGGATTGCAAGGAGGGACCGCAGACAGGCTAACGAAGGCCTAAAATAACAAAAAATAGGCTCAAGGCAGTTTTAAATCGGTTACATGGATACACAGGCAGCATTGTGGTCAGTGGATGAGGATTGCAAGGAGGGACCGCAGACAGGCTAACGAAGGCCTAAAATAACAAAAAATAGGCTCAAGGCAGTTTTAAATCGGTTATATGGATACACAGGCAGCATTGTGGTCAGTGGATGAGGATTGCAAGGAGGGACCGCAGACAGGCGTACTAGGCCTAAAATAACTTAAAATAGGCTCAAGGCAGTTTTAAATCGGTTAAATGGATACACAGGCAGCATTGTGGTCAGTGGATGAGGATTGCAAGGAGGGACCGCAGACAGGCAAACGAAGGCCTAAAATAACAAAAAATAGGCTCAAGGCAGTTTTAAATCGGTTACATGGATACACAGGCAGCATTGTGGTCAGTGCATGAGGATTGCAAGGAGGGACCGTAGACAGGCTAACGAAGGCCTAAAATAACAAAAAATAGGCTCAAGGCAGTTTTAAATCGGTTACATGGATACACAGGCAGCATTGTGGTCAGTGGATGAGGATTGCAAGGAGGGACCGCAGACAGGCTAACGAAGGCCTAAAATAACAAAAAATAGGCTCAAGGCAGTTTTAAATCGGTTACATGGATACACAGGCAGCATTGTGGTCAGCGGATGAGGATTGCAAGGAGGGACCGCAGACAGGCTAACGAAGGCCTAAAATAACAAAAAAATAGGCTCAATGCAGTTTTAAATCGGTTATATGGATACACAGGCAGCATTGTGGTCAGTGGATGAGGATTGCAAGGAGAGACCGCAGACAGGCTAACGAAGGCCTAAAATAACAAAAAATAGGCTCAAGGCAGTTTTAAATCGGTTACATGGATACACAGGCAGCATTGTGGTCAGTGGATGAGGATTGCAAGGAGGGACCGCAGACAGGCTAACGAAGGCCTAAAATAACAAAAAATAGGCTCAAGGCAGTTTTAAATCGGTTACATGGATACACAGGCAGCATTGTGGTCAGTGGATGAGGATTGCAAGGAGGGACCGCAGACAGGCTAACAAAGGCCTAAAATAACAAAAAATAGGCTCAAGGCAGTTTTAAATCGGTTACATTGATACACAGGCAGCATTGTGGTCAGTGGATGAGGATTGCAAGGAGGGACCGCAGACAGGCGTACTAGGCCTAAAATAACTTAAAATAGGCTCAAGGCAGTTTTAAATCGGTTATATGGATACACAGGCAGCATTGTGGTCAGTGGATGAGGATTGCAAGGAGAGACCGCAGACAGGCTAACGAAGGCCTAAAATAACAAAAAATAGGCTCAAGGCAGTTTTAAATCGGTTACATGGATACACAGGCAGCATTGTGGTCAGTGGATGAGGATTGCAAGGAGGGACCGCAGACAGGCTAACGAAGGCCTAAAATAACAAAAAATAGGCTCAATGCAGTTTTAAATCGGTTACATGGATACACAGGCAGCATTGTGGTCAGTGGATGAGGATTGCAAGGAGGGACCGCAGACAGGCTAACGAAGGCCTAAAATAACAAAAAATAGGCTCAAGGCAGTTTTAAATCGGTTACATGGATACACAGGCAGCATTGTGGTCAGTGGATGAGGATTGCAAGGAGGGACCACAGACAGGCTAACGAAGGCCTAAAATAACAAAAAATAGGCTCAAGGCAGTTTTAAATCGGTTACATGGATACACAGGCAGCATTGTGGTCAGTGGATGAGGATTGCAAGGAGGGACCGCAAACAGGCTAACAAAGGCCTAAAATAACAAAAAATAGGCTCAAGGCAGTTTTAAATCGGTTACATGGATACACAGGCAGCATTGTGGTCAGTGGATGAGGATTGCAAGGAGGGACCGCAGACAGGCTAACGGAGGCCTAAAATAACAAAACATAGGCTCAAGGCAGTTTTAAATCGGTTACATGGATACACAGGCAGCATTGTGGTCAGTGGATGAGGATTGCAAGGAGGGACCGCAGACAGGCTAACGAAGGCCTAAAATAACAAAAAATAAGCTCAAGGCAGTTTTAAATCGGTTACATGGATACACAGGCAGCATTGTGGTCAGTGGATGAGGATTGCAAGGAGGGACCGCAAACAGGCTAACAAAGGCCTAAAATAACAAAAAATAGGCTCAAGGCAGTTTTAAATCGGTTACATGGATACACAGGCAGCATTGTGGTCAGTGGATGAGGATTGCAAGGAGGGACCGCAGACAGGCGTACTAGGCCTAAAATAACTTAAAATAGGCTCAAGGCAGTTTTAAATCGGTTATATGGATACACAGGCAGCATTGTGGTCAGTGGATGAGGATTGCAAGGAGGGACCGCAGACAGGCTAACGGAGGCCTAAAATAACAAAACATAGGCTCAAGGCAGTTTTAAATCGGTTACATGGATACACAGGCAGCATTGTGGTCAGTGGATGAGGATTGCAAGGATGGACCGCAGACAGGCTAACGAAGGCCTAAAATAACAAAAAATAGGCTCAATGCAGTTTTAAATCGGTTACATGGATACACAGGCTGCATTGTGGTCAGTGGATGAGGATTGCAAGGAGGGACCGCAGACAGGCTAACGAAGGCCTAAAATAACAAAAAATAGGCTCAAGGCAGTTTTAAATCGGTTACATGGATACACAGGCAGCATTGTGGTCAGTGGATGAGGATTGCAAGGAGGGACCGCAGACAGGCTAACGAAGGCCTAAAATAACAAAAAATAGGCTCAAGGCAGTTTTAAATCGGTTATATGGATACACAGGCAGCATTGTGGTCAGTGGATGAGGATTGCAAGGAGGGACCGCAGACAGGCGTACTAGGCCTAAAATAACTTAAAATAGGCTCAAGGCAGTTTTAAATCGGTTAAATGGATACACAGGCAGCATTGTGGTCAGTGGATGAGGATTGCAAGGAGGGACCGCAGACAGGCTAACGAAGGCCTAAAATAACAAAAAATAGGCTCAAGGCAGTTTTAAATCGGTTACATGGATACACAGGCAGCATTGTGGTCAGCGGATGAGGATTGCAAGGAGGGACCGCAGACAGGCAAACGAAGGCCTAAAATAACAAAAAATAGGCTCAAGGCAGTTTTAAATCGGTTACATGGATACACAGGCAGCATTGTGGTCAGTGCATGAGGATTGCAAGGAGGGACCGTAGACAGGCTAACGAAGGCCTAAAATAACAAAAAATAGGCTCAAGGCAGTTTTAAATCGGTTACATGGATACACAGGCAGCATTGTGGTCAGTGGATGAGGATTGCAAGGAGGGACCGCAGACAGGCTAACGAAGGCCTAAAATAACAAAAAATAGGCTCAAGGCAGTTTTAAATCGGTTACATGGATACACAGGCAGCATTGTGGTCAGCGGATGAGGATTGCAAGGAGGGACCGCAGACAGGCTAACGAAGGCCTAAAATAACAAAAAATAGGCTCAATGCAGTTTTAAATCGGTTATATGGATACACAGGCAGCATTGTGGTCAGTGGATGAGGATTGCAAGGAGAGACCGCAGACAGGCTAACAAAGGCCTAAAATAACAAAAAATAGGCTCAAGGCAGTTTTAAATCGGTTACATGGATACACAGGCAGCATTGTGGTCAGTGGATGAGGATTGCAAGGAGGGACCGCAGACAGGCTAACGAAGGCCTAAAATAACAAAAAATAGGCTCAAGGCAGTTTTAAATCGGTTACATGGATACACAGGCAGCATTGTGGTCAGTGGATGAGGATTGCAAGGAGGGACCGCAGACAGGCTAACAAAGGCCTAAAATAACAAAAAATAGGCTCAAGGCAGTTTTAAATCGGTTACATTGATACACAGGCAGCATTGTGGTCAGTGGATGAGGATTGCAAGGAGGGACCGCAGACAGGCGTACTAGGCCTAAAATAACTTAAAATAGGCTCAAGGCAGTTTTAAATCGGTTATATGGATACACAGGCAGCATTGTGGTCAGTGGATGAGGATTGCAAGGAGAGACCGCAGACAGGCTTACGAAGGCCTAAAATAACAAAAAATAGGCTCAAGGCAGTTTTAAATCGGTTACATGGATACACAGGCAGCATTGTGGTCAGTGGATGAGGATTGCAAGGAGGGACCGCAGACAGGCTAACGAAGGCCTAAAATAACAAAAAATAGGCTCAATGCAGTTTTAAATCGGTTACATGGATACACAGGCAGCATTGTGGTCAGTGGATGAGGATTGCAAGGAGGGACCGCAGACAGGCTAACGAAGGCCTAAAATAACAAAAAATAGGCTCAAGGCAGTTTTAAATCGGTTACATGGATACACAGGCAGCATTGTGGTCAGTGGATGAGGATTGCAAGGAGGGACCACAGACAGGCTAACGAAGGCCTAAAATAACAAAAAATAGGCTCAAGGCAGTTTTAAATCGGTTACATGGATACACAGGCAGCATTGTGGTCAGTGGATGAGGATTGCAAGGAGGGACCGCAAACAGGCTAACAAAGGCCTAAAATAACAAAAAATAGGCTCAAGGCAGTTTTAAATCGGTTACATGGATACACAGGCAGCATTGTGGTCAGTGGATGAGGATTGCAAGGAGGGACCGCAGACAGGCTAACGGAGGCCTAAAATAACAAAACATAGGCTCAAGGCAGTTTTAAATCGGTTACATGGATACACAGGCAGCATTGTGGTCAGTGGATGAGGATTGCAAGGAGGGACCGCAGACAGGCTAACGAAGGCCTAAAATAACAAAAAATAGGCTCAATGCAGTTTTAAATCGGTTACATGGATACACAGGCAGCATTGTGGTCAGTGGATGAGGATTGCAAGGAGGGACCGCAGACAGGCGTACTAGGCCTAAAATAACTTAAAATAGGCTCAAGGCAGTTTTAATTTTAAATCGGTTATATGGATACACAGGCAGCATTGTGGTCAGTGGATGAGGATTGCAAGGAGGGACCGCAGACAGGCTAACGAAGGCCTAAAATAACAAAAAATAGGCTCAAGGCAGTTTTAAATCGGTTACATGGATACACAGGCAACATTGTGGTCAGTGGATGAGGATTGCAAGGAGGGACCGCAGACAGGCTAACGAAGGCCTAAAATTACAAAAAATAGGCTCAATGCAGTTTTAAATCGGTTACATGGATACACAGGCAGCATTGTGGTCAGTGGATGAGGATTGCAAGGAGGGACCGCAGACAGGCTAACGAAGGCCTAAAATAACAAAAAATAAGCTCAAGGCAGTTTTAAATCGGTTACATGGATACACAGGCAGCATTGTGGTCAGTGGATGAGGATTGCAAGGAGGGACCGCAAACAGGCTAACAAAGGCCTAAAATAACAAAAAATAGGCTCAAGGCAGTTTTAAATCGGTTACATGGATACACAGGCAGCATTGTGGTCAGTGGATGAGGATTGCAAGGAGGGACCGCAGACAGGCGTACTAGGCCTAAAATAACTTAAAATAGGCTCAAGGCAGTTTTAAATCGGTTATATGGATACACAGGCAGCATTGTGGTCAGTGGATGAGGATTGCAAGGAGGGACCGCAGACAGGCTAACGGAGGCCTAAAATAACAAAACATAGTCTCAAGGCAGTTTTAAATCGGTTACATGGATACACAGGCAGCATTGTGGTCAGTGGATGAGGATTGCAAGGAGGGACCGCAGACAGGCTAACGAAGGCCTAAAATAACAAAAAATAGGCTCAATGCAGTTTTAAATCGGTTACATGGATACACAGGCAGCATTGTGGTCAGTGGATGAGGATTGCAAGGAGGGACCGCAGACAGGCTAACGAAGGCCTAAAATAACAAAAAATAGGCTCAAGGCAGTTTTAAATCGGTTACATGGATACACAGGCAGCATTGTGGTCAGTGGATGAGGATTGCAAGGAGGGACCGCAGACAGGCGTACTAGGCCTAAAATAACTTAAAATAGGCTCAAGGCAGTTTTAAATCGGTTAAATGGATACACAGGCAGCATTGTGGTCAGTGGATGAGGATTGCAAGGAGGGACCGCAGACAGGCTAACGAAGGCCTAAAATAACAAAAAATAGGCTCAAGGCAGTTTTAAATCGGTTACATGGATACACAGGCAGCATTGTGGTCAGCGGATGAGGATTGCAAGGAGGGACCGCAGACAGGCAAACGAAGGCCTAAAATAACAAAAAATAGGCTCAAGGCAGTTTTAAATCGGTTACATGGATACACAGGCAGCATTGTGGTCAGCGGATGAGGATTGCAAGGAGGGACCGCAGACAGGCTAACGAAGGCCTAAAATAACAAAAAATAGGCTCAATGCAGTTTTAAATCGGTTACATGGATACACAGGCAGCATTGTGGTCAGTGGATGAGGAGGATTGCAAGGAGGGACCGCAGACAGGCTAACAAAGGCCTAAAATAACAAAAAATAGGCTCAAGGCAGTTTTAAATCGGTTACATGGATACACAGGCAGCATTGTGGTCAGTGGATGAGGATTGCAAGGAGGGACCGCAGACAGGCTAACGAAGGCCTAAAATTACAAAAAATAGGCTCAATGCAGTTTTAAATCGGTTACATGGATACACAGGCAGCATTGTGGTCAGTGGATGAGGATTGCAAGGAGGGACCGCAGACAGGCTAACGAAGGCCTAAAATAACAAAAAATAGGCTCAAGGCAGTTTTAAATCGGTTACATGGATACACAGGCAGCATTGTGGTCAGTGGATGAGGATTGCAAGGAGGGACCGCAGACAGGCTAACAAAGGCCTAAAATAACAAAAAATAGGCTCAAGGCAGTTTTAAATCGGTTACATTGATACACAGGCAGCATTGTGGTCAGTGGATGAGGATTGCAAGGAGGGACCGCAGACAGGCGTACTAGGCCTAAAATAACTTAAAATAGGCTCAAGGCAGTTTTAAATCGGTTATATGGATACACAGGCAGCATTGTGGTCAGTGGATGAGGATTGCAAGGAGAGACCGCAGACAGGCTAACGAAGGCCTAAAATAACAAAAAATAGGCTCAAGGCAGTTTTAAATCGGTTACATGGATACACAGGCAGCATTGTGGTCAGTGGATGAGGATTGCAAGGAGGGACCGCAGACAGGCTAACGAAGGCCTAAAATAACAAAAAATAGGCTCAATGCAGTTTTAAATCGGTTACATGGATACACAGGCAGCATTGTGGTCAGTGGATGAGGATTGCAAGGAGGGACCGCAGACAGGCTAACGAAGGCCTAAAATAACAAAAAATAGGCTCAAGGCAGTTTTAAATCGGTTACATGGATACACAGGCAGCATTGTGGTCAGTGGATGAGGATTGCAAGGAGGGACCGCAGACAGGCTAACGAAGGCCTAAAATAACAAAAAATAGGCTCAAGGCAGTTTTAAATCGGTTACATGGATACACAGGCAGCATTGTGGTCAGTGGATGAGGATTGCAAGGAGGGACCGCAAACAGGCTAACAAAGGCCTAAAATAACAAAAAATAGGCTCAAGGCAGTTTTAAATCGGTTACATGGATACACAGGCAGCATTGTGGTCAGTGGATGAGGATTGCAAGGAGGGACCGCAGACAGGCTAACGGAGGCCTAAAATAACAAAACATAGGCTCAAGGCAGTTTTAAATCGGTTACATGGATACACAGGCAGCATTGTGGTCAGTGGATGAGGATTGCAAGGAGGGACCGCAGACAGGCTAACGAAGGCCTAAAATAACAAAAAATAGGCTCAATGCAGTTTTAAATCGGTTACATGGATACACAGGCAGCATTGTGGTCAGTGGATGAGGATTGCAAGGAGGGACCGCAGACAGGCTAACGAAGGCCTAAAATAACAAAAAATAGGCTCAAGGCAGTTTTAAATCGGTTACATGGATACACAGGCAGCATTGTGGTCAGTGGATGAGGATTGCAAGGAGGGACCGCAGACAGGCGTACTAGGCCTAAAATAACTTAAAATAGGCTCAAGGCAGTTTTAATTTTAAATCGGTTTTATGGATACACAGGCAGCATTGTGGTCAGTGGATGAGGATTGCAAGGAGGGACCGCAGACAGGCGTACTAGGCCTAAAATAACTTAAAATAGGCTCAAGGCAGTTTTAAATCGGTTACATGGATACACAGGCAGCATTGTGGTCAGCGGAGGAGGAGGACTGCAAGGAGTGTCTGACACAGTACTGTCACAAAAAATAAATAGATGTTAATGTCTCGCAAAACAACAACAACAAAAAAGTGTGGCATACTTAGGTACAGGGGTTAGCTCATCTGCTGAGTTTCTGACAAAGTAATTTGGCAGTAAGTATTTACTGGTGTCAATATAGGACACTGACCCAGACTACTTTAACTAGCATCATAGATGTCAACAAATTGGTATTGTCAGTGCCAGGCATTGAATGATGTCAGCGCATAGACTAAACATTGGTGGAGCTGTGCGCGATAATTTTGCACGGGGAAGAGCACAGTTTGAGCTGGGGGGGGAACTCTCTTGTGGCCGGCGGTACCGTCCCAGGGCCCCTCATGTTACAACGGTGTGTCTGATGTTGGGTGCGCGCCACCACCGCCAGAGACACTTTATTGTACTATGAGGGACCCAGTGGCAGTGCCGTGGACCAAAAGCGGGCACACCCACCTCTTCAGACAAACGGCACTCTAACGGGTGCTTGCGCCAAGTGGCGAGACCACGGCCCCGTGGGGGGAGTTTTCCCATTGAGGGAGGTGTAAACATGTCGTATGCTGGACAAACAGCTGCTGCAAATTAAGAGATTGGAACACTCAGTAAGACCAGTCCACAAGCTAGACCTTTTTATAGGAAAGCTAGGTGTCAGCCGGGAAAGGTGGGGCAAAATAATTTGAAATCCAGGAGTGGTTCATTTTAATGAAGGTGAGATCATCCACATTTTGGATAGCCAGACGAGTCCTTTTTTCGGTTAATATTGAACCAGCAGCACTGAATACTCTTTCTGATAGCACTCTAGCTGCTGGGCAAGCAAGCTCCTGCAATGCATATTCTGCCAATTCAGGCCAGGTGTCTAATTTGGATGCCCAGTAATCAAATGGGAATGACGGTTGAGGGAGAACATCGATAAGGGATGAAAAATAGTTAGTAACCATACTGGACAAATGTTGTCTCCTGTCACTTTGAATAGATGCTGCAGTACCTGTCCTGTCTGCGGTCATTGTGAAATCACTCCACAACCTGGTCAGAAAACCCCTCTGTCCAACGCCACTTCTGATCTGTGCACCTCTAACACCTCTGCCCTGTAGCCCCCTGCAGCTCGTGTGAGAACCATCACCGGCGCTGTGTGCTGGGAATGCCTGAATCAAACGGTCTACAAGAGTTGCTTGTTTGGTTGCTAATATTTGTTCGAGGTTCTCATGTGGCATAATATTTTGCAATTTGCCTTTATAGCGAGGGTCAAGGATGCAGGCCAACCAGTAATCGTCATCGCTCATCATTTTAATAATGCGTGGGTCCCTTTTGAGGATACATAAGGCATAATCCGCCATGTGGGCCAAAGTTCCAGTTGTCAAATCTGCGGTTGTGCTGGTTTGAGGGGCAGTTACAGGCAAATCTACGTCACTTGTCTCCCTTAAAAAAACAGAACCCGGCCTTGCAACGCCACTAATTTCTGTTGGCCCAGGAGAAGCTTCCTCATTAAAAAAGTACTCATCCCCATCATCCTCCTCGTCCTCCTCCTCCTCTTCGCCCGCTACCGTGTCCTCTACACGGCCCTGACCAGACAATGGCTGACTGTCATCAAGGCTTTCCTCTTCTTCGGCTGAAGACGCCTGCTCCTTTATGTGCGTCAAACTTTGCATCAGCAGACGCATTAGGGGGATGCTCATGCTTATTAATGCGTTGTCTGCACTAACCAGCCGTGTGCATTCCTCAAAACACTGAAGGACTTGACACAGGTCTTGTAGCTTCGACCAGTGCACACCTGACAACTCCATGTCTGCCATCCAACTGCCTGCCCGTGTATCCTCCCACAAATACATAACAGCACGCCTCTGTTCGCACAGTCTCTGAAGCATGTGCAGTGTGGAGTTCCACCTTGTTGCAACGTCGATGATTAGGCGATGCTGGGGAAGGTTCAAAGACCGCTGATAGTTCTGCATACGGCTGGAGTGTACGGGCGAGCGGCGGATATGCGAGCAAAGTCTGCGCACTTTGAGGAGCAGGTCGGGTAACCCCGGATAACTTTTCAGGAAGCACTGCACCACCAGGTTTAAGGTGTGAGCCAGCTCAGGGTCTGTGGACGAGCTCTCACTTCTGCAGGAGGATGAGGAAGAGGAGGAGGGGGGGCGAACGCCTACAGCCAACTCTTTCCTTGACCGTGGGCTAGGCAGAAGTGTCCCAATATTGCTGTCCCCTGTGGACCCTGCATCCAGCACATTCACCCAGTGTGCCGTGATGGACACGTAACGTCCCTGGCCATGCCTACTGGTCCATGCATCTGTTATCAGGTGCACCTTTGTAGTCACAGACTGCCTGAGTGCATGGACGATGCGGTCTTTAACATGCAGTTGGAGGGCTGGGATGGCTTTTCTAGAAAAGAAGTATCGACTGGGTAGCTCGTAGCAAGGTACAGCGTAGTCCATCAGCGCTTTGAAAGCTTCGCTTTCAACTAACCGGTAGGGCATCATCTCTAATGAGATTAGTCTCGCAATGTGGGCGTTCAAACCCTGTGTACGCGGATGCGAGGATGAGTACTTCCTTTTCCTAACAAGAGCCTCATGTAGGGTGAGCTGGACTGGAGAGCTGGAGATCGTGGAACTAGCGGTGGTGCCGGTGGACATGGGTGAGTGAGAGAGGGTTGGAGATGGAATTCTTGCCGGTGCCCTACATACAGTGTTTCCTACTGCAAACCTGGTGATTCCCTGACTGCTTTGGCCTGGCGACGAAAGCTGCACTAATACTGCAGGTGGTGCGGGAAATGGTGGGTTTACAGTGAGGGAAGGGATGTAGCGTTGCTGACTAGCTTCATTGGCCGAGGGTGCTGCAACCTTTAGGGACGTTTGGTAGTTAGTCCAGGCTTGCAAATGCATGGTGGATAAATGTCTATGCATGCAACTTGTATTTAGACTTTTAAGATTCTGACCTCTGCTTAAGGTAGTTGAACATTTTTGACAGATGACTTTGTGCTGATCATTTGGATGTTGTTTAAAAAAATGCCAGACTGCACTCTTTCTACTATCGGATACCTTTTCAGGCATTGCAGACTGAGCTTCTTTAACCAGATGGCCACGCTATCCTCCAACTGGTTTTGGTTTTGCCAAGCGTTTTTGGCCAGATACGGGCCCGGCAGATGGAACCTGTTGTGATGTTGATGCCTGCTGTGGCTCCTCCTCCTCCGCTTCAGAACTACTGCCGCCTGCACCCTGTTCCCCCAATGGCTGGCAATCAGGGTCAACAAATGGGTCATCTATGACCTCCTCTTCTATGTCGTGTGCAACTTCGTCTGTGTCACCGTGTAAGCCGGTGGTAGAGCGTTCGTGACGGGGCACCATAGTCTCCGCTGGTTTTGATTCTGCCTCAGTACACTGCGAGGGCAATGTTCTGGTCTGAGTCAAAGGAACAGCATAGTAATCTGGCTGTGGCTGTGCATCTGTGCACTCCATATCCGATTCAACTTCTAATGGGCATGGCCTGTTAACTGTTTCACTGTCTAACCCAGGAACGGTATGTGTAAAGAGCTCCATGGAGTAACCTGTTGTGTCGACTGACGCATCCTTCACTGTTGTTCTGGGTGAAGGACACAAGGAAGCGACTTGTTCCTGACCGGGAGCATCCACTGACGATGCACTGCTCTGACATTTGGCACTTTCCGATGAGTAGGCGAAAGAGCTAGAGGCAGAGTCAGCAATGAAAGCCAATACTTGTTCCTCCTGCTCCGGCTTCAAAAGTGGTTTTCCTACTCCCAGAAAAGAGAGCGTTCGAGGCCTTGTGTAGCCAGACGACGAACCTGGCTCAACAACTCGAGACTTAGGTGCTATACTGCTTTTACCACGACCACCTGATGCTCCACCACCACTACCATCATTACCAGCTGACAATGACCGCCCACGGCCACGACCTCTTCCACTAAACTTCCTCATTGTTTGCAAAACGTAACCAAAGTAACGGTATTTGTTACTGTAAAACAACTTATAAGGTGAACTCAAACTTCTGTAGGATTTATATATACCTTTATAGGTGCCTGACACTGAAAGGAAAATCAGGCCCAATGTTACACACTAGGTTTTCTGTGCCCCAATAATTTGAGACAGATGGCACACACAGGACCGGCACTCAAGCAGAAATGCCAATCTTAATCTCCCACTATTTTTTTTTTTACAGGGAGAATTTACCCCCCCCCCAAAAAAATGGCCCAATATTACACACTGGTTTTCGGTGGCACACAAGGAGAGACAGATGCCACACACAGCACTGGCACAGAGGCAGACTTGCCAATCTTTATCTCCCACTATTTATTTTTTTTTTTTCAGGGAGAATTAAAAAAAAAAAAAAACAATATTACACACTAGGTTTTCTGTGGCACACAATGAGAGACAGATGCCACACACAGCACTGGCACAGAGGCAGACTTGCCAATCTTTATCTCCCACTAATTATTTTTTTTTTTACAGGGAGAATTTACCCCCCCCCAAAAAAAAATGGCCCAGTATTACACAGTGGTTTTCGGTGGCACACAATGAGACAGATGCCACACACAGCAATGGCACAGAGGCAGACTTGCCAATCTTTATCTCCCACTAATTATTATTTTTTCTACAGGGAGAATTTAGGAAAAAAAAAAAAAGGGCCAGTATTACACAGTGGTTTTCGGTGGCACACAATGAGACAGATGCCACACACAGCAATGGCACAGAGGCAGACTTGCCAATCTTTATCTCCCACTAATTATTTTTTTTTTTACAGGGAGAATTTAGAAAAAAAAAATGGCCCAGTATTACACAGTGGTTTTCGGTGGCACACAATGAGACAGATGCCACACACAGCACTGGCACAGAGGCAGACTTGCCAATCTTTATCTCCCACTAATTATTTTTTTTTTTACAGGGAGAATTTAGAAAAAAAAAATGGCCCAGTATTACACAGTGGTTTTCGGTGGCACACAATGAGACAGATGCCACACACAGCAATGGCACAGAGGCAGACTTGCCAATCTTTATCTCCCACTAATTATTATTTTTTCTACAGGGAGAATTTAGGAAAAAAAAAAAAAGGGCCAGTATTACACAGTGGTTTTCGGTGGCACACAATGAGACAGATGCCACACACAGCAATGGCACAGAGGCAGACTTGCCAATCTTTATCTCCCACTAATTATTTTTTTTTTTACAGGGAGAATTTAGAAAAAAAAAAATGGCCCAGTATTACACAGTGGTTTTCGGTGGCACACAATGAGACAGATGCCACACACAGCAATGGCACAGAGGCAGACTTGCCAATCTTTATCTCCCACTAATTATTTTTTTTTTTACAGGGAGAATTTAGAAAAAAAAAATGGCCCAGTATTACACAGTGGTTTTCGGTGGCACACAATGAGAGACAGATGCCACACACAGCACTGGCACAGAGGCAGACTTGCCAATCTTTATCTCCCACTATTTATTGATTTTTTTTTCAGGGAGAATTAAAAAAAAAAACAAAAAAAAAAACAATATTACACACTAGGTTTTCTGTGGCATACAATTAGAGACAGATGCCACACACAGCACTGGCACAGAGGCAGACTTGCCAATCTTTATCTCCCTGCAGTAATCTCAGAAAAGTATGGCAGGCAGCTATAAAAAGGACTGCTGCACACAAAAGTGTGGACAAACAAACAAGATAGCTGTGCAGAAAGGAAGGAACAACAGGATTTGTGCTTTGAAAAAAGCAGTTGGTTTGCACAGCGGCGTACACACAAAGCAACGCAGCTATCAGGGAGCCTTCTAGGGCAGCCCAGTGAGCTACAGCGCTGAGGGAAAAAAAATGTAGCTTCCACTGTCCTGCAAACAAAAGGTGGTGTTGGACAGTGGAAATCGCTACAGCACAAGCGGTTTGGGGGTGAATGTACCCTGCCTAACACTGTCTATCCCTGCTTCTGACGAAGCGGCACCTCTCCCTACGCTCAGATCAGCAGCAGTAAGATGGCGGTTGGCGGGAACGCCCCTTTATAGCCCCTGTGACGCGGCAGAAAGCAAGCCAATCACTGCAATGCCCTTCTCAAAGATGGTGGGGACTGAGATCTATGTCATCACGCTGCCCACACTCTGCCTCCACCTTCATTGGCTGAGAAATGGCGCTTTTAGCGTCATTGAAACGCGACTTTGGCGCGAAAGTCGCGTACCGCATGGCCGACCCCACACAGGGATCGGGTCGGGTTTCATGAGACGCCGACTTTGCCAAAAGTCGGCGACTTATGAAAATGAACGATCCGTTTCGCTCAATCCTAGTGGTGAGCACTTTGACCCAACAAGTGCTTCACAGAAGTTTATAATGCAGAGCCGTATAAATAAAAAATCAAATTTTTTTCACAAAAATGATATTTTCGCCCCCAATTTTTTATTTTCCCAAGTGTAAGAGAAGAAATTGGACCCCAAAAGTTGTTTTGCAATTTGTCCTGAGTACGCTGATACCTGATATGTGGGGGTAAATGACTGTTTGGGCGCATGGCAGAGCTCGGAAGGGAAGGAGCGCCGTTTGACTTTTCAATGCAAAATTGACTGGAATTGAGATTGGACACCATGTCGCGTTTGGAGAGCCCCTGATGTGCCTAAATATTAAAACCCCCCACACGTGACACCATTTTGGAAAGTAGACCCCCTAAGGAACTTATCTAGATGTGTTTTGAGAGCTTTAAACCCCCAAGTGTTTCACTACAGTTTATAATGCAGAGCCGTGAAAATAACAATTCTTTTTTTTTTTCACAAAATTGTTTTTTTGGCCCCCAGTTTTGTATTTTCACAAGGGTAACAGGATAAATTGGACCCAAAAAGTTGTTGTCCAATTTGTCCTGAGTACGCTGATACCCGATATGTGGGGGAGAACCACTGTTTGGGTGCATGGCAAAGCTCGGAAGGGAAGGAGTGCCATTTGGAATGCAGACTTAGATGGATTGGTCTGCAGGCATCACGTTGCATTTATAGAGCCCCTAATGTACCCAAACAGTAGAAACCCCCATAAGTGACCCCATATTGGAAACTAGACCTCCCAAGGAACTTATCTAGATGTGTTGTGAGAACTTTGAACCCCCAAGTGTTTCACTACAGTTTACAATGCAGAGCTGTGAAAATAAAATATCTTTTTTTCCCACAAAAATGATTTTTATCCCCCAAATTTTTATTTTCCCAAGGGTAACAAGAGCACTTGGACCCCAAAAGTTGTTGTCCAATTTGTCCCGAGTACGCTGATACCCCATATGTTGGGGTAAACCCCTGTTTGGGCGCACGGGAGAGCTCGGAAGGGAAGGAGCACTGTTTTACTTTTTCAACGCAGAATTGGCTGGAATTGAGATCGGACGCCATGTCGCGTTTGGAGAGCCCCTGATGTGCCTAAACAGTGGAAACTCCCCAATTCTAACTGAAACCCTAATCCAAACACGCCCCTAACCCTAATCCCAATGGTAACCCTAACCACACCCCTAACTCTAATCCCAACCCTAATCCCAACCGTAAATGTAATCCAAACCCTAACCCTATCTTAAGCCCCAACCCTAACTTTAGCCCCAACCCTAACTTCAACCCTAACCCTAGCCCTAACCTTAACCCTAGCCCTAACCCTAACCCGAACCCTAGCACTAACCCTAGCCTTAACCCTAACCCTAATGGGAAAATGGAAATAAATACATTTTTTTATTTTATTATTTTTCCCTAACTAAGGGGGTGATGAAGGGGGGTTTGATTTACTTTTATAGCATTTCATTTTTTATAGCGGATTTTTATGATTGGCAGCCGTCACACATTAAAAGACGCTTTTTATAGCAAAAAAGTTTTTGCGTCTTCACATTTTGAGACCTATAATTTTTCTATATTTTGGTCCACAAAGTCATGTGAGGTGTTGTTTTTTGCGGGACAAGTTGACATTTATATTAGTAACATTTTTGGGCACGTGACATTTTTTGATCGCTTTTTATTCCAATTTTTGTGAGGCAGAATAACAAAAAAACAGCTATTCATGAATTTCTTTTGGGGGGGGCATTTATACCGTTCCACGTTTGGTAAAATTGATAAAGCAGTTTTATTCTTTGGGTCAGTACAATTACAGCGATACCTCATTTATATCATTTTTTTATGTTTTGGCGCTTTTATACGATAAAAGCTATTTTATAAAAAAAATAATTATTTTGGCATCGCTTTATTCTGAGGACTATAACTTTTTTATTTTTTCGCTTATGATGCTGTATCATGGCTCATTTTTTGTGGGACAAGATGACGTTTTCAGTGGTACCATGGATATTTATATCCGTCTTTTTGATCGCGTGTTATTCCACTTTTTGTTCGGCAGTATGATACTAAAGCGTTGTTTTTTGCCTCGTTTTTTTTTTTTACGGTGTTCACTGAAGGGGTTAACTAGTGGGACAGTTTTATAGGTCGGGTCATTACGGACGTGGCGATACTAAATATGTGTACTTTTATTGTTTTTTTTTATTTAGATAAAGAAATGTATTTATGGGAATAATATTTTTTTTTCTTTATTTAGGAATTATTATTTTTTTTTTTACACATGTGGAATTTCTTTTTTTAACTTTTTTACTTTGTCCCAGGGGGGACATCACAGATCGCTGATCTGACAGTTTGCACAGCACTCTGTCAGATCAGCGATCTGACTTACAGCGCTGCAGGCTTACCAGCGCCTGCTCTGAGCAGGCGCTTGGTAAGCTACCTCCCTGCAGAACCCGGATGCAGCCCCGCGGCCATTTTGGATCCGAGCCTGCTACAGGGAGGAGGATGTAAGAGACCTCGGAGCAACGCGATCACATCGCGTTGCTCCGGGGATCTCAGGGAAGCACGCAGGGAGCACCCTCCGTGCGCGATGCTTCCCTATACCGCGGGAACACTGCGATCATGTTTGATCGCAGTGTGCCGGGGGTTAATGTGCCGGGGGCAGTCCATGACCACTCCTGGCACATAGTGCCGGATATCAGCTGCAATAGTCAGCTGACACCCGGCCACGATTGGCCGTGCTCCCCTTGTGAGTGCGGCCGATCGCATATGACGTACTATCCCGTCACTGGGAATTAAGTCCCAGGTCACCTTGATGGGATAGTACGTCATATGGGATTAAGGGGTTAAAGAGTATATCTCAGTTAAATACAAACTTACTATATCAGGAAGATCCTTTGTTACTATTAGCAACCAGAAAGAGGCATATCAGTCAAGTTTTAACAAATTAAACAAAGCCTGTGGTGCCTAAACAGTAACCAAGGAATTTCCAAGGTAACTAAAGAAAAAGATGATTTGTATATCAAATTGTTTCTTCAGAGAGGAAGAGGACTAGAACTCTAGTGCCACCTATTGGAAGTAGCAACCTAACAGTCAATGTCGACCCTTTATTGAGTCTAGTCATATGACTTAGCATAAAAGCCAAACCAGAATCTCAATTTGCAGACACTGTGTTTCGGGGTACTGCCCCTCGTCATTGCAAAGTAGAGATCTGGTTTGGCTGAGTGAGAGGGGTCTGACCGTGATCCAAGAAGTATTGTTTCTCCTTGCGGAAAGTGACATGTTAAGCATGTTGAGATGAGGAGACTATAAGCTGCAATGCTCCTCTGGGAAATATGCAAATTGTCTCTTCAGAGAGGAAGAGGACTAGAACTCTAGTGCCACCTATTGGAAGTAGCAATCCTAACAGTCAATGTCGACCCTTTAACGAGACTTGTCACGTGACTTAGGATAAAATCCAAACCAGGTGTAGTATTTGTAATGGACCACAAGGTGGTGCCCAACTACCACAATTAAAGTTTTAGTGCTTGAAGGTAAAAGGTCTATCAATTGTAATTGTGCATGTTGCAGTCAAATACTTATCCAAGACCTACTGTGGCCAAGAAAGAATGAGGCACATTGTGAAGATAACAGAAATATACCATTTTCATATGTGTTCTATAAGGATAATCACTGAAAGTGATCATGGTGCTATAAGAAACAGTGTGTGAGGTTAAAAAATCCTTAAAGGTAACTGAGTAGTTGTGGCCGAGTGGTTTTGGTGATGGACTTGAAATCCATTGGTGTCACCCTGCCAACGATGTCAATTTTCAATTACTTTTTTGATGATTATCTGAGTAGATCAATTCACACCTTCCTTAGTCTATTCCCCCAAAAGTGGTGTAATATCTCTGGACCGGATTTGGAGAACCAACCTGACGGCATCTAAAGATCTTATTTTGGCCCATCATCACATGTGCATAATGCCGCTAATCAAAAGATGCGACCAGGTGCGATCAGGTAAGAGGTGCTTCTCCCACTCTTGACCAGTTGCCAAAGACTTCTGTTATGGGTGATAGATTGGGATACGTGCTTCGATTTGCCCAACTCTACTTGAATTATCTCTCGGATGGAACGTTACCACTAGTGATGAGCGAACATTCTCGCCACTACTCATTACTCTCCCGAGTATCACTGTACTCGGTGTACTCGGCAAGCACCGAACATTTCTGGGATTACTTGGAGGGAATTCGGGACTCCACCCTGCACTTTTGACGGTTTTTAGAGACCCAATCAACATGCAGGGATTGTCTGCCAGGCACTGTAACGCCGCAGCCATCTTTGTTGTGGTCATCATCAGGGGTATAAGAGACTGGACGCTGCCTTGCTCAGCGCATTCAGCTCCAGAATCAGACAGTGTAGGGAGAGCTGCTGCTAAGATAGGGTCAGATTTGGGGATTTCTAAGGCTACTTTCACACTAGCGTCGTGCACTGCACGTCGCGATGCGTCGTTTTGTCGAAAAAACGCATCCTGCAAAAGTGCTTGCAGGATACGTTTTTTCTCCATAGACTTGCATTAGCGACGCAGTGCGACGGTTGCGTTGTGTTGCGTCGGACCGTCGCCACCAAAAAACATTGCATGTAACGTTTTTTGGTGCGTCGTCTGCAGCATTTCCGACCGCGCATGCGCAGCCGGAACTCCGCCCCCGCCTCCCCGCACATCACAATGGGGCAGCGGATGCATTGAAAAACAGCATCCGCTGCCCCCGTTGTGTGGCGCTTTCACTGCTAGCGTCGGTGCGCCGCAACGTCGCATAGCGACGTGCAGTGCACGACGCTAGTGTGAAAGTAGCCTTAGTCAGTGTGGGGTCTACCATCCTAAACTACTCAAATCCAGATAAATCAACAGTCCTTTTAAGGACTAATTCCGGAGTATATAGGTTGCAGTGTTAGGTAGGCAGGGGAGTGTACGTCGCTCTATACATATCAGTGTAAGGCCTGCAGGCACCGTATGTGTGTAAATAGATATCATTGCTTACATCAAGAGGGTCCATTCCATAACTGTCTGCTGCTGCTGCTACCTATAGCATATATTGACCGTATATACCTGGCACCAGGTATAATTGGCTAGGTAAAATTTTTTGCCAGGTTAATAGAGATTATTTTACTGCAAAGCAATCCAGAGCCCTTTTTTTCTCTCCATTTTCTTTTTCACACTGCACAATACAGCCAGGTCCTTTTCCTAGCACAGCATGAAAATCCAGCAATTTTAAAGGGGTCACAAAAATCACTTATGATGAGTGCGCAGAAAAATCTTTCAATTTTTTGTGGTAGATATGTAGTAGAATGTAGTAGATTTTTTTTTCAGTGTCTTACACAATTTCTTGATATCATTTTGCTGAACCCCCCCAAAAATACATACAGGCCACATATTTTACAGTGTGGTATATCTGTGACACACCTCATACATCCGTGTGCTAAAAATTTGGGCATTTCAGGCCTAAATTCCATTTTTTTGCTGTCTGTTACTCAAGTTATATACTGCACTATTTTGCAGACCCCCCAAAAAAACAGGCCACATATTTGGCAGTGTGGTATTTCCGTGACAGGCCTCATATATCTGTGTGCTTCAAGTTTGGGCATTTTAGGCCGTTATTCCATTGTTTTTCCTGTCTGTTACTCTACTTTTGTACTCCACTATGTAACAAACCTAAAAAAAAATACAGGCCACATATTTGGCAGTGTGGTATTTCCGTGACAGGCCTCATATATCTGTGTGCTTCAAGTTTGGGCATTTTAGGCCGTTATTCCATTGTTTTTCCTGTCTGTTACTCTACTTTTGTACTCCACTATGTAACAAACCTAAAAAAAAATACAGGCCACATATTTGGCAGTGTAGTATTTCCGTGACAGGCCTCATATATCTGCATGCTCCAAGTTAGGGCATTTTAGGCCATTATTCCAGTTTTTTTCTACCTCTTGAAGCTCATCAAGAGAATGCCAAGAGTGTGCTAAGCAGTCATCAAAGCAAAAGGTGGCTACTTTGAAGAACCTAGAATATAAGACATAATTTCAGTTGTTTCACACTTTTTTGTTAAGTATATAATTCCACATGTGTTAATTCATAGTTTTGACGCCTTCAGTGTGAATGTACAATTTTCATAGTCATGAAAATACAGAAAAATCTTTAAATGAGGTGTGTCCAAACATTTGGTCTGTACTGTATACGGGCATAGGGTTATCTAATATATAAAGCTGAATGTGTGTGTGTATGTGTGTGTGTATGTGTGTATGTCCGGGATTGGCATCTGCACCGTCGCAGCTACAGCCACAAAATTTTGCACAGTCACATGTCTGGACCCCGAGAGCATCATAGGCTATGTAAGGAGGCAAAATTTTAACCCCGCGCGTTCCAATTCACCAAACAATTTTGCCCCTATCTACATAATGGGGAAAAAGTGAAAGGAAAAGTGTTGGAGGCAAATTGACAGCCAGGAGGAGATGGCATACAGGTATATACTATATACAGGGGAGATGATATAGAGCTATATATTATATACAGGAGGAGATGACATACAGGTATATACTATATACAGGGGAGATGACATACACGTATATACTATATACAGGAGGAGATGACATGCAGCTATATACTGTATACAGGGGAGATGACATACAGGTATATACTGTATACAGGGGAGATGATATACAGGTAAATACTATATACAGGAGAGATGACTTACAGGTATATCTAATATATAAAGCTGAATGTGTGTATGTGTGTATGTATGTATGTATGTGTGTGTGTATGTCCGGGATTGGCATCTGCACCGTCGCAGCTACAGCCACAAAATTTTGCACAGTCACACGTCTGGACCCTGAGAGAGAAAAACAATTTTGCCCCTATCTACATAATGGGGAAAAAGTGAAAGGAAAAGTGTTGTAGGCAAATTGACAGCTGCCAGATGTGAACAAGGGGGACTTAAAGAGTGAGAGCGATGGCGCCAAAGAGTATATACTGTACAGTTGCTAAGGTGGGGCCCCGACATGGGATACTCACCACACACGGGGATATGAACACAAACACAAAATGCGCCACACACTACCACGTGCTTGAACACATATCACCCTCAGCACACATTTCACCACACATACATCAACCTCGCCACATAAAAGTTGAAACACAAAAGTCACCACTCAAAACTCGCCATGCGCAAAACTCACCACATGCAAAACTAGGCTCATGCAAAACTCGCCACACGTGCAAAACTCACCTCATGGAAAACTCGTCAGACGCAAAACTTGCACACGCAGAAAAATTGCCACATGCACAAAAGTTGCAACACATGCAAAAGTTGCCTCACACAAAACTTGCACATACTCAAAACGCACCACACATAAAACTCGCCACGCGCAAAACTCACCATGCGCAAAACTTGCTGCACACAACTTGCTACACTAACCTGTCACATGCAACTCGACACACAAAAAGTTGCTACACACATGTCGCCACACAAAACTCATCTCACAAAAGTCGCTACATGCATGTTGCCACACGCAACTCAACACACACAACTTGACACATGAAACTTGCCCTAAAACACACACAAGTCTGGTATTATCCTTCACAAATAAAAATCTGATTAATAAGAAGACAAACTACAAGAGCAACAACTGTACCATATAGGAAATATGGCAGCTGTCAGTCACATGACCTGTCTATTATGTGTATGTGTGAGCTAATATATACTGCCAGGGGGGAGGACTTCCTGTTGGCTGGGGATTTATCAGGCTGCCAATTTAGCTTACAAATACTGAGGTAAAAATACTGACCAAATAACGTGTGAACGAGGTCTAATAGAGGAGGAGATGACACACAGGTATATACTATATACAGGGGAGATGACACACACATATATACTATGTACAGGGGAGATGACATACAGGTACATATTATATACAGGAGGGAGGTGATGACATACAGGTACATACTATATACAGGGGAGATGACACACAGATATATACTATATACAAGAAGAGATGACACACAGGTATATACTATATACAGGAGGAGATGACACACAGGTATATACTATATACAGGGGAGATGACACACGTATATACTATATACAGGAGGAGATAACACACAGATATATACTATATACAGGAGCAGATGACACAGGTATTTACTATATACAGGAGGAGATGACACACAGGTATATACAATATACAGGAGGAGATGACATACAGGTACATACTATATACAGGAGGAGATGACACACAGGTATATACTATATACAGGAGCAGATGACACACAGGTATATACTATATACAGGAGGAGATGACTTACAGGTATATACTATATACAGGAGGAGATGACACACGTATATACTATATACAGGAGGAGATGGCACACAGGTATATAATATATAAAAGAGGAGATGACACATAGGTATATAGAGGAGGAGATGACATACAGCAGGTATATACTACATACAGGGTAGATGACATACAGGTATATACTATATACAGGAGATGACATACAGGTATATACTATATAGGAGGAGATGACATACAGGTATATAGTATATACAGAAGAGATGACATACAGGTATATACTATATACAGGAGGATATGACACATAGGTATATACAATATACAGGAGGAGATGACATACAGCAGGTATATACTATTTACAGGGGAGATGACATACAGGCAGCACAGTGGCTCAGTGGATAGCACTGCAGCCTTGCAGCGCTGGGGTCCTGGGTTCAAATCCCAACAAGGACAACATCTGCAAAAAGTTTGTATGTTCTCTCCGTGTTTGCGTGGGTTTCCTCCGGGTACTCCGGTTTCCTCCCACATTCCAAAAGACATACTGATAGGGAATTTAGATTGTGAGCCCCATTGGGGACAGCGATGATAATATCTGTAAAGCGCTAGTCTGTTAGCGCTATATAAAAAATAAAGATTATTATTATATACAGGAGATGACATACAGGTGTATACTATATACTGTATAAGGGAGATGACAAACATGTATATACTGGGGGGAAAATGAGGGGTGTGAGGTGAAAATAAAAAGGTGTGAGGGAAAATAGTGGAGTGATCGGAAAATGACAGATGTGAGGTCGAAATGACAAGTGTGGGGGAATGAGAGGAGTGAGGGGGAAAATAGGAAGAGTGAAGGGGAAAATGAGAGGTGTAAGGGAGAAAATGAGAGATGTGAGGAGAAAAATGAGAGGCGTGATGGGAAAATAAGAGAAGTGAGGTGCTATAACTAACCACAGATATTTACTATGCCCAGGCAACGCCGGGCTCTTCAGCTAGTTAGTTATATAGGGGGCATATACCACAAAAACACACATTCTATAGGTTCAGGTCCACTAGCAATATATGGACATTGGGTTGTTAGTTATATAGTGGGTTTACCACCTCCTATATGTACAGGTCCACTAACAATATATGGACATAGAGTTATTAGAAGAAGGTGTAGTGATGATTTCAAATTAAATTGTAATAGGATAAAATCAGTATCACAAAAATACAGTACCCACATGTTAAAACCGGTCACATAGATCTAAAGCACACTAATTTCTCCAGACAATGCTGCCATGTCCAGTAGCAGAAAAATATCCATAATACTTATCAGCCAGATGTCATCTGCATCCCGACGCGTTTCCCCCTCTCTGTATGAATGGAGGGTTCATCAGGGGATAAGAAATAGGGCTTAGCATTTCCCCTCCACACACAGGCTGAAAGACAAAAAAAAATGTGCGGCATGTTGTGGATTACCTCTGCCTCCATTATATGCACCGGCGACGTGATAAGAGCAGACATCACTTCCTGTCCCAGAATCACCAGCGGTGTGTGGACCGCATACTGCGTTCCACCTACCCGCACAAAGGAAGTGAGTCATCAATAAAGTTCCGGCTTGCGCTCCACCTCTCTGGTGCATTCCACACCATCGTGCACATAAGATAGGTCATGACAGTGGGAGATACGTGCATCTGATGTATACTGGGAAGCGCTGTATACAGAAAAAAAACCACACACTGCAAAGATTGAAATTCTCTAAATTACAAATATACCCCTACTGAGGCATAAAAAATAAACATAGGGGATTATAAAGAAAATTCTAACAAATATTGCGCAAATATATCTCTACTGTTTCTTACATGTCCAAGGTGTTCACTAATTTGGACACATAATTCCCGTTTAGTCTTACCAACATAATCCAATGGGTACGTGCAGGTACATAGATATACCACCCCTGTCGTTTTGCAATTCGTTAAGCATTTATTAGTGTACACTCTCTGTGTAGGAGCTGGAAAAGGTCTTAGATGGACATACATATCTACAAAAGCTACAATGTCCACATCTAAATGTGCCCACTGATCTATTTTGCAACCAGGTTCCTTCTTTTTTTAAGGGGCTCGAAATGACTATGTACAACACTATCTTTTATTGACTTGCCCTTTCTGTATGTTATAGAAGGCTTAGGAGAGATGTAATCACAGATCTCGTTATCTGCTCTTAGGGTACCGTCACACTGAGCAACTTTTGAACGAGAACGACAGCGATCCGTGATGTTGCAGCGTCCTGGATAGCGATCTCGTTGTGTTTGACACGCAGCAGCGATCAGGATCCTGCTGTGACATCGCTGGTCAGAGCTAGAAGTCCAGAACTTTATTTCGTCGCTGGATCACCCGCTGTCATCGCTGGATCGGTGTGTGTGACACCGATCCAGCGATGTGTTCGCTTGTAACCAGGGTAAACATCAGGTTACTAAGCGCAGGGCCAAGCTTAGTAACCCAATGTTTACCCTGGATACCATTGTAAATGTAATAAAAAACAAACAGTACATACTCACCTTCTGATGTCTGTCACGTCCCTCGCCGTCAGCTTCCCGCACTGACTGTGAGCGCCGGCCGTAAAGTAAAAGTAGAGCATAGCAGTGACGTCACCGCTGTGCTGTGCTTTACGGCCGGCACTGACACAGTCAGTGCGGGAAGCTGACGGCGGGGGACGTGACAGACACCGGAATGTAAGTATGTAGTGGTTTTTTTTTTTACATTTACAATGGTAACCAGGGTAAACATCGGGTTACTAAGCGCGGCCCTGCGCTTAGTAACCCGATGTTTACCCTGGTTACCCGGGGACTTCGGCATCGTTGGTCACTGGAGAGCTGTCTGTGTGACAGCTCTCCAGCGACCACACAACGACTTACCAAGGATCACGGCCAGGTCGTATCGCTGGTCGTGATCGTTGGTAAATGGTTTAGTGCAACGGTACCTTTAGAATTGCCCAATATTTATCCAAAACTTCCATTACTTTCTTAGATTGATCGTCAAAGGTGCCTATCAGCCTTGTCAGGCTGTTGGAGTCCTCCTTCTCGTTAGGAACCAGCAGGGATGCCCTACTAGTTGATCTAGCCTGCGTGTATGCTGACTCGAAGGTTCGTATAGAGTACCCCCTTTCCCTGAAGCGTCCTTTCAGATCCTTTGACTCAGTTTCAAAGTCTCCCCAGTTCGAACAGTTCCTCCTGACCCTGAGGAACTGCCCCCTGGGGATCCCTCTCTTCAACGGGGGGATGATAACTTTCCCACCGCAGGAGGCAATTGGTGGATGTTGGTTTCCTAAACAGGGATGTCCTCAAAACCCATCTTTGCCAATGGAAATATTAATGTCTAGGAACATTATCTGATTTCCGCCCACCTCATGGGTGAAAAAAAGGCCCATATCATTTGTGTTCAAATACTGAACAAAGTTTCCAAAAGAATCCTTGTCGCCAGCCCAAAGGACGAGGATGTAGTCAATGTATCGACCCCAGAATACTATCCTGGGGCACCAGACGACATCCTTGTTCCTAAAGACCATCGTATCCTCCTACCAGCCCAGGAGCAAATTCACATAAGTGGGGGAACATGGGCTCCCCATTGCGGTGCCCCTGAGCTGGTGGTAGTATCTGCCATTAAGCAGAAAGTAATTATGGCACAGTACATATTCCAGAAGTTTCATCACAAACTTGTTGTGCAGCCCCTAGTGTACACCTCTACCCTTGAGATAATAATTCACCACCTTCAGACCCTCCATATGTTTAATGCTGCTATAAAGCACTTCAACATCTATGGAGGCATGTATTGTTCCAGGATCCACAGTGATACCCTCCAATTTATTAAGGAGATCCATGGTATCCCTTAGGTAAGAGGGAAGGGCCAATACGAGTGGTTTCAGTATTTTATCTAAAAAAAATACTGGAATTCTGACAAAGGGCACCAATCCCCGAAACAATCAGTCTTCCCTTAAGGGGACTGATGCCCTTATGTATCGTGGGCAGGGCATAAAAAGTAGCAATCACCAGCCATTTAGGCGACAAGAAATCCATCTCGTTTTTTGGAGATGAGTCTCAAATGAAGGACTTCCAACAGAATCATAGACAAACCAGAGCTATATTCCTTAGTGGCATCCCTGGCAAGGATTTCATATGTTGAACAGTCGGAGAGAATATTTAAGCACATCTCCTCATAGTTACATAGTTACATAGTTATTGAGGTTGAAGGAAGACTTTAAGTCCATCTAGTTCAACCCATAGCCTAACCTAACATGCCCTAACATGTTGATCCAGAGGAAGGCAAAAAAAACCCATGTGGCAAAGAGTAACTCCACCATGGGGAAAAAAATTCCTTCCCGACTCCACATACGGCAATCAGACTAGTTCCCTGGATCAACGCCTTATCAAGGAATCTAGTGTATATACCCTGTAATATTATACTTTTCCAGAAAGGTATCCAGTCCCCTCTTAAATTTAATTAATGAATCACTCATTACAACATCATACGGCAGAGAGTTCCATAGTCTCACTGCTCTTACAGTAAAGAATCCGCGTCTGTTATTATGCTTAAACCTTCTTTCCTCCAGACGTAGAGGATGCCCCCTTGTCCCTGTCTCAGGTCTATGATCAAAAAGATCATCAGAAAGGTCTTTGTACTGTCCCCTCATATATTTATACATTAAAATAAGATCACCCCTTAGTCTTCGTTTTTCCAAACTAAATAGCCCCAAGTGTAATAACCTATCTTGGTATTGCAGACCCCCCAGTCCTCTAATAACCTTGGTCGCTCTTCTCTGCACCCGCTCTAGTTCAGCTATGTCTTTCTTATACACCGGAGACCAGAACCGTGCACAGTATTCTAAGTGTGGTCGAACTAGTGACTTGTATAGAGGTAAAATTATGTTCTCCTCATGAGCATCTATGCCTCTTTTAATACATCCCATTATTTTATTTGCCTTTGTAGCAGCTGCCTGACACTGGCCACTGAATATGAGTCTGTCATCCACCCTCATATTTGTCCCTATCCAGAACAACAGTGTTGCCCCCTTTATCAGAGGGCTTCAACACGATGTGTTTGTTATTTTCAAGTGCTTCCAAGGCCTTTCTCTTACTAATAGGTAATAGGTAATCTTCTCTGGGATTAAACTTGCGTATCTCTTAAGAGACCAAATTCAGAAAAATATCAATACTTCCCTTATCACTCACTGGAGGTATTTTTGTGCTTTTTGGTTTAAACTCAGAGATTTTGAACACAAATAATATGGGCCTTTTTTTCACCCATGGGGTGGGCGGAAATCAGATAACGTTCCTAGGCATTAATATTTCTATTGGCAAAGAAGGGTTTTTGAGGACATCCCTGTTTAGAAAAACAAAATCCACCAATAGCCTCCTGCGGTGGGAAAGTTATCATCCCCCCCTGCTGAAGAGAGGGATCTCCAGGGGGCAGTTCCTCAGGGTGAGGAGGAACTGTTCAAACTGGGGAGACTTTGAAACTGAGTCGAAGGATCTGAAAGGACGGTTCAGGGAAAGGGGTACCCTATACGAACCTTCAAGTCAGCATACAGGCAGGCTAGATCAATTAGTAAGGCATCCCTGCTGGTTCCTAAGGAGAACGAGGACTCCAACAGCCTGACAAGGCTGATAGACACCTTTGACGATCAATCTAAGAAAGTAATGGAAGTTTTGGATAAATATTGGGCAATTCTAAGAGCAGATAACGAGATCTGTGATTACATCTCTCCTAAAGGTACCGTCACACTCAGCGACGCTGCAGCGATATAGACAACGAGCCGATCGCTGCAGCGTCACTGTTTAGGTCGCTGTAGAGATGTCAAACACAGCAGCTCCAGAACGATGCAGGAGCGATACTGTGACGTAACGGTGACTCATTTATCGTTCTCACAGGTCGTTAGCTCCATGTAAAACATTGCTGGCATCGTTGCTTTTGCTGTCAAACACGACGATACACACCGATCTGACGACCAAATAAAGTTCTGGACTTCTAGCTCCGACCAGCGATATCACAGCGGGATCCAGATCGCTGCTGCGTGTCAAACACAACGAGATCGCTAACCAGAACGCTGCAAAGTCACGGATCGTTGTCGTTCTCGTTGTAAAGTTGCTGAGTGTGAAGGTACCTTAAGCCTTCTATAACATACAGAAAGGGCAAGTCGATAAAAGATCGTGTTGTACATAGTCATTTCGAGCCCCTTAAAAAAAAGAAGGAACCTGGTTGCAAAATAGATCAGTGGGCACATTTAGATGTGGACATTGTAGCTTTTGTAGATATGTATGTCCATCTAAGACCTTTTCCAGCTCCTACACAGAGAGTGTACACTAATAAATGCTTAGCGAATTGCAAAACGACAGGGGTGGTATATCTATGTACCTGCACGTACCCATTGGATTATGTTGGTAAGACTAAACGGGAATTATTTGTCCAAATTAGTGAACACCTTGGAGATGTCAGAAACAGTAACGATACCCCCCTAGCCCGCCACGTGAACTCTAAACACATGGGTGATGTAGTAATATTTCCTTTCGAGTAATTGAGAGAGGTGAACCGACAGTAAGACAGGGAGATTGTTATCAAAAAATTCTACAGCGTGAAGCACGCTGTACTTTCTGGCTTGAGTCTCAGAGTCCCAAGGGTCTCAATGAATCATTGAATTTTACTAGCTTTATATAATCAATTGGGTCATAGATAGTGTTGAGCATTCTGATACCGCAAGTATCGGGTATCGGCCGATACTTGCGGTATCGGAATTCCCATACTTTTGTGGTATCGGGAATCGGAATCGGAAGTTCCCAGTGTATGGTTCCCAGGGTCTGAAGGAGAGGAAACTCTCCTTCAGGCCCTGGGATCCATATCCATGTAAAAAATAAAGAATTAAAATAAAAAACCAATCACAAGCCGTGACGTAATATCCTAGAATTCGGAATTTAGGACCTGAGAATGACGTCACGGCTTGTGATTGGTCGCGTGGCGGTCACATGAGCGGCACGCGACCAATCAGAAGCCGTGACGTCATGGAAGGCCCTAAACGCGCTCATTTTAAGCAAAGAAGGCTGCCGGTTAACAGCGGTGAGGTGCAGGGGCCTCCGAAGAGGTGAGTATATCAATATTTTTTATTTTAATTCTTTATTTTACACATTAATATGGATCCCAGGGCCTGAAGGAGAGTTTCCTCTCCTTCAGACCCTGGGAACCATCAGGATACCTTCCAATACTTGGTGTCCCATTGACTTGTATTGGTATCGGGTATCGGTATCGGCGATATCCGATACTTTTCGGGTATCGGCCGATACTATCCGATACCGATACTTTCAAGTATCGGACGGTATCGCTCAACACTAGTCATGGATGGTTCCACCATATTTTCTTCTGGCTTTTAGTCGTGACCTATTGTGGTCTATTATGAGAATATTATTATTTCTGTCATAACTTGAGATGGTTAGTTCACACGGAGGTTTTCTTTGCCCCAATTTTTTGCTCAGTGGATTTGCATTTAATATGTGCCCTTTTGAAGGATGGTATCATGGACCTGCTTTTTATTTAAGCGGTCATTATAAGCGCAATACTTGTTAGAATTCTCTATATAATCCCCTATGTTTATTTTTTATGCCTCAATAGGGGTATATTTGCAATTTGGAGAATTTCAATCTTTGCGGTGTGTGTTTTTTTTTCTGTATACAGCGCTTCCCAGTATACATCAGATGCATGTACCTCCCACTTTCATGACCTATCTTATGTGCGCGATGGTGTGGAACGCACCAGAGAGGTGGAGCGCAAGCCGGACCTTTATTGATGACTCACTTCATCTGCGTGGGTAGGTGGAACGCAATATGCGGTCGACACACTGCTGGTGATTCTGGGACAGGAAGTGACGTTTGCTCTTATCCCAACGCGGGGTGCATATAATGGCGACAGAGGTAATCTGCAACATGCCGCACATTGTATTTGTGTTTTGGCCTGTGTGGGGGAGAGATGCTAACCCCCATTTCTTATCTCCTGATGAACCCTCTATTTACACAGAGAGGGGGAAAGGCGTCGGGATGCAGATGACTTCTGGCTGGTAAGTATTATGAGTTTTTTTCTGCCACTGGGCATGGCAGCATTGTCTAGAGAAATTAGTGTGCTTTAGAACTATGTGACCGGTTTTAACATGTGGGCACTTTGTGATACTGATTTTATCCTATTACAATTTAATTTGAAATCATCACTACACCTTCTTCTAATAACTCTATGTCCATATATTGTTAGTGGACCTGTAACTATAGGAGGTGTTTTTTTGTGGTATGCCCACTATATAACTAATAACCCTATGTCCATATACAGTACAGAACAAAAGTTTGGACACACCTTCTCATTTTAAGATTTTTCTGTATTTTCATGACTATGAAAATTGTACATTCACACTGAAGGCATCAAAACTATGAATTAACACATGTGGAATTATATACTTAACAAAAAAGTGTGAAACAACTGAAAATATGTCTTATATTCTAGGTCTTCAAAGTAGTCACCTTTTGCTTTGATAACTCTATGTCCATATATTGTCAGTGGACCTGTACATATAGGAGGTGTTTTTTGTGATAAGCCCACTATATAACTAATAACGCTATGTCCATATATTGCTAGTAGCTATAGGAAAAAAAATGGAGACACAAAGCGCAAAATAGGGTCTTATCCTTTAGATAACCAAGAGAGCTTTCTTAGAATTGCTCACCTGATTTTGTTGAATGAAGAGCATGTAACGATTTCGGCTGCTGCAGATCCACAAGCCGATCAACGGCCGTATGACAATATAAACTGTGCAGGAGGTGTGGGTTACATCCGCGCTGCCTTAATGATGAAGTTCCAAGGATAATAAATTTAAAAGGTGGTTTATTCAACGCGTTTCAAGGTCAGTGCGACCTCTTCTTCAGGAAATTCCGCATACAACAATTCAGTGATCTGAATTCAAATCTCCATGGAACAAGGACAATACTGTTTACACAAGTCTAAATTTTTCCACTTTCACTGAGTTCAACGATGCAAAAAGTTAATTTTCTGAGATGTGTTCCAGAGGAATAATCACTGAGATTGATCATGGTGCTATTAGAAGAGGTGTGTGAAACTCATAAAATCTCAATGTCTGAGTCGTCGTGGCCGAGTGTTTAAGGCGATGGACTAGAAATACCCAACCAGGTTCAAAGTCTGCCGACTGTGTTTCAGTAACTTTTTGACCGATTACCTGGGTAGAGCAATTTGCATGTTTACTAGTCTATCCCCCATGACAGTGGTCTGTGATCTCTGGAGAGGGTTGCTAGGACCAGACTGACTTCATCTTTGAATGTTCTTTAGATTATCTGTTCTGGAGCAACATTACATGTGCGTCATGCCCCTAATCAAAAGAATCACTGTGGATGCTATCAAGTAAGCGATTTCTCTCCCGATCTTGTCCAGCAGCCACAAACCACTGTCGTGGCTGATGGACTGGGACTCCCACTTTGATTTGCACCAACCTTAAATTATCTCTCGGATGAAACCTTTTACCACACAATGAAAAATCTTGAAAGCCTTGACAGCTTTCTAACAGTATAAATTTTGCAATTTATTTTTTTCTCACCCTTTTTCCAAGTAACAGATCCAGCACTCTATTAGCCACTTTTGATCAACATTTAAAACTGTCCTTGTGATATCATGGAGCTCATGGCACACTTGTGGAATAAAAGGTTATAAGATATTATGTTACCATTGTGTATGATTATAACACCAGAGCAACCACTGTTCAGTGGTCAACTCAATGAAGCTCCCCAATCATAAGATCATTTTAAAATTTAACATTTATTGATAACCTATAAAAGATCGACATGACCACTCACAATATTTTGACACAAACAGTAACCCCAGGTCACAGGGGAACATCCACCTTAAGAATAGCACAGATCAAATCAATAAATATAAATACCGTATATACTCGAGTATAAGCCGAGATTTTCAGCCCAAATTTTGGGGCTGAAAGTGCCCCTCTCGGCTTATACTCGAGTCATGATCGGTGGTGGGGTCGGCGGGTGAGCACTGTCATATACTTACCTAGTCCCGGCGATCCTGGCGCTCCCCCTGCCTGTCACACTGTCTTCGGTGCCGCAGCCTCTTCCCCTGAGTTGTCACGTGGGACCGCTCATTAGAGAAATGAATAGGCGGCTCCACCTCCCATAGGGGCGGAGCCGCCTATTCATTTCTCTAATGAAGCGGTGCCGGTGACCGCTGATAGAGAAAGAGGCTGCGGCACCGAAGACAGGCAGGGGGAAGGAGCGGGACGCCGGGAGCAGGTAAGTATGACATATTCACCTGTCCGCGTTCCACACGCCGGGCGTCGCGCCATCTTCCCGGCGTCTCTCCGCTCTGACTGTTCAGGCAGAGGGCGCGATGACGCATATAGTGTGCGCGCCGACCTCTGCCTGATCAGTCAGTGCGGAGAGACGCCGGGACGGGACGCTGAGGAGCTGCAAGCAAGACAGGTGAGTATGTTTTTTTTTTTTTTTAATTGCAGCAGCAGCAACAGCTATGGGGCAATAATGGACGGTGCAGAGCACTATATGGCACAGCTATGGGGCAATGGTGCAGAGCACTATATGGCACAGCTATGGGGCAATGGTGCAGAGCACTATATGGCACAGCTATGGGGCAATAATGGACGGTGCAGAGCACTATATGGCACAGCTATGGGGCAATAATGGACGGTGCAGAGCACTATATGGCACAGCTATGGGGCAATGGTGCAGAGCACTATATGGCACAGCTATGGGGCAATGGTGCAGAGCACTATATGGCACAGCTATGGGGCAATAATGGACGGTGCAGAGCACTATATGGCACAGCTATGGGGCAATGGTGCAGAGCACTATATGGCACAGCTATGGGGCAATGGTGCAGAGCACTATATGGCACAGCTATGGGGCAATGATGCAGAGCACTATATGGCACAGCTATGGGGCAACCGTGCAGAGCACTATATGGAACAGCTATGGGGCAATGGTGCAGAGCACTATATGGCACAGCTATGGGGCAATGGTGCAGAGCACTATATGGCACAGCTATGGGGCAATAATGGACGGTGCAGAGCACTATATGGCACAGCTATGGGGCAATGGTGCAGAGCACTATATGGCACAGCTATGGGGCAATGGTGCAGAGCACTATATGGCACAGCTATGGGGCAATGGTGCAGAGCACTATATGGCACAGCTATGGGGCAACGGTGCAGAGCACTATATGGCACAGCTATGGGGCAATAATGGACGGTGCAGAGCACTATATGGCACAGCTATGGGGCAATGGTGCAGAGCACTATATGGCACAGCTATGGGGCAATGGTGCAGAGCACTATATGGCACAGCTATGGGGCAATAATGGACGGTGCAGAGCACTATATGGCACAGCTATGGGGCAATGGTGCAGAGCACTATATGGCACAGCTATGGGGCAATGGTGCAGAGCACTATATGGCACAGCTATGGGGCAACGGTGCAGAGCATTATATATATGGCACAGCTATGGGGCAACGGTGCAGAGCACTATATGGCACAGCTATGGGGCAATGGTGCAGAGCATTATATATATGGCACAGCTATGGGGCAACGGTGCAGAGCATTATATATATGGCACAGCTATGGGGCAACGGTGCAGAGCATTGTATATATGGCACAGCTTTATGTGGAGTATCTATGGGGCAATGGTGCAGAGCATTGTATATATGGCACAGCTTTATGTGGAGCATCTATGGGGCCATAATGAACGGTGCAGAGCATTATATGTGGCACAGCTTTATGTGGAGCATCTATGGGGCCATAATGAACGGTATGGAGTATCTATTTTTAATTTTGAAATTCACCGGTACCTGCTGCATTTTCCACCCTAGGCTTATACTCGAGTCAATAAGTTTTCCCAGTTTTTTGTGGCAAAATTAGGGGGGTCGGCTTATACTCGGGTCGGCTTATACTCGAGTATATACGGTAATATCAGTAGGCAAGGCAAAGATGCATCTAAAAAACAGACAAAGGCTCCATCCTATTATATATGATTGTTTAAGTGTAAATAGTCTCTAAACACTTGATCACACCCATAAGATTCCCATAATATACAGCTATATCAAGTGCCGGACAGCATCTTAAAAAACATAAGCTAATGAGAATCAGGGTAAGTGCCAAGAATACGACCTGGTGAGGGCCAGTCCTAATAAAGATGTACAACCAACACCTTACCCAGTGAATGCCCGTCTAGTGGATGTCCTCCTCTGGCACCCCGACACGCGTTTCGCCCTCTGCTTCTTCTGGGGGCATGACTACAGAGGTGAGTAGGGTGTATTTAAAAGGGGCCGTGGCCAATGAAAATACCGGCAGTAAGAAAAGGGGAAGGAAAGTTCACAGGGCGGAAGTCCAGTGAAGGCTCGTCGGCGCATGCGGCTATCAAAATCCTCCGTGTGTGAAAAACACTTCTTGACATGCGCCAAGAGGACCGCATGTGGAACTCATGCAAGTCCATAATAGGCACTGTCGGAAGTGTGCGGAGCATTGATATACCACGCATGCGCACCGCCACCCCGGAGTTCAGAACTCAAAAAGGCCCGCTACGTCATACTAACTGAGGGAATACCGCAGCAAGTGAAAATGAAGGTAGAAAGTTGTGCATACAGCGACTGCCAAAGAAATGCCACCGCTGTTACAAACTGACTAGCTATTGAACCCGTTCTACGCCCGGGTGGCGAGCATTTATATTGGTATATGGTCACCATCCTGTCATGTGCTGCTCCATCCTGCGTCCCCATCCTGTCATGTGCTGCTCCATCCTGCGTCCCCATCCTGTCATGTGCTCCTCCATCCTGCGGCCCCATCCTGTCATGTGCTGCTCCATCCTGCGCCCCCATCCTGTCATGTGCTCCTCCATCCTGCGCCCCCATCCTGTCATGTGCTGCTCAATCCTTCGTCCCCATCCTGTCATGTGCTCCCATCCTGCGCCCCCATCCTGTCATATGCTGCTCCATCCTACACCCCCATCCTGTCATGTGTGTGCCCCCATTCTGTCATGTGCTGCTCCCATCCTGTCATGTGCTGCTCCCATCCTGCGCCCCATCCTGTCATGTGCTCCCATCCTGCACCCCCATCCTGTCATGTGCTGCTCCCATCGTGCGCAATCATTCTGTCATGTGCTGCTCCCATCCCGCGCCCCCATTCTGCCTGTTCCTGTTTCCATTCTGCCATATGTTGCTCCCATCTTTCTCTCTCCGGCTCTACTGCCCGAGTGCGGCTGTGCTGAGTGCGGGCGGCTGTGCTGAGTGCGGGCGGCTGTGCTGAGTGCGGGCGGCTGTGCTGAGTGCGGGCGGCTGTGCGTGGCTCTGCTGAGTGCGGGCGGCTGTGCGTGGCTCTGCTGAGTGCGGGCGGCTGTGCGTGGCTCTGCTGAGTGCGGGCGGCTGTGCGTGGCTCTGCTGAGTGCGGGCGGCTGTGCGTGGCTCTGCTGACTGCGGGCGGCTGTGCGTGGCTCTGCTGACTGCGGGCGGCTGTGCGTGGCTCTGCTGACTGCGGGCGGCTGTGCGTGGCTCTGCTGACTGCGGGCGGCTGTGCGTGGCTCTGCTGACTGCGGGCGGCTGTGCGTGGCTCTGCTGACTGCGGGCGGCTGTGCGTGGCTCTGCTGACTGCGGGCGGCTGTGCGTGGCTCTGCTGACTGCGGGCGGCTGTGCGTGGCTCTGCTGACTGCGGGCGGCTGTGCGTGGCTCTGCTGACTGCGGGCGGCTGTGCGTGGCTCTGCTGACTGCGGGCGGCTGTGCGTGGCTCTGCTGAGTGCGGGCGGCTGTGCGTGGCTCTGCTGAGTGCGGGCGGCTGTGCGTGGCTCTGCTGACTGCGGGCGGCTGTGCGTGGCTCTGCTGACTGCGGGCGGCTGTGCGTGGCTCTGCTGACTGCGGGCGGCTGTGCGTGGCTCTGCTGACTGCGGGCGGCTGTGCGTGGCTCTGCTGACTGCGGGCGGCTGTGCGTGGCTCTGCTGACTGCGGGCGGCTGTGCGTGGCTCTGCTGACTGCGGGCGGCTGTGCGTGGCTCTGCTGACTGCGGGCGGCTGTGCGTGGCTCTGCTGACTGCGGGCGGCTGTGCGTGGCTCTGCTGACTGCGGGCGGCTGTGCGTGGCTCTGCTGACTGCGGGCGGCTGTGCGTGGCTCTGCTGAGTGCGGGCGGCTGTGCGTGGCTCTGCTGAGTGCGGGCGGCTGTGCGTGGCTCTGCTGAGTGCGGGCGGCTGTGCGTGGCTCTGCTGACTGCGGGCGGCTGTGCGTGGCTCTGCTGAGTGCGGGCGGCTGTGCGTGGCTCTGCTGAGTGCGGGCGGCTGTGCGTGGCTCTGCTGAGTGCGGGCGGCTGTGCGTGGCTCTGCTGAGTGCGGGCGGCTGTGCGTGGCTCTGCTGAGTGCGGGCGGCTGTGCGTGGCTCTGCTGAGTGCGGGCGGCTGTGCGTGGCTCTGCTGAGTGCGGGCGGCTGTGCGTGGCTCTGCTGAGTGCGGGCGGCTGTGCGTGGCTCTGCTGAGTGCGGGCGGCTGTGCGTGGCTCTGCTGAGTGCGGGCGGCTGTGCGTGGCTCTGCTGAGTGCGGGCGGCTGTGCGTGGCTCTGCTGAGTGCGGGCGGCTGTGCGTGGCTCTGCTGAGTGCGGGCGGCTGTGCGTGGCTCTGCTGAGTGCGGGCGGCTGTGCGTGGCTCTGCTGAGTGCGGGCGGCTGTGCGTGGCTCTGCTGAGTGCGGGCGGCTGTGCGTGGCTCTGCTGAGTGCGGGGGGCTGTGCGTGGCTCTGCTGACTGCGGGCGGCTGTGCGTGGCTCTGCTGACTGCGGGGGGCTGTGCGTGGCTCTGCTGACTGCGGGGGGCTGTGCGTGGCTCTGCTGACTGCGGGGGGCTGTGCGTGGCTCTGCTGAATGCGGGGGGGGCTGTGCGTGGCTCTGCTGACTGCGGGGGGGCTGTGCGTGGCTCTGCTGACTGCGGGGGGGCTGTGCGTGGCTCTGCTGAATGCGGGGGGGCTGTGCGTGGCTCTGCTGACTGCGGGGGGCTGTGCGTGGCTCTGCTGACTGCGGGGGGCTGTGCGTGGCTCTGCTGACTGCGGGGGGCTGTGCGTGGCTCTGCTGACTGCGGGCGGCTGTGCGTGGCTGTGCTGGGGGCCTGAGCAGGCGGGGACACCGGCGCGCTGTGGGGGTCAGGTGCCGGGGTCGCCGCTAGCTCAGGCCCCCGGCACTTGCTATATTTACCTGTCCTCCCGTTCCACTGCTGCGCGCCGGTCTGTCTTCCGGGTCCTGTCCTCTGGCTGTGACTGTTCAGTCAGAGGGCGGCGCGCATTAAGCGCGTCATCGTGCCCTCTGAACTGAACGTCTCAGGCAGAGGATGTGGAGGACGGAGGCTCGCGCGCAGCGGTGGAACGGAGGACAGGTAAATATACTCACCCTCCTGGCTGGTCCCCGCTTCTCCGTTGGAGATCGCGGTGTGCGTTCAGTGCTTACGCATACCGCGATCTCCTGGGAGCGTCACTCTGTGGGGTCCAGACTGCGCCGGCGCTTGCGCTTGCGCAGTCTATAAAGGCTTCGGACAGAGTGACGCTCCCAGCGTTATATTATAGATATTAAAAATGTAGAACACGGTGAATTAAATAAAGAGTGCCAATTAATATTGCACAGAAGTGCAAAGATGAAGTGCAACGGGGCGTGGCTATGGAGTGAACGAAGAAGGATGCACACCAGGAGAGCTCCTAAAATCCTACAACTATCCTGCAAATAGGACCCCCTTTTTAAGTATATAGCTTACTCCTGCTGAGACCCCTTGGAGACCCGGAGCCTGCTGGCCCCTGGAAAGGACCGCGGCGGTGACGGGGAGAGCCGGTGGGGAGAGAAGCCCTCTGGAGCCGTGAGCTCCATGTGAGACGGCAGCCATCTTTCAGGGGGACGCTCCATCGGCAGACAGCACGGCGCTGCGCGCGGCTGTGGCTGGAACCCCCTCCTGACCTCCGGATAGTACCTGGCACCTGCGGGTATATGTTGCGGGACCCGGCCCGACGGAGAAAGGGAGAGTCCTGCATTGGCGGCGGCGGCGGCTGTGGAGGCGGCGGCCATTATTAAAGCGCGCGCTCCTGCAGTGGGAGACGCGGCGAGGCTCACCATCACCGCAGCGTGGCTAAGAGGTGAGCGCCTATCCTATGCATACTGCGGGGAAACGTGGTGAGTGCCCTTGAAATTTGGGCCCCACGTTCCCCTATTAAATACAGCTTGGCCGGCTGCACGACAGACTAGAGATTTACTGCCCCCCCCTCTGCTGCCGCTGAGAAGTTTCCCTGTAACAGGGATTACTACCGCATCTCCAACCTGCATTTTCTGACTATATATAAACGCACCTCCTGATTATACTGGTGCTCAGCTGTGCTAGACGTCATATACAATTACCTTGGTGTGGCCGCAAGATACGTTTGATAGAACTGGTTTGAGCCACCTTGCTGTGCCATATAATTCTGACCTTGCTAATCATGCAGCGTAATAAGGGCTCCGGTGCGGTGGATAAATTGAGGGATATTTTTGAAAAAACTGACCGTCACATCCATACATAGACTAAGTGTGAACAGGTGCTGAACCTAGAGTAACCAACTCATATACAGTCAAGTAAAAAAGGCAGCACACTGCAGCGCTAAGACATGCAAACATGAAACATGAAAACTGAACTGCAATACTGCACTAGAAATATGAAAAATGAGAGTGTTTAGCGCATAAAAATGGCCAATTTTATGTGTACCTGATATCCCCTTTACGGCATCTCTCGTATATCAGGTCCTACGCTTGCCTACCTCGCTGAGAATAAACGTCTCCATGTGAATGGGTACCTGTGAAAACCTCTTCCTAGACTCATATTCTCTCTCTCTGTGGAGGGGTACTGGACCTACTGCGATTAAAACACCTGGGCTAGGAGGCGGAGTGCTCAGTCAGAAGGCTAAATAATATATTTGAAAAAACTGACCGTCACATCCATACATAGACTAAGTGTGAACAGGTGCTGAACCTAGAGTAACCAACTCATATACAGTCAAGTAAAAAAGGCAGCACACTGCAGCGCTAAGACATGCAAACATGAAACATGAAAACTGAACTGCAATACTGCACTAGAAATATGAAAAATTAGAGCGTTTAGCGCATAAAAATGGCCAATTTTATGTGTACCTGATAGCCCCTTTACGGCATCTCTCGTATATCAGGTCCTACGCTTGCCTACCTCGCTGAGAATAAACGTCTCCATGTGAATGGGTACCTGTGAAAACCTCTTCCTAGACTCATATTCTCTCTCTCTGTGGAGGGGTACTGGACCTACTGCGATTAAAACACCTGGGCTAGGAGGCGGAGTGCTCAGTCAGAAGGCTAAATAATATATTTGAAAAAACTGACCGTCACATCCATACATAGACTAAGTGTGAACAGGTGCTGAACCTAGAGTAACCAACTCATATACAGTCAAGTAAAAAATTGAGGGAGTTTGCCAGGATTGATCCCTCAGATAATACACGCAACCTTAGAAATAACTCCTCCCAAGTGCAGCGTAAAACTCGTCCCTCTGATGGTGCTGAGGGAGGCGAGCAGGATGAATTGACACTTAAACAAGTGTCTGACCAACTGATGCAAGCTATCTCCCTAACCAGAACATCACTCACTGAAAAAATAGAGGACGTACATACTGAGGTGGGGCGCCTCCGTCAAGATATGCAGACTATGAAGGGACGCATTGCAGAGGTGGAGACGAGGGTGTCCCATGTGGAGGATACCATTGCACCCATGGAGGCTAAGTTGACAAAAGTAGCCGGCTCTATAAATGCCTGGAAACAAAAGGCAGATGACCTAGAGAACAGGCTGTGCCGGAATAATATCCGTATTATTGGTATGCCAGAACGCTCAGAGGGTCAGCAGCCCGAGGTGTTCCTGGAGGGGTGGCTCAAATCTTCTTTGGGAGATGAATTTTCTTCAATGTTTGCTGTGGAAAGAGCCCATCGAGTACCCACAAAACCTCTCACCCCCGGGGCCTCACCTAGACCTTTTTTAGCACGGATCCTCAATTGCAAGGACAGAGATACCATTTTACGGTTGGCACGGCAAAAAAGCCCCATTAAATTCAATAATGCGGTAATCTCGATCTTTCCGGATTTTTCTGTGGAACTTCAAAAGCAAAGGGCCAGATTTATGGAGGTCAAGAAGCAACTCAGAGACAGAAACATCATCTATTCCATGATCTACCCGGCCCGACTCCGAGTTGTTCACAAAGGTTCTTCTGTGTTTTTCACGGATCCAGCGGAGGCGGCTGAATGGCTACGATCTCATGGGGTGTCCTATGTAAAGGAATCCTAAATATATCTAGTCAAGTAAATTCTTCTGAGTACTAAATATGGAGCTTTCTCTGGAGATGTCCAGATTACCAACTATACCGGACGCTGAATCCAGCGAGGGTATCCCCTTACTTTTGTGATAATGGGGGCACAGGACGTTGCTCCTATATTGTTTGGTTCTTGTTTAAATTTTCCTTTTCTATTGGTTTTTCTCTGTTATTTAAGTAGAAACTGCCGCCGACATTGCTTCTGTTTCCTTTGTGCTAACTTTGACCTTTGCCTGAGTAATAGGACATATGTCTGGATAAGTAAACATGGGATCTGAAATAGTATGTATGACATGGAATATGCGAGGTATTAAATCCCCCCGAAAGAGAATTAAGGTTTTTTTCGCAGATCAGACACCACCACCACCATATAATAGCCTTGGTAGAGACACACCTGACCAGAGATACAGTTCGGTGTGTACAGAAGCCATGGGTACAATGGTATATACACGCTTTTCATACCAGTCACTCGAGAGGAGTTTCATTATTAATACATAGAGATGTTAGATGGGAGGCTAAGGAGGCCCGAAGGGATTCTGAGGGTCGGTTTGTCTTTGTGCATGCGCTAATTAATTCTAGTGAGTATGTAATTTAATGTTGAATCATAGAAGGAAAAACGCAGCACTCACCGTTACCGTGGTCAAAATATTCTTTATTACGGCATATATTAGTACATCTTCACGGCACGGGGGAGTTTAGTGAGGCAGGAACATGTGAGGCGGGGACGACGGCCGTTTTGCGCTAGACAATTGCGCTTCTACGGGTCTGAGCTCAGACCCGTAGAAGCGCAATTGTCTAGCGCGAAACGGCCGTCGTCCCCGCCTCACATGTTCCTGCCTCACTAAACTCCCCCGTGCCGTGAAGATGTACTAATATATGCCGTAATAAAGAAGATTTTGACCACGGTAACGGTGAGTGCTGCGTTTTTCCTTCTATGATTCAGTATTTGAGACTGTTATTCCAACGCTAGCACCACTGTTTAGAATACGTCTGTGGATTTTCCGTTTACTCATATACACCCTGATAGATCCTCCGAAGTTGAGTTGTGCCACTTTACTTTTTTTCTGTGACTTTATGTAATTTTATGTGTCTACAACCCTCCCCCGGCTAATATGTCGATTATCCGGATGGCGATGAGCTTTGCTCTAAACTATCCAGACGCACAAGTCATCTGTATGGGAGACTTTAATTTAGTCATGGATAATAGCCTTGATAGACTGAGATTGGATGATGAGAGATCTGGGGAGCCCCCCTCTTCAGCCCCGACCCAGTTGGCATCATTTATAGAGGGCAGTGGATGGCTGGACTTATGGCGGATACGTCACCCTGGGGTGAAAGGGTATACCTGTCACTCGTCTACTAAACGGTCTTTGTCCCGCATAGATTACATATTTGGTTCCAGCGGGTTGGCAACATGGGTGAATAGTGTGGAACATGGTAATAGGGGAATATCGGACCATAGCCCGATCATACTTAAACTTAAATATGGGCAACCAAGGAATGGTGCTGTCTGGAAGCTGAACCCCTTTTGGCTGAAGCTGATGGATAGTAACGACAGAACAGAGGATCAATTGAATTGTTTCAATTTCCTCTCACCCAGAGCCCCAAAATATTAATTTATTTTGGGACACCCTCAAAGCATACTTGAGAGGATGTCTATCCTCCACAATTTCATATATAAAGAGGGTGACCTCGAGGGAGGATGATGGGGTGGAACAGAGACTGAAAGATGCGGAGGCCGCGTACGTATCTAACCAAACTAACGGCAATAGAATTGAGTGGCTGACCTCACAGAGACTATATATATTCAACATACGGACACCAAATCTAAGCGTAAGCTATTTTTTGCACATCAGTCATATTTTGAACTGGGAAATCAAACCGGTAAATTTCTAGCCTACCTGGTGCGTCAACATAATACATCTAATACAATATTGCAGATTCGCACACCAGGTGGCCTATTGATATACACAACAGAAGAAATGCTTCACTGTTTTTATGACTACTATGAGTCATTATATAGCTCTAAGAGTGGCCTAGGTGTTTCGCAGTGTCTGGATTATTTATCAGATGTAATATTCCCTACATTGAATCCCACTCAGCGAGATTTTATGGATGCTAAATTCACACTAGAGGAGGTAGAGTATGCAATAATGGATATGTCCTCTGGGAAAGCTCCTGGGCCAGACGGGTTCCCTGTTGAGTTATACAAGAGATACCGGGGTATACTGGCGCCACTCCTATTGAAAGTATTTCAGGGTATATGGGAGGGAGGATGTATGCCTGAAACTTTCTATGAGCCTAATATTGTTATACTTAAAAAAGAGGGAAAAGACCCTTTGGAATGTAGCTCCTATCGGCCCATATCGTTAGTCAATGTAGATTATAAAATCTTCACTAAAATCCTGGCTATTAGACTAAATTCTATCATACTGGATCTTATTCACCCAGATCAGACTGGCTTCATGCCTGGTAAAAGCACCTCTATTAACATCAGACGAGTTCAATCCATAATTCAATATAGTTCTTTGGTGTCAGACAATAACTGGGCATTAGCATCCTTGGATGCGGCCAAGGCCTTCGATTCTCTTGAATGGCCTTTCTTGTCAGCATGTTTACAGAGATATGGCTTTGGGGATAGGTTTTTAAGGTGGATCAATGTATTATATATGAAACCTAAGGCGCGTATAATTATAAATAATTCTATCTCTGAATCCCTCTCATTATCTAGGGGAACTCGCCAGGGGTGCCCTCTCTCGCCGGCTCTTTTTGCTCTTGCAATAGAGGCACTGGCAATACGTATGAGGTCCTCCCCTGGTATCAAGGGCATAGATATAGCGGGCCGGGTGGATATCGTTGGCTTGTACGCCGATGATATGGTGGTGTTTATGGACAAGGCTGAGGAAACACTGCCAAAAGTGATTACTATTATAGATGTCTTCAGTAGCTACTCCGGCTTACATATAAATTGGGACAAATCTGCTCTATTGCCTCTCTCTCGTGCCCCAATGCCAGATCTTGAAACTCTGTCCTTGCTACCTGTCGTATCCAATTTCAAATACTTGGGTATCTATATGTCCCAAAGTAGCAACTCTGATCTACAACTTAATGTCTATCCATTATTAGAATTAGTCAAATCCAAATTTGCATCTTGGAGCAAACTCCCTCTATCTGTTGCAAGCCGTATTAATCTAATTAAAATGATTCTGCTCCCTAAGCTTAGTTATTCCCTTCAGCACAGTGCAATACCGATACCTAAGTCCTTCTTTACTAACTTAAACTCCCAGACTACTTCTTTTATATGGGGGAAGTCTAGACCCAAACTTAGACTATCCGTTCTACAGAGGCCTAAACAGGGGGGTGGAGCGGCATTGCCGGATTTTTTTCTATACTACCTGGCCGGGCAGGCTAGAGCATTGGGCACGTGGATGCCTGGTGGTTGTCTCCCTAACTCTGAACACCATCTGCTTCATTCTGCTCGGGTGGAGTATCCACTGAGATTTTTAGAATCGGAAAAGGCGACTGCCCCTCACCCGCTGCCCATGCTTCGGCTGGCAAGATTAGTCTGGAGACAAATAAAAAAAGTTGTTGGATATACAGATATTATAGCGGAAATGCCTCTTTGGAAAAATAATTACTTCCCGATGTTGTTAAATCACCTGTCGGCTGATTTTTGGGTGTTGCATGGTGTTACCTCGGTAGGGGATTTATATGACCAAGGGACCTTTGTGTCCTTTGAACAGTTGCAGTCTAAATATGATATTCCGAGTTCCCAATTTTTTCGTTTCTTACAATAGAGATCAGCTTTCCAGTCATATGCGAGAGGGGTGACTACAGGCAGCACAATTTCATCTCTGCCTCTGATAGGAATTCTCAAATCCCAGGGATCCCAGGGCCTCATTTCTTCTTTATATACCTATATGCTATCAGTGGGTTTGGGATCGGCTATAAGACTCATCAGGGGAAGTGGGACAGACTCATCCCTGATACACAGGAGGAGGAATGGGAGGAAATCTTAGAGTCCCCATTGAAGGTATCCCCGTCGGTTAATAACAGAATGACACAACTATATATAATATACCAGTCATATCTGACTCCCGTACGACTTTTTAAGATGGGTCGACTTCAATCCTCGGAATGTCTGCGCTGTCATTCACCAGATGCAGATTTTACTCACATGATGTGGAACTGTCCTATCATCCTCCAATATTGGAAAGAGGTGACATCATTGCTTTCATCCATAATATCACCTCCTGTTCCTCTTGAGCCGTTAATTTGTTTATTTGGGGTGTGGGAGGAGGAGGCCTGGGGTCATTATGTTGCGATTTTCTTACGGGAGTCACTTTTTATGGCAAGGAAGGTGGTGGCAATGCAGTGGATGGGGGGTTCGTGCCCCTCCCTCCGAGCCTGGATCGAATTAGTAAATTCGATTATCCCGTATGAGCGTACAATGTACCAGAATTAAGGATGCCCGGGTAAATTTGAGAAAATTTGGGGAGGCTGGAACTCCTCTCATCTCACTCTATAAACTTATAGTTGGTCATGTTGGTGCAAAGTGTCAAATCTCTCTTGATGTTATGCAGGGGAAGATGCAACTTTATTGTTAGGCGGCAGAAAAAGTAGTTAGTAGGATATGGTTATAGTTGTGGTTTAATGACTGTAAATTTCCATAACTCCATGTTAGATTTGCATAGTTCGAATGGAGTAAAAGATATGTTGAACACATAATATGATACTCAGTCATGCATACAATGTACATGTTCCATATTGAATGTAATACTAATGAATATAAATATGTGTATTGTATATTTTCACTTTATGGTCAATAAACGAATATAAAAAAAAGATGAAGTGCAACTGCGACAATAAATTTTATAATTTTAATGAAAAGTGCCTATAAATATTAGAAAGTGCAAAGATGAAATGCAACTGCAACAGTGCACGTGAAATACAAAGAATTAGATGCCCAGACAAGGAGATCCCAAATAAGACCTCCATTAAAAATATAGCCTATACTAAATAGTGAACAGTGAAAATTACATATAAGTATATCAAAGTACTATAGCAAACCCCCCTCTTTTTTCCCCCTTATTTAAAACCATATATAGCCAGAAAGACTAAAGCCTAGATAAATATTAGAAATCCATAAAAACTATATCATAAGTAGTGTATCAGAGCTACCACTCGTCAAACTCAATCTCACAGGTGCCCCGCCCCTATCAAGATGTATCAAAAGGGTGCAACCCCTCCTCCCCTCCCTGTCAGCCAGCTGTCCCTCCTTGTCTGGCTGTCAGCTTTTGATACAGTTTGAATTGTTAATTGGATCCTGGGATTATTATCCCAGTATTGTTTTTATATTAGATTTTGATATTGTTAATTTGATACAGCAATTGCATTCTGTAATCAGGGGGCAGTGTGTTTTATTACCCCCATGGTATGTTGTGTTTCTTTTATAACAACAGCCTCATTATATGGAGCTGCGAGATTAACACAAACAGTTGTTTGTGGCTTCTGTAATCGCTGACTGCTACATATTTAGAATGAAAGCACCATCAGCATTTCAGCGTGTCCTGGGGTTGTGTTAGGTATGATAACGCCCCACCCTGTACAGATAACGTCCATGCAAAGTGCAGTCAGCTAACCACAATCACACGGCTTAACACTTTGCATTGTTAGCTAATTCTCATCATTGCATGATAGTATAATTCTCTTCTCATCATTGCATGATAGTATAATTCTCAATATTATGAAAAGATGACAATCATTGTATGGGTTTTTAAAAAGGCTTTATTAAATTGATGCGATTCTGCAAAGTTAGATAAATCTCAATACAACTGTGCACAACTGTTGGCTAAATCTCAATACAACTGCGCACAAAGACACATACATTTTTGATGAAAAAGATGACGAGTGTTATAACGGTTCTTTAACCCCTTCACCCCCAAGGGTGGTTTGCACGTTAATGACCGGGCCAATTTTTACAATTCTGACCACTGTCCCTTTATGAGGTTATAACTCTGGAACGCTTCAACGGATCTTGGCGATTCTGACATTGTTTTCTCGTGACATATTGTACTTCATGATAGTGGTAAAATTTCTTCGATATAACTTGCGTTTATTTGTGAAAAAAACGAATATTTGGCGAAAATTTTGAAAATTTCGCAATTTTCCAACTTTGAATTTTTATGCCCTTAAATCACAGACATATGTCATGCAAAATACTTAATAAGTAACATTTCCCACATGTCTACTTTACATCAGCACAATTTTGGAACCAAAATTTTTTTTGGTGACGGAGTTATAAGGGTTAAAAGTTGACCAGCAATTTCTCATTTTTACAACACCATTTTTTTTTAGGGACCACATCTCATTTGAAGTCATTTTGAGGGGTCTATATGATAGAAAATACCCAAGTGTGACACCATTCTAAAAACTGCACCCCTCAAGGTACTCAAAACCACTTTCAAGAAGTTTATTAACCCTTCAGGTGTTTCACAGGAATTTTTGGAATGTTTAAATAAAATTAAACATTTAACTTTTTTTCACTCAAAATTTGTTTCAGCTCCAATTTGTTTTATTTTACCAAGGGTAACAGGAGAAAATAGACCCCAAAATTTGTTGTACAATTCGTCCTGAGTACGCTGATACCCCATATGTGGGTGTAAACCATTGTTTGGGCGCAGGGCAGAGCTCGGAAGGAAAGGAGCGCCATTTGACTTTTCAATGCAAAATTGACTGGAATTGAGATGGGACGCCATGTTGCATTTGGAGAGCCCCTGATGTGCGTAAACATTGAAACCCCCCACAAGTGACACCATTTTGGAAAGTAGACCCCCTAAGGATCTTATCTAGATGTGTGTTGAGCACTTTGACCCAACAAGTGCTTCACAGAAGTTTATAATGCAGAGCCGTAAAAATAAAAATCATATTTTTTCACAAAAATGATCTTTTCGCCCCCATTTTTTTATTTCCCCAAGGGTAAGAGAAGAAATTAGACCACAAAAGTTGTTGTGCAATTTGTCCTGAGTACGACGATACCCCATATGTGGGGATAAACCACTGTTTGGGCACATAGCAGAGCTCGGAAGGGAAGGAGCGCTATTTTACTTTTCAATGCAAAATTGACTGGAATTAAGATGGGATGCCATGTTGCGTTTGGAGAGCCCCTGATGTGCCTAAACATTAAAAACCCCCACAAGTGACACCATTTTGGAAAGTAGACCCCTTAAGGAACTTATCTAGATGTGTGTTGAGCACTTTGACCCAACAAGTGCTTCACAGAAGTTTATAATGCAGAGCCGTAAAAATAAAAATCATATTTTTTCACAAAAATGATCTTTTCGCCCCCATTTTTTTATTTCCCCAAGGGTAAGAGAAGAAATTAGACCACAAAAGTTGTTGAGCAATTTGTCCTGAGTACGACGATACCCCATATGTGGGGGTAAACCACTGTTTGGGCGCATAGCAGAGCTCGGAAGGGAAGGAGCGCTATTTTACTTTTCAATGCAAAATTGACTGGAATTAAGATGGGAGGCCATGTTGCGTTTGGAGAGCCCCTGATGTGCCTAAACATTAAAAACCCCCACAAGTGACACCATTTTGGAAACTAGACCCCCCAAGGAACTTATCTAGATGTGTTGTGAGAACTTTGAACCCCCAAGTGTTTCACTACAGTTTATAACGCAGAGCCGTGAAAATAAAAATTCCTTTTTTTTTCACAAAAATGATTTTTTAGCCCCCAGTTTTGTATTTTCACAAAGGTATCAGGATAAATTGGACCCCAAAAGTTGTTGATCAATTTGTCCTGAGTACGCTGATACCCCATATGTGGGGGGGAACCACTGTTTGGGCGCATGACAGAGCTCGGAAGGGAAGGAGCGCCATTTGGAATGCAGACTTAAATGGATTGGTCTGCAGGCGTCATGTTGCATTTGCAGAGCCCCTGATGTACCCAAACAGTACAAACCCCCCACAAGTGACCCCATATCGGAAACTAGACCCCCCAAGGAACTTATCTAGATGTGTTGTGAGAACTTTGAACCCCCAAGTGTTTCACTACAGTTTACAACGCAGAGCCGTGAAAATAAAAACTCTTTTTTTTCCCACAAAACTTATTTTTTGGCCCCCAGTTTTGTATTTTCCCAAGGGTAGCAGGAGAAATTGGACCCCAAAAGATGATGTCCAATTTGTCCTGAGTACGCTGATACCCCATATGTTGGGGTAAACCCCTGTTTGGGCACACGGGAGAGCTCTGAAGGGAAGGAGCACTGTTTTCCTTTTTCAACGCAGAATTGGCTGGAATTCAGATCGGATGCCATGTCCCGTTGGGAGAGCCCCTGATGTGCCTAAACAGTGGAAACCCCCCAATTATAACTGAAACCCTAATCCAAACACATCCCTAACCCTAATCCCAACGGTAACCCTAACCACTCCTCTAACCCAGACACACCCAACCCTATTCCCAACCGTAAATGTAATCCAAACCCTAACCCTATCTTTAGCCCCAACCCTAACTGTAGCTCCAACCCTAGCCCCAACCCTAACCCTAGCCCTAACCCTAGCAATAACCCTAGCCCTATCACTAGCCCTAACACTAGCCGTAACACTAGCCCTAACCCTAGCCCTAACCCTATCCCCAACCCTAGCCCTAACCCTAGCCCTAACCCTAGCCCCAACCCTAGCCCTAACCCTAGTCCTAACCCTAACCCTAGCCCTAACTCTAGTCCTAACTCTAGCCCTAACCCTAGCCCCAACCCTAGCCCTAACCCTAACCCTAGCCCTAACCCTTGCCCTAACCCTAACCCTAGCCCTAACTCTAGTCCTAACTCTAGCCCTAACCCTAACCCTAATGGGAAAATGGAAATAAATACATTTTTTAATTTTTTTATTTTTCCCTAACTAAGGGGGTGATGAAGGGGGGTTTGATTTACTTTTATAGTGGGTTATTTAGCAGATTTTTATGATTGGCAGCTGTCACACACTGAAAGACGCTTTTCATTGCAAAAAATATTTTTTGCGTTACCACATTTTGAGAGCTGTAATTTTTCCATATTTGAGTCCACAGAGTTATGTGAGATCTTGTTTTTTTGCGGGACGCGTTGACGTTTTTATTGGTAACATTTTCGGACACGTGACATTTTTTGATCGCTTTTTATTCCGATTTTTGTGAGGCAGAGTGATCAAAAACCAGCTATTCATGAATTTATTTTGGGGGAGGCGTTTATACCGTTCCGCGTTTGGTAAAATTGATAAAGCAGTTTTATTCGTCGGGTCAGTACGATTACAGCGATATCTCATTTATATCATTTTTTTATGTTTTGGCGCTTTTATACGATAAAAACTATTTTATAGAAAAAAATAATTATTTTGGTATCGCTTTATTCTCAGGACTATAACTTTTTTATTTTTTTGCTGATGATGCTGTATGGCGGCTCTTTTTTTGCGGGACAAGATGACGTTTTCAGCGGTACCATGGTTATTTATATCAGTCTTTTTGATCGCGTGTTATTCCACTTTTTGTTCGGCAGTATGGTAATAAAGCGTTGTTTTTTGCCTCGTTTTTTTTTTTTTTTTCTTACGGTGTTTACTGAAGGGGTTAACTAGTGGGGCAGTTTTATAGGTTGGGTCGTTACGGACGCGGCGATACTAAATATGTGTACTTTTATTGTTTTTTTTATTTTATTTAGCTAAAGAAATGTATTTATGGGAATAATTTTTTTTTTTTTTCTTTATTTAGGATATTTTTTTTATTTTTTTTTTACACACATGTGGGGAATTTTTTTTTAACTTTTTTACTTTGTCCCAGGGGGGGACATCACAGATCATTGATCTGGCAGTGTGCACAGCACTCTGTCAGATCGACGATCTGCTGTGCAGGGCTGCAGGCTTACCAAGCGTCTGCTCTGAGCAGACACTCGGTAAGCCACCTCCCTCCCTGCAGGACCCGGATGCCGCGGCCATCTTGGATCCGGGACCTGCGGCGAGGAGGGAGGTAGGAGACCCTCAGAGCAACGCGATCACATCGCGTTGCTCCGGGGGTCTCAGGGAAGCCCGCAGGGAGCCCCCTCCCTGCGCGATGCTTCCCTATACCGCCGGTACACCGCGATCATGTTTGATCGCGGTGTGCCGGGGGTTAATGTGCCGGGGGCGGTCCGTGACCGCTCCTGGCACATAGTGCCGGATGTCAGCTGCGATATGCAGCTGACACCCGGCCGCGATCGGCCGCGCTCCCCCCGTGATCGCGGCCGATCTGCTATGACGTACTATCCCGTCGAGGGTCAGATAGGCCCAGGTCACCTCGACGGGATAGTACGTCAAAGGTCACAGAGGGGTTAAAGTTGCTAATTTTGATTCCACAAACTCTGATACGATTCTATCATTTCTTTGCAAGTAAGGAGTGAAATGTTGTAAAAGTTTCTTGAATGGTAACCCAAGCGCTAAATGGTGCAGAACATATATGCAATAATGGCCGCATACACGACTATACACATCTTGGATTTGGGCGTCTTGATAACAATACGAGTCACAATTCTTGTTCAGGAATGCCACAAAATCGCGTGGGAAGATAATATTGTCCGCACGAAACCCATAACTATCCAAAAATATGCCCGTCTTATCATCGCCGAGTACGATTAATACCCAGTGGCGTCCAGCTTGATTCGCCGGGTCTGTATTCACGATATATGCCGCGGGTCTCTGAGTCACTCTTTCTTCTGGAAGCAAATCACACGGAAACACACCGGCGAATATGCGGTCTGTATAATTATCGGCCTTCAGTGTTGTGAATTAGACTTTTTTGGCTCCCTCTTGTGGTCACTAGTGGTATGACTCTGAGATTGTCTTTCCCTAGTTTGGCACCCACCTGGGTCATTAGTCCAGGGGTGTTGCTATATGAACTTCCTGAATTCTTAGTCTGGTGCCTGGCATCGTTGTAATCAGTCCTTTCTGTTTGCTCCTGTCTGCTGGTCTTGGTTCATGCAAAATTAAGCTAAGTCCTGCTTTCTTGTTTTTTGGTTATTTGTATCGCTCTTATTTTTTGTCCAGCTTGTACTAAATGTGATTCCTGATTTTGCTGGAAGCTCTAGGGGGCTGGTATTCTCCCCCCGGACCGTTAGACGGTTCGGGGGTTCTTGAATATCCAGCGTGGATATTTTTGATAGGGTTTTTGCTGACCGTATAAGTCATCTTACTATATTCTGCTATTAGTCAGTGGGCCTCTCTTTGCTAAATACCTAGTTCATTCTTACGTTTGTCTTTTCTTCTTACCTCACTGTTATTATTTGTTGGGGCTTGTATCCAACTTTTGGGGTCTTTTCTCTGGAGGCAAGAAAGGTCTATCTTTTCCCTTCTAGGGTTAGTTAGTTCTCCGGCTGGCGCGAGACGTCTAGAACCAACGTAGGCACGTTCCCCGGCTGCTGCTATTTGTGGTGCTAGGATTAGCTATACGGTCAGCCCAGTTACCACTGCCCTATGAGCTGGTTTTTTGTGTTTGCAGACTTGGTATTTATTGCAGAGACCCTCTGCCATTGGAGTCATAACAGTATGCCAGGCCAAGGTTGAATGTTTAATGCATTGCAGAAGTGGGATAATAAGAAAGGAAATTCTGAGTTTTTTTTTTTTTTTTCCTCTCTTTCTTCCTCCCCTTTACCTCTGAGTGGCTTAAGCTTGCTGCAGACATGAATGTCCAGACTCTGATTACAAGTGTGGATCAGCTTGCTGCTCGTGTGCAGGGCATACAAGATTTTGTTACCAGTAGTCCTATGTCTGAACCTAGAATACCTATTCCTGAACTGTTCTCTGGAGATCGATTTAAGTTTAGGAATGTCAGGAATAATTGTAAATTGTTTCTTTCTCTGAGACCCCGTTCGTCTGGAGACTCAGCTCAGCAAGTTAAAATTGTTATCTCTTTCTTGCGGGGCGACCCTCAGGATTGGGCTTTCTCACTAGCGCCAGGAGATCCGGCATTGGCGAATATTGATGCGTTTTTTCTGGCGCTCGGATTGCTTTACGAGGAACCCAATCTTGAAATTCAGGCAGAAAAAGCCTTGCTGGCTATTTCTCAGGGCCAGGATGAAGCTGAAGTGTATTGCCAAAAATTTCGGAAATGGTCCGTGCTTACTCAGTGGAATGAGTGTGCTCTGGCCGCAAATTTCAGAAATGGCCTTTCTGAAGCCATTAAGAATGTGATGGTGGGTTTCTCCATTCCTACAAGTCTGAATGATTCCATGGCGCTGGCTATTCAAATTGACCGGCGTTTGCGGGAGCGCAAAACTGCTAATCCTCTGGTGGTGTTGTCTGAACAAACACCTGATTTAATGCAATGTGATAGAATTCAGACTAGAAATGAACGGAAAAATCATAGACGGCAGAATGGGTTGTGTTTTTACTGTGGTGATTCTACACATGTTATATCAGCATGCTCTAAACGCCTTACAAGGGTTGTTAGCCCTGTCGCCATTGGTAATTTGCAACCTAAATTTATTTTGTCTGTGACTTTAATTTGCTCATTGTCTTCCTACCCTGTTATGGCGTTTGTGGATTCAGGTGCTGCCCTGAGTCTTATGGATCTGTCGTTTGCCAAGCGCTGTGGTTTTGTTCTTGAGCCATTGGTAAATCCTATCCCTCTTAGAGGTATTGATGCTACGCCATTGGCGGAAAATAAACCGCAGTTTTGGACACAGGTAACCATGTGCATGACTCCTGAACATCGGGAGGTGATTCGTTTTCTTGTTCTGCATAAAATGCATGATTTGGTCGTTTTGGGTCTGCCATGGTTACAGACCCATAATCCAGTCTTGGATTGGAAGGCAATGTCTGTGTCAAGTTGGGGCTGTCAGGGAATTCATGGTGATTCCCCACCGGTGTCTATTGCTTCCTCTACTCCTTCGGAAGTTCCTGAGTATTTGTCTGATTATCAGGATGTATTCAGCGAGTCCAGGTCCAGTGGGCCTGGTTTTTGCAGCAGCCCACACAAAAAAGGGAGATTTAAATTGCCACCAAGTGGATCTGCATCAGTTCTGTTTGTCGTATATCTGCTAGCCACTTTCTGCCACTTACATTGTGTAGTGTATTGTAATACAGTGGGCCTGATTTTTGTAACAGTCTACCTCACAAAAAAGGGAGATTTAAGTTGCCCCTAAGTGGATCTGCATCTGTTCTGTTTGTCATATATCTGCCAGCCACGTTCTGCCACTTACATTGTGTAGTGTAATACAGTGGGCCTGGTTTTTGCATTAGTCTCTCACACAAAAAATGAAGATTTAAATTGCCACTAACTGGATCTGCGTCAGTTTTGTTTGTCGTACATCTGCTAGCCACTTTCTGCCACTTACATTGTGTAGTGTAATACAGTGGGTCTGGTTTTTGCAGCAGACTCCCACATAAAAAAGGGAGATTTAAATTGCCACTAACTGGATCTGCCTCAGTTCTGTTTGTCGTATATCTGCCAGCCACTTTCTGCCACTTACATTGTGTAGTGTAATACAGTGGGCCTGATTTTTGCAGCAGTCTCCCACACAAAAAAGGGAGATTTAAATTGCCCCTAAGTGGATCTGCGTCAGTTCTGTTTGTCGTATATATCTGCTAGCCACTTTCTGCCACTTACATTGTGTAGTGTAATACAGTGGGCCTGGTTTTTGCAGCAGTCTCCCACACAAAAAAGGGAGATTTAAATTGCCCTTAAGTGGATCTGCGTCAGTTCTGTTTGTCGTATATCTGACAGCCACATTCTGCCACTTACATTGTGTAGTGCAATATAGTGGGCCTTGTTTTTGCTGCAGTCTCCCACACAAAAAAGGGAGATTTAAATTGCCACTAAGTGGATCTGCGTCAGTTCTGTTTGTCGTATATCTGCCAGCCAAGTTCTGCCTCTTACATTGTGTAGTGTAATACAGTGGGCCTGATTTTTGCAGCAGTCTCCCACACAAAAAAAGGGAGATTTAAATTGCCCTTAAGTGGATCTGCATCAGTTCTGTTTGTCGTATATCTGCCAGCCATGTTCTGCCACTTACATTGTGTAGTGTAATACAGTGGGCCTGATTTTTGCAGTAGTCTCCCACACAAAAACGGGAGATTTAATTTGCCCCTAAGCGGATCTGTGTCGGGACTCTGAACATTTTTTAACTTTTGTGCATTACTGCCCTTTTCCAAGATGGCGACTTTGGTCTCATGTGCACTGTGTCTTCCTGCTATAAAACTCCACCCCAGCCTTCAGTCTGTGTTAGAGTACTTTGCCTTGCATCCAGCTCCTGACCTCTGATTACTCCCTGGCTATACACCTGCTTCTGTGAACCGTGTGGTGATCCTGCTACTCTGCTCTGAGTTCCTGCTGCATACACAAGTTTCCAGTAATCCTCCTTCATCTGCTGTTTGTGTTTACTTCCGTCTGCATTTACTGGACATGTAAGCTGTTTCTGCTTTGCAATAACCTGAGACTATTAACCAGGCCTCCCTGGTTGAGCTAAGATATGATTTGAACTGCCTAATAAGCATATCTATCTGTGCCTGGACTAAGACAAGGATTTATTCTTGTCAAGTATCCTCAAGAATAACTGTGCTTCATAGACTTTCTGCTTGATTGCATTTTCCTCTGAAGTTTCCTATAGACTGCTAAGCTGCGTTTATTATTTGCACCAAGTGTTGTGGACTTGAGTTTCTCTCTGCACCTGTTTGAATCACCGTGTGATAATATAGACTTTACCACTTATAAAACTGTGTCCTGTAGTTGTCTTGTTCCACGCAAAGAGTCTCCTGAGTTATCCCATATAATTATTACAGGATACTCTAGCCTAAAAAAAAAAAAAAAAGGAGACTGCTGGAACAATGTCTGCAGAAAGCAAATTAGAGCAGGTGTTTTCCATAATTAAATCACTGTAGAAAGGTGTGGAAGGTCTGCAAAAGAAGTTTCGAAGCTTTGAACACAATCAGCAAGTGTTTGGACCAACTTTGCTGGACTTGAGCAACCGCATGGCAGCCCAGGAAAACAAACTTGCTGGCATAGAGTCCCAGTATGGACGGGCTTTTCAGGACATAAGCACGCAAATAGCTGCACGAATGACTTTACCCTCTGGGCAACCGCCACCAGCTGGCCCACCTAAGTTGCCCCCATTCAGATTTAATGGTAATCGCGACAAATTTCGTGGCTTTGTGAATCAATGTATGCTATATTTTGATGTGCATGCTGGCCATTTTCCTACTGATAGATCCAAAGTATTGTGTGTAATAATGCTACTGACCTCACGAGCGCTCGCCTGGGCGAATCTGATGATTGAGTCTTGTGACCCACGGTTAAATGACTTGGATGATTTCTTGGCCGCTATGGCATTAATGTTTGATGACCCTAATTGCCGTGCAACTGCTGAATCTGCTTTGTTGTCTTTACGCCAGGCTAAACGTTCTGTTATTGAGTATGCCACTGAATTCAGGAGATTGGCGGTAGATACCAATTGGGACAGTTATGCACAATTGCCTATTTTTAAAAGGGGTCTGTCTAGTATTGTAAAAGATGAACTAGCCAGCTCTGAGTCACCACAAGAGCTAGAGACATTTATACAGCATTGTGTGCGCATAGACATTCGCCTTACTGAGCGTAGGCAGGAGAAATTTGCTGCATATAACCATGTTTCTAACTTTTCCCTTCCTTCCAAAGAGCCTGCAGGTAAAACCTCTCGGGAGGTGGAGGAGGTGCCCATGCAAATTGATTCCGTTCAGCGGCGTGAGATCAATGAGCTCCAGGAGCATCACCTTCGTGAAAGTCTATGTTTCTACTGCGGCCAGTCTGACCACTTCTTGATCAATTGTCCTAAGTGTCCTAGACGGCCTAACAAGGTGCTAGCAGCAATAGGGGAGTATGACAACTGTGATGATGAATCTGACATCTCTGAATGTAGCCTGCCTTTAAACGCTGTATTTCATTCACTTTCTATGACTTCACCCCCCAAGGAGCTGAAGGAAAAGAACTCTCACTGTTCTCTCTGTATTAAGATCCTGTGTTCAGGACAGTGGATATCCAGTTCAGCTATGATTGACTCTGGTGCAGGTGGCAATTTCATGGATATCGCATTTGCCAAGGAACAGGGTATTAAAATTCAGCAAAGAGCCTCTCCTATTACCATGGAAACAGTGGATGGGTCACCTTTAGTGTTGAGCGATACCTTCCGATATCGGAAAGTATCGGTATCGGAAAGTATCGGCCGATACCGGCAAAGTATCGGATCTCGCCGATTCCGATACCCGATCCCAATGCAAGTCAATGGGACGAAAATATCGGAATTAAAATAAACCCTTTCTTTCCTTGTAGGTTCATTCTATATGAAGGAAAACAAATAAGAATAATGTAGGATGTATTGGGGGAGGTGGCGGAGACATTAAAGGCATAGAGGTTTAGCCCAATCAAATAGAATAGCAGGAATTTTAATTTTTTTTTAAAGACGTTCGGAGTTACAAAGATATTGACTATGTTAAGATTTTATTTATTTTGTCAGATATTGATGTTTCACTACTTCCACGCCCTTCACCCTCTTTTTTACTTCTCCCACACTTTCTTCTTCATCATCATCAGCATCTTTGACATCAACTTCTTCTTCACCTTATTCATCTTCTTCATCTTCTACCTATAATTTTTTTTTTACATTGTTCATATTCTTTTTATTTAACTATTATTCTTCTTCATATTCAACTTCTTCATCATATTCTTATTTGTGACAGGCATTCCCGTAGTTGTTATCTATAAAAGTTTGAAGATTACACCTTCCGTTCTGCCTGTCACAAATGAGTTACATTTGTCCGCGTTCAGTTTAGCCTGCAGCATCAGGCTTTATTCAGGGGCACCACGAGGAGGAACGGACTCACCCCCATACACTGCTTAGTCTTCTTCTGCTTATAATTTAGATAATATCTTTTGCTCTGATATTTAGTGTTATGCTTAATGTTCTTCTGCTCTTTGTTCTGCAGCCTCTTGTTCTTCTGCTTCTCGGTCTCCCATGTCGTCGTCGTCTCCAGGGTCGTCGTCTCCGGGGTCGTCGTCATCGGGGTGGTCTTCAGGGTCATTGTCTCCAGGGTCGTCATCATCTCAGTGGTTGTCGTCTCTGGTGTCGTCGTCATCTTAGGGGTGGTCTTCCAGGTCGTCATCTTTAGGGTCTTGAACTTGGAAATGTAGCAGAAGGTACAAGAAGGCTGAGAAAATGCCGAGAAACAGCTGATGGAACTGGAACTCGGATGGCTACCCGAAGGTCCAAGAGCCAATGGAACTACCGAGGACCAGCTGACGTTACTGGAACCCGGTTACTAAGCAGGAGGTACCCGTGCCTGAAAGCACTACCAAGGACCACCTGACGTTGGTGGAACTCGGATACCCAGAAGGAGGCACCTAAGCCAAAGGCTCTGCCCGGAACCAGCTGACGGTACTGGAACCAGGATGGGGAGCAGAAGGTACAAGAGCAAAAGACACTGCCGAGAACCAGCTGACGGTACTGGAACCCGGATGGGTAGCCGAAGGTCCAAGAGCCAATGGAACTACCGAGGACCAGCTGACGTTACTGGAACCCAGTTACTAAGCAGGAGGTACCCGTGCCTGAAAGCACTACCAAGGACCACCTGACATTGGTGGAATTCGGATACCCAGAGGGAGGCACCTAAGCCAAAGGCTCTGCCCGGAACCAGCTGACGGTACTGGAACCAGGATGGGGAGCAGAAGGTAAAAGAGCAAAAGACACTGCCGAGAACCAGCTGACGGTACTGGAACCCGGATGGGTAGCCGAAGGTCCAAGAGCCAATGGAACTACCGAGGACCAGCTGACGTTACTGGAACCCAGTTACTAAGCAGGAGGTACCCGTGCCTGAAAGCACTACCAAGGACCACCTGACATTGGTGGAATTCGGATACCCAGAGGGAGGCACCTAAGCCAAAGGCTCTGCCCAGAACCAGCTGACGGTACTGGAACCAGGATGGGGAGCAGAAGGTACAAGAGCAAAAGACACTGCCGAGAACCAGCTGACGGTACTGGAACCCGGATGGGTAGCCGAAGGTCCAAGAGCCAATGGAACTACCGAGGACCAGCTGACGTTACTGGAACCCGGTTACTAAGCAGGAGGTACCCGTGCCTGAAAGCACTACCAAGGACCACCTGACGTTGGTGGAACTCGGATACCCAGAAGGAGGCACCTAAGCCAAAGGCTCTGCCCGGAACCAGCTGACGGTACTGGAACCAGGATGGGGACCTATTCAAGCTTGTCTTCTTACAGCCCCAACTAGTGGGTTTGGAGCAAAGGGTCAGCAGGGGGAGCAGAGTGTAGGCCGAAGCCTGCACTGGAGGCATTTGGAGGTCTGTTGTGTCTGCGTGGCATTTGCAGGACACGTTGCCAGCTACACAGCAGGGCAACAGCTGGCGGTGCTGAACCCCACTGACAGAGTGGCGGGTGTTTTGCTCTGTGCAGCCAGCACTTCCGGGCACCAACTGGCAGAGTTAGAGCCCAGGGACAGCAGGAGGAGAGGGAGCAGAGTGTAGGCCGAAGCCTAATTGAACCAATTTTAAAGGTAACCTTTAACCCCCCTTCAGGGGTTACAAACTAGAAGAGCCACACCTTGGGCAGCAGTAATGCTGCCCAAGTCAAAGGTTGCTCTTTTAATTTTGTTCCTTGCACACGCTGAGTGAAACACGTACCATATTTAGGCTCTTATACAGTCAAAACTGTCTTGGAGGAGGGAGTTCCCTTCTTAATGAGACGCAGCACAGCTGGCAAAAATACCAACTTGGTGCTTGGCGCGGCCTCCTGAGCATCGCATTTTGCTGTACAGGAGTCTGCGCTGTTGCGTTATCCCTTGGCCATGCGCTGCCCGTCTTCTGACATAATTTCATGTCGGCTGGTGCGGTTCGCGATGCCCATGAATCCCAGCCCAGCAGTGTCTTTACATTGTTTCACACTGCGGGGCTGGGATTCATGGCCTTGTGCAGTACATATGTTCGCCTCTCACTCGGGTCCTTACACCTGCTACAGACTGTGCGGCGTCAGCTGATCCCATATCGCATGCCACGGCCATGAAGCCGTACAGTATGAAGAAGGCGGAAGGAGATGAGTGACAACAGGCGAAGATATGCACTGCTCATGCCCGTCAATCACACCCTCGCAGTCAAAATAAATAAGACACCGAGGGGCGTTGTGTGGGGCAGGGCGGCCGCAGAGGCGCAGCCAGCCAAACAATGATGTCAGAAGAAGGGCTGCGCTACCAAGGGGGGTGCAGCGTGTCATTGCAACGGAAAGTCACACCTGAGGGACGTTTTAATGGTCTCAGGGGACACATTTTAGACGTGTTCAGTTCCACGTGTGCAAGGAGAATAAGTTTATGAGCCACCTTGCACAAATGCAGCATGACTGCTGTACAAGGTGGCTGTAATACATACAAACGCCTGGGGGGGGACAGGTTCCCTTCAATTTCAGTTCTTGTGTCTGCGTGGCTTTTGCAGGACACGTTGCCAGCTACACAGCAGGGGAACAGCTGGCGTTGCTGAACCCCACTGACACATTGGCGAGGTGTTTGGCTCTGTGCAGCCAGCACTTCCGGGCCCCAACTGGCGTTGTTAGAGCCCAGGGTCAGCAGGAGGAGTAGAGGGAGCAGAGTGTAGGCCAAAGCCTGCACTGGTGGCAGCTTTGTGTCTGCGTGGCTTTTGCAGGACACGTTGCCAGCTACACAGCAGGGGAACAGCTGGCGGTGCTGAACCCCACTGACACATTGGCGGGTGTTTTGCTCTGTGCAGCTAGCACTTCCGGGCACCAACTGGCAGCGTTAGAGCCCAGGCTCTGCGGGAGGAGCAGAGTGTAGGCCGAAGCCTAATTGAACCAATTTTAAAGGTAATCTTTAACCCCCCTCAGGTGTTACAAACTAGAAGAGCCACACCTTGGGCAGCAGTAATGCTGCCCAAGTCAAAGGTTGCTCTTTTAATTTTGTTCCTTGCACACGCTGAGTGAAACACGTACCACATTTAGGCTCTTATACAGTCAAAACTGTCTTGGAGGAGGGAGTTCCCTTCTTAATGAGACGCAGCACAGCTGGCAAAAATACCAACTTGGTGCTTGGCGCGGCCTCCTGAGCATCGCATTTTGATGTACAGGAGTCTGCGCTGATGCGTTATCCCTTGGCCATGCGCTGTCCGTCTTCTGACATCATTTGATGTCGGCCGTTGCGGTTCGCGATGCCCATGAATCCCAGCCCCGCAGTGTCTTTACATTGTTAAAACACTGCGGGGCTGGGATTCATGGCCTTGCGCAGTGCATATGTTCGCCTCTCACTCGGGTCCTTACACCTGCTTCAGACTGTTCGGCGTCAGCTGATCCCTTATCGCATGCCACGGCCATGAAGCCATACAGTCTGAAGAAGGCGGAAGGAGATGAGTGACAACAGGCGAAGATATGCACTGCTCATGCCCGTCAATCACACCCTCGCAGTCAAAATAAATAAGACACCGAGGGGCGTTGTGTCGGGCAGGGCGGCCGCAGAGGCGCAGCCAGCCAAACAATGATGTGAGAAGACGGGCAGCGCTACCAAGGGGGTTGCAGCGTGTCATTACAAAGGAAAGTCACACCTCAGGGACGGTTTCATGGTCTCAGAGGACACATTTTAGACGTGTTTCGTTCGGCGTGTGCATGGAGAATAACTTTGTGAGCTACCTTGTACAAATGCAGCATTACTGCTGTACAAGGTGGCTGTTATACATACAAACGCCTGGGGGGGGGACAGGTTCCCTTCAATTTCAGTTCTTGTGTCTGCGTGGCTTTTGCAGGACACGATGCCGGCTACACAGCAGGGGAACAGCTGGCGTTGCTGAACCCCACTGACACATTGGCGAGGTGTTTGGCTCTGTACAGCCAGCACTTCTGGGCCCCAACTGGCGGTGTTAGAGCCCAGGGTCAGCAGGAGGAGTAGAGGGAGCAGAGTGTAGGCCGAAGCCTGCACTGGCGGCAGCTTTGTGTCTGCGTGGCTTTTGCAGGACACATTGCCAGCTACACAGCAGGGGAACAGCTGGCAGTGCTGAACCCCACTGACACATTGGCGGGTGTTTTGCTCTGTGCAGCTAGCACTTCCGGGCACCAACTGGCAGTGTTAGAGCCCAGGCTCTGCGGGAGGAGCAGAGTGTAGGCCGAAGCCTAATTGAACCAATTTTGAAGGTAACCTTTAACCCCCCCTCAGGGGTTACAAACTAGAAGAGCCACACCTTGGGCAGCAGTAAGGCTGCACAAGTCAAAGGTTGCTCTTTTAAATTTTGTTCCTTGCACACGCTGAAAGAAACATGTATAACATTTAGCCCCTTATACAGTCAAACTGTCTTGGAGGCGGGAGTTTCCTTCTTAATGAGACGCAGCCCAGCTGTCAAAAATCCCACCTTGGTGCTGGGCGCAGCCTCCTGAGCGTCGTTATTTGCTGTACAGGAGTCTGCGCTGTCGTGTTATCCCTTAGCCTTGCGCTGTTAGCGATGCCTGTCTTTTGACATCATTTAATGTCGGCCGGTGCGATTCGCGATGCCCATGAATCTCAGCCACGAAGTGTCTTCTCATTTATTCACACTGCGGGGCTGGGATTCATGGCCTTGCGCAGTACATATGTTCGCCTCTCACACTCGGGTCCTTACACCTGCTTCAGACTGTGCGGCGTCAGCTGATCCCATATCGCATGCCACGGCCATGAAGCCGCACAGTCTGAAGAAGGCGGAAGGAGATGAGTGACAGCCTGGCGAAGATATGCACTGCTCATGCCCGTCAATCACACCCTCGCAGTCAAAATAAATAAGACACCGAGGGGCGTTGCGTCGGGCAGGGCGGCCGCAGAGGCGCAGCCAGCCAAACAATGATGTGAGAAGATGGGCAGCGCTACCAAGGGGGTTGCAGCGTGTCATTACAAAGGAAAGTCACACCTCAGGGACGGTTTCATGGTCTCAGAGGACACATTTTAGACATGTTTCGTTCGGCGTGTGCATAGAGAATAACTTTGTGAGCTACCTTGTACAAATGCAGCATTACTGCTGTACAAGGTGGCTGTTATACATACAAACACCTGGAGGGGGGACAGGTTCCCTTCAATTTCAGTTCTTGTGTCTGCGTGGCTTTTGCAGGACACGATGCCGGCTACACAGCAGGGGAACAGCTGGCGTTGCTGAACCCCACTGACACATTGGCGAGGTGTTTGGCTCTGTGCAGCCAGCACTTCTGGGCCCCAACTGGTGGTGTTAGAGCCCAGGGTCAGCAGGAGGAGTAGAGGGAGCAGAGTGTAGGCCGAAGCCTGCACTGGTGGCAGCTTTGTGTCTGCGTGGCTTTTGCAGGACACGTTGCCAGCTACACAGCAGGGGAACAGATGGCGTTGCTGAACCCCACTGACACATTGGCGGGTGTTTTGCTCTGTGCAGCTAGCACTTCCGTGCACCAACTGGCAGTGTTAGAGCCCAGGCTCTGCAGGAGGAGCAGAGTGTAGGCCGAAGCCTAATTGAACCAATTTTAAAGGTAACCTTTAACCCCCCCTCAGGGGTTACAAACTAGAAGAGCCACACCTTGGGCAGCAGTAATGCTGCCCAAGTCAAAGGTTGCTCTTTTAATTTTGTTCCTTGCACACGCTGAGTGAAACACTTACCACATTTAGGCTCTTATACAGTCAAAACTGTCTTGGAGGAGGGAGTTCCCTTCTTAATGAGACGCAGCACAGCTGGCAAAAATACCAACTTGGTGCTTGGCGCGGCCTCCTGAGCATCGCATTTTGATGTACAGGAGTCTGCGCTGATGCGTTATCCCTTAGCCATGCGCTGTCCGTCTTCTGACATCATTTGATGTCAGCTGTTGCGGTTCGCGATGCCCATGAATCCCAGCCCCGCAGTGTCTTTACATTGTTAAAACACTGCGGGGCTGGGATTCAAGGCCTTGCGCAGTGCATATGTTTGCCTCTCACTCGGGTCCTTACACCTGCTTCAGACTGTGCGGCATCAGCTGATCCCTTATCGCATGCCACGGCCATGAAGCCGTACAGTCTGAAGAAGGCGGAAGGAGATGAGTGACAACAGGCGAAGAAATGCACTGCTCATGCCCGTCAATCACACCCTCGCAGTCAAAATAAATAAGACACCGAGGGGCGTTGTGTCGGGCAGGGCGGCCGCAGAGGCGCAGCCAGCCAAACAATGATGTGAGAAGACGGGCAGCGCTACCAAGGGGGTTGCAGCGTGTCATTACAAAGGAAAGTCACACCTCAGGGACGGTTTCATGGTCTCAGAGGACACATTTTAGACGTGTTTCGTTCGGCGTGTGCAAGGAGAATAACTTAGTGAGCCACCTTGTACAAATGCAGCATTACTGCTGTACAAGGTGGCTGTTATACATACAAACACCTGGGGGGGGGGGACAGGTTCCCTTCATTTTCAGTTCTTGTGTCTGCGTGGCTTTTGCAGGACACGATGCCGGCTACACAGCAGGGGAACAGCTGGCGTTGCTGAACCCCACTGACACATTGGCGAGGTGTTTGGCTCTGTGCAGCCAGCACTTCCGGGCCCCAACAGGCGGTGTTAGAGCCCAGGGTCAGCAGGAGCAGAGGGAGCAGAGTGTAGGCCGAAGCCTGCACTGGCGGCAGCTTTGTGTCTGCGTGGCGTTTGCAGGACACGTTGCCAGCTACACAGCAGGGGAACAGCTGGCGGTGCTGAACCCCACTGACACATTGGCTGGTGTTTTGCTCTGTGCAGCTAGCACTTCCAGGCGCCAACTGACGGTGTTAGAGCCCAGGGTCAGCAGGAAGAGCAGAGTGTAGGCCGAAGCCTGCACTGGAGCAAGTTGAAAGGGAACCTTTAACCCCCCCCAAGGCGTTTGTAGCTGAAGGAGCCATCTTGTACAGCACTAATGCTGAAAAAGGTAAACTTAGCTCTTTTAATTATGGTCCTTGCAAACGCTGAACTTCACACTTATGAAATGTGTCCCCTCACACCGTTAAACCGTCCGGTAGGTGGAACTTTAATTTGTCATGTGACGCAGCACAGCCGTCATTCTTACCCCCTTGGCGCCGTGCGCCGCCTCCTCAGCATTGTTTGAATCTGTCCCGGAGCCTGCGCTGTTATGTTAGCCCTTGGCCATGCACACATTTTGCGCTGCCCGTCTTCTGACATCATTTGGTGTCAGGCTGGCTGCGCCTGTGTGGCCACGCTGGCCAAGATCCCGCCTCGCTGTGTCATCTAATGTAATCACTCTGCGGACCTGTGATCCATGGGCATGAGCAGTGCATATCCTCGCCTCTCACTCCCCTTCCTACGCCTTCTACAGACTGTGCGGCGTCACGGCCGTGGCATGTTATTAGGGATCAGCTGACGGCGCACGGTCTGAATAAGGCGTAGGGAGATGAGTGAGAGGCGGAGGTTAAGATATGCACTGCACATGTCCATGGGCAGCACTGTGGCGCAGTGGTTAGCACAGCAGCCTTGCAGCGCTGGAGTCCTGGGTTCTAATCCCACCTTGGACATCATCTGCAAAGAGTTTGTATGTTCTCTCCGTGTTTGTGTGGGTTTCTTCCGGGCACTCCGGTTTCCTCCCACATTCCAAAGACATACTGATAGGGAATTTAGATTGTGAGCCCCAACGGGGACAGCGATGATAATGTGTGCAACCTGTAAAGCGCTGCGTAATATGTTAGCGCTATATAAAAATAAAGATTATTATTATTAGATTATTATCATAGGCCCGCAGTGGGATTAAATCAGAAGACACTATGAGGCGGGATCTCGTCCAGCGCAGCCGCACAGGCGCAGCCAGCCTGACACCAAATGATGTCAGAAGACGGGCAGCGCTAAGTGTGCCTGGCCAAGGGCTAACATAACAGCGCAGGCTCCGGGACAGATTCAAACAATGCTGAGGAGGCGGTGCACGGCGCCAAGGGGGTAAGAATGCAAGGAGCACCACGAAAAGAGGCACTTTTTCCTTTTGCATCATTACTACTGCACAAGGTGGCTCTTTCAGTAACAAAAGCCTAGGGGGGGGTACAGGTTCCCTTAAATTTAAGTTGTTGTGCCTGCGTGGCGGTCGCATGATACGTTGCCGTATACACAGCAGGGGAGCAGCAGGCATTACTGAACCCCACTAACACATTGGCGAGGTGTTTGGCTCTGTGCGAACAGCACTTCCGGACAACAACTGGCGGTGTTGGAGCCCAGGGACAGAAGGAGGAGGAGGTGGAGGAGAGAGGAGGGATTGCCACACACACAGCTGGGGAACAGCTGACGTTACTGAACCCCAATAACAGAGGAGCGACTGTTGACTGTGCGGACAGCACTTCCAGGCAACAACTAGCGGTGTTGGAGCCCAGGGACAGAAGGAGGAGGAGGTGGAGGAGAGAGGAGGGATTGCCACACACACATCTGGGGAAGAGCTGACGTTACTGAACCCCAATAACAGGGGAGCGACTGTTGACTGTGCGGACAGCACTTCCAGGCAACAACTAGCGGTGTTGGAGCCCAGGGACAGAAGGAGGAGGAGGTGGAGGAGAGAGGAGGGATTGCCACACACACAGCTGGGGAACAGCTGACATTACTGAACCCCAATAACAGAGAAGCGACTGTTGACTGTGCGGACAGCACTTCCAGGCAACAACTAGCGGTGTTGGAGCCCAGGGACAGAAGGAGGAGGAGGTGGAGGAGGGATTGCCACACACACAGCTGGGGAACAGCTGATGTTACTGAACCCCAATAACAGAGGAGCGACTGTTGACTGTGCGGACAGCACTTCCAGGCAACAACTAGCGGTGTTGGAGCCCAGGGACAGAAGGAGGAGGAGGTGGAGGAGAGAGGAGGGATTGCCACACACACAGCTGGGGAACAGCTGACGTTACTGAACCCCAATAACAGAGGAGCGACTGTTGACTGTGTGGACAGCACTTCCAGGCAACAACTAGCGGTGTTGGAGCCCAGGGACAGAAGGAGGAGGAGGTGGAGGAGAGAGGAGGGATTGCCACACACACAGCTGGGGAACAGCTGACGTTACTGAACCCCAATAACAGAGGAGCGACTATTGACTGTGCGGACAGCACTTCCAGGCAACAACTAGCAGTGTTGGAGCCCAGGGACAGAAGGAGGAGGTGGAGGAGAGAGGAGGGATTGCCACACACACAGCTGGGGAACAGCTGACGTTACTGAACCCCAATAACAGAGGAGCGACTGTTGACTGTGCGAACAGCACTTCCAGGCAACAACTAGTGGTGTTGGAGCCCAGGGACAGAAAGAGGAGCAGATAGGAGGTATTGCAGCACACACAGCAGGGGAGCAGCTGACGTTACTGAACCCCAATAACACGGCAGCAAGTGTTGACTTGAGCCAGCTTTTGCATCGCAAAGGATGCCAAAGGAAAAGGTGGCTCTTTTCATTATGCCCCTTGCAAACACAGAACTAAACACTTAAAGTGTGTCCACCGATACCGTAAAACCATCCCGGAGGTGGGACTTTCCTTTGTAATGTGACGCAGCCCAGCCGTCATTCCTACCCCCTTGGTGCCATGCGCCGCCTCCTCAGCGTTGCTTGATTCCGTCCCGGAGCCTGTGCTGTTATGTTATCCCTTGGCCAGGCGCACTTTGCGGTGCCCGTCTTCTGACATCATTTTGTGTCAGGCTGGCTGCGCCTGTGCGGCCGCGCTGGCCGAGATGCCGCCTCGCAGTGTCGTCTAATGTAATCCCACCGCGGGCCTGGGATCCGTGGCCATGCGCAGTGCATATCCTCGCCTCTCACTCCCCTCCCTCCAGCTTCTTCAGACTGTGCGGTGTCACAGCCGTGGCATGCTATTAGGGATCAGCTGACGGCGCACAGTCTGAAGAAGGTGGAGGGAGATGAGTGAGAGGCGAAGGAGAAGATATGCACTGCGCATGCCCATAGATCCCAGGCCCGCAGTGTGATTAAATCAGAAGACACTGCGAGGCGGGATCTCGTCCAGCACGGCTGCACAGGCGCAGCCAGCCTGACACCAAATTATGTCAGAAGACGGGCACCGCAAAGTGTGCCTGGCCAAGGGATAACATAACAGCGCTGGCTCCGGGACAGAATTAAACAACACGGAGGCGGCGGCGCACGTCGCCAAGGGGGTAGGAATGACGGGTGTGCTGCGTCACATTACAAAGGAAAGTCCCACCTCTGGGATGGTTTTACGGTATCAGTGGACACACTTTAAAAGTGTTAAGTTCTGCGTGTGCAAGGAGCTAAACAAAAATAGTTACCTTTTCTTTGTGCAGCATTACTGCTGCAGAAGGTGGCTATTTCAGTAACAAACACCTGGGGGGAGGGACAGGTTCCCTTACATTTCAGTTGTTGTGTCAGCGTGGCGGTCGCAGGACACATTGCCGGCTACACAGCTGGGGATCAGCTGACGTTACTGACACCCAATAACATTGGGTCGTATGTTTAGACTGTGCAGACGGCACTTCTGAGCCTCAACTGGCGGTGTTGGAGCCCAGGAATTACAGTTCAGGTGGTAGAAAGATGAACACAGCAAGAGACCTGGATACTGTAGACAGTCACCCAATTATTTAATCAGGAAGAGGAGTGGCAAATTCCTGCGAGATCCAGGCCTGGTTCATTTTCAGGAAAGTAAGCCGGTCAACGTTATCGGAGGATAGTCGCATGCGACGGTCAGTTAGTACACCACCTGCAGCACTAAAGACGCGTTCCGATAATACACTAGCCGCAGGGCAAGCCAGCACCTCCAATGCATACTGGCTTAGCTCTGGCCATGTATCCAGCTTAGAGACCCAAAACTTGAAAGGGGAAGAGCCGTCTGGGAGTACAGCAAGAGGGCAAGACATGTAGTCTGTCACCATCTGACGGAACCGTTGCCTCCTGCTGACTGGAGCCGTCTGTGATGGTGTAGGCTTTTGTGGCGGGCACACAAAACTGTGCCACAGTTGGGCCATACTGGTCTTGCCTTGGGCAGAGGCACTGCTTCTGCTCCCTCTTTGTGCAGAGCCTCCTCCACTGCCTGGACGCACTGAGCTGCTTTGTAAAGCACTAAAACACAAAAAAGCACCCAGGCAGTATTGTAGTCCAAAATATCAAAATTGTTTATTATAATCAGTAAAATACCAACAACAGGTAGAGGGTGAACATAAGGGAGATATGCACACAGTGTAACACAATATGCCCACACGGAGCAACCGACGGTACATGGGGTAGATCAAATATAATGCATGGGGAGATTCCATATCACAAGGCTAACATAAAGCCACTAAGCTAATATACATGCAAGTGCAGAGCCCCACTCCCGTAGTGGAATATATTATCCCATTCATGTTTCACACCTGAGGAAGGTTTCACACCGAAACGCGCGTCGGGGTGAGCGGTCGACGGTGCGGTGGTGGTGTACATACTATCGGTAAGCCTGGGGATCTGTTCCCTCCCACTCTGCTATGTTCTTCTATGTTATATAAACATGAATGGGATAATATATTCCACTACGGGAGTGGGGCTCTGCACTTGCATGTATATTAGCTTAGTGGCTTTATGTTAGCCTTGTGATATGGAATCTCCCCATGCATTATATTTGATCTACCCCATGTACCGTCGGTTGCTCCGTGTGGGCATATTGTGTTACACTGTGTGCATATCTCCCTTATGTTCACCCTCTACCTGTTGTTGGTATTTTACTGATTATAATAAACAATTTTGATGTTTTGGACTACAATACTGCCTGGGTGCTTTTTTGTGTTTCAATGAATATATTGCAGTTTGTCCTGTGATTTGTCCTGGTTTCTTTGGGGTACTATCAGGACTGTTTTTGGGTGTCAGCCCATTGGTCATCTTGGTCCCCTTTTTATATATAATGTCACTGACTATATATCCTTTGTAAAGCACTAGCAGCACTTCTCTCAGTTGGAATGGAGAAGATGATGGAATTCACCAGTGTGTCTTTGTACTCCCGCATTTTACGCTCCCGGTTCAACGGTGTGATGAGGCTTTGTACGTTGTCCCGGTAGCGAGGATCGAGGATGTTGAACACCCAATAATCAGACATGTTGAGAATGTGGGCGATGCGGCGGTCGTTTCTCAGGCACTGCAGCATGTAATCAACCATGTGCTGCAGACTGCCAACTGGCCAAGAAACGCTGTCCCCTGCTTGAGGCGTGATCTCTGCCCGCTCGTCATCACCCCACCCTCGCTGTACACACTGACTACTGGACAATTGTGTAACTCCCTCCTCTGGACGGATGTCTTCCTCCTCCATTGACTCCTCCTCATCCTCCTCACAAAGTGTCCCCTGCCTACGCGTTTGTGAGGAACCACGTGGCGCTGACTGTCCAGAAGATGATGGAAATGGTGAATCCTCATCCTCCACCTCTTCCACAACGTCATCCCTTAGCGCTTGCAGTGATTTTTCAAGCAGGCAGATAAGGGGGACAGTCATGCTGACTAGTGCATCATCTGCACTCGCCATCCGCGTGGAATAATCGAAGGGACGCAAAACCTGGCAGACGTCCTTCATAGTGGCCCACTCTGTGGTTGTGAAGTCTGAACGGTGCGGAGTGCGACTTCTTTGCGCCTGATGCAGCTGATACTCCATTACATATGTAACGTGGAATTCCACCTGGTAGGTAGGTCACATATGATGCAATGTTCCGGAAGGCGGAATCGGCGCTGCAGAGCCGCAATGCGCGATTTTGCCGTGCTGGAACGCCGCAAGTGAGCACACTCTAGGCGGACCTTGTGTAGCAGTGCATCAAGATCCGGATAGTCCCTCAAAAAACTCTGCACGACCAAGTTGAGCACATGTGCCAGACATGGGATGTGAGTGAGGTTGCCGAAGCCCAGAGCTGCCACCAGATTTTAGCCATTATCACACACTACCATGCCTGGCTGGAGATTCGCTGCCACAAACCACACATCGCTCTCCTGCTTGATGGCATTCCAGAGCTCCTGCGCTCTGTGGCTTCGATTCCCCAAAGAAATTAATTTCAAGACGGCCTGTTGACGTTTGGCCACGGCTGTGCTCATGTCGGTCGTAACAGGTAAACGTTCACGGGTCCATGTGGAGGTGGACTGTGACGGCTCCTGCAGCGATGATTCTGAGGAACTTGTGTAAGAGGAGGAGTCAATGTGTACAGACTGGATTCCTGCAATCCTTGAAGTGGGCAGGACACGTCCTGCGCCACTCGCACGATCTGTACCCGGCTCAACAACATTAACCCAATGGGCAGTGAGGGAAAGGTATCGCCCCTGTCCATGTTGACTGGTCCACGCACCGGTGGTGAGGTGGACCTTGCTACTGACGGCGTTCAGTAGCGCGTGTTTTATGTGTCCCTCCACATGCTTGTGCAGGGCAGGGACGGCTTGCCTGCTGAAATAAAAGCGGCTGGGCACATTGTACTGTGGGACTGCCAATGACATCAAGTCATAGAAGCTGTCAGTCTCCACCAGCGTGAATGACAGCTGTTGTGAAATTGGATTTTGGGCTCCCCCGGTGGCCACTGGTGGAATTGAACTGGTGTGCATCATCCTCTCTGTTCACCTGTTTCCATCAGGATGTGGGAGTCGCTATTTAGCCTTGCTCCTCTGTCACTTCCATGCCGGTCAACATTGTAATCAGAAGCCTTTCTGTGCATGTTCCTGCTGCTAGACAACTCCCAGCTAAGTTGGACTTTAGTCCTTGTTTGTTTTTGCATTTTGTTCCAGTTCACAGCTGTAGTTTCGTTTCTGTGTCTGGAAAGCTCTTGTGATCTGAAATTGCCACTCTGATGTTATGAGTTAATACTAGAGTCTTAAAGTAATTTCAGGATGGTGTTTTGATAGGGTTTTCAGCTGACCATGAAAGTGTCCTTTCTGTCTTCCTGCTATCTAGTAAGCGGACCTCAATTTTGCTAAACCTATTTTCATACTACGTTTGTCATTTCATCTAAAATCACCGCCAATATTTGTGGGGGCCTCTGTCTGCCTTTCGGGGAAATTTCTCTAGAGGTGAGCCAGGACTATATTTTCCTCTGCCAGGATTAGTTAGTCCTCCGGCCGGCGCTGGGCGTCTAGGGATAAAACGCAGGCTACGCTACCCGGCTACTGTTAGTTGTGCGGCAGGTTTAGTTCATGGTCAGTTTAGTTTCCATCCTTCCAAGAGCTAGTTCTTATGTTTGCTGGGCTATGTTCTCTTGCCATTGAGAACCATAACAGTTTGACCGGCCTCAAAGGGTTAAATTAATTGACAGAGAAAGGAGAGAAAAGAGAAGTCTGCTGAAGTTTTTTTTTTTTTTTTTTCCTTCAGTTCTGAGTGTGCTTGTAATTGAATCTCTTGCAAGTCTGCCTATATTGCAGCCTTTCTCTCTCTCTCTCCTTCTAATCCTGGAATGGCTCTGTGTTCACCTGTTTAAAATGGATATTCAGAGTTTAGCTGCAGGTTTGAATAATCTCACCACGAAAGTTCAAAATTTACAAGATTTTGTTGTTCATGTTCCTATATCTGAACCTAGAATTCCTTTGCCTGAATTTTTCTCGGGGAATAGATCTTGCTTTCAAAATTTCAAAAATAATTGCAAGTTGTTTTTGTCCCTGAAATCTCGCTCTGCTGGAGATCCTGCTCAGCAGGTCAGGATTGTGATTTCCTTGCTCCGGGGCGACCCTCAGGATTGGGCTTTTGCATTGGCTCCAGGGGATCCTGCGTTGCTCAATGTGGATGCGTTTTTTCTGGCCTTGGGGTTGCTTTATGAGGAACCTCAGTTAGAACTTCAGGCGGAAAAGGCCTTGATGTCCCTATCTCAGGGGCAAGACGAAGCTGAAATATACTGCCAGAAATTCCGTAAATGGGCTGTGCTTACTCAGTGGAATGAGTGCGCCCTGGCGGCGAATTTCAGAGAGGGTCTCTCTGATGCCATTAAGGATGTTATGGTGGGGTTCCCTGTGCCTGCGGGTCTGAATGAGTCCATGACAATGGCTATCCAGATCGATAGGCATCTGCGGGAGCGCAAACCTGTGCACCATTTGGCGGTGTCTACTGAGAAGACGCCAGAGAATATGCAATGTGATAGAATTCTGTCCAGAAGTGAACGGCAGAATTTTAGACGAAAAAATGGGTTGTGCTTCTATTGCGGTGATTCAACTCATGTTATATCAGCATGCTCTAAGCGTACTAAGAAGCTTGATAAGTCTGTTTCAATTGGCACTTTACAGTCTAAGTTTATTCTATCTGTGACCCTGATTTGTTCTTTATCATCTATTACCGCGGATGCCTATGTCGACTCTGGCGCCGCTTTGAGTCTTATGGATTGGTCCTTTGCCAAACGCTGTGGGTATGATTTGGAGCCTCTTGAAACTCCTATACCCCTGAAGGGGATTGACTCCACCCCATTGGCTAGCAATAAACCACAATACTGGACACAAGTAACTATGCGGATTAATCCGGATCACCAGGAGATTATTCGCTTTCTTGTGCTGTATAACCTACATGATGTGTTGGTGCTTGGATTGCCATGGCTGCAATCTCATAACCCAGTCCTTGACTGGAAAGCTATGTCTGTGTTAAGCTGGGGATGTAAGGGGACGCATGGGGACGTACCTGTGGTTTCCATTTCATCATCTATTCCCTCTGAGATTCCTGAATTCTTGACTGAATATCGTGACGTTTTTGAAGAACCTAAGCTTGGTTCATTACCTCCGCACCGGGAGTGTGATTGTGCCATAGATTTGATTCCGGGTAGTAAATACCCTAAGGGTCGTTTATTTAATCTGTCTGTGCCTGAACATGCGGCTATGCGAGAATATATAAAGGAGTCCTTGGAAAAGGGACATATTCGTCCTTCGTCATCTCCCTTAGGAGCCGGTTTTTTCTTTGTGGCTAAGAAAGATGGCTCTTTGAGGCCGTGCATTGATTATCGGCTTTTGAATAAAATCACGGTTAAATATCAATATCCGTTGCCACTGCTGACTGATTTGTTTGCTCGCATAAAGGGGGCCAAGTGGTTCTCTAAGATAGATCTCCGCGGGGCGTATAATTTGGTGCGAATTAAGCAGGGGGATGAGTGGAAAACCGCATTTAATACGCCCGAGGGCCACTTTGAGTATTTGGTGATGCCTTTTGGTCTTTCAAATGCCCCTTCAGTCTTTCAGTCCTTTATGCATGACATTTTCCGTGATTATTTGGATAAATTTATGATTGTGTATCTGGATGATATTTTGATTTTTTCGGATGACTGGGACTCTCATGTCCAGCAGGTCAGGAGGGTTTTTCAGGTTTTGCGGTCTAATTCCTTGTGTGTGAAGGGTTCTAAGTGCGTTCTCTTCCATCGAGATGGATCCTGTCAAGGTTCAGGCTATTTGTGATTGGACGCAACCCTCTTCTCTTAAGAGTCTTCAGAAATTTTTGGGCTTTGCTAACTTTTATCGTCGATTTATTGCTGGTTTTTCTGATGTTGTTAAACCATTGACTGATTTGACTAAGAAGGGTGCTGATGTTGCTGATTGGTCCCCTGCTGCTGTGGAGGCCTTTCGGGAGCTTAAGCGCCGCTTTTCTTCCGCCCCTGTGTTGCGTCAGCCTGATGTTGCTCTTCCTTTTCAGGTTGAGGTCGACGCTTCTGAAATCGGAGCTGGGGCGGTTTTGTCGCAGAGAAGTTCCGATTGCTCCGTGATGAGACCTTGTGCTTTTTTCTCGCGTAAATTTTCGCCCGCCGAGCGGAATTATGATGTTGGGAATCGGGAGCTTTTGGCCATGAAGTGGGCTTTTGAGGAGTGGCGTCATTGGCTTGAGGGGGCTAGACATCAGGTGGTGGTATTGACTGACCACAAAAATCTAATTTATCTTGAGTCCGCCAGACGCCTGAATCCTAGACAGGCGCGCTGGTCGTTGTTTTTCTCTCGGTTTAATTTTGTGGTGTCCTACCTGCCGGGTTCTAAGAATGTTAAGGCGGATGCCCTTTCTAGGAGTTTTGAGCCTGACTCCCCTGGTAATTCTGAACCTACAGGTATCCTTAAGGATGGAATGATATTGTCTGCCGTTTCTCCAGACCTGCGGCGGGCCTTGCAGGAGTTTCAGGCGGATAGACCTGATCGTTGCCCACCTGGTAGACTGTTTGTTCCTAATGATTGGACCAGTAAAGTCATTTCTGAGGTTCATTCTTCTGCGTTGGCAGGTCATCCTGGAATCTTTGGTACCAGGGATTTGGTGGCAAGGTCCTTCTGGTGGCCTTCCCTGTCTCGAGATGTGCGAGGCTTCGTGCAGTCTTGTGACGTTTGTGCTCGGGCCAAGCCTTGTTGTTCTCGGGCTAGTGGATTGTTGTTGCCCTTGCCTATCCCGAAGAGGCCCTGGACGCACATCTCGATGGATTTTATTTCGGATCTTCCTGTTTCTCAGAAGATGTCTGTCATCTGGGTGGTGTGTGATCGTTTCTCTAAGATGGTCCATTTGGTTCCCCTGCCTAAGTTGCCTTCTTCTTCCGAGTTGGTTCCTCTGTTTTTTCAAAATGTGGTCCGTTTGCATGGTATTCCGGAGAATATCGTTTCTGACAGAGGTACCCAATTCGTGTCTAGATTTTGGCGAGCATTCTGTGCTAGGATGGGCATAGATTTGTCTTTCTCGTCTGCTTTCCATCCTCAGACTAATGGCCAGACCGAGCGGACGAATCAGACCTTGGAGACATATTTGAGGTGTTTTGTGTCTGCAGATCAGGATGATTGGGTTGCTTTTTTGCCTTTAGCGAAGTTTGCCCTCAATAATCGGGCCAGCTCTGCCACCTTGGTGTCTCCCTTTTTCTGTAATTCGGGGTTTCATCCTCGATTTTCTTCTGGTCAGGTGGAATCTTCGGATTGTCCTGGAGTGGATGCTGTGGTGGAGAGGTTGCATCAGATTTGGGGGCAGGTAGTGGACAATTTGAAGTTGTCCCAGGAGAAGACTCAGCTTTTTGCCAACCGCCGGCGTCGGGTTGGTCCTCGGCTTTGTGTTGGGGACTTGGTGTGGTTGTCTTCTCATTTTGTCCTATGAGGGTTTCTTCTCCCAAGTTTAAGCCTCGGTTCATCGGCCCGTACAAGATATTGGAGATTCTTAACCCTGTGTCCTTCCGTTTGGACCTCCCTGCATCTTTTTCTATTCATAATGTTTTTCATCGGTCATTATTGCGCAGGTATGAGGTACCGGTTGTGCCTTCCGTTGAGCCTCCTGCTCCGGTGTTGGTTGAGGGCGAGTTGGAGTACGTTGTGGAAAAAATCTTGGACTCCCGTGTTTCCAGACGGAAACTCCAGTATCTGGTCAAATGGAAGGGATACGGTCAGGAGGATAATTCTTGGGTGACTGCCTCTGATGTTCATGCCTCTGATTTGGTCCGTGCCTTTCATAGGGCTCATCCTGATCGCCCTGGTGGTTCTGGTGAGGGTTCGGTGCCCCCTCCTTGAGGGGGGGGTACTGTTGTGAAATTGGATTTTGGGCTCCCCCGGTGGCCACTGGTGGAATTGAACTGGTGTGCATCATCCTCTCTGTTCACCTGTTTCCATCAGGATGTGGGAGTCGCTATTTAGCCTTGCTCCTCTGTCACTTCCATGCCGGTCAACATTGTAATCAGAAGCCTTTCTGTGCATGTTCCTGCTGCTAGACAACTCTCAGCTAAGTTGGACTTTAGTCCTTGTTTGTTTTTGCATTTTGTTCCAGTTCACAGCTGTAGTTTCGTTTCTGTGTCTGGAAAGCTCTTGTGATCTGAAATTGCCACTCTGATGTTATGAGTTAATACTTATAGATGAGTATTCGTGCATCCCACAGATTTTGATTTTTTTTGCTATGGGATAGAGGCGCAGATCAGTAATGGCGAATTATGAGTTACCGCTGATACATCTATAAGATGAGTATTCGTGCATCCCACAGATTTTGATTTTTTTTGCTATGGGATAGAGGCGCAGATCAGTAATGGCGAATTATGAGTTACCGCTGATACATCTATAAGATGAGTATTCGTGCATCCCACAGATTTTGATTTTTTTTGCTATGGGATATATGTGGTATCAGCAACAGTGCTACCTGTAGGGGGTTTATACCATCGATGAATATATCAGGCGAGAGTTAAAAAAAGGGGATCCCCAATTGTATCTATGTGGACTATACAGGTGGACTGGGCACTTTGGCTTTATAAAGTGGGATATTTATGATGTATCTATGTTTAACTACGCTGGTGGAAATAGTATTACCCATCGGTATAGCGGCATTATCTATTCATTAATATTCGCCTTGTGTTCACACCTTGTTTTTATATTTATTGGGGACCTAGTTTTTCCTTAGCACAGAATGGTCTCTGTTTAGCTATAGAGGATCCTTTAGTCCGTGGGTAGAGGTTCTCATTAGTGGCTGTAGAACGTATCAGGGCCTCTAGGGTCAGCCATCGTTGGAGCGGGGGCGCCACAACGTTCCCCCCAGGGCGTCAACCTCCGCAGCCAGGAAGGGGCTATTATAGGTATTGGAGCTAGGGCATCTAGGTTTCCCCATTAGTGTGGGTATTGTGTGTTTGAGCACTTGTTTTGTCTGAGGTTTTTTTCTTTGTCACTTTAGTTTGCCTGTTTTTAATCAATAAAATTACGTTTTAGCTAGGGCAGCGCTATATGATTTATACTACTTGCCCCCTATTATAATAACAATTTTTTGACTGATAAAGATAAGCAGAAAAGTACTAACGGCTTAGTGTGCTTATTCCTGAACAGCTCCTAACAGGTATAAGAAACACTAATTTTCTAAAGTGTGGACTAGACTTTAATATGAGCTAATGTGGCCTACACAACTGTAAAGTGGTGTATTTGGTGAACTTTATTATTTATTAATTTTTTGGGGGCTGAACTGACAACAGGGAGAGCTGCACTCACACGGAGACCGTGCAGACAGCCGTAAACGGCGCTGCAAGGCCCCAAAAACCTCCTCTACGTTATCCTATGTAGTGTTTTTCCACAATTTAGCTGGATACGGGTGGAAAGCCACTAATAGGAATTATTTGAAAAAATGTGCAGCGGGCTGCACTATTTGCAAAAAAGGACAATGGAATGGATAGAACTGTATGAGTCAGTGAACCACCCTGAGCTGGATACAACCGGCTGTGGCTGCACACAGACTACAGGGCGAGCTGCACTCACACGGAGACCGTGCAGACAGCCGTAAACGGCGCTGCAAGGCCCCAAAAACCTCCTCTACGTTATCCTATGTAGTGTTTTTCCACAATTTAGCTGGATACAGGTGGAAAGCCACTAATAGGAATTATTTGAAAAAATGTGCAGCGGGCTGCACTATTTGCAAAAAAGGACAATGGAATGGATAGAACTGTATGAGTCAGTGAACCACCCTGAGCTGGATACAACCGGCTGTGGCTGCACGCAGACTACAGGGCGAGCTGCACTCACACGGAGACCGTGCAGACAGCCGTAAACGGCGCTGCAAGGCCCCAAAAACCTCCTTTACATTATCCTATGTAGTGTTTTTCCACAATTTAGCTGGATACGGGTGGAAAGCCACTAATAGGAATTATTTGAAAAAATGTGCAGCGGGCTGCACTATTTGCAAAAAAGGACAATGGAATGGATAGAACTGTATGAGTCAGTGAACCACCCTGAGCTGGATACAACCGGCTGTGGCTGCACACAGACTACAGGGTGAGCTGCACTCACACGAAGACCGTGCAGACAGCTGTTAACGGCGCTGCAAGGCCCAAAAAAACTACTCTAGGTTATCCTATGTAGTGTTTTTCCACAATTTAGCTGGATACGGGAGGAAAGTCACTAATAGGAATTATTTGAAAAAAATGTGCAGCAGCCTGCACTACTTGCAAAAAAAGACAATGGAAAGGATAGAACAGTATGAGGCAGTGAACCACCCTGACCTGAATACAACCAGCTATGGCTGCACACAGACTGGAGAGTGGGCTGCATTCACACACACAGAGACCTTGCAGATCGCTGTGAAAACAGCGCTGCAAGGCAAAAGCAAGGTGAACACACAGCGGTTGCTAAATTAGCCTGGGAAAAGCACAAAGAAGCAAATCGCTATCTCAACTGGCCCTCAGTCAGAACACAGCGTCCTGTCACTAACTGAATTCACAGCAGAGTGAGCCAGAAAGGGCGGCAGTGTTTTTTTATAGTGCATCATGACATCATTTCAGCAGCCAATCACAGCCTTGCCAGTAGTTTACATGCCCACCATGCTGAACAGGATGTGCCCACACTTGGAATTATTCCTCATTGGCTGAATTCGTGCAGTTTGAATCCTGGGAACTTCCGATTCCGGTATCCGATATGCGGCAAATATCGGATCTCGGTATCGGAATTCCGATACCGCAAGTATCGGCCGATACCCGATACTTGCGGTATCGGAATGCTCAACACTACTTTTGACTGATCATTCAGATGTTGGTTAAAAAATTGTCACACTGCACTCTTCCTACTATCGAATACCTTTTCAGGCATTGCACACTGTGCTACTTTCACCGGATGGCCACGCTGTCCTAAAACTGTTTTTGTTTTTGACACACGTTATTGGCCTAATACGGGCCTGCCAAATGACAGATGTTGCGATGTAGATGGCTGCTGCGAATCCACCTCCTCCGCTACTGGCAGTGGCACCCTCTTCCCCGAATGGCTGCCAATCTGGGTCAACAACTGGGTCATCTATCACCTCCTCTTCAATGTCATGTGCACCTTCCTCTGTGGCACCATGTAAGGTGCTATAGCACTCGTCATGGGGCACCATAGTCTCATCAGGGTCAGATTCTGGCTCAGTACACTGCAAGGGCAATGTAGTGATCTGAGTCAATGGGACAGCATAATAATCTGTGGCTGTGCATCAGTGCACTCCATGTCCGATTCATCTTGTAATGGGCAGTTAACAATTTTCCTTTCTAACCCAGGCACGGAGTCACGCTCGCGCCCAGACTGGTTGGCGCGGGCGTGCGGGGGTGTGGCCCCACTGGACCACAGACCAAACTTCCCTGGAAGGGGCGTAACTAAGTAGCTTCCTAGGTGTTTGCTGGAGCCTCTGATGGTGAGGTCAGACTTGTGCAATAGGAAGCTACCAGGTACCACTCCAGGGTGGTGTCTGGCTGTGGCTGCTGATCCCACTGGGGAACGGAACATAAACAGGCAAGCGGGCACGGCTGGCACTCTGGCAAGCAGACGGGTACAACAGAGACACTGGCAGGCAGGCGGGCACGGCTGGCTCTCTGGTAGGCAGGCAGGTATGGCTGGCTCTCTGGAAGGATGGGCGGACAAGACTGGAAGAACAGGTATGGACCGGTCTGCAGGCAGGTATGTGAAACAGGTAGGAACCTGTTCAGACAGGAGGACAAAATAATAAGTAGAGAAAGACCGCAAGAGCAGATGCAGAGCGAAAGCACAGGAGCTAGAGCCAAGAACAGAAATGCAGGAGGCGGAGCCAAGAGCAGGAGGTGGAGCCAAGTGCAGAGATGCAGGAGGCGGAGCCAAGAGCGGGAGAAGTAGAACCGCAAGGAGCGGAGCCAGGTAGAACCGCAAGGAGTGGAGCAAGGTAGAACCGCAAGGAGCGGAGCAAGGTAGAACCGTAAGGAGCGGAGCCAGTTAGAACCGCAAGGAGCGGAGCAAGGTAGAACCGCAAGGAGCGGAGCAAGGTAGAACCGCAAGGAGCGGAGCCAGGGCAGAGCCACAGAGTGCAGAGTAAAGTCAGAGTACAGAACAAAGTGCAGAGTAAAGCTACAGAGAGCAGAGCTGAGAGCAAAGCCACAGAGTGCAGAGCAAGACTCAGAGTGCAGAGCCGAAAGCAAAACCACAGAGTGCAGAGCAAGGTCACAGAATGCAGAGCAAGGAGCAAAGCAAGGTTGCAGAGAGTGGTGCCGAAAGCAGAGTAAAGCAAGACACAGAGGGCAGAGCAGGGCAAAGAAAGACACAGAGTACGCACAGCAGAGAAAGGAAACCAAGGCAGGGATATAAACAGACATAGGAACAAGACTAGGCTAAGACAAAGTCAGGAACCGGATTAGACACAAAGACATGGACACGAACCAGGGTATGACGCCCTGCTGGGTGGCAGACATAGGCCAGGGTACAAAGCCCCACTGGGTGGCTAGACAAGGACATAGAGTAAGCGAGATAGGGCCTGGCACCTCAGCAGCTAGGAACTGACTGAGGGAGTAAGTTGCACAGGCCCCCACCAATGGGTGGGGATGTCTTAAATACAGGAAGCCTCATGGCGATTGGCCAGGGACACCTTAGCAAGGTGCACACAGTCTCTATAAGAAACAGGTGTTGCCGGCGCCGCTCCCCTATGCATACAGACAGAGCATGCACAGAGCAAACAGCAGACATGAGGCACACAGCATGGAGCTGGCAGCAGAGAGAAGTCACAACAAGGCCCAGAGAAGTAAGTGAGTTTGAGTGTAATGCAGGTGGGGGATGGGAGGCCATGCAGTGATGCCAGCAGAGTTGTTACAGTACCCCCCCTTTACGGCCCCTCTTCTTTAAGCTCGCCAGGATGATTTGCAGAAGAAGAATAGGACCACACACTGTCCAGGCCAACATGACATCTTCAGGGTAGAAGGCGGCAGAAGGGTCACCAGACATCTCAAAAAACAAAGTCTCTTGTTGCTCAACAGGGTTAGCTTCCACAATGAGCAGGGCTAGCTCCCCCAGGTATATAGGTAACAGGGACTTGAATGCTGCCATCTTAACATCTTCACCAGCCAGACACTTGGAAACTGGAAACCCTCCCACGGGCTTCAACTTTAGCCCAACAGGTAGCAGAGAAGTTCCTGGATACTGAACATAGGAAAAGTCATTAGAGATGAGTGTGGAGAGCATCAGCTCCACCGGGTCAGAGAAAAATTGAGGTGAACAAACTTCTGTTTTGAAATCTTCACCAGCCGGCCACAAGGACGCTGAAGGTATAAACATAGGAACCATCTTCTGCCCGTTATCCAGAAGAAATCGTCCAAACGGCGGGGATGTTCCTAGGAACGGATTACAAGTAGAGTCGTAGGAGATGTGTGGAGAGATCGTCACCGCTTTCCCATCTTCGGTGACATTAGCACACCTTGACTCGACGACTAACTGTTTACTGGTATAGTCCCTGGAGATGTGTGGAGACATCTTCAACGTTTCCCCATCATCGGTGACGTCAGCACACCTTGACTCGTCGACAAGCAGACCAGCTGAAGAAGATGTCACTGCTGAGTGTCTTTGACGCATGGGAACCAGACACTTCTCAAGACTGGGTAAGTTCAAACGAAGCACTTTACTGGAACTCTTGACCAGAGCGGGTGGTAGAGTCCTTGGCTCAGAATGACCCATGTGTTGTGGATTCTGTTTGCGGGCTCCCTCTGGTGGTTACTGCTGGTACTGGGTGACTTTGGTGGGTTGCGGCCTTTGGTTTCCATCTGTCCATCAGAGGCTGGGTGTTTCCTATTTTACCTGGCCTTTCTGTCATTTCCCTTGCCGGCTATCAATGTGTTCAGATGTGCTCTGTTTGGTTCCTGCCTACCTGCTCCCAGATCTTTCAGGATAAGTTAAGTGCTGATTTTCAGTTGTTTGGTTTTTTTGTCCAGCTTGCTTAGAATGTCTCTTTGTTAGCTGGTTGCTCTAGTGGACTGAGGTTCTCCCCATGTGCCATGAGTTGGCACATGGGTTCTTGTAATCTCAGGATGGTTTTTTTGATTAGGGTTTTTTGCTGACCGCTCAGTCCCCTTTTGTGTCATTCTGCTTTCTAGTTTTCAGCGGGCCTCTATTTGCTAAAGCTATATACATCATCTCTATGTGTGTGCCTTCCTCTCATTTCACCGTCAATACATGTGGGGGGCATCTATACCTTTGGGGTTAATTCCTCTGGAGGCAAGTGAGGTCTTTGTTTTCTCTGCAGTACTAGTTAGCTCTTAGGCTGGTGCGTGGCGTCTAGAACCAACGTAGGCACGCTCCCTGGCTATCTCTAGTTGCGTTTGTCAGGCGTAGGGCAGCGGTCAGCCCAGGTTCCATCACCCTAGAGCTCGTCCGATATTTATTATTACTTTGCTTATCCTGTGCTATCCCTAGCCATTGGGGATTCATGACAGTATAGCCGGCCCACAAAGTGTTAATTGTTTGGGCTGAAGCAGGAGGAAAAGAAGTGTTCAAGGAAAATTTTTTTTTTTTCCTTCAGAGTTTTGCTGCCTAGCCCTTAATTGCTGTCTAGCTGCTTCTTACCTCCTCTTAACCCTTGAATGGCTCTGATCTTAGCTGTTTATCATGGATGTCCAGAGTTTGGCTTCCAGCCTGAGTAATCTCGCGGCAAAGGTTCAAAACATACAGGATTTCGTTGTTCACACTCCCATGTCTGAACCTAGAATTCCTATTCCAGAGTTTTTTTCTGGAGATAGATCTACCTTCCTGAATTTCAGGAACAATTGTAAATTGTTTCTCTCTTTGAAATCTCGCTCCTCAGGTCAAGATTGTTATATCGTTCCTACGGGGCGACCCTCAGAATTGGGCATTTGCATTGGCACCAGGGGATCCTGCATTGCTCAGTGTGGATGCGTTTTTTCTGGCATTGGGATTGCTCTATGAGGAACCTAACCTAGAGATTCAGGCTGAAAGGCTTTATTAGCCCTCTCAGGGGCATGATGAAGCGGAAATATATTGTCAGAAATTTCGGAAATGGTCGGTGCTTACTCAGTGGAATGAGTGCGCCCTGGCTGCAAACTTTAGAAATGGTCTTTCTGAGGCCATTAAGGATATTATGGTGGGGTTCCCTGCGCCTACAGGTCTGAATGAGTCTATGGCTATGGCCATTCAGATTGATCGGCGTTTACGGGAGCGCAAACCCGTGCACCAGTTGGCGGTGTCTTCTGAACAGGCACCTGAGACTATGCAATGTGATAGAATTCAGTCCAGAAGTGAACGGCAAAATTATAGGCGGAAAAATGGTTTGTGTTTTTATTGTGGTGATTCAGCTCATGTTATATCAGCATGCTCTAAACGCACAAAAAGGGTTGATAAATCTTTTGCCATTGATACTCTGCAGTCTAAGTTCATTTTGTCTGTGACTCTGATTTTTTCACTGTCTTCCATTTCCGTCGATGCCTATGTGGATTCAGGCGCTGCCCTGAGTCTTATGGATTGGTCATTTGCTAAACGCTGCGGTTTTAGTCTAGAGCCTCTGGAAGTTCCTATTCCTCTGAAGGGAATTGATTCTACACCATTGGCTATGAATAAACCGCAGTATTGGACACAAGTGACCGTGCGCATGACTCCCGTTCATCAGGAGGTGATTCGCTTCCTTGTACTGTATAATTTACATGATGTACTAGTGCTTGGTCTGCCATGGTTACAAACTCATAATCCTGTCCTGGACTGGAAAACAATGTCTGTGCTAAGCTGGGGATGTCAGGGGGTTCATGATGATGCACCTCCGATTTCTATCGCTTCATCTACTCCTTCGGAGATCCCTGCGTTTTTGTCAGATTATAGGGATGTTTTTGAGGAGCCTAAGCTCAATTCGCTCCCTCCTCATAGAGAGTGTGACTGTGCTATAGAATTGATTCCTGGCAGTAAGTTCCCAAAGGGTCGTTTATTTAATCTGTCACTGCCAGAGCATACTGCTATGCGGAATTATATTAAGGAGTCCTTGGCAAAGGGACATATTCGTCCATCTTCGTCCCCTCTGGGAGCAGGTTTTTTTTTCGTGGCAAAAAAAGATGGTTCCCTGAGGCCTTGCATAGATTATCGCCTTCTGAATAAGATTACAGTCAAATACCAGTATCCATTGCCATTATTTACTGATTTGTTTGCTCGCATTAAGGGGGCTAGGTGGTTCACTAAAATAGATCTTCGTGGTGCGTATAATCTGGTGCGGATAAAACAGGGTGATGAGTGGAAAACCGCATTTAATACGCCTGAGGGCCATTTTGAGTATTTGGTAATGCCTTTTGGACTCTCCAATGCTCCGTCAGTCTTTCAGTCCTTTATGCACAATATTTTCCGTGAATATCTGGATAAGTTTATGATTGTGTATTTGGATGATATTTTGGTGTTTTCTGATGACTGGGAGTCTCATGTTCTACAGGTCAGGAAGGTGTTTCAGGTTTTGCGGGCCAATTCTCTGTTTGTGAAGGGCTCAAAGTGTCTCTTCGGAGTCCAGAAGATTTCTTTTTTGGGGTACATTTTTTCTCCTTCTACTATTGAGATGGATCCCGTTAAGGTTCGGGCTATTTGTGACTGGACACAACCTACATCTGTTAAGAGCCTTCAGAAGTTCTTGGGGTTTGCTAATTTTTATCGTCGGTTTATTGCTAATTTTTCCAGTATTGTTAAACCTTTGACTGATTTGACTAAAAAGGGTGCTGATGTTGCTGATTGGTCTCCTGCAGCCGTGGAGGCCTTTCGGGAACTTAAGCGCCGGTTTTCTTCTGCTCCTGTGTTGTGTCAACCAGATGTTTCACTTCCTTTTCAGGTGGAGGTTGATGCTTCCGAGATTGGAGCAGGGGCGGTTTTGTCACAGAGAAGTTCTAATGGCTCGGTGATGAAGCCATGTGCTTTCTTCTCTAGAAAGTTCTCGCCCGCCGAGCGCAATTATGATGTGGGTAATCGGGAGCTTTTGGCCATGAAGTGGGCATTTGAGGAGTGGCGTCATTGGCTTGAGGGTGCTAAACATCGCGTGGTGGTCTTGACTGATCACAAGAATCTCATTTACCTTGAGTCTGCCAGGCGTTTGAATCCTAGACAGGCTCGTTGGTCGTTATTTTTTTTCTCGTTTCAATTTCGTGGTTTCATACCTGCCAGGTTCAAAGAATGTGAAGGCAGATGCTCTTTCCAGGAGTTTTGTGCCTGACTCTCCTGGAGACACTGGGCCTGCTGGTATCCTTAGGGATGGGGTAATATTGTCCGCCGTATCCCCAGACTTGCGACGCGCATTGCAGGAGTTTCAGGTGGATAAACCGGATCGATGTCCACCAGAAAGACTATTTGTTCCGGATGATTGGACCAGTAGAGTCATCTCCGAGGTCCATTCTTCTGTGTTGGCTGGTCATCCTGGAATATTTGGTACAAGAGACTTGGTGGCCAGGTCTTTTTGGTGGCCTTCCTTGTCTAGGGATGTGCGTACCTTTGTGCAGTCTTGTGAAGTGTGTGCTCGAGCTAAGCCTTGCTGTTCACGGGCTAGTGGGTTGTTGTTATCCTTGCCCATCCCGAAGAGGCCTTGGACGCACATTTCCATGGATTTTATTTCTGATCTCCCGGTTTCACAGAAAATGTCCGTTATCTGGGTTGTGTGTGACCGCTTTTCTAAGATGGTTCATTTGGTGCCCTTGCCTAAGTTGCCCTCCTCCTCTGAGTTGGTTCCTTTGTTTTTTCAGAACGTGGTTCGTTTGCATGGGATTCCGGAGAATATCGTTTCTGACAGGGGATCCCAGTTTGTGTCTAGATTTTGGCGGACATTTTGTGCCAAGATGGGCATTGATTTGTCTTTCTCGTCTGCATTCCATCCTCAGACGAATGGCCAGACAGAGCGAACTAATCAGACCTTGGAAACTTATTTGAGGTGTTTTGTTTCTGCTGATCAGGATGACTGGGTTGCTTTTTTGCCACTGGCCGAATTTGCTCTTAATAATCGGGCTAGTTCGGCCACGTTGGTCTCTCCTTTTTTTTGTAATTCGGGGTTTCATCCTCGTTTTTCCTCTGGTCAGGTGGAGTCTTCGGATTGTCCTGGAGTGGACGTGGTGGTGGACAGGCTACATCACATTTGGAATCAGGTGGTGGACAATTTGAAGTTATCTCAGGAGAAGACTCAGCAGTTTGCTAATCGCCGTCGCCGCGTGGGTCCCCGACTTCTTGTTGGGGACTTGGTGTGGTTGTCCTCTCGTTTTGTCCCTATGAAGGTCTCTTCTCCTAAGTTCAAGCCTCGGTTCATCGGTCCTTATAGGATCTCGGAGATTCTTAACCCTGTATCTTTCCGTTTGGATCTCCCAGCATCGTTCGCTATTCATAATGTGTTTCATCGGTCGTTGTTGCGGAGGTATGAGGTGCCTGTTGTTCCTTCGGTCGAGCCTCCTGCTCCGGTGCTGGTGGAGGGAGAATTGGAGTATGTTGTTGAAAAGATCTTGGATTCTCGTCTTTCCAGACGCAAACTCCAGTATTTGGTTAAGTGGAAGGGTTATGGTCAGGAGGACAATTCCTGGGTGGTCGCCTCCGATGTTCATGCGACTGATTTGGTCCGCGCCTTCCATAGAGCTCACCCTGATCGCCCTGGGGGTTCTCGTGAGGGTTCGGTGACCCCTCCTCAAGGGGGGGGTACTGTTGTGGATTCTGTTTGCGGGCTCCCTCTGGTGGTTACTGCTGGTACTGGGTGACTTTGGTGGGTTGCGGCCTTTGGTTTCCATCTGTCCATCAGAGGCTGGGTGTTTCCTATTTTACCTGGCCTTTCTGTCATTTCCCTTGCTGGCTATCAATGTGTTCAGATGTGCTCTGTTTGGTTCCTGCCTACCTGCTCCCAGATCTTTCAGGATAAGTTAAGTGCTGATTTTCAGTTGTTTGGTTTTTTTGTCCAGCTTGCTTAGAATGTCTCTTTGTTAGCTGGTTGCTCTAGTGGACTGAGGTTCTCCCCATGTGCCATGAGTTGGCACATGGGTTCTTGTAATCTCAGGATGGTTTTTTTGATTAGGGTTTTTTGCTGACCGCTCAGTCCCCTTTTGTGTCATTCTGCTTTCTAGTTTTCAGCGGGCCTCTATTTGCTAAAGCTATATACATCATCTCTATGTGTGTGCCTTCCTCTCATTTCACCGTCAATACATGTGGGGGGCATCTATACCTTTGGGGTTAATTCCTCTGGAGGCAAGTGAGGTCTTTGTTTTCTCTGCAGTACTAGTTAGCTCTTAGGCTGGTGCGTGGCGTCTAGAACCAACGTAGGCACGCTCCCTGGCTATCTCTAGTTGCGTTTGTCAGGCGTAGGGCAGCGGTCAGCCCAGGTTCCATCACCCTAGAGCTCGTCCGATATTTATTATTACTTTGCTTATCCTGTGCTATCCCTAGCCATTGGGGATTCATGACACCCATGGGCATAACAGACAGCATACGGAAAACAAACTTCTTCGTGTATAAGGCTCCAACTTGGAGCTGTAGTTGTCCTTGCAGGACTAGACTGCTCTTTAGCAAGGCTCGGCCATTATCAGGCAATGCCAACACCGGGTTCTGGAGCTGTAGAATGGAGACCATACACCGACTCCATATGACAGGCGGCTTAAACACACCAAAGCTCCCAGAAGGCAGAGAAACAGTCATTAACTTTGATGGAGAGGAAGTAATCTTGCCAGGGACAGCCTCTCCTACTGGCCCAGGGTTTTGGAGTACAGGCTTCACAGGGCAAAGACCATCTGAATGTTCTTTGCAACCACAGGGATGCCGTATTTCAATCTCAGCACCAGATTCAGGCTGCAGATTTGCCAGCCCCCCTCTTATTAGACCTCTTGGATCTTACTCGGGTGGCTGCTTTGGCAGGTTGTTGAACAGGTGAGTCCTGGACGGTCATGGATGGAAGCGACGGTTTACCTACAGGTTTCTTTCGTCTGGACCATCTCTGTGAGCTTGGAGGGGAAGACTTCTCAGGAGATGCAGTACTTGGCTCATCGAAGGCTTTACAGAAGGCCACCAGGAAGGCCGGCAGATTCGAGGTGACGGGATCCCCTGCTTCCCTGAGGGGGTTGAGCCACATCAAGGCATCTCCTCTTAGGTAGGTCATTAAGAACCCTACTTTAACCCGGTCTGAGGCGAAATAGGCACCATGCCACTTGAAATAACGCAAGCACCGCTCCAAGAACACACGACATTGCATTGGATCCCCATCGTAACATGGAGGATCTGCTGGGACGGGTTCGTCATTAGGAGCGCAGGCTTGAAGTCGAACAAACAGCTCATTAGAGATGACAATTGTGAGAGGAGCAGTGAAGGACTTGATTTCAGACCGGGTAAACATTTTCCTCGGAGGCCAATACTGGCAAGAAGAGAGTTCATCTTGCTCCGAGAGCGAAGGCACATGGGACTCAGCAGGGACCATGGCCTGTGCAAACTGTCACGCTCGCGCCCAGACTGGTTGGCGCGGGCGTGTGGGAGTGTGGCCCCACTGAACCACAGACCAAACTTCCCTGGAAGGGGCGTAACTAAGTAGCTTCCTAGGTGTTCGCTGGAGCCTCTGATGGTGAGGTCAGACTTGTGCAATAGGAAGCTACCAGGTACCACTCCAGGGTGGTGTCTGGCTGTGGCTGCTGATCCCACCGGGGAACGGAACATAAACAGGCAAGCGGGCACGGCTGGCACTCTGGCAAGCAGACGGGTACAACGGAGACACTGGCAGGCAGGCGGGCACGGCTGGCTCTCTGGTAGGCAGGCAGGTACGGCTGGCTCTCTGGAAGGATGGGCGGACAAGACTGGTACGCTGGAAGAACCGGTAGGGACCGGTCTGCAGGCAGGTATGTGAAACAGGTAGGAACCTGTTCAGACAGGAGGACAAAATAATAAGAAGAGAAAGACCGCAAGAGCAGATGCAGAGCGAAAGCACAGGAGCTAGAGCCAAGAACAGAAACTCAGGAGGCGGAGCCAAGAGCAGGAGGTGGAGCCAAGTGCAGAGACGCAGGAGGCGGAGCCAAGTGCAGAGACGCAGGAGGCAGAGCCAAGAGCGGGAGAAGTAGAACCGCAAGGAGCGGAGCCAGGTAGAACTGCAAGGAGCGGAGCAAGGTAGACCCGCAAGGAGCGGAGCAAGGTAGACCCGCAAGGAGCGGAGCAAGGTAGACCCGCAAGGAGCGGAGCAAGGTAGACCCGCAAGGAGCGGAGCAAGGTAGAACCGCAAGGAGCGGAGCCAGGGCAGAGCCACAGAGTGCAGAGTAAAGTCAGAGTACAGAACAAAGTGCAGAGTAAAGCTACAGAGAGCAGAGCTGAGAGCAAAGCCACAGAGTGCAGAGCAAGGTCACAGAATGCAGAGCAAGGAGCAAAGCAAGGTTGCAGAGAGCGGAGCTGAAAGCAGAGTAAAGCAAGACACAGAGGGCAGAGCAAGGCAAAGCAAGACACAGAGTACACACAGCAGAGAAAGGAAACCAAGGCAGGGATATAAACAGACATAGGAACAAGACTAGGCTAAGACAAAGTCAGGAACCGGACTAGACACAAAGACATGGACACAAACCAGGGTACGACGCCCCGCTGGGTGGCAGACATAGGCCAGGGAACAAAGCCCCAGTGGGTGACTACACAAGGACATAGAGTAAAGGTACCTTCACACGAAACGACGCTGCAGTGATAGCGACAACGATGTCGATCGCTGCAGCGTCGCTGTTTGATCGCTGGAGAGCTGTCACACAGACCGCTCTCCAGCGACCAACTATGCCGAGGTCCCCGGGTAACCAGGGTAAACATCGGGTTGCTAAGCGCAGGGCCGCGCTTAGTAACCCGATGTTTACCCTGGTTACCAGCGTAAAATGTAAAAAAACAAACAGTACATACTTACATACGCGTCCCCCGGCGTCCGCTTCCTGCACTGACTGACTGACTGAGCGCCGGCAGTAGCAGGGCACAGCGGTGACGTCACCGCTGTGCTGTGCTTTCACTTTCACTTTGCGGCGCTCAGTCAGTGTGGGAAGCAGACGGCGGGGGATGCGAATGTAAGTATGTAGTGTTTGTTTTTTTTACATTTTACAATGAAAAAGACCTGGGTGTATGGGTGGATGACAGACTCATATTCAGTGGCCAGTGTCAGGCAGCTGCTACAAAGGCAAATAAAATAATGGGATGTATTAAAAGAGGCATAGATGCTCATGAGGAGAACATAATTTTACCTCTATACAAGTCACTAGTTCGACCACACTTAGAATACTGTGCACAGTTCTGGTCTCCGGTGTATAAGAAATACATAGCTGAACTAGAGCGGGTGCAGAGAAGAGCGACCAAGGTTATTAGAGGACTGGGGGGTCTGCAATACCAAGATAGGTTATTACACTTGGGGCTATTTAGTTTGGAAAAACGAAGACTAAGGGGTGATCTTATTTTAATGTATAAATATATGAGGGGACAGTACAAAGACCTTTCTGCTGATCTTTTTAATCATAGACCGGTGACAGGGACAAGGGGGCATCCTCTATGTCTGGAGGAAAGAAGGTTTAAGCATAATAACAGACGCGGATTCTTTACTGTAAGAGCAGTGAGACTATGGAACTCTCTGCCGTATGATGTTGTAATGAGTGATTCATTAATTAAATTTAAGAGGGGACTGGATACCTTTCTGGAAAAGTATAATATTACAGGGTATATACACTAGATTCCTTGATAAGGCGTTGATCCAGGGAACTAGTCTGATTGCCGTATGTGGAGTCGGGAAGGAATTTTTTTCCCCATGGTGGAGTTACTCTTTGCCACATGGGGTTTTTTTGCCTTCCTCTGGATCAACATGTTAGGGCATGTTAGGTTAGGCTATGGGTTGAACTAGATGGACTTAAAGTCTTCCTTCAACCTCAATAACTATGTAACTATGTAACTATGTAACATCGGGTTACTAAGCGCGGCCCTGCGCTTAGTAACCCGATGTTTACCCTGGTTACCAGTGTAAAATATCGCTGGTATCGTTGCTTTTGCTGTCAAACACAACGATACACGCCGGTCTGACGACCAAATAAAGTTCTGAACTTTATTCAGCGACCAGCGACATCACAGCACGATCCTGGTCGCTGCTGCGTGTCAAACTAAACGATATCGCTAGCCAGGACGCTGCAACGTCACGGATCGCTAGCGATATCGTTACAAAGTCGTTTCGTGTGAAGGTACCTTTAGCGAGACAGGGCCTGGCACCTCAGCAGCTAGGAACTGACTGAGGGAGTAAGTTGCACAGGCCCCCACCAATGGGTGGGGATGTCTTAAATACAGGAAGCCTCATGGCGATTGGCCAGGGACACCTTAGCAAGGTGCACACAGTCTCTATAAGAAACAGGAGTTGCCGGCGCCGCCACCCTATGCATACAGACAGAGCATGCACAGAGCAAACAGCAGACATGAGGCACACAGCATGGAGCTGGCAGCAGAGAGAAGTCACAACAAGGCCCAGAGAAGTAAGTGAGTTTGAGTGTAATTCAGGTGGGGGATGGGAGGCCATGCAGTGATGCCAGCAGAGTTGTTACACACGGTATTTGTAAAGAGCTCCATGGAGTAACCTGTGTCGCCTGACGCATCCTTCACTTTTGGTTTGGGTGAAAAACACAAGGAAACGTCTTGTTCCTGACCAGGAGCATCCACTGACGACTCGCTGCTTTTATATTTTTAACTTTCTGAAGAGGAGGCGAAAGAGCTAGAGGCTGAGTCAGCAAGGAAAGCCAAAACTTTTTCCTGCTGCTCCGGCTTTAAAAGCGGTTTTCCTACTCCAAGATAAGGGAGCCTTTGAGGCCTTGTGTAGCCAGATGATGGCGCTGGCTCAACACCTCCAGCCTTAGGTGCTATTTTGCTTTTCCCACTACCACCAGATGCTCCACCACCACCACCATCAGTACCAGCTGGCAACGACCGCCCACGGCCTCTTCCACCAGACTTCCTCGTTTTTGGGAAAATGTTACCAAAATAACAACTGTTTTATGGTACTGTAAAACAAGGTAGAAGGTGAATATAAACTTGTTGAGAATTTAAATCTCCCTTTTTATTTTGGGGAGACTGAACCAAAACTCAGGCCCAGTGTATAACACAAAGCAATGTAAGTGGCAGAACGTGACTGGCTGATATACGACAAACTAACAGAACTGACGTATATCCACTTTGTGACAATTTGTATCTCGCTTTTTTGGGGGGGAGACTGCACCGCAACTCAGGCCCAGTGTATAACACAACACAATGTAAGTGGCAGAACGTGGCTGGCTGATATACGACAAACTAACAGAACTGACGTATATCCACTTTGTGACAATTTGAATCTCCCTTTTTTTGGGGGGAGACTGCACCGCAACTCAGGCCCAGTGTATAACACAACACAATGTAAGTGGCAGAACATGGCTGGCTGATATACGACAAACTAACAGAACTGACGTATATCCACTTTGTGACAATTTGAATCTCCCTTTTTTTGGGGGGAGACTGCACCGCAACTCAGGCCCAGTGTATAACACAACACAATGTAAGTGGCAGAACGTGGCTGGCTGATATACAACAAACTAACAGAACTGATATATATCCACTTTGTGACAATTTGAAACACCCTTTTTTGGGGGGGAGACTGCACCACAACTCAGGCCCAGTGCATAACACAACACAATGTAAGTGGCAGAACGTGGCTGGCTGATATACAACAAACTAACAGAACTGATATATATCCACTTTGTGACAATTTGAAACACCCTTTTTTGGGGGGAGACTGCACCACAACTCAGGCCCAGTGCATAACACAACACAATGTAAGTGGCACAACGTGGCTGGCTGATATACGACAAACTAACAGAACTGACGTATATCTACTTTGTGACAATTTTAATCTCCTTTTTTGGGGGGGAGACTGCACCACAACTCAGGCCCAGTGTATAACACAACACAATGTAAGTGGCAGAATGTGGCTGGCTGATATACGACAAAAAAACAGAACTGACGTATATCCACTTTGTGACAATTTGAAACACCCTTTTTTGGGGGGGAGACTGCAATGCAACTCAGGACCAGTGTATAACACAACACAATGTAAGTGGCAGAATGTGGCTGGCTGATATACGACAAAGTAACAGAATTGACGTATATCCACTTTGTGACAATTTGAATCTCCCTTTTTTGGGGGGGAGACTGCACCGCAACTCAGGCCCAGTGTATAACACAACACAATGTAAGTGGCAGAACGTGGCTGGCTGATATACAACAAACTAACAGAACTGACATATATCCACTTTGTGACAATTTGAAACACCCTTTTTTGGGGGGGAGACTGCACTGCAACTCAGGCCCAGTGTATAACACAACACAATGTAAGTGGCAGAACGTGGCTGGCTGATATAGGACAAAAAAACAGAACTGACATATATCCACTTTGTGACAATTTGAATCTCCCTTTTTTGGGGGGGAGACTGCACCGCAACTCAGGCCCAGTGTATAACACAACACAATGTAAGTGGCAGAACGTGGCTGGCTGATAACGACAAACTAATATAACTGACGTATATCCACTTTGTGACAATTTGAAACGCCCTTTTTGGGGGGGGAGACTGCAGTGCAACTCAGGACCAGTGTATAACACAACACAATGTAAGTGGCAGAACGTGGCTGGCTGATATACAACCAACTAACAGAACTGATATATATCCACTTTGTGACAATTTGAAACACCCTTTTTTGGGGGGGAGACTGCACCACAACTCAGGCCCAGTGCATAACACAACACAATGTAAGTGGCAGAACGTGGCTGGCTGATATACAACAAACTAACAGAACTGATATATATCCACTTTGTGACAATTTGAAACACCCTTTTTTGGGGGGAGACTGCACCACAACTCAGGCCCAGTGCATAACACAACACAATGTAAGTGGCACAACGTGGCTGGCTGATATACGACAAACTAACAGAACTGACGTATATCTACTTTGTGACAATTTTAATCTCCTTTTTTGGGGGGGAGACTGCACCACAACTCAGGCCCAGTGTATAACACAACACAATGTAAGTGGCAGAATGTGGCTGGCTGATATACGACAAAAAAACAGAACTGACGTATATCCACTTTGTGACAATTTGAAACACCCTTTTTTGGGGGGGAGACTGCAATGCAACTCAGGACCAGTGTATAACACAACACAATGTAAGTGGCAGAATGTGGCTGGCTGATATACGACAAAGTAACAGAATTGACGTATATCCACTTTGTGACAATTTGAATCTCCCTTTTTTGGGGGGGAGACTGCACCGCAACTCAGGCCCAGTGTATAACACAACACAATGTAAGTGGCAGAACGTGGCTGGCTGATATACAACAAACTAACAGAACTGACATATATCCACTTTGTGACAATTTGAAACACCCTTTTTTGGGGGGGAGACTGCACTGCAACTCAGGCCCAGTGTATAACACAACACAATGTAAGTGGCAGAACGTGGCTGGCTGATATAGGACAAAAAAACAGAACTGACATATATCCACTTTGTGACAATTTGAATCTCCCTTTTTTGGGGGGGAGACTGCACCGCAACTCAGGCCCAGTGTATAACACAACACAATGTAAGTGGCAGAACGTGGCTGGCTGATAACGACAAACTAATATAACTGACGTATATCCACTTTGTGACAATTTGAAACGCCCTTTTTGGGGGGGGAGACTGCAGTGCAACTCAGGACCAGTGTATAACACAACACAATGTAAGTGGCAGAACGTGGCTGGCTGATATACAACCAACTAACAGAACTGACATATATCCACTTTGTTTTCAAATATTTTTATTAAACATTTTGACAAATTTTACAATATGGAATAAGGGGGGAAAGGGAAAAGGAACGAGGAAAGGGAAATAAGGGAAAGAAAACCCCATACGCAGTGGGGTTTGAAACACAGGCATTCAAAAACAGACCAAAGTATAGTTGCTTAATTATACTACACATATGGAACCCGGAGAGTTGATGTTCTAGTCCAGGTATAAGAAAGGCCAGCTCGAAGTAATGAACGAGTAATATGAGAAAAAATTCTCCTGTTTTGTAAAGTGACTTTTGATAAATCCTTAAAAAAAGTTAGGTGCTTATATGGAGATGAGAGGAATCTGGGAATCTTTGAAATACCCAAGAGAGCGTTCCTCATCCAGTTTGGGTAAAACGTAACAATCACGTCGCATGACAGATCCTTGGAAAGAGTGGGCGGTCTGCGAATTCTAACCGCTTTTTCTATCAGAGGGCCTTCGATAGAGTTAGGAAGTAAGTTGGAAATCATTGATGTTATATAGCTCTACAACTGGGAAGCCTGAATCGTCTCTGGTATGCCCCTAATTTTGATATTGTTCTTCCTTCTGAAATCTTCAAAATTGGCTAAATTGGTTTTTAAAAGATCAATTTTTTCCTGAATCTTCTCCAACGAATCTGAGGGTTTAGAAATGGTTTGGAGAACATTCTGTAGATTTTTTTTGCGTTCGTATTTATATGCAGATGAGTCTTGGTCAAAAGAAATTCCGGTAGATATAATAGGAGGGTTTGTCTTAGTGACTGGTTCAACGGAAGTTACTATCTCTTGAAAGAGCTTTTTTATGAATGCTTGGGATGCTTTTGAGTTAAATGATTGTTTAGGGTCAGAAATAACATCCCCTCCACAAATATTCATAGTGGTCAAAAAAGCCTTAAGAAGATACACCATAAACCCCTCAGTAGGATCATCATCAGATGCTGGGATCCCATCCAATTTTACTAGTGCAGGGGAAGACTTTTTTAATCTGCGTTTTTCAGGCTTTTTAAGAGGTTCACAAGGAACCTCATTAGAAGAAGAATAACTGGAGAAATTAACCGTATCATAGCCAGTAAGAACCAAATCATCACTATCCATATATGACTCCTTTGAGTCTAATCCCTCTGATCCCTCCAAGGATCCATTAGAGCTGCTGGATGAGTCAGTCAATAAGCCCCCTACTTCTCCCCCCTCCTGCTTTTTCCTTGAAGCTACTAAACTATTAAGGGAAGTAAATAGTGATTCATAGTACTCAGTTTTGGACTTGGAGTCATCCATTGTAAACTTTAGACCCTCAGGTTTTTCCTCTGGTAATATTTCTTTAAGGTTCCCTTTTTGAGAGTCTCTGTAGAAATGGCAGGAGGGGCTTATAACAGTGGGGTTATGGTTTAATTGCATATCATATTTCCTAATAGAACTGGTAATTCCAGCTAACCCCCCCGCGGTGTAATTACAGGGGAAAGAATTTTCACATGTATTGGGATGGTATAGGGTATTGCTTACCCACTCAGTAATCCTTTGTTCCTCTCCATTTTTAATTCCTGAAGTAGCATTGTCCTCTCCCTTAGCTGCACCATCTTCTTTAACTGAGTCCCCTCGGTTCAGCGTCTCTTCACTCCGCTCCATGTGCTGCGGCGCTCCCTCCTGTACTTCCGGTGAGAGGCTCCCCCGACGCGATCCTGATACCACTTCCCCAGCAGGGAGCGGCTCTCCTTTCTGTGTCACCTGTGCTGCAGTCTGTGTCGCAGTCCCGGGCCGGGTCCCGGCGGCCGCTAGGCTCTTCGGCACAAACTCCTGTGCCCTGTGATTTAGGCTGCTGCTCCGGGTTTGGCTGGGCAGCTGCGGCTTGCCGGGCGCCTGCAGTGGATGAGTCCCCTCTTTACTCTCAGCTGCTGCTTGCTTCCTCCCGGCGCCCGGGTCCACCGCAGCTCCATGCTTCTTTGTGCTGCCACTTACCAGTGACAGCATAGCTGGGAGAGGAGCTTTCAGCCTGGTCTGAGTCCCATAAGTCTGCTGTACAGCAGAGATCCTCAGCTTAGGGCCCCTTCACACTGTGCAATCAAAGTCTGAACGAGCGTTCGATTTGTGACGTTTATCCGTCCTCGTTCCGAGGTTGCAAAGTGTGACATGGCGTTACGATCTGTGACGCAGCCCAGCATCGTACGATGTGAAAGAAAGAGCAGAACTTTCTTTCGTCGTAAATGTCTCGCTGTGGCGGTCGAAATCGTAGTATGTGACGGCGGTCATACGAGCTCGTAATGCGACTACGTGGGTTGGGCTTCCGCATACCTGTCTCCTGATTGGGCGTGACGTTTTAGCACGCCCATGCTGGTAATACGTCACGCTCGGAGTCGTAGGACTATGGCGGTGTGAAGGGTAGCGTACGATTGCGACGCGTGACGTTCACATCGCAACTACGTCAGAAAAAGCGTTAACATCGTAGAGTGTGACCGCTGGCTACGAGCTCGTACTGCGATGTCGAATATGACGCAAATGCGTCGTAATCGTAGCAGAATCGACCAGTGTGAAGGGGCCCTTAGCTGGGTGTCGGCAGGGTGTCGGCTTCAAAGGTGCAGGTCTGCCATGCATTCCTCCATGTGAGGGCTGAACTCCTCCAGAGCCACGTCTGCATTTCTGTCCTGGAGAAGTGTTTCTTTTCACAGGAGTGGGTCCATTCTTCTTGTAATCAGTGCCAGGCATATTCATGAATGCTTTAGGACCCAAATAATCCACTTTTGTAAGCTTTTTAGTAGCTTGGATCTGGGAAATTACAGGAGCTCCTGTAACACAGGTCTGCTCCTGCTCCCGTGCAAACCACGCCCCCCCCATATATCCACTTTGTGACAATTTGAAACACCCTTTTTTTGGGGGGGAGACTGCACCGCAACTCAGGCCCAGTGTATAACACAACACAATGTAAGTGGCAGAACGTGGCTGGCTGATATGCAACAAACTAACAGAACTGACATATATCCACTTTGTGACAATTTGAAACACCCTTTTTTTGGGGGGAGACTGCACTGCAACTCAGGCCCAGTGTAAAACACAACACAATGTAAGTGGCAGAACGTGGCTGGCTGATAACGACAAACTAATAGAACTGACGTATATCCACTTTGTGACAATTTGAAATGCCCTTTTTTGGGGGGAGACTGCAGTGCAACTCAGGCCCAGTGTATAACACAACACAATGTAAGTGGCAGAACGTGGCTGACTGATATACAACAAACTACCAGAACTGACGTATTTCCACTTTGTGATAATTTGAATCTCCTTTTTTGGGGGGGAGACTGCACAGCAACTCAGGCCCAGTGTATAACACAACACAATGTAAGTGGCAGAACATGGCTGGCTGATATACGACAAACTAACAGAACTGACGTATATCTACTTTGTGACAATTTTAATCTCCTTTTTTTGGGGGGAGACAGCACCAGAACTCAGGCCCAGTGTGTAACACAACACAATGTAAGTGGCAGAAAGTGGCTGGAAGATATTTGAAAAAATCCAAGGACTGTAGTACAATTTCAATCTCCCTACAATGATCTCAGGACAAGTATGGCAGCAACAAAAAGGACTGCTGCACACAAAAGCGTAGACAAATAAACAAGATAACTCCAGAAAGGATCAACAGGATTTTTGCTTTTAAAAAAGCAGTTGGTTTGCACAGCAGCGTGCAAACAGCAATGCAGCTATCAGGGAGCCTTATAAGGCAGCCTAATAAGCTACAGAGCTGATGCACAAAAAAATAGCCTCCACTGTCCCTGCAAAAAAAGGTGGTGTTGGACAGTGGAAATCGCTACAGCACAAGCGGTTTGGGGGTTAATCTTCCCTCCCTAACTATATCCCTTCTTCTGACGAAGCTTCAGCAACCTCTCCCTATGCTGAGATCGGCAGAAGTAAGATGGCGGTCGGCGTGCACGCCCCTTTATAGCCCCTGTGACGCCGCAGAAAGGAAGCCAATCACTGTCATGCCCTTCTCTAAGATGGTGGGGACCGAGACCTATGTCATCACGCTGCCCACACTCTGAGTCCTCCTTCATTGGCTGAGAAATGGCACTGAACGCGTCATACAAAACACGACTTTGGCGCGAAGATCGCTGACCTCATGGCCGATCCCACGCTAGGATCGGGTCGGGTTTCATGAAACCCGACTTTGCCAAAAGTTGTCGATTTTTTAATTTGTCTGATCCGTTTCGCTCAACCCTAGCAGGGATGTATAGCTCTCTCCTGTGGCCAGAAATCTGAAAACGAAAATAAATAATGATTAGAAATGTTACCAAAAAATGTAAGGGAACCAGTCAGCAGTTATGGGCACCGTAAGATTTTGACACTGCTTTTCAGGCCTTTTCTACAGCATTCGTTAATGGTGTCGATAAGCCCCCAGTCCAACAGTTAAGATAACACTAATAATTCTTTGTATACTTACCTGCGGGGGGGCCATCCAGTCACATGGGTGTTGCAGGTCATTGTCCGACGCATGACATCTTCTTGCCACTCCGCGCTCTGGCTATCATCATGGGTCTACTGCCCAGCCATCCTTAACTGCTGTGTTAAGGGCAGAGCAAAGTAATGCATGGTGCAGGCAAAGGTCAGAGAGGACCACCGCATTGGCACCTCAGTACTTTAATCGATCTGCATCAGGTAACCAAAGTACGCCTGCACATTAGAGCCATAAAGCAAGCAGGGTGGCGGTATAGCAAAAAGATAGGACGCGTCGGAACCGGACCTGCGACACCCATAAGACTGGACAGCACCGTATGGCCCCACAGTTGAGTCTAATCAAAGTTATTTTTCTTTAGTTGCTTATTGGACCTGGCAGTTAAATATTTTATCTTAAATACTTTATTTCGACAGTAGATTAGATACGCCATGAAAGGCGGTGTCTGCATCTTATAGCGGGCAAAAATGATGACAGGTTCCCATTATGCCAGTTTCACATGACACAATATTAACGTTAAGGGAAAAAGCTGTTGTGTCCGGGTGTGTAATACGTGCGGCACACATGTGGCAACCGTGTGCCACATTATTACCACACGGATGGCCACCGGAGAAGAAGAGCTACAGTAAGCGCTGTTCCACAGCGGCAGGTGTTAAAGATGTCTCTCATTCTCACTTGTTTACGGTGATTGCCGCCATAGCCAGGGGTAACAATTAGAGCATCTTCAGCACCTCCTGCCAGCTTACTTTAGGGGTTTTTCACCGTCGAGTATGAATGTCACACGGAGGACATCCATGTTTGCTCTCTGTGTGCACGTGTGCTTGACGGTTTGTGAAAGACAATATAAAAAAATTATAAAAATGCTCACATGGACACACGGTCCCTGAAAACACACTGACATGTGCATACACCCATTCTTTTCAAAGAGTCAACGTGTGTCAGTGTCTCCGGGACATGTGAAAGCTGACATCACACGTACCGTAGACACTGACATGTGAAAGAGGGTTTAGGACATTAAAAAAAAAAATACTTACCGCAAGGTGATGAGCAGCCTTTCCTCAGCAGAGATGGACTTCCTCATCACCGTATTTGCAAAGGTCAGTTCAGGTGCCAAAATTAGTGTTGAGCGATACCTTCCGATATCCGAAAATATCGGTATCGGATTGGATCGGCCGATATCCAAAAAATATCGGATATCGCCAATAACGATACCGGAAACTAATGCAAGTCAATGGGACACAAATATCGGAATTAAAATAAACCCTTTCTTTCCTTGTAGGTTAATTCTACATGAAGGAAAACAACTACCAATAATGTAGAATGTATTGGGGGAGGTGTAGGAGACATTAAAGGCATAGAGGTTTAGCCGAATCAAATGGAATAGCAGGAATTAATTTTTTTTTTAAGATGTTCAGAGTTACAAAGATATTGACTATGTTAAGCTTATTAATATTTTGTCAGATATTTATGTTTCACTACTTTCATGCTCTTCACCTTCTTTTTTACTTCTCCCAAACTTTCTTCTTCATCATCCTCAGCAACAGCATCTTTTTCATCAACTTCTTCTTCACCTTATTCATCTTCTTCTTCTTCACCTTCTTCCTATTATTCTTTTTTTTTACATTCTTCATATTCTTTTTATTCAACTATTATTCTTCTTCATATTCTACTTATTCATCTTCTTCTTCATCATATTCTTATTTGTGACAGGCATTCCTGTAATTGTTATCTATAAAAGTTTGAAGATTACACCTTCCGTTCTGTCTGTCACAAAAGATTTACAACAGTATTTGTCCGCGTTCAGTTTGGCCTGCAGCAGCAGGTTTTTTCAAGGGGCACCACGAGGAGGAACAGACTCACCCCCATACACTGCTTAGTCTTCTTCTGCTTATAATGTAGATAATATCTTTTGCTCTGATTTTTAGTCTTATGCTTAATGTTCTTCTGCTTTTTGTTCTGCAGCTTCTTGTTCTTCTGCTTCTTGGTCTTCTGTCTCTTGTTCTTCTGTATCTTGGTGGTTGTCTTCTTGTTCTTTGTCCTTTTGGTCATCTTCTTCAGGATCATCTTCTTGGTCTTCTTCAGGGCGGTCTTGATGGTTGTAGTTTCCGGAGTCATCGTCTCCGGGGTCGTCGTCTCCGAGGTCGTTGTCTTCTTCGGGGTGGTCTTCAGGGTCGCCATCTTTAGCGTCGTCGTCAGGGAGATCCAGAGTGATTACCAGAAACCATTTCAAAAAGCTTGAACTTGGAAATGTAGCAGAAGGTACAAGAAGGCTGAGGAACTGCCGATAACCAGCTGACGGTACTGGAACCCGGATGGGTAGCCGAAGGTACAAGAGCCAAAGGAACTACTGAGGACCAGCTGATGGTACTGGAACCTGGTTACTAAGCAAGAGGTACCCATGCCAGAAAGCATTACCAAGGACCACCAGACGTTGGTGGAACTCGGATACCAAGAAGGAAGCACCTAAGCCAAAGGCTCTGCCTGGAGCAAGCTTACGGTACTGGAACCAGGATGGGGAGCAGAAGGTACAAGAGCCAAAGACACTGCCGAGAACCAGCTGACGGCACTGGAACCCAGATGGGTAGCAGAAGGTACAAGAGCCAATGGAACTACCGAGGACCAGCTGACGGTACTGGAACCAGTTACTAAGCAGGAGGTACCCGTGCCAGAAAGCACTGCCAAGGACCACCAGACGTTGGTGGAACTCGGATACCGAGAAGGAGGCACCTAAGCCACAGGCTCTGCCTGGACCTAGCTGACGGTACTGGAACCAGGATGGGAAGCAGAAGGTACAAGAGCCAAAGATACTGCCGAGAACCAGCTGACGGTGCTGGAACCCGGATGGGTAGCAGAAGGTACAAGAGCCAATGGAACTACAGAGGACCAGCTGACGGTACTGGAACCCAGTTGCTAAGCAGGAGGTACCCATGCCAGAAAGCACTACTAAGGACCACCAGACGTTGGTGGAACTCGGATACCGAGAAGGAGGCACCTAAGCCACAGGCTCTGCCTGGACCTAGCTGATGGTACTGGAACCAGGATGGGAAGCAGAAGGTCCAAGAGCCAAAGATACTGCCGAGAACCAGCTGACGGTACTGGAACCCGGATGGGTAGCAGAAGGTACAAGAGCCAATGGAACTACAGAGGACCAGCTGACTGTACTGGAACCCAGTTGCTAAGCAGGAGGTACCCATGCCAGAAAGCACTACTAAGGACCACCTGACGTTGGTGGAACTCAGATACCAAGAAGGAGGCACCTAGGCCAAAGGCTCTGCCTGGAACCAGCTGACGGTACTGGAATCCAGGGGGACCTATTCAAGATTGACTTCTAAAGAACCAGCTAATGGTGCTGGAACTCAGATAGTCAGCAGAAGGTCCACATGAAAAAAAAATTGCAAGGCCGCGAGCCGGCCGGAGTTACCGAAAAACCACAGTCCTACAGGGGGAGCTTGTCCTATTGGCACTACGGAACCAGCCTTGATTGCCAGATCCCGCAGCCCACATAGGAAGCACCTAAACTGCAGGCACCATAGAGTCGGCTAACCTGACCGCACCCGACAGGACAACGTATTGGAGGCAAAGTGACCTTGACAATACCCGAAAACAGCTGGCGTGCTGGAACCAGGCTGGGCAGGAGGGAGTACCCGTGCCAAAGACACTGCCGAGCAGCAACTGGCGTTGTTGGAGTCCAGGGATTACAGGAGAAACAAAATGTAGGCAGAGGCCTAATTGGAGCAAGTTTAAAAGCTGTAGTAGTGTGAATGTGGAGGAAGCAGGAGAAATTGCCGCACACACAGCTGGGGATCAGCTGACGTTACTGAACCCCAAAACACTGGAGCATGTGTTGACTGTGCAGACAGCACTTCCGAGCAGCAACTGGTGGTGTTGGAGCCCAGGGATTACAGGAGAAACAGAGTGTAGGCAGAGGCATAATTGGAGCAAGTTTAAAAGCTGTAGTAGTGTGAATGTGGAGGAAGCAGGAGAAATTGCTGCACACACAGCTGGGGATCAGCTGACGTTACTGAACCCCAAAACACTGGAGCATGTGTTGACTGTGCAGACAGCACTTCCGAGCAGCAACTGGTGGTGTTGGAGCCCAGGGATTACAGGAGAAACAGAGTGTAGGCAGAGGCGTAATTGGAGCAAGTTTAAAAGCTGTAGTAGTGTGAATGTGGAGGGAGCAGGAGAAATTGCCGCACACACAGCTGGGGACTAGCTGATGTTACTGAACCCCAAAACACTGGAGCATGTGTTGACTGTGCAGACGGCACTTCCAAGCAGCAACTGGCGGTGTTGGAGCCCAGGGATTACAGCAGAAACAGAGTGTAGGCAGAGGCGTAATTGGAGCAAGTTTAAAAGCTGTAGTAGTGTGAATGTGGAGGGAGCAGGAGAAATTGCCGCACACACAGCTGGGGATAAGCTGACATTACTGAACCGCAAAACACTGGAGCATGTGTTGACTGTACAGATGGCACTTCCGAGCAGCAACTGGCAGTGTTGGAGCCCAGGGTCAATGCTAGAAACAGAGTGTAGGCTGAGGCCTAATTGGAGCAAGTTTAATATCTGTTGTAGTGTGAGCGAGGACAGAGCAGGAGAAATTGCCGGATACACAGCAGGGGAGCAGCTGACGTTACTGAACCCCAATAACACAGGAGCAAGTGTTGACTGTGCAGATGGCACTTCTGAGCAGCAACTGGCAGTGTTGGAGCCCAGAGTCTTGCTAGAAACAGAGTGTAGGCTGAGGCCTAATTGGAGGCAGTTTAATATCTGTTGTAGTATGAGAGTGGACGGAGCAGGAGAAATTGCCGGATACACAGCAGGGGAGCAGCTGGCATTACTGAACCCCTAAAACATTGCAGCAAGTGTTGACTGTGCAGATGGCACTTCTGAGCAGCAACTGGCAGTGTTGGAGCCCAGGGTCAATGCTAGAGACAGAGTGTAGGCTGAGGCCTAATTGGAGCAAGTTTAATATCTGTTGTAGTGTGAGCGTGGATGGAGCAGGAGAAATTGCCGGATACACAGCAGGGGAGCAGCTAATGTTACTGAACCACAATAACACGGCAGCAAGTGTTGACTGTGCAGACTGCACTTCTGAGCAGCAACTGACGGTGTTGGAGCCCAGGGATAACAGTCCAGGTGGTAGAAACATGAACACAACAGGAGACCTGGATACTGTTGCCAACCAATTATTTAATCTGGAAGAGGAGTGGCAAATTCCTGCGAGATCCAGGCCTTGTTCATTTTCAGAAAAGTAAGCCGGTCAACGTTATCGGAGGACAGTCGCATGCGACGGTCTGTTGGTACACCACCTGCGGCACTAAAGACGTGTTCCGATAATACACTAACAGCAGTGCAAGCCAGCACCTCCAATGCATATTGGCTAAGCTCTGGCTATGTATCCAGCTTAGAGACCCAAAACTTGAAGGGGAAGAGCCGTTTGGGAGTACACTGAGAGGGCAAGACATATAGTCTGTCACCATCTGACGGAAACGTTGCCTCCTGCTGACTGGAGACGTCTGTGATGGTGAAGACATTTGTGGCGGGCACTGTTATGATCTGGTGGCCCAACAGCAGCATGAGACGTACTCTGGAGAAGGTGGTACCTGTACTGACCGCAGACCCTGAACCTAACACCGCAACTAGAAGTAGTAGTGTGGAATGTACCTAGCGCTCCCTGGACATCTCGACACAGCCGGAGGACTAATTACCCCTAAAGATAGAAAAGGGAAAACTATCTTGCCTCAGAGAAAATTCCCAAAGGATAGGCAGCCCCCCACAAATATTGACTGTGAGAGGAGAGGGAAAAAACATACACAGACTGAAATCAGAATTTAGCAAAGGAGGCCACTTCTAGCTAAATAGAAAGGATAGGACAGAGTACTATGCGGTCAGTATTAAAACACTAGAAAATATCCACCACAGAAAATACAAAAACTCCACAGCTAACTAAAGATATGGAGGGTATATCTGCATCTCCAGAGATACCAGCTTGGCTAAACAAATCCTTATACAGACCAAGCTGGACAAGACAAAAAAAACATGGAAAAGAACTGAACAATAAGGCCACAGCATGTGGACAGCAAAAAATCAAGGCCAGAACTTATCTTTGTTGAAAAGAACTGCAAAGCAGGAGAGACCAGGCAGAGATGTGAATCCTCCAGGAACAATGGACAACTGGCACTGACTAAAGGGTGAAGCAAGACTAAATAGCCCAGTCAGATTTGCAAAAAGTGAACACATCTGACAAATGCTGCGACTCAGAGACAGCAGCGCTACCACTTACAACCACCGGGGGGAGCCCAAGAGCAGGATTCACAACAGGGCACACAAAACTGTGCCACATTTGGGCTATACTGGTCTTGCCTTGTGCTGAGGCACTGCTTCTGCTCCCTCTTTGTGCAGAGCTTCCTCCACTGCCTCGACGCACTGAGCTGCTTTGTAAAGCACTAGCAGGAATGCTCTCGGTTGGAATGGAGAACATGATGGAATGCACCAGTGTGTCTTGGTACTCCCGCATTTTATGCTTCCGGTTCAACAGTGTTATGAGGCTTTGTAAGTTGTCCCGGTAGCGAGGATCTAGGAGAGTGTACACCCAATAATCAGCTGTGTTAAGAATGTGGGCGATGCGGTGGTCGTTTCTCAGGCACTGCAGCATGAAATCAACCAAGTGCTGCAGACTGCCACCTGGCCAAGAAACGCTGTCCCCTGCTTGAGGCATGATCTCTGCCTGCTCTGCATCACCCCACCCTCGCTCTACATACTGACTACTAGAGCATTGTGTAACTCCCTCCTCTGGACAGATGTCTTCCTCCTCCATTGACTCCTCCTCATCCTCCTCACAAAGTGTCCCCTGCCTAGGCCTTTGTGAGGAACCACGTTGCACAGACTGTCCAGAAGCAGATGGCATTTGTGACTCCTCATCCTCCACCTCTTCCACATCCTCCTCCCTTAGCGCTTGCAGTGTTTCTTCAAGCAGGCAGATAAGGGGGACAGTCATGCTGACTAGTGCATCATCTGCACTCGCCATCCACATGAAATCATCGAAGGAATGCAAAACCTCGCAGATGTCCTTCATAGTGTCCCACTCAGTGGTGGTGAAGTCTGAACGGCGCGCAGTGCGACTTTTTTGCGCCTGATGCAGCTGGTACTCTATTACTGCTGCCTGCTGCTCACACAACCGCTCCAACATATGTAAGGTTGAATTCCACCTGGTGGGTAGGTCACATATGATGCGATGTTCCGGAAGGCAGAATCGGCGCTGCAGAGCTGCAATGCGCGATCTTGCCATGCTAGAACGCCACAAGTGAGCGCACTCTAGGCAGACCTTGTGCAGCAGTGCATCAAGATCTGGATAGTCCCTCAAAAAACTCTGCACGATCAAGTTGAGCACATGTGCCAGACATGGGATATGAGTGAGGTTGCCTAGGCCCGCGCTGTGTGGCTTCGATTCCCCAAAGAAATTAATTTCAATATGGCCTGTTGACGTTTGGCCACGGCTGTGCTCATATCGGTCGTAACAGGTAAGCTTTCACGGGTCCAGGTGGAGGTAGACTGTGACGGCTCCTGCAGCGCTGATTCAGAGGAACTGGAGTATGAGGAGGAGTCAATGTGTACAGAATAGATTCCTGCAATCCTTGGAGTTGGCAGAATATGTACAGCGCCACTCTCAAGATCTGTACCCGGCTCCACAACATTTACCCAATGGGCAGTGAAGGAAAGGTATCGTCCCTGTCCATGGTTACTGGTCCACGCATCGGTGGTCAGGTGGACCTTGCTACTAAGGGTACTGTCACACAGTGGCACTGGTCGCTACGACGGTACGATCCGTGACGTTCCAGCGATATCCATACGATATCGCAGTGTCTGACACGCTACTGCGATCAGGGACCCTGCTGAGAATCGTACGTCGTAGCAGATCGTTTGGAACTTTCTTTCGTCGCTGGATCTCCCGCTGTCATCGCTGGATCGTTGTGTGTGACAGCGATCCAGCGATGCGTTCGCTTGTAACCAGGGTAAACATCGGGTTACTAAGCGCAGGGCCGCGCTTAGTAACCAGATGTTTACCGTGGTTACCAGCGTAAAAGTAAAAAAAAAAAAAACGTACATACTCACATTCCGGTGTCCTTCAGGTCCCTTGCCGTCTGCTTCCCGCTCTGACTGACTGCCGGCCGGAAAGTGAGAGCAGATCACAGCGGCGACGTCACCGCTGTGATCTGCTTTCACTTTACGGCGGCACAGTCAGTGCGGGAAGCAGATGGCAAGGGACCTGACGGACACCGGAATGTGAGTATGCATGTTTTTTTTTTTTTTACTTTTACGCTGGTAACCACGGTAAACATCGGGTTACTAAGCGCGGCCCTGCGCTTAGTAACCCGATGTTTACCCTGGTTACAAGCGAACGCATCGCTGGATCGCTGTCACACACAACGATCCAGCGATGACAGCGGGAGATCCAGCGACGAAAGAAAGTTCCAAACGATCTGCTACGACGTACGATTCTCAGCAGGGTCCCTGATCGCAGTATAACATTTCCTCCCAGAACCTTTCCCCCACAGATATGACACTTCTTCAGAAGGGCTTAACCTTTTGTCCAGTTCCACATTTTGACTCATTTCAGGTGGATCAGGAACTACATAGATTTTTTAGAACTTTGAGACTCAAAGTACATTTCTCGACTATACCATTTGAGACTACTACGGAAGTGACTAGGCCATCTGGCTTTTCATTAAAATCTCTGGACTTACGAATTCCCAGTTCTTTTCAACCTCCTAAGTCTTATCATCCTGTGGAGACCTTTATTGAGGTTGTAAATAGAGACGTCAAAGAAATTTTGGGATCCATAGATAAAGGTCTTGTCAAGGTCAAAAATAACTTATCTAAGGAAGAATATAGATCACTGATGGACTTAAAGAATAACAGAAATTTAATTATAAAACCTGCTGATAAAGGAGGAGCAATCGTGGTATTAGATCGAACTTATTATGTTAATGAGATTCTGTCGCAGTTGAGTGATACTGATACTTATATGCCTGTGTCTAATAATCCAACTTTTGATATTGGAAGGGAGATTAGAAGTCTGGTGTCACATTATCTATCATTAGGGGTCATTGATCAAAAACTGGGGGAGTTCCTTATTAATAATCATCCTGTTATCCCAGTACTATACACATTGCCGAAGATTCATAAAAACTTGCTTAGACCCCCCGGGAGACCCATAGTGGCTTCCACTAACTCGATATTATCACCACTTGCGATAACGTTAGAAAAGATTCTATCACCACTTGTGCCTTTCATGAGATCGTATTTGAAAGATACCACTCATTTCTTACAATTACTTAGAAGTTTGGGTTCCTTACCTCCTGGCAGCATACTGGTTACCATGGATGTATCCAGTTTATACACCAACATTGATCATCAGGAAGGTCTTCAGTCAGTTATCAAATATGTCACTACACATGCTAAATTCTCTGAAAATCAGTTACAGTTTTGTATTGATGCATTAACTATTATTCTCACTAAAAACTATTTCCTGTTTGAAGACCAATTTTATGTTCAAAAGAAAGGCACGGCTATGGGGTCAAATGTTGCGCCCCCATTTGCGAATATATTCATGGACTTCTATGAGACATCGTATGTATACTGTCATCCATTATTTTCATCAAATGTTTTATTTTGGAGACGTTTTATTGACAATGTATTTTTCATTTGGACTGGTGATGAAACAACCCTTCAAAGCTTTCACGCGGACTTAAATTCATGTACATCTAATATTACCTTTTCCTTACAGTACAATGATCAATCTATTAATTTTTTAGACACTCTTGTGATCATACGGGCAGATGGTACAGTCGACACTGACCTATATGTGAAGTCCACGGACAAAAATAGTTTACTTTTATATAGTAGCAACCATCCACGTCATGTAAAGAAAGCACTACCCAAATCTCAACATGATAGGGTTAGGAGAATTGTCTCCGATCCAATACAACGTACCACCAGACATATTGAAATGGATAAGAAATTTCAGGACAGGGGCTATCCTTCAACCTTGGGTGACAATACTGTTGAAATAGATTCTAATAGACGTAGGGTGACATCTAAGCATCCTAGAATAGCCTTTGTCAGTGTCTTTCATCCGTTTAAGCAACGCATTCAACAATGTATATTGAAACATTGGAACATCTTACAAAACTCGTATCCTACCATTCCCGAATTTAACACCAGACCTATTTTTTGTGATAAGAGATCCAACAATCTGAGGAATTTTTTAGTAAGGGCCGATGTGGGCTCTTCTAGATCTTTGGCGAAACAGAGGGTTTTTAGCACCCCACGTAATGGGACATTTCCTTGTTTGGGATGCCTACAGTACTCTAATGTGATGAAGGGGGATTCATTTACTCACCCACGATCTGGACAAAGATTTCCTATAAAAGGACATTTTACGTGTGATTCATCATTCGTTATATATTTGATTAAGTGTCCATGCGGTCTCAGACATGTGGGTGAAACCACCCAACATATCCGAGACCGTATCTCCCAGCACAAATCTACAATTCGATGTAGGCGTACTCTTCTCCCGGTTCCTGCTCATTTTGCCCAAAATAATCATACAATTGCCCAACTCAGATATCAGGTTATTGATTGGATACCCCCTATGAGAAGGGGTGGTAATAGAATAGAAAAATTAAAGGTACGGGAATCTTACTGGATTCATAAACTACAAACTCTTTCTCCATTTGGTCTCAATAGGGAATATGAGGTTATGCATTAGGTGACTTGATCCACATAGACCCGATACTATCCATCCCTATTCTTTATTTCAGTCATGGTCCTTCATAACATTCATTATATACTACAGAAATATAGATATGGTATATTTATCATTATTGTATTATTTTCATTGTTCTATCTTAAATATAATTGAGTATTGTGCACGCCATAATGTAAGTGGCAGATATAACAACATTTTTCTTATTGTGTTTCTTGTTTTTCCTTTTTCCCACAGACAGGCGCTGATCCTCGCTGATTTAGTAAATGGGAGAGTCACATGATCTGCCGGGTTACTCGGCTTTTTTCGGCGGCACTCGGCTCCTTTCGGCATATTAGCCGCGCACGCGCACTTCACACTGTCACCCGGAAGTACTCACGTAACCGGCCCAATTAGGGCTGTATAAGAGGACGCATGTTTTAGCGTCCTGACACCGCACTCCGGACCTCTGCAAGCACCCGAATCCATGGTTTAGGGTAAGATCACGCTTTTTATTTGATGTATGTTAGCATCGAGGACTTTATTTGGTGATACCATATTCCGGATCTTTCTAGCTATATACTTTATCGCCTTTTAGCAACACGATATTATCTAGCGCTAAGAATCACATTTCTCTTGTAATGTTATCGGGTATCTGCAGTATGACGGACTTCACTTTGGTTATTTTCTAATTCACCCTCCGGTTTTTTGGCAGTGTCAGATTGGGCTCTTAATTTCTTGACACTTATTATTTTTTGCAGCTGCCTGAAGATGGAATAACATTATTATTTTTTCATTTATTTTTTCTACATATAAAAACTTCTGTGATATTTACCATATTCTTTTAGGTGACTTGTTTTTGTCAGTAATCATCTGTGTTCTCTATATGTATGATAGCGTCTTGTATCTATGAATTACTGAATTATTGTTACTTACCTCAAGTTTTGCTATACAATTATGTATGTATATACTTTATTTACTTTAATTTTGTGATGTATGGAACATGAACCTATGTTATTTTACTTTATATTTAGGTATCTCTTGATAAAGGCTTATGATATAGCCGAAACGTTGAATTTTGATACCCACATCATATACCTCAATGGTCCTTTACTGTGCGATATTGTTTTGAATATGGAAAGAAAATAAAAGATTCCAAATAAAATTATTTCATCTTTGCTTGAAACCACAGTGTGCCAGATTTTTTCATAAGACTTTTCATATTTTTCTTGAGCACCTGTTATTATTAAAAAACAGTGAGCCACTCCTTTATTTACTCTGGATCGGGTTACTAAGCGCGGCCCTGCGCTTAGTAACCCGATGTTTACCCTGGTTACCCGGGACCTCGGCATCGTTGGTCGCTGGAGAGCTGTCTGTGTGACAGCTCTCCAGCGACCACACAACGACTTTCCAACGATCACGGCCAGGTCGTATCGCTGGTCGTGATCGTTGGAAAGTTGCAGAGTGTGACAGTACCCTAACGGTGTTTAGTAGCACATGTTTAATTTTTCCCTCCATATGCTTTTGCAGGGCAGGGACGGCTTGCCTGCTGAAATAAAAGTGGCTGGGCACGTTGTATTGTGGGACTGCCAATGCCATGAAATTACGGAAAGTGTCAGTCTCCACCAGCCTGAGTGAGAGCATTTCAAGGGACAGTAGTTTTGCAATGCCAGCATTCAGAGCCTGTGCTCGGGGGTGGTTTGCCGAGTATGGGCGCCTTTTCTCCCTTGCCTGTGCTACTGATGGTTGTAGACTGGCCTGGGAGTGTGAGGACGACAGGGAACGTGGTGCTGTGGGTGGAATGACACTGTGCCTCTGTACAACAGTGCCAGAGGTTCTTCCATGGCGAACCTGTGAGGAAGCCGAACCAGCTGTGTGTGAGCTGGAGGAAGAGGCTACAACACGAGCTGAAGAGGTGGTAGGTGGCGCTGTAGGTTGGCCTAGGTCTTCAGTGTGTCTTTGTAACTCCACCACGTGCTTGGTCTGTGCACGTTTCCACATATTGGTGGTATTGAGGTTGCTGACACTTTTCCCTCTTTTCACTTTCTGATTACACAGCTTGCATTTGACAAAGCAAATGTCATCTGCAACTGTGTCAAAAAAGGACCAAGCATTGCAAGTCTTGGGAGCGCCCGTTTTGGGTTTTGGAAGATGCATGCTCCTAATGGGTGCCAAAGTGGAGGATACAGGCAACCGAGTCTGCCCCCTCCCTCTCCCTCCTTTTTTGGCCGTTCGGGGAATCTCTTTCTCAGAGCTGCTCCCACCACCTTCCTGTACCTCACGTCATGATGGGTCAAGGACCTCATCATCTACACTACCCTCTTCCAACGACTGCTTCTCCTGGGTAGTCTCGACAGCACAGTATGCACCAGAAATTGGCACCTGAGTCTCATCATCAGATGCGTACTGAGGTGTGCTGACCATAGGCAATGGCCCACCCGCCTCTTCAGATTCAGAGAGGCAAAGCTGTTGCGCATCACTGCATACTACCTCTTCTTCAAATTCTTGAATGCTCCTTGGCTGGCCCCCTCTTACCAAGCCAACAGATTCAGAGAACAGAAGTAGAGATGGCTCCTGTCCAGGGCTCTCTGACTGCCTGGGCAATTTGGCAGGTGGTGAAGAGACAGATGGGTGCTCTTCAGTGCTCTGGAACTGAGAGGATCTGAAACTAATTGAAGTCGATGCATTAGCTGCCATCCATCCGACAACGACTTCAACTTGTTCGTCCCGCAGCAGTGGGGTACAGCAAGCTCCTACAAAGCTGCGCATAAAGGACTGTTCCCTGGTAAAACTGGGGGATGCTGAGTCACTGGTGCCCGCAGCAGGCACAGAATCCCCACGTCCTCTCTCTGCAGAAACTCCACGCCCACGACCACGTGCCTTACTCCCTGCCTTCTTCATCTTGGTAGACTGATAAAGATAGGCAGAAAAGTACTAAGGGCGTAGTGTGCTTATTCCTGAACAGCTGCTATCAGGTATAAGAAACACTAATAAAGTGTAGACTTTAATATGAGCTAATGTGGCCTACACAACTGTAAAGTGGAGTGTTTGGTGAACTTTATTAACTTTTTTTGTTTTTCACAAAAAGACACTGGATGTGCCCAAAGATGTAAAACCGATAGTATCATAAACTTTTTGCAGCAATTACAATGCAGGAAGGTAACCTGCAATGCAATAGATGAGGCTCCAAAAATAGGCTAATACTAATCTGGCTGGGGCTGCAGGGCACAAGCCAGCAGAAAAGCTCCTCTATCTACTTCTATATAGTGTTTGCAATCAATCTAGCTGGATACGAATGGAACCACACTAATAGGAGAAATCAGGAAAAATGAGCAGCACTAATGCAAAAAAGGACAATGTATGAGGCAATGACGCAAACTGAGCGGACTACAACCGGAGGTGGCTGCAAAAAACACTACAGCGTGAGCTGCACTCACACACAGAGACCTCGCAGACAGCCATGAACAGCGCTGCAAGGCAAAAGAAAGCTTCTCACACAGCGGTTGCTAAAGTAGCCTGGGTAAAGCACAATAAAGCAAATCGCTAGCTCAAACTGTCCCTCAGAGTCAGATCAGCAGCGTCCTGTCCCTAAGTAAATTCACAGCAAACTGAACCCAAAATGGCGGCAGCGGCTTTCATAGTGCATCATGACAACATTTCAGCAGCCAATCACAGACATGCCATTAGTTAACATGTCTAACATGCATAACAGGATGTGCCCACACTTCTTAGGATTCCTCATTGGCAGAATAAAATCAAACTGGCTCATTGCATTATGGGAACTTCCGATACCAGTATTCGATATTCTAAAAGTATCGGCACTCAGCATCAGAACTCCGATACCGCGAATATCGGTTGATACCCGATATTTCAGTATCGAAATGCTCAACACTATTTATGATGCTATTAAGGACTTATAATGAATTATGGTGACACAGACAGGGGCTAAGGCTACCTTCACACTAGTGTCTAGTGTTTTGCCTACGTCGCAATGCGTCGTTTAGGAGAAAAAATGCATCCTGCAAAGTTGTCTGCAGGATGCGTTTTTTCCCCATAGACTTACATCAGCGACGCATTGCGACCTATGGCCACACGTCGCATCCATCGTGCGACGGATGCGTCGTGTTTTGGCGGACCGTCGACACAAAAAAAGTTCAATGTAACTTTTTTTGCGCATCGAGTCCGCCATTTTCGACCGCGCATGCGGCCGAAACTCCGCCCCCTCCTCCCCGGACATAACAATGGGGCAGCGGATGCATTGTAAAACTGCATCCGCTGCCCACGTTGTGCTACTTTAACACACTGTCCGTCGGTACATCGGGCCGACGGTTTGTGACGGCCCGTACCGACGGACTAGTGTGAAAGTAGCCTAAGGCTATATGCACACGTTGAAGATTTGCAGGACAAAATTCTGCTGCATATCCTAATGTAGAAAATCTTATAAAATGCGCACTCAACGATTTAATGCCTGGTGCTGGCTGGATTGGGATCAGGATCTGTTCCTCAGAGCATATGGTTAACAGCCACACTCATAAAGGTTGTTTCAAAATATATGCTTTATTCTTCTGCAAAAAGTTAACCACAGTGGTAAATAACAATACAGTGAAGAAAAGAAAAATATTTTTTAAAGCAATTTCTTTATAACATTTGACCTGAGCCCGGGTCTTTCTCAAACTCTCAAGTGTAAGCAGAGGTGGAGATGGACCGATACCTTGTAAATTGCATAAATCTTTAACCTCTTCACCCCCGGAGCTTTTTCCGTTTTTTCGTTTTCGTTTTTCGCTCCCCTCCTTCCCAAAGCCATAACTTTTTTATTTTTCCGTCAATATGGCCATGTGAGGGCTTATTTTTTGCGGGACGAGATGTAATTTTGAACGATACCATTGGTTTTACCATGCCGTGTAACAGAAAACGGGAAAAAAATTCCAAGTGTGATGAAATTGCAAAAAAAGTGCAATCTCACACTTGTTTTTTGTTTGGCTTTTTTGCTAGGTTCACCAAATGCTAAAACTAACCTGCCATTTTGATTCTCCAGGTCATTACGAGTTCATAGACACCTAACATGTCTAGGTTATTTTTATCTAAGTGGTGAAAAAAAATTCCAAAGTTTGCTAAAGAAAAAAAAAATGCGCGATTTTTCGATACCCGTAGCGTCTCCAATTTTCGTGATCTGGGGTCAGGTGAGGGCTTATTTTTTGCGTTCCAAGCTGACATTTTTAATGATACCATTTTGGTGCAGATACGTTCTTTTAATCGCCCGTTATTGCATTTTAATGCAATGTTGCGGCGACCAAAAAAACGTAATTTTGGCGTTTTGATTTTTTTTCTCGCCACGCCATTTAGCGGTCAGGTTAATCCTTTGTTTTTATTGATAGATCAGGCGATTCTGAACGTGACGATACCAAATATATGTAGGTTTGATTTTTTTTTTTAATTATTTTATTTTGATTGGGGCGAAAGGGGGTGATTTGAACTTTTATATATTTTTTATTTTTTATATATTTTTAAAAATTTTTTGGCATGCTTAAATAGCCTCCATAGGAGGCTAGAAGCATGCATAACTCGATCGCCTCTGCTACATAGAGGTGAAGTACAGATCACCTCTATGTAGCAGAAATACAGGTGTACTTTGAACGCCGACCACAGGGTGGCGCTCAAAGCAATCGGCCATCAACAACCATAGAGGTCTCAAGGAGACCTCTGGTTGTTATGGCAATGCACCGATGACCCCCGATCATGTGACGGGGGTCAGCGGTGCGAGCACCTCCGGCCGCGCGGCCGGGAGAGCTAGTTAAATGCGGCTGTCAGCGCTTGACGGCGACATTTAACTAGTTAATGGGCGGGGGCGGATCGCAATTCCGCTCGCACTCATTGCGCGCACATGTCAGCTGTACAAAACAGCTGACATGTCGCGGCTTTGAGGTGTGCTCACCACCGGAGCCCACCTCAAAGCAGGGGAACTGCCAGCTGACGTACTATTCCGTCAGCTGGCAGAAAGGGGTTAATTAGGCAGACATTCATATTTAATATATTGGTGGTAGTGGCCAGCCTGGTGGCATCAATGGAGACAGTGACATCAGGCCATTTCTGTGGTATGGGGAGCGTCCACTGTGGTGGAGGCTCCCCATACCACAATATATACAGTGTACTCACTTATTATGTATATCACCATCCTCAGTTACATAGTTTCCTCTTTTATTATGTATAACACCGTCCTTTATTACATACCATCAGTAACGTAGCTACCGGGGGGGCAGAGGGGGCCATCGCCCTGGGCCCGGTGCTCTGAGGGGGCCCACGCGGAGCTACGCTACTGCGGCAGTTACCTTCTGCGGCAGAGCAGGAAGAATCGATCTCCCTGCTCTGCTGCCGGCCGCTGTGGGGCCCCTGAGCAGGCGGGTGGGGCCGGTGCCAGCAGTGGGCCCCTCGCCTGTCATTGCAGAGTCAGCTGTACCGGCATTTAGCCGATACAGCTGACCGCAATGATGAGGGAAGGAGCGCTGCGTTGCCTGTCTGACGTCGGCGACGCTGACAGGGGCGAGATGACGTCACTACCCGGCGCCCGCTGTCAGGAGACAAGCGGGAGCTCAGAGCAGCGCAGGAAAAAGGAAGAAGAGAGGTGAGTATTTATTTATTTTTTTAAGGGGTGCTGCCTTATAATGCAGGATCTGCCTATGGGGGTCTACCTAATCCTACAGGGTCTGCCTGTGGGGGGTCTGCCTTATACTACAGGGTCTGCCTATGGGGGGTCTGCCTAATACTACAGGGTCTGCCTGTGGGGGTCTGCCTTATACTACAGGATCTGCCTGTGGGGGGGTCTGCCTACAGGGTCTGCCTATGGGGAGTCTGCCTAATGCTACAGGGTCTGCCTATGGGGGGTCTGCCTAATACTCTACCAGGTAAGTAAGAAGAAAATCCAGAGTGCCTACAGGGTTAAATCTTAGAAAAGAGATGATGTTGCACTATTAATATCTTATTATTGTTTTTGCATTTTGTGTTTTGTTTTTTTTTTCTTCTCTTTCAGGTTGGTAATTACACTTAGCTGTGCGGTATTCTTGAAATGTGCACATAAATTGTGTTTAATGATTTTGGTGTTTTTTAACTATCTTAAGGTCACATGTTCTAGATATCCAATGGGATTTGTTAAGGCAGAGTTAATTATTTTCATTGCTATTCACCTGTTAAATTTGTTTTTATATGACTTGCTGGGCTATTCAAGTTTATGCTGTGGACAAAGTGCACCATGCGTGCTCGAAACGCGTTTAGCTAACTTATGGCTTCTTTTCTGGAATAGTTGTGCAGCTATTTGTAAGCAGCTTTTTCCGAATTTTAAATATGTGGAAATAAATTTGATGACTTTTTACTCCGGAGCTGGATTTTCTTCTTACTTACCTGGCAGAGGACGTTGGGCGGTGGCGTTTTCCTTGCTCGGATGTTTCTGTGGACTTTCATGGATTTGCTGATTGGGGTGAGCTGAAATACAACTTTTTTTACTGTCTGCCTTATACTACAGGGTCTGCCTATGAAGGTCTGCCTAATGCTACAGGGTCTGCGTATGTGGGGTCTGCCTAATACTACAGGGTCTGCCTAATACTACAGGGTCTGCCTATTGGGGGTCTGCCTTATACTACAGGGTCTGCCTATGGGGGGTCTGCCTTATACTACAGGGTCTGCCTATGGGGGTTGCTGTCTTATACTACAGGATCTGCCTATGGGGGTACTGTCTTATACTACAGGGTGTGCTTATAGGGGTGCTGCCTTACAGTACAGGGTCTGCCTATGGGGGTTCTGCCTTATAGTACAGGGTCTGCCTATGGGGGTGCTGCCTTATAGTACAGGGTCTGCTTATGGGGGTGCTGCCTTATAGTACAGGGTCTGCCTATGGGGGTGCTGCCTTATAGTACAGTGCCTGCCTATGGGGGTGCTACCTTATACTACAGGGTCTGCCTATAGGGGTGCTGCTTTATACTACAGGGTCTGCCTGTGGGGTGCTACCTTATACGTAATGGTCTGCCTATGGGGTGCTGTTGTGAAATTGGATTTTGGGCTCCCCCGGTGGCCACTGGTGGAATTGAACTGGTGTGCATCTTCCCCTCTGTTCACCTGTTTCCATCAGGATGTGGGAGTCGCTATTTAACCTTGCTCCTCTGTCACTTCCATGCCGGTCAACATTGTAATCAGAAGCCTTTCTGTGCATGTTCCTGCTGCTAGACTACTACCAGCTAAGTTGGACTTTAGTCCTCGTTTGTTTTTGCATTTTGTTCTAGTTCACAGCTGTAGTTTCGTTTCAGTGTCTGGAAAGCTCTTGTGATCTGAAATTGCCACTCTGATGTTATGAGTTAATACTAGAGTCTTAAAGTAATTTCAGGATGGTATTTTGATAGGGTTTTCAGCTGACCATGAAAGTGCCCTTTCTGTCTTCCTGCTATCTAGTAAGCGGACCTCAATTTTGCTAAACCTATTTTCATACTACGTTTGTCATTTCATCTAAAATCACCGCCAATATATGTGGGGGCCTCTGTCTGCCTATCGGGGAAATTTCTCTAGAGGTGAGCCAGGACTATATTTTCCTCTGCCAGGATTAGTTAGTCCTCCGGCCGGCGCTGGGCGTCTAGGGATAAAAAAACGTAGGCAACGCTACCCGGCTACTGTTAGTTGTGCGGCAGGTTTAGTTCATGGTCAGTTTAGTTTCCATCCTTCCAAGAGCTAGTACTTATGTTTGCGGGGCTATGTTCTCTTGCCATTGAGAACCATAACAGTTTGACCGGCCAAAAAAGGGTTAAATTAATTGACAGAGAAAGGAGAGAAAAGAGAAGTCTGCTGAAGATTTTTTTTTTTTCCCTTCCCTTCAGTTCTGAGTGTGCTTGTAATTGAATCTCTTGCAAGTCTGCCTATATTGCAGCCTTTCTCTCTCTCTCTCTCCTTCTAATCCTGGAATGGCTCTGTGTTCACCTGTTTAAAATGGATATTCAGAGTTTAGCTGCAGGTTTGAATAATCTCACCACGAAAGTTCAAAATTTACAAGATTTTGTTGTTCATGTTCCTATGTCTGAACCTAGAATTCCTTTGCCTGAATTTTTCTCGGGGAATAGATCTTGCTTTCAAAATTTCAAAAATAATTGCAAGTTGTTTTTGTCCCTGAAATCTCGCTCTGCTGGAGATCCTGCTCAGCAGGTCAGGATTGTGATTTCCTTGCTCCGGGGCGACCCTCAGGATTGGGCTTTTGCATTGGCTCCAGGGGATCCTGCGTTGCTCAATGTGGATGCGTTTTTTCTGGCCTTGGGGTTGCTTTATGAGGAACCTCAGTTAGAGCTTCAGGCGGAAAAGGCCTTGATGTCCCTATCTCAGGGGCAAGACGAAGCTGAAATATACTGCCAGAAATTCCGTAAATGGGCTGTGCTTACTCAGTGGAATGAGTGCGCCCTGGCGGCGAATTTCAGAGAGGGTCTCTCTGATGCCATTAAGGATGTTATGGTGGGGTTCCCTGTGCCTGCGGGTCTGAATGAGTCCATGACAATGGCTATCCAGATCGATAGGCGTCTGCGGGAGCGCAAACCTGTGCACCATTTGGCGGTGTCTACTGAGAAGACGCCAGAGAATATGCAATGTGATAGAATTCTGTCCAGAAGTGAACGGCAGAATTTAAGACGAAAAAATGGGTTGTGCTTCTATTGCGGTGATTCAACTCATGTTATATCAGCATGCTCTAAGCGTACTAAGAAGCTTGATAAGTCTGTTTCAATTGGCACTTTACAGTCTAAGTTTATTCTATCTGTGACCCCGATTTGTTCTTTATCATCTATTACCGCGGATGCCTATGTCGACTCTGGCGCCGCTTTGAGTCTTATGGATTGGTCCTTTGCCAAATGCTGTGGGTATGATTTGGAGCCTCTTGAAACTCCTATACCCCTGAAGGGGATTGACTCCACCCCATTGGCTAGTAATAAACCACAATACTGGACACAAGTAACTATGCGGATTAATCCGGATCATCAGGAGATTATTCGCTTTCTTGTGCTGTATAACCTACATGATGTGTTGGTGCTTGGATTGCCATGGCTGCAATCTCATAACCCAGTCCTTGACTGGAAAGCTATGTCTGTGTTAAGCTGGGGATGTAAGGGGACGCATGGGGACGTACCTGTGGTTTCCATTTCATCATCTATTCCCTCTGAGATTCCTGAATTCTTGACTGAATATCGTGACGTTTTTGAAGAACCTAAGCTTGGTTCATTACCTCCGCACCGGGAGTGCGATTGTGCCATAGATTTGATTCCGGGTAGTAAATACCCTAAGGGTCGTTTATTTAATCTGTCTGTGCCTGAACATGCTGCTATGCGAGAATATATAAAGGAGTCCTTGGAAAAGGGACATATTCGTCCTTCGTCATCTCCCTTAGGAGCCGGTTTTTTCTTTGTGGCTAAGAAAGATGGCTCTTTAAGACCGTGTATTGATTATCGGCTTTTGAATAAAATCACGGTTAAATATCAATATCCGTTGCCACTGCTGACTGATTTGTTTGCTCGCATAAAGGGGGCCAAGTGGTTCTCTAAGATAGATCTCCGTGGGGCGTATAATTTGGTGCGAATTAAGCAGGGGGATGAGTGGAAGACCGCATTTAATACGCCCGAGGGCCACTTTGAGTATTTGGTGATGCCTTTTGGTCTTTCAAATGCCCCTTCAGTCTTTCAGTCCTTTATGCATGACATTTTCCGTGATTATTTGGATAAATTTATGATTGTGTATCTGGATGATATTTTGATTTTTTCGGATGACTGGGACTCTCATGTCCAGCAGGTCAGGAGGGTTTTTCAGGTTTTGCGGTCTAATTCCTTGTGTGTGAAGGGTTCTAAGTGCGTTTTTGGGGTACAAAAGATTTCCTTTTTGGGATATATTTTTTCCCCCTCTTCCATCGAGATGGATCCTGTCAAGGTTCAGGCTATTTGTGATTGGACGCAACCCTCTTCTCTTAAGAGTCTTCAGAAATTTTTGGGCTTTGCTAACTTTTATCGTCGATTTATTGCTGGTTTTTCTGATGTTGTTAAACCATTGACTGATTTGACTAAGAAGGGTGCTGATGTTGCTGATTGGTCCCCTGCTGCTGTGGAGGCCTTTCGGGAGCTTAAGCGCCGCTTTTCTTCCGCCCCTGTGTTGCGTCAGCCTGATGTTGCTCTTCCTTTTCAGGTTGAGGTCGACGCTTCTGAAATCGGAGCTGGGGCAGTTTTGTCGCAGAGAAGTTCCGATTGTTCCGTGATGAGACCTTGTGCCTTTTTCTCGCGTAAATTTTCGCCCGCCGAGCGGAATTATGATGTTGGGAATCGGGAGCTTTTGGCCATGAAGTGGGCTTTTGAGGAGTGGCGTCATTGGCTTGAGGGGGCTAGACATCAGGTGGTGGTATTGACTGACCACAAAAATCTAATTTATCTTGAGTCCGCCAGACGCCTGAATCCTAGACAGGCGCGCTGGTCGTTGTTTTTCTCTCGGTTTAATTTTGTGGTGTCCTACCTGCCGGGTTCTAAGAATGTTAAGGCGGATGCCCTTTCTAGGAGTTTTGAGCCTGACTCCCCTGGTAACTCTGAACCTACAGGTATCCTTAAGGATGGAGTGATATTGTCTGCCGTTTCTCCAGACCTGCGGCGGGCCTTGCAGGAGTTTCAGGCGGATAGACCTGATCGTTGCCCACCTGGTAGACTGTTTGTTCCTGATGATTGGACCAGTAAAGTCATTTCTGAGGTTCATTCTTCTGCGTTGACAGGTCATCCTGGAATCTTTGGTACCAGGGATTTGGTGGCAAGGTCCTTCTGGTGGCCTTCCCTGTCTCGAGATGTGCGAGGCTTTGTGCAGTCTTGTGACGTTTGTGCTCGGGCCAAGCCTTGTTGTTCTCGGGCTAGTGGATTGTTGTTGCCCTTGCCTATCCCGAAGAGGCCCTGGACGCACATCTCTATGGATTTTATTTCGGATCTTCCTGTTTCTCAGAAGATGTCTGTCATCTGGGTGGTGTGTGACCGTTTCTCTAAGATGGTCCATTTGGTTCCCCTGCCTAAGTTGCCTTCTTCTTCCGAGTTGGTTCCTCTGTTTTTTCAAAATGTGGTCCGTTTGCATGGTATTCCGGAGAATATCGTTTCTGACAGAGGAACCCAATTCGTGTCTAGATTTTGGCGAGCATTCTGTGCTAGGATGGGCATAGATTTGTCTTTCTCGTCTGCTTTCCATCCTCAGACTAATGGCCAGACCGAGCGGACGAATCAGACCTTGGAGACATATTTGAGGTGTTTTGTGTCTGCAGATCAGGATGATTGGGTTGCTTTTTTGCCTTTAGCGGAGTTTGCCCTCAATAATCGGGCCAGCTCTGCCACCTTGGTGTCTCCTTTTTTCTGTAATTCGGGGTTTCATCCTCGATTTTCTTCTGGTCAGGTGGAATCTTCGGATTGTCCTGGAGTGGATGCTGTGGTGGAGAGGTTGCATCAGATTTGGGGGCAGGTAGTGGACAATTTGAAGTTGTCCCAGGAGAAGACTCAGCTTTTTGCCAACCGCCGGCGTCGGGTTGGTCCTCGGCTTTGTGTTGGGGACTTGGTGTGGTTGTCTTCTCGTTTTGTCCCTATGAGGGTTTCTTCTCCTAAGTTTAAGCCTCGGTTCATCGGCCCGTACAAGATATTGGAGATTCTTAACCCTGTGTCCTTCCGTTTGGACCTCCCTGCATCTTTTTCTATTCATAATGTTTTTCATCGGTCATTGTTGCGCAGGTATGAGGTACCGGTTGTGCCTTCCGTTGAGCCTCCTGCTCCGGTGTTGGTTGAGGGCGAGTTGGAGTACGTTGTGGAAAAAATCTTGGACTCCCGTGTTTCCAGACGGAAACTCCAGTATCTGGTCAAATGGAAGGGATACGGTCAGGAGGATAATTCTTGGGTGACTGCCTCTGATGTTCATGCCTCCGATCTGGTCCGTGCCTTTCATAGGGCTCATCCTGATCGCCCTGGTGGTTCTGGTGAGGGTTCGGTGCCCCCTCCTTGAGGGGGGGGTACTGTTGTGAAATTGGATTTTGGGCTCCCCCGGTGGCCACTGGTGGAATTGAACTGGTGTGCATCTTCCCCTCTGTTCACCTGTTTCCATCAGGATGTGGGAGTCGCTATTTAACCTTGCTCCTCTGTCACTTCCATGCCGGTCAACATTGTAATCAGAAGCCTTTCTGTGCATGTTCCTGCTGCTAGACTACTCCCAGCTAAGTTGGACTTTAGTCCTCGTTTGTTTTTGCATTTTGTTCTAGTTCACAGCTGTAGTTTCGTTTCAGTGTCTGGAAAGCTCTTGTGATCTGAAATTGCCACTCTGATGTTATGAGTTAATACTAGAGTCTTAAAGTAATTTCAGGATGGTATTTTGATAGGGTTTTCAGCTGACCATGAAAGTGCCCTTTCTGTCTTCCTGCTATCTAGTAAGCGGACCTCAATTTTGCTAAACCTATTTTCATACTACGTTTGTCATTTCATCTAAAATCACCGCCAATATATGTGGGGGCCTCTGTCTGCCTATCGGGGAAATTTCTCTAGAGGTGAGCCAGGACTATATTTTCCTCTGCCAGGATTAGTTAGTCCTCCGGCCGGCGCTTGGCGTCTAGGGATAAAAAAACGTAGGCAACGCTACCCGGCTACTGTTAGTTGTGCGGCAGGTTTAGTTCATGGTCAGTTTAGTTTCCATCCTTCCAAGAGCTAGTACTTATGTTTGCGGGGCTATGTTCTCTTGCCATTGAGAACCATAACAGGGTGCTGCCTTATACTACAGAGTCTGCCTATGGGGAGTGCATTATACAAAATACAGTAGGCCTATGGGGAGTGCATTATACTATATTGAGGACTATCTGGTGCATTATACTATATTGAGGACTATCTGGTGCATTATACTATGTTGAGGACTATCTGGTGCATTATACTATAAAGAGGCTATCTAGAGGGGCATACAGTGTGGGGATTACAGTGTTGGAGCCATCAAACAGTTTGGAGGCTACTAAGGGGTCAGTATACTGTGTGTGTGGTACTATACAGTGAAGGAGCATTATACTGTGTATAAGGGAGCTATACAGGGGGCAGACTCGGGACATTATTAAATGTAAAGTCGGCACTTATTGTTATAGGGGAACTCAGGTTACTGTGACTGTCAAAGGAGCACACATGGCAATATTACTTTCTAGGGGACAAAATATGGGCACTGTTTTCTAGGGCACTTGTGCCCAGCATTACTATATTATATTATTTAGAGGGCACAGAGAACCAGCTGCAGTAATAGTGACACATACAGCAGCAGCAGCAGCTCAGTATTGGGGTATCAGATGCAGTTTTAGGGTCACATACGGCAGCAGCAGCTCAGTGGTGGGGTATCAGGGGCAGTAATAGGGACACATATGGCAGCAGTGGCTCAGTATTGGGGTATCAGGTGCAGTAATAGGGACACATATGGCAGCAGCGGCTCAGTATTGGGGTATCAGGGACAGTAATAGGGACACATATGGCAGCAGCGGCTCAGAATTGGGGTATCAGGTGCAGTAATAGGGACACATATGGCAGCAGAGGCTCAGTATTGGGGTATTAGGTGCAGTAATAGGGACACATATGGCAGCAGCAGCTCAGTATTGGGGTATAAGGTGCAGTAATAAGGACACATACGGCAGCAGTGGCTCAGTATTGGGGTATCAGGTGCAGTAATAGGGACACATATGGCAGCAGCGGCTCAGTATTGGGGTATCAGGGGCAGTAATAGGGACATGCAGCGCCCCAGAGACCTGGTCGTTGCAGTAACGTCGCTCTGCCGCTAAGGGGAGTGATGGTACGTCTGATTGCACTAAAAGAGTTCACCTGTCCAGGTATCACAGTCACACATTACACTTCACACTCTGGCCACCAGGGGGAGCAAAAGGTTCTATGTATTAGGACACTCCTCACACTCTGGTAAAACTGGGGGTTGGATAGGAAGTTAGAAAGAAGCTGACTGGGTTTTGCCCAGGTAACATCTAGTGAGAGGAGAGCGTTACTTGGGAAGATTCAGGGGGATCACTGTCAGGGGTGGGATCCTGACAGAGGCCTAGCAAAGGACAGATCGTTACGGAGCCGTGCCTGCACCTCATTGCGGCGGCATCTTAAGAAAGGACACGAAGCGAAGGATATTGTGGAGAAGTGAGAAACGAGATCACAGCACAAAGGCAATAGAACCAGTAGGAGTTGTGCCCCGAGATCAGCAACATCCTACTGAGGCGCATAGCTGGCGGCCGGAACACCGAGGAAGTAATTGACTCTACGCATTACTTTGAACTACGGCAGGGCAGTTAACTTTAGGTTGGCTGTCTCACCTTTTACACCTAATGAAGACAACGGAGGCAATTGTGGGAGAGGGGCGTCTCTAGGGTCCCTATAAAATAACTCCAGGCCTACCCCGCCATACGGGTGCGTCCTATCCATATCATCTGGGGAACGGAGAGAAAGAACAGAAACATACACGACAGTTGTGAGGACTATCCCTTGGTGCTCAGCAGGGAATACTACAACACCCAGGCGCTAGTAGGTAGGCTACTGATTTCCACCTGCAAAGGGAACTCTGGATGTGCCTTTGGACTGGCCGGTCTCAGCCAGCCCTGTTAACAGTGCTCTGGATTGCAGATGCTGAAGCCTTCAGTAAAGAGGTAAAGAGACTGCAACCCTGTGTCCTCGTTATTTACTGTGACCTACACCATCACCTACATCTTTAATTGGGCGCCCCTTAGCAGGGCCACGGACCGGGTCAGGCCACCGTGACATCCCCAGAACCGAGAGACCCGGTACCGAGTACCCCGCTGCCCTGCGCTTGGGGGGCGCTCCAAACTTGGCGTCACAAACAGGATCTACTTAAGCCTGAGGAATCAGGTCATGTGTGCCTTGGAACTGTGATTGAATTGTGCTTGAATCGTGATTTATTGCAAAGACTGTGCATTGCTATTTGCCGCCAAAAATTCCTGCCAAAACCGCCGCCATTACAGCTCCACAAGGAGCGCAGGAGAAGAAGAAGGGCGTGGATTTGTGGGCGTGGACAGACTGAAGAGCGCGAAGAACCATGGCCGCCCAGTCTAAATATTTCTGTATCCTGAGGACGTGTCCATCAGCAGCCAAGGTACGCCTCCTAATTCTCTATGGTGGGCAGAGTCTGAAGAAACAAAACTATGACTCAGAAGGAACGGAGCCGGCGACCAGAGGATACCTCCAACAAAGAATGGCCCCGCACAGACCCCCGTCACCGGAGGACTATTCCGACATGCCACCGCTGGAGAGCCTGGACCCCTGGGAGCTGCCGATGGAGGGTCCGCTGCCTGTGTCGACACCAGCCCTGGCGCCTTCCTCAGAGACGTGGAGTGGCACCAGAGGAGCCGCCTTAAGCGCAGGTACCCGGTGCCGCGGCTACCCGGAGGACCATTGTTGTGAATTCCGTTCTCGAACTCCCTCCTGTGGTCATGAATGGTACTTCGGCGAGTTCTGTCCATGGACTCCCTCTGGTGGCTGTGAGTGGAACTGCTGGTTCTGAGGTTGCTTCCTCAGCTGCCCTCATTTGCGGCTAGGCTGGTTTCTCTATTTAACTCCACTCAGATCGTTACTCCATGCCAGCTGTCAATGTATCTGTACTGGTTCAGATCTCTCTCGGATCTTTCTGATGACCTGTCTACTCCAGCAGAAGCTAAGTCCCTGCTAGTTCATTTGTTGTTCATTGTGTACTGAATATATTTCTTAGTACTTGCTAAGTTCTAGTCCAGCTTGCTAAACATGATATTGCTTTGCTAGCTGGAAGCTCTGTGTTGCAGAGTGGCACCTCCGCACCGTGAGTCGGTGCGGGGGTCTTTTTGCACACTCTGCGTGGCTTTTTGTAGATTTTTGTGCTGACCGCATAGATCCCTTTCCTAACCTCAGTCTATTTAGTAAGTCTGGCCTCCTTTGCTGAAACCTGTTTCATCCCTGTGTTTGTGACTTTCCTCTTAACTCACAGTTAATATATGTGGGGGGCTGCCTTTACCTTTGGGGAATTTCTCTGAGGCAAGGAAAGGCTTATTTTCCTATCTTTAGGGGTAGTTAGCTCTTAGGCTGTGAAGAGGCGTCTAGGGAGAGTTAGGTACGCTCCACAGCTATTTCTAGTGTGTGTGTTATAGGATTAGGATTGCGGTCAGCAGAGTTCCCACTTCCCAGAGCTTGTCCTGTCTTTTAGCTTAAAGGGAACCTGTCACCACGTTTTTGGAAGATGGGATAAAAATAGCGTTAAATAGGGGCAGAGGTGGGCGTTACATTAGTGTGTGTGTTATGCGTTTATTACCCACCTAAGTTGCCGAAATAACTTTGCAAAGTCTCCGTTTTCGCCTGTCAATCAGGCTGGTCAGGTCGCATGGGCGTTGTCTTTCCCCAGATTTGGCGTAGTTTTCCGTTGGTGGCGTAGTGGTGTGCGCATGCCCAAAGTCCGGAATCCTCTTCCAGGGGATTTAAAATAGCGCGGTGTTCGTTATTGCATTGGTGATCGGTGGGCGCGGCCATCTTCCTTTGGCCGCGCGTGCGCAGAAGCGGCGCTCTGCTGGCCGCGGCTTCAGGAAAATGGCCGCCGCGATATCCATCTGCGCACGCGCGGCATCCCGCGGCCATTTTCCTGAAGCCGCGGCCAGCAGAGCGCCGCTTCTGCGCACGCGCGGCCAAAGGAAGATGGCCGCGCCCACCGATCACCAATGCAATAACGAACACCGCGCTATTTTAAATCCCCTGGAAGAGGATTCCGGACTTTGGGCATGCGCACACCACTACGCCACCAACGGAAAACTACGCCAAATCTGGGTGAAGACACCACGCCCATGTGACCTGACCAGCCTGATTGACAGGCGAAAACGGAGACTTTGCAAAGTTATTTCGGCAACTTAGGTGGGTAATAAACGCATAACACACACACTAATGTAACGCCCACCTCTGCCCCTATTTAACGCTATTTTTATCCCATCTTCCAAAAACGTGGTGACAGGTTCCCTTTAACCATCAGGTCATTCCAGGTGCACCTAACCACCAGGTCCATAACAGTACAGCTGGCCCACAAAGTGTTAATGCATCTCAATAGAGGGATAAGAGAAGTTCTGAGACAATTTTTTTTTCTCTGCAGTGTGTTTTGTCTTTCTTTTTTCCTTAACCTCTGGGTGGTTCAGGACTCAGGTGTAGATATGGACATTCAAGGTCTGTCCTCTTGTGTTGATCAACTCACTGCAAGGGTACAAAACATTCAAGATTATGTAGTTCAGAATCCTATGTTAGAGCCTAGAATTCCAATTCCTGATTTGATTTCTGGGGATAGATCTAAATTTCTGAATTTCAAAAATAATTGTAGACTGTTTCTTGCTTTGAAACCCCGCTCCTCTGGTGACCCCATTCAGCAAGTAAAAATCATTATTTCTTTGTTACGTGGCGACCCTCAAGACTGGGCATTCTCCCTTGCGCCAGGAGATCCTGCATTGCTTAATGTAGATGTGTTTTTTCTGGCGCTTGGATTGCTTTATGACGAACCTAACTCTGTGGATCAGGCAGAGAAAATCTTGCTGGCTTTGTGTCAGGGTCAGGATGAAGCGGAGGTATATTGCCAGAAGTTTAGAAAGTGGTCTGTGCTTACTCAATGGAATGAGTGTGCCCTTGCAGCAATTTTCAGAAAAGGTCTTTCTGAAGCCCTTAAGGATGTTATGGTGGGGTTTCCCACGCCTGCTGGTCTGAATGAATCAATGTCTTTGGCCATTCAGATCGATCGGCGCTTGCGTGAACGCAAGGTTGTGCGCCATTTGGTGGTATCCTCTGAGCAGAGGCCTGAGCCTATGCAATGTGATAGGACCTTGACCAGAGCTGAACGGCAAGAACACAGACGTCAGAATGGGCTGTGTTTTTACTGTGGTGACTCCACTCATGCTATCTCTGATTGTCCTAAGCGCACTAAGCGGTTCGCTAGGTCTGTCACCATTGGTACTGTACAGCCTAAATTTCTTTTGTCCGTTACTCTGATTTGCTCTTTGTCATCCTATTCTGTTATGGCATTTGTGGACTCAGGCGCTGCCCTGAATTTGATGGACTTGGAGTTTGCCAGGCGCTGTGGTTTTTTCTTGGAGCCCTTGCAGTATCCTATTCCATTAAGGGGAATTGATGCTACGCCTTTGTCCAAGAATAAACCTCAGTACTGGACTCAGTTGACCATGTGCATGGCTCCTGCACATCAGGAAGATATTCGCTTTTTGGTGTTGCATAATTTGCATGATGTGGTCGTGTTGGGATTTCCATGGCTACAGGTCCATAATCCAGTATTGGATTGGAAATCGATGTCTGTGTCCAGTTGGGGTTGTCAAGGGGTACATGGTGACGTTCCGTTATTGTCAATTTCTCCTTCTACTCCTTCTGAAGTCCCTGAGTTTTTGTCGGATTACCGAGATGTATTTGATGAGCCCAAATCCAGTGCCCTACCTGCTCATAGGGATTGTGATTGTGCTATTAATTTGATTCCTGGTAGTAAATTTCCTAAGGGACGGCTTTTCAATTTATGGGATCAGGATCTGTTCCTCAGAGCATATGGTTAACAGCCACACTCATAAAGGTTGTTTCAAAATATATGCTTTATTCTTCTGCAAAAAGTTAACCACAGTGGTAAATTACAATACAGTGAAGAAAAGAAAAATATTTTTTAAAGCGATTTCTTTATAACATTTGACCTGAGCCCGGGTCTTTCTCAAATTCTCAAGTGTAAGCAGAGGTGGAGATGGACCGATACCTTGTAAATTGCATAAATCTTTAACCTCTTCACCCCCGGAGCTTTTTCCGTTTTTTCATTTTCGTTTTTCACTCCCCTCCTTCCCAAAGCCATAACTTTTTTATTTTTCCGTCAATATGGCCATATGAGGGCTTATTTTTTGAGAGACGAGATGTCATTTTGAACGATACCATTGGTTTTACCATGCCGTGTAACAGAAAATGGGAAAAAAATTCCAAGTGTGATAAAATTGCAAAAAAAGTGCAATCTCACACTTGTTTTTTGTTTGGCTTTTTTGCTAGGTTCACCAAATGCTAAAACTAACCTGCCATTATGATTCTCCAGGTCATTACGAGTTCATAGACACCTAACATGTCGAGGTTATTTTTATCTAAGTGGTGAAAAAAAATTCCAAAGTTTGCTAAAGAAAAAAAAAATGCGCGATTTTTCGATACCCGTAGCGTCTCCAATTTTCGTGATCTGGGGTCAGGTGAGGGCTTATTTTTGGCGTTCCAAGCTGACATTTTTAATGATACCATTTTGGTGCAGATACGTTCTTTTAATCGCCCGTTATTGCATTTTAATGCAATGTTGCGGCGACCAAAAAAACGTAATTTTGGCGTTTTGATTTTTTTTCTCGCCACGCCATTTAGAGGTCAGGTTAATCCTTTGTTTTTATTGATAGATCTGGCGATTCTGAACGTGACGATACCAAATATATGTAGGTTTGATTTTTTTTTTTCATTATTTTATTTTGATTGGGGCGAAAGGGGGTGATTTGAACTTTTATATATTTTTTATTTTTTTTATATTTTTAAACACTTTTTTTAAATTTTTTTGGCATGCTTCAATAGCCTCCATAGGAGGCTAGAAGCATGCACAACTCGATCGCCTCTGCTACATAGAGGTGAAGTACAGATCACCTCTATGTAGCAGAAATACAGGTGTACTTTGAACGCCGACCACAGGGTGGCGCTCAAAGCAATCGGCCATCAACAACCATAGAGGTCTCAAGGAGACCTCTGGTTGTTATGGCAATGCACCGATGACCCCCGATCATGTGACGGGGGTCAGCGGTGCGAGCACCTCCGGCCGCGCGGCCGGGAGAGCTAGTTAAATGCGGCTGTCAGCGCTTGACGGCGACATTTAACTAGTTAATGGGCGGGGGCGGATCGCAATTCCGCTCGCACTCATTGCGCGCACATGTCAGCTGTACAAAACAGCTGACATGTCGCGGCTTTGAGGTGTGCTCACCACCGGAGCCCACCTCAAAGCAGGGGAACTGCCAGCTGACGTACTATTCCGTCAGCTGGCAGAAAGGGGTTAATTAGGCAGACATTCATATTTAATATATTGGTGGTAGTGGCCAGCCTGGTGGCATCAATGGAGACAGTGACATCAGGCCATTTCTGTGGTATGGGGAGCGTCCACTGTGGTGGAGGCTCCCCATACCACAATATATACAGTGTACTCACTTATTATGTATATCACCATCCTCAGTTACATAGTTTCCTCTTTTATTATGTATAACACCGTCCTTTATTACATACCATCAGTAACGTAGCTACCGGGGGGGCAGAGGGGGCCATCGGTGCACCATTTTTTGCTCGAAACGCGTTTAGCTAACTTATGGCTTCTTTTCTGGAATATTTGTGCAGCTATTTGTAAGCAGCTTTTTCCGAATTTTAAATATGTGGAAATAAATTTTATGACTTTTTACTCCGGAGCTGGATTTTCTTCTTACTTACCTGGCAGAGGACGTTGGGCGGTGGCGTTTTCCTTGCTCGGATGTTTCTGTGGACTTTCATGGATTTGCTGATTGGGGTGAGCTGAAATACAACTTTTTTTACTGTCTGCCTTATACTACAGGGTCTGCCTATGAAGGTCTGCCTAATGCTACAGGGTCTGCTTATGGGGGGTCTGCCTTATACTACAGGGTCTGCCTATGGGGGTTGCTGTCTTATACTACAGGATCTGCCTATGGGGGTACTGTCTTATACTACAGGGTGTGCTTATAGGGGTGCTGCCTTACAGTACAGGGTCTGCCTATGGGGGTTCTGCCTTATAGTACAGGGTCTGCCTATGGGGGTGCTGCCTTATAGTACAGGGTCTGCTTATGGGGGTGCTGCCTTATAGTACAGGGTCTGCCTATGGGGGTGCTGCCTTATAGTACAGTGCCTGCCTATGGGGGTGCTACCTTATACTACAGGGTCTGCCTATAGGGGTGCTGCTTTATACTACAGGGTCTGCCTGTGGGGTGCTACCTTATACGTAATGGTCTGCCTATGGGGTGCTGCCTTATACTACAGAGTCTGCCTATGGGGAGTGCATTATACAAAATACAGTAGGCCTATGGGGAGTGCATTATACTATATTGAGGACTATCTGGTGCATTATACTATATTGAGGACTATCTGGTGCATTATACTATGTTGAGGACTATCTGGTGCATTATACTATAAAGAGGCTATCTAGAGGGGCATACAGTGTGGGGATTACAGTGTTGGAGCCATCAAACAGTTTGGAGGCTACTAAGGGGTCAGTATACTGTGTGGGTGGTACTATACAGTGAAGGAGCATTATACTGTGTATAAGGGAGCTATACAGGGGGCAGACTCGGGACATTATTAAATGTAAAGTCGGCACTTATTGTTATAGGGGAACTCAGGTTACTGTGACTGTCAAAGGAGCACACATGGCAATATTACTTTCTAGGGGACAAAATATGGGCACTGTTTTCTAGGGCACTTGTGCCCAGCATTACTATATTATATTATTTAGAGGGCACAGAGAACCAGCTGCAGTAATAGTGACACATACGCCAGCATGAGCTCAGTATTGGGGTATCAGATGCAGTTTTAGGGTCACATACGGCAGCAGCAGCTCAGTGGTGGGGTATCAGGGGCAGTAATAGGGACACATACGGCAGCAGCAGCTCAGTATTGGGGTATCAGATGCAGTTTTAGGGTCACATACGGCAGCAGCAGCTCAGTGGTGGGGTATCAGGGGCAGTAATAGGGACACATATGGCAGCAGTGGCTCAGTATTGGGGTATCAGATGCAGTAATAGGGACACATACGGCAGCAGCGGCTCAGTATTGGGGTATCAGGGACAGTAATAGGGACACATATGGCAGCAGCGGCTCAGAATTGGGGTATCAGGTGCAGTAATAGGGACACATATGGCAGCAGAGGCTCAGTATTGGGGTATTAGGTGCAGTAATAGGGACACATATGGCAGCAGCTCAGTATTGGGGTATAAGGTGCAGTAATAGGGACACATACGGCAGCAGCGGCTCAGTATTGGGGTATCAGGTGCAGTAATAGGGACACATATGGCAGCAGCGGCTCAGTATTGGGGTATCAGGGGCAGTAATAGGGACATGCAGCACCCCAGAGACCTGGTCGTTGCAGTAACGTCGCTCTGCCGCTAAGGGGAGTGATGGTACGTCTGATTGCACTAAAAGAGTTCACCTGTCTAGGTATCGCAGTCACACATTACACTTCACACTCTGGCCACCAGGGGGAGCAAAAGGTTCTATGTATTAGGACACTCCTCACACTCTGGTAAAACTGGGGGTTGGATAGGAAGTTAGAAAGAAGCTGACTGGGTTTTGCCCAGGTAACATCTAGTGAGAGGAGAGCGTTACTTGGGAAGATTCAGGGGGGTCACTGTCAGGGGTGGGATCCTGACAGAGGCCTAGCAAAGGACAGATCGTTATGGAGCCGTGCCTGCACCTCATTGCGGCGGCATCTTAAGAAAGGACACGAAGCGAAGGATATTGTGGAGAAGTGAGAAACGAGATCACAGCACAAAGGCAATAGAACCAGTAGGAGTTGTGCCCCGAGATCGGCAACATCCTACTGAGGCGCATAGCCGGCGGCCGGAACGCCGAGGAAGTAATTGACTCTACGCATTACTTTGAACTACGGCAGGGCAGTTAACTTTAGGTTGGCTGTCTCACCTTTTACACCTAATGAAGACAACGGAGGCAATTGTGGGAGAGGGGCGTCTCTAGGGTCCCTATAAAATAACTCCAGGCCTACCCCGTCATACGGGTGCGTCCTATCCATATCATCTGGGGAACGGAGAGAAAGAACAGAAACATACACGACAGTTGTGAGGACTATCCCGTGGTGCTCAGCAGGGAAGTACTACAACACCCAGGCGCTAGTAGGTAGGCTACTGATTTCCACCTGCAAAGGGAACTCTGGATGTGCCTTTGGACTGGCCGGTCTCAGCCATCCCTGTTAACAGTGCTCTGGATTGCGGATGCTGAAGCCTTCAGTAAAGAGGTAAAGAGACTGCAACCCTGTGTCCTCATTATTTACTGTGACCTACACCGTCACCTACATCTTTAATTGGGCGCCCCTTAGCAGGGCCATGGACCGGGTCAGGCCACCGTGACATCCCCAGAACCGAGAGACCCGGTACCAAGTACCCCGCTGCCCTGCGCTTGGGGGGTGCTCCAAACTTGGCGTCACAAACAGGATCTACTTAAGCCTGAGGAATCAGGTCATGTGTGCCTTGGAACTGTGATTGAATTGTGCTTGAATCGTGATTTATTGCAAAGACTGTGCATTGCTATTTGCCGCCAAAAATTCCTGCCAAAACCGCCGCCATTACAGCTCCACGAGGAGCGCAGGAGAAGAAGAAGGGCGTGGATTTGTGGGCATGGACAGACTGAAGAGCGCGAAGAACCATGGCCGCCCAGTCTAAATATTTCTGTATCCTGAGGATGTGTCCGTCAGCAGCCGAGGTACGCCTCCTAATTCTCTATGGCGGGCGGAGTCTGAAGAAACAAAACTATGACTCAGAAGGAACGGAGCCGGCGACCAGAGGATACCTCCAACAAAGAATGGCCCCGCACAGACCCCCGTCACCGGAGGACTATTCCGACATGCCACCGCTGGAGAGCCTGGACCCCTGGGAGCTGCCGATGGAGGGTCCGCTGCCTGTGTCGACACCAGCCCTGGCGCCTTCCTCAGAGACATGGAGTGGCACCGGAGGAGCCGCCTTAAGCGCAGGTACCCAGTGCCGCAGCTACCCGGAGGACCATTGTTGTGAATTCCGTTCTCGAACTCCCTCCTGTGGTCATGAATGGTACTTCGGCGAGTTCTGTCCGTGGACTCCCTCTCGTGGCTGTGAGTGGAACTGCTGGTTCTGAGGTTGCTTCCTCAGCTGCCCTCGTTTGCGGCTAGGCTGGTTTCTCTATTTAACTCCACTCAGATTGTTACTCCATGCCAGCTGTCAATGTATCTGTACTGGTTCAGATCTCTCTCGGATCTTTCTGATGACCTGTCTACTCCAGCAGAAGCTAAGTCCCTGCTAGTTCATTTGTTGTTCATTGTGTACTGAATATATTTCTTAGTACTTGCTAAGTTCTAGTCCAGCTTGCTAAACATGATATTGCCTTGCTAGCTGGAAGCTCTGGGTTGCAGAGTGGCACCTCCACACCGTGAGTCGGTGCGGGGGTCTTTTTGCACACTCTGCGTGGCTTTTTGTAGATTTTTATGCTGACCGCATAGATCCCTTTCCTAACCTCAGTCTATTTAGTAAGTCTGGCCTCCTTTGCTGAAACCTGTTTCATCCCTGTGTTTGTGACTTTCCTCTTAACTCACAGTTAATATATGTGGGGGGCTGCCTTTACCTTTGGGGAATTTCTCTGAGGCAAGGAAAGGCTTATTTTCCTATCTTTAGGGGTAGTTAGCTCTTAGGCTGTGAAGAGGCGTCTAGGGAGAGTTAGGTACGCTCCACAGCTATTTCTAGTGTGTGTGTTATAGGATTAGGATTGCGGTCAGCAGAGTTCCCACTTCCCAGAGCTTGTCCTGTCTTTTAGCTTAACCATCAGGTCATTCCAGGTGCACCTAACCACCAGGTCCATAACAGACCATTCCCCATCTGCACCTGATCCGTTTATCGCCACGACTGCTGGAGCCCCGGCGTCCCCGCCGCCTGACCCCAGACCACCGGGGGGGCCTGACCTTGGGCCCTTCCCTTGGGGAGAGTTCCGGAATCACCTGATTGCGGAGTTCTGGCGGGAAGTGGAGCGGGAAGCATGAGACGAGCTGCGGGACGGCTCCCTGCCGAAATGGAGTGTTGTAATCATTGTGGCATAGCGACTGGTCGTGTGATTAATGGACGGTAGGTATCGCAGAGGTGGGGGGCCCTGTGATGGAAGCCTGGGTATGTTTTGCTCAAGCAGATTTACTGCTGAGGGATTTGTTTACGTTGGGAGGCTTCCAGGTGATTGGAGACATGGGTGGGTTCACTCACCTACAAACCCTCCCAAAGAGGCGTGTCTGAACACGTAAGATGGTTTTGTGTGTAAAGACCTGTGGTGATGTCACGCTCACCTGACTGGCCACGTGACAGGTGCCTGGGTGTGGTTACACCTATGTAAAGGAGGTGTGTGTAGCACATGGTGTGGGTGTGTGTCAGGGTGGACACACTTCCAGGTGTCCTGGCTGGACACTGCAGAGTGGCCTGTGTGTTGGATGGTTCCACGTGGGGACAGACGTCCTGAACAACACACAGAGACCATCTTTAGGCTGGAGAGCCTACGTGCTGGACATAGCACGGTCTGTGAGCCCACAGACGTGAGAGAGCGGAGCGCTACTATGGACATTGGGGAATCACCTGTCTGACGTAAGACTGTTTACCTGTTGTTCCTGTTGCAATGTGGTTTATGGAGCAATAAACCCTGTGAACTTTTAAGGAAACGTGTCTCCTGAGTGTCATCCGCTGTGTCATGAATCCCCAATGGCTAGGGATAGCACAGGATTAGCAAAGTATAATAAATATCGGACGAGCTCTAGGGTGATGGAACCTGGGCTGACCGCTGCCCTACGCCTGACAAACGCAACTAGAGATAGCCAGGGAGCGTGCCTACGTTGGTTCTAGACGCCACGCACCAGCCTAAGAGCTAACTAGTACTGCAGAGAAAACAAAGACCTCACTTGCCTCCAGAGGAATTAACCCCAAAGATATAGTTGCCCCCCACATGTATTGACGGTGAAATGAGAGGAAGGCACACACATAGAGATGATGTATATAGCTTTAGCAAATAGAGGCCCGCTGAAAACTAGAAAGCAGAATGACACAAAAGGGGACTGAGCGGTCAGCAAAAAACCCTAATCAAAAAAACCATCCTGAGATTACAAGAACCCATGTGCCAACTCATGGCACATGGGGAGAACCTCAGTCCACTAGAGCAACCAGCTAACAAAGAGACATTCTAAGCAAGCTGGACAAAAAAAAACAAACAACTGAAAATCAGCACTTAGCTTATCCTGAAAGATCTGGGAGCAGGTAGGCAGGAACCAAACAGAGCACATCTGAACACATTGATAGCCGGCAAGGGAAATGACAGAAAGGCCAGGTAAAATAGGAAACACCCAGCCTCTGATGGACAGATGGAAACCAAAGGCCGCAACCCACCAAAGTCACCCAGTACCAGCAGTAACCACCAGAGGGAGCCCGCAAACAGAATCCACAACAGTACCCCCCCCTTGAGGAGGGGTCACCGAACCCTCACGAGAACCCCCAGGGCGATCAGGGTGAGCTCTATGGAAGGCGCGGACCAAATCAGTCGCATGAACATCGGAGGCGACCACCCAGGAATTGTCCTCCTGACCATAACCCTTCCACTTAACCAAATACTGGAGTTTGCGTCTGGAAACACGAGAATCCAAGATCTTTTCAACAACATACTCCAATTCTCCCTCCACCAGCACCGGAGCAGGAGGCTCGACCGAAGGAACAACAGGCACCTCATACCTCCGCAACAACGACCGATGGAACACATTATGAATAGCGAACGATGCTGGGAGATCCAAACGGAAAGATACAGGGTTAAGAATCTCCGAGATCCTATAAGGACCGATGAACCGAGGCTTGAACTTAGGAGAAGAGACCTTCATAGGGACAAAACGAGAAGACAACCACACCAAGTCCCCAACAAGAAGTCGGGGACCCACGCGGCGACGGCGATTAGCAAACTGCTGAGTCTTCTCCTGAGATAACTTCAAATTGTCCACCACCTGATTCCAAATGTGATGTAGCCTGTCCACCACCACGTCCACTCCAGGACAATCCGAAGACTCCACCTGACCAGAGGAAAAACGAGGATGAAACCCCGAATTACAAAAAAAAGGAGAGACCAACGTGGCCGAACTAGCCCGATTATTAAGAGCAAATTCGGCCAGTGGCAAAAAAGCAACCCAGTCATCCTGATCAGCAGAAACAAAACACCTCAAATAAGTTTCCAAGGTCTGATTAGTTCGCTCCGTCTGGCCATTCGTCTGAGGATGGAATGCAGACGAGAAAGACAAATCAATGCCCATCTTGGCACAAAACGTCCGCCAAAATCTAGACACAAACTGGGATCCCCTGTCAGAAACGATATTCTCCGGAATCCCATGCAAACGAACCACGTTCTGAAAAAACAAAGGAACCAACTCAGAGGAGGAGGGCAACTTAGGCAAGGGCACCAAATGAACCATCTTAGAAAAGCGGTCACACACAACCCAGATAACGGACATTTTCTGTGAAACCGGGAGATCAGAAATAAAATCCATGGAAATGTGCGTCCAAGGCCTCTTCGGGATGGGCAAGGATAACAACAACCCACTAGCCCGTGAACAGCAAGGCTTAGCTCGAGCACACACTTCACAAGACTGCACAAAGGTACGCACATCCCTAGACAAGGAAGGCCACCAAAAAGACCTGGCCACCAAGTCTCTTGTACCAAATATTCCAGGATGACCAGCCAACACAGAAGAATGGACCTCGGAGATGACTCTACTGGTCCAATCATCCGGAACAAACAGTCTTTCTGGTGGACATCGATCCGGTTTATCCACCTGAAACTCCTGCAATGCGCGTCGCAAGTCTGGGGATACGGCGGACAATATTACCCCATCCCTAAGGATACCAGCAGGCCCAGTGTCTCCAGGAGAGTCAGGCACAAAACTCCTGGAAAGAGCATCTGCCTTCACATTCTTTGAACCTGGCAGGTATGAAACCACGAAATTGAAACGAGAAAAAAATAACGACCAACGAGCCTGTCTAGGATTCAAACGCCTGGCAGACTCAAGGTAAATGAGATTCTTGTGATCAGTCAAGACCACCACGCGATGTTTAGCACCCTCAAGCCAATGACGCCACTCCTCAAATGCCCACTTCATGGCCAAAAGCTCCCGATTACCCACATCATAATTGCGCTCGGCGGGCGAGAATTTTCTAGAGAAGAAAGCACATGGCTTCATCACCGAGCCATTAGAACTTCTCTGTGACAAAACCGCCCCCGCTCCAATCTCGGAAGACACCATCCTCCACCTGGAAAGGAAGTGAAACATCTGGTTGACACAACACAGGAGCAGAAGAAAACCGGCGCTTAAGTTCCCGAAAGGCCTCCACGGCCGCAGGAGACCAATCAGCAACATCAGCACCCTTTTTAGTCAAATCAGTCAAAGGTTTAACAATACTGGAAAAATTAGCAATGAACCGACGATAAAAATTAGCAAACCCCAAGAACTTCTGAAGGCTCTTAACAGATGTAGGTTGTGTCCAGTCACAAATAGCCTGAACCTTAACGGGATCCATCTCAATAGTAGAAGGAGAAAAAATGTACCCCAAAAAAGAAATCTTCTGGACTCCGAAGAGACACTTTGAGCCCTTCACAAACAGAGAATTGGCCCGCAAAACCTGAAACACCTTCCTGACCTGTAGAACATGAGACTCCCAGTCATCAGAAAACACCAAAATATCATCCAAATACACAATCATAAACTTATCCAGATATTCACGGAAAATATTGTGCATAAAGGACTGAAAGACTGACGGAGCATTGGAGAGTCCAAAAGGCATTACCAAATACTCAAAATGGCCCTCAGGCGTATTAAATGCGGTTTTCCACTCATCACCCTGTTTTATCCGCACCAGATTATACGCACCACGAAGATCTATTTTAGTGAACCACCTAGCCCCCTTAATGCGAGCAAACAAATCAGTAAATAATGGCAATGGATACTGGTATTTGACTGTAATCTTATTCAGAAGGCGATAATCTATACAAGGCCTCAGGGAACCATCTTTTTTTGCCACGAAAAAAAAACCTGCTCCCAGAGGTGACGAAGATGGACGAATATGTCCCTTTTCCAAGGACTCCTTAATATAATTCCGCATAGCAGTATGCTCTGGCAGTGACAGATTAAATAAACGACCCTTAGGGAACTTACTGCCAGGAATCAATTCTATAGCACAGTCACACTCTCTATGGGGAGGGAGCGAATTGAGCTTAGGCTCCTCAAAAACATCCCTATAATCCGACAAAAACGCAGGGATCTCCGAAGGAGTAGATGAAGCTATAGAAATCGGAGGTGCATCATCATGAACCCCCTGACATCCCCAGCTTAGCACAGACATTGTTTTCCAGTCCAGGACAGGATTATGAGTTTGTAACCATGGCAGACCAAGCACTAGTACATCATGTAAATTATACAGTACAAGGAAGCGAATCACCTCCTGATGAACGGGAGTCATGCGCATGGTCACTTGTGTCCAATACTGCGGTTTATTCATAGCCAATGGTGTAGAATCAATTCCTTTCAGAGGAATAGGAACTTCCAGAGGCTCTAGACTAAAACCGCAGCGTTTAGCAAATGACCAATCCATAAGACTCAGGGCAGCGCCTGAATCCACATAGGCATCGACGGAAATGGAAGACAGTGAAAAAATCAGAGTCACAGACAAAATGAACTTAGACTGCAGAGTATCAATGGCAAAAGATTTATCAACCCTTTTTGTGCGTTTAGAGCATGCTGATATAACATGAGCTGAATCACCACAATAAAGACACAAACCATTTTTCCGCCTATAATTTTGCCGTTCACTTCTGGACTGAATTCTATCACATTGCATAGTCTCAGGTGCCTGTTCAGAAGACACCGCCAACTGGTGCACGGGTTTGCGCTCCCGTAAACGCCAATCAATCTGAATGGCCATAGCCATAGACTCATTCAGACCTGTAGGCGCAGGGAACCCCACCATAATATCCTTAATGGCTTCAGAAAGACCATTTCTGAAGTTTGCAGCCAGGGCGCACTCATTCCACTGAGTAAGCACCGACCATTTCCGAAATTTCTGACAATATATTTCCGCTTCATCATGCCCCTGAGAGAGGGCTAATAAAGCCTTTTCAGCCTGAATCTCTAGGTTAGGTTCCTCATAGAGCAATCCCAATGCCAGAAAAAACGCATCCACACTGAGCAATGCAGGATCCCCTGGTGCCAATGCAAATGCCCAATTCTGAGGGTCGCCCCGTAGGAACGATATAACAATCTTGACCTGTTGAGCAGGGTCTCCAGAGGAGCGAGATTTCAAAGAGAGAAACAATTTACAATTGTTCCTGAAATTCAGGAAGGTAGATCTATCTCCAGAAAAAAACTCTGGAATAGGAATTCTAGGTTCAGACATGGGAGTGTGAACAACAAAATCCTGTATGTTTTGAACCTTTGCCGCGAGATTACTCAGGCTGGAAGCCAAACTCTGGACATCCATGATAAACAGCTAAGATCAGAGCCATTCAAGGGTTAAGAGGAGGTAAGAAGCAGCTAGACAGCAATTAAGGGCTAGGCAGCAAAACTCTGAAGGGAAAAAAAAAAAAAAAATTCCCTTGAACACTTCTTTTTCTCCTGCTTCAGCCCAAACAATTAACACTTTGTGGGCCGGCTATACTGTCATGAATCCCCAATGGCTAGGGATAGCACAGGATTAGCAAAGTATAATAAATATCGGACGAGCTCTAGGGTGATGGAACCTGGGCTGACCGCTGCCCTACGCCTGACAAACGCAACTAGAGATAGCCAGGGAGCGTGCCTACGTTGGTTCTAGACGCCACGCACCAGCCTAAGAGCTAACTAGTACTGCAGAGAAAACAAAGACCTCACTTGCCTCCAGAGGAATTAACCCCAAAGATATAGTTGCCCCCCACATGTATTGACGGTGAAATGAGAGGAAGGCACACACATAGAGATGATGTATATAGCTTTAGCAAATAGAGGCCCGCTGAAAACTAGAAAGCAGAATGACACAAAAGGGGACTGAGCGGTCAGCAAAAAACCCTAATCAAAAAAACCATCCTGAGATTACAAGAACCCATGTGCCAACTCATGGCACATGGGGAGAACCTCAGTCCACTAGAGCAACCAGCTAACAAAGAGACATTCTAAGCAAGCTGGACAAAAAAAAACAAACAACTGAAAATCAGCATTTAGCTTATCCTGAAAGATCTGGGAGCAGGTAGGCAGGAACCAAACAGAGCACATCTGAACACATTGATAGCCGGCAAGGGAAATGACAGAAAGGCCAGGTAAAATAGGAAACACCCAGCCTCTGATGGACAGATGGAAACCAAAGGCCGCAACCCACCAAAGTCACCCAGTACCAGCAGTAACCACCAGAGGGAACCCGCAAACAGAATAAACAACACCGCTGCACCTAAGCGAGTGTCCCCTAGACCCGTAGCGGGTGAAATGCTACATCATCTACCAACCCCAGGAAGGAAAAGGCTTTGTTCAGGAGATTGGGACGACAATAAGGGTTCGCATTACCCGGGACGAGCTAGAGCCTTGCCTGTGCGTAGACGGTGCCGGATCCATCCTGAAGCCTGGAGACGTGGTGACTTATCGCCGATATCTCAAGGGGAGTCGCTGGTGGGCCCGATATATGCAGAGATGTACAGCCGTCCTGGCGGTATCTAGAGCCGAAGGAGAAGAGCTCGCCGCTGAAGCGGCTGCAGTAGCTGCCGCTGCCGGCGTTATCCACCGGCCCACTCAGACACACATTGCAGCGCACAACCTGGTCATGCGGAAAGGACAAACTCATGGAGTGCACCTGGCGCCGGGAGTGGACTTGGAGTCAAGCCTTCCTAAACTGCTGAGGGCCACCTGTCAGGTAAGGCCCTGATGGAGGCCACCTCCTGATTTACCGGAGTAAGCCGTGGAGCAACGAAACTGTAAATAGTTCTTTAAAACTGTTTTTCCTGTTTTTGCTGCTAAAACGCGACCAGGGTTAGTTATTAAAGGGATCCCTTCGTTTACCCGGGATCCCTATTGTTTTATGTTTGTTTTTGCACAAGTTCATCAGTGTTCTAAAAGACTGCCGAATCAAGGACGGTGAATGATTCACAAACTGTTGCTGTATATAGTTTGCACCTTCTTAAAGGTGCCCCCTACTGGTTTTACAAAGAAAAGAGCTTTTTGAAGAGACTGTTCCTGGATACAGCGCAGAAGTTCTTGTTTACCGCAGACTTGCAAATTGATAGTTTGCACTACCTCAAAGAGACTTGAGATGTCCCTCTTAAAGGGAATGTTCATTGTTGCACTTAGCCAAAATATAACGTTGCCTTAAGAAAGTTAAATGGTAATAATGTTTACATAGGAATAGTACGTAATTAGTTAGTAATAGAAAAATGTTTAATGACGTACTTTAGAGATTGAGGACAAAGGAAAGTTGAAAATTGAGTTTCAATAAAGTGAAGCCGTAGGGGTTAGTGAGTCCTCCGGAAAGCCATAAGAAGATGGTTGGTGAATTTGTACTTAGGAAGATAAAGAGAAGTTAATTTGTACTATGGTGTTTTATAGTATGCCTTTAGTGGGTACCTGCCCTTACTCCCTTAAAGGAAGAGTTAGATTATTGTTCCAAATTTGCACTTAGTAGATAGAATGCCCGGCTGGGTAATGATAGTTATTTATAGTCAGTTATTTAATAAGTGTTACTTAAAATCTTAAGCACCATGTAAATATGTTTTTGTTTGTAACGTTCAAGTGTCCTCACCTCCCATAAAGGGAAGCACTGTTAAAATTTACTTGTTTACAGCATTTCAAAATTTTGTATGTCTTTTGCTAACATGTATTGTTGTTCTTCTTTCCCAGTCCGGGAGTACTGGATTTAACGGGGGGGGGGGGGGGGGGGAGTGCAGCGCCCCAGAGACCTGGTCGTTGCAGTAACGTTGCTCTGCTGCTAAGGGGAGTGATGGTACGTCTGATTGCACTAAAAGAGTTCACCTGACCAGGTATCACAGTCACACATTACACTTCACACTCTGGCCACCAGGGGGAGCAAAAGGTTCTATGTATTAGGCCACTCCTCACACTCTGGTAAAACTGGGGGTTGGACAGGAAGTTAGAAAGAAGCTGACTGGGTTTTGCCCAGGTAACATCTAGTGAGAGGAGAGCGTTAACTTTAGGTTGGCTGTCTCACCTTTTACACCTAATGAAGACAACGGAGACAATTGTGGGAGAGGGGCGTCTCTAGGGTCCCTATAAAATAACTCCAGGCCGTCATACGGGTGCGTCCTATCCATATCATTTGGGGGACGGAGAGAAAGAACAGAAACATACACGACAGTTGTGAGGACTATCCCGTGGTGCTCAGCAGGGAAGTACTACAACACCCAGGCGCTAGTAGGTAGGCTACTGATTTCCACCTGCAAAGGGAACTCTGGATGTGCCTTCGGACCGGCCGGTCTCAGCCAGCCCTGTTAACAGTGCTCTGGATTGCGGATGCTGAAGCCTTCAGTAAAGAGGTAAAGAGACTGCAACCCTGTGTCCTCGTTATTTACTGCGACCTACACCGTCACCTACATCTTTAATTGGGCACCCTTTAGCAGGGCCACGGACCGGGTCAGGCCACCGTGACATCCCCAGAACCGAGAGACCCAGTACCGAGTACCCCGCTGCCCTGCGCTTGGGGGGCGCTCCAGACACATACAGCAGCAGCAGCTCAGTATTGAGGTATTAGGTGCAGTAATAGGGACACATACGGCAGCAGCAGCTCAGAGTTGGGGTATCAGGTGCAATAATAGGGACACATATGGCAGCAGCGGCTCAGTATTGGGGTATCAGGGGCAGTAATAGGGACACATACGGCAGCAGCGGCTCAGTATTGGGGTATCAGGGGCAGTAATAGGGACACAGACGGCAGCAGCTGCTCAGTATTGGGGTATCAGGGGCAGTAATAGGGACACATACGGCAGCAGCGTATTGGGGTATCAGCAGGATGAGGAGTTTGTGCAGGTTGGGAATAGATGATGATGGGGCTGGACTATGAGGAGTGAATGTGTCTTTGTTGTATTCTCTGCAGACGAGTCCTGGCTGGAGAAGCTGTCATGTCGGTCTGGGACAGATGGGAAAAGTGAAGGATTCCATCATAAAGGACGTCAGCAGTAAGTCACCATCTGTAACTGTGCAGTGATCTCTTATATGTTCTGTAGGGCTGGTATCTACCACTGACCATATGGCAGTAATATCCATGTTGGTCTTTGTATAGAGATTATCTTCAGTAACAGCGCGGTCATCTACTGAGGTTCTCCTCCAGTATCAGGGCGCATCACCCAGCTGTAATCAAGGTTACCTGGTTAGGGGCCCACTCAGAAGCTTCGCTCCCCCTGAACCAAAACCCTAGCTATGCCTCTGCGTACCATCCTCTCTAGTTAGTTAGATATGGTGCCGTCCCTTATTACATAGCTTCCTCTGTTTTTATGTACAGAGCCGTCTCTTACATAATGTATTCTTGTTATTTTTGTTATTCACAGCGCCCTCTCTTATTGCATAGTAGTCCCCTCTCTTGTTAGATATAAAATCACTGCTGAAGATGGAACCGGTGACCAGATGACCAGTCCAACAGCCTCCTCCATTAGAAAAGAAGCTTTCCCATGCTCCATCAGCCGTCATTGCATTATACATCTAACAAGACAGGATGGTATGTAATAAAGACAGGGCTCTATATAATCCAATATGTAAGGGATGGTGCTGTACATAACAAGAGGGGGCACTGTGTAATAAGGGGCGGCAATATACATAATAAAGCAGACTATGTAATATATATACATGTATGTGTGTGTCGCCATAAAAAGAGGGGGGGGGGGGCACAGACACATCTCTTGCACAGAGGCCCCAAGCTGTCAATGTCCACCTTTGTCGCAAGGTCATTTTTACCACACAATGTACAAACGAATAATGAATTCCCAAAAAGCAATTCCAGATTTGCGCTTTTTTCACAATTTTCACCCTCATGGAATTCTTTTCCCATTTTCCAGAAAACTATGAGGTAAAATGAATACCGTAGTGTCATTCAAAAGTACATTTCATCCCGCAAAAAAAACAAGACCACATATGTCTATGTGGATAGAAAATTTAAAAAAAGTTATAGCTCTGGTAAGAAAGGGAGGAAAAAAGAAAACGCAAAAGCGGAAATTGGCAGCGTTATTATTTTGATTTTTTGGTATGTATACATATTTTGTTTTTATACTGATGAAGGTCATTTTATGGCTTAAACTTTTACATTTTTGGATTGCTTGCATGTAATAAATTTGCATCTACATCATACTAGAGTGCCAAGTCTTGTCTACCTGACTTAGTGGTTAGAGACTATCCATATTAAAAGGTCACCTTGTTGTGGTTGGATGACTTTTGCACTCTTTCATCAAAAATCTTGAGGTACCTTCGACGTTTACAGCAATATTGGGAGTTCATGTGCTCATTACTCGCAGTGTACTGTGTGTATACATATATATATATATATATATATATATATATATATATATATATATATATATATATATATCTAATATATAAAGCTGAATGTGTGTGTGTATGTGTGTATGTCCAGGATTGGCATCTGAACCGTCGCAGCTACAGCCACAAAATTTTGCACAGTCACACGTCTGGACCCCGAGAGCGTCATAGGCCATGTTGTGAGGTGAAATTTTAACCCCGCGCGTTCCAATTCACCAAACAATTTTGCCCCTATCTACATAATGGGGAAAAAGTGAAAGGAAAAGTGTTGGAGGCGTCGCAGCTACAGGCACAAAATTTTGCACAGTCACACGTCTGGACCCTGAGAGCGTCAAAGCTATGTTGTGAGGTGAAATTTTAACCCCGCGCTTTCCAATTCACCAAACAATTTTGCCCCTATCTACATAATGGGGAAAAAATGAAAGGAAAAGTGTTGGAGGCAAATTAACAGCTGCCAGATGTGAACAAGGGGGACTTAAAGAATGAGCGCGATGGCGCCAAAGAGTATATACTGTACAGTTGCTAAGGTGGGGCCCCGACATGGGATAATCACCACACCACCACGGGGATATGAACACACACAAAATGCGCCACACACTACCACGTGCTCGAACACATATACCACCTTCAGCGCACATTTCACCACACATACACCAACCTCGCCACATAAAAGTCGAAACACAAAAGTCGCCGCTCAAAACTCGCCACACGCAAAACTCTCCACATGCAAAAGTCACCACACGTGCAAAACTCACCTCATGGAAAACTCGCCACACGCAAAACTTGCACATGCGGAAAAATTGCCACATGCACAAAAGTTGCAACACATGCAAAAGTTGCCTCACACAAAAATTGCACATACTCAAAAGGCACCACACATAAAACTCGCCACGCACAAAACTCGCCATGCGCAAAACTTGCTGCACACAACTTGCTACACTAACCTGTCACATGCAACTCGACACACAAAAAGTTGCTACACGCATGTCGCCACACAAAACTCAACACACACAACTTGACACACAAAACTCGCCCTAAAACACACACAAGTCTGGTATTATCCTTCAAAAATAAAAATCTGATTAATAAGCAGACAAACTACAAGAGCAACAAATGTACCATATAGGAATCCGGCAGCTGTCAGTCACATGACCTGTCTATTATGTGTATGTGTGAGCTAATATATACTGCCAGGGGGTGGGCTTACTGTTGGCTGGGGATTTATCAGGCTGCCAATTTAGCTTACAAATACTGAGGTAAAAATACTGACCAAATAACGTGTGAACGAGTCTTATGGACTGGTAATTTAGGAGCGACATGCGACTAGCTCTGAGCAGGTGGTAACTATACAGACCGCAGTTCCTGATCTTAACACAACACTAGCAGTAGCCGTGGGATGTTCCTGTCACTCCCTGGACACCTCGTCACAGCCGGAGAACTAGCTACCCCTAAAGGTAGGAATAGGAAAGCTATCTCTCCTCAGAGAAGATCCCCAAAGGATAGAACAGCGCCCCACAAATATTGACTGTGAGAGGAGAAGGAAATGACATACGTAGTATGAAACAAGATTTAGCAAAGGAGGCCACTTCTAGCTAGATAGATAGTACAGGAAAGAACACTGTGCGGTCAGTAATAAAAACTAGGAAAAGTCCACCGCAGAGATATGCAAAAATCTCCAGACCTGACTAAAGGTGTGGAGGGCAAAATCTGCAGCCCACAGCTTCCAGCTTAGCTGAATAGATCCATACTGATAAGCTGGACAAATGAGCAAAACATAGAATGTGCTGAACAATAAAGTCCACAACAAGTGGACTGCAAAAGGACAAGCAAGGACTTATATTTGCTGAACTGGACAGAGTGTCAGAGAAATCCAAAAGAGCAGTGGCTCCAAGCAGGAACAATTGACAAGTGGCATTGATTGAGGGATAAGGCCAGACTAAAATAGCCGAGCCAGAAAGACGATCAGTGGAAGCAGCTGCTGATGCTAAATCCAAGAAGCAGCTATACCACTCAAAACCACAGGAGGGAGCCCAAGAGCAGAATTCACAAAAGTGCTACTTACAACCACCGGAGGGAGCCCAAGAGCGGAATTCACAACAACGAGGTCTAATACAGGAGGAGATGACATACAGATATATACTATTTACAGGGGAGATGACACACAGGTATATACTATATACAGGAGGAGATGACACACAGATATATACTATACACAGGAGAGATGACACACAGGTATATACTATATACAGGAGGAGATGACACACACATATATACTATATACAGGGGAGATGACACACTGGTATATACTACATATAGGGGAGATGACATACAGGTATATACTATATACAGGAGGAGATGACACACAGGTATATACAATATACAGGAGCAGATTACCTACAGGTATATAGTATATACAGGAGGAGATGACATACAGGTATATGCTATGTATAGGAGGAGATGACATACAGGTATATACTATATACAGGAGGAGATGACACACAGATATATACTATATATAGGTGAGATGACACACAGGTATATACTATATACAGGAGATTACATACATGTATATACTATATATAGGAGGAGATGACATACAGGTACATACTATATACAGGGAAGATGACACACAGCAGGTATATACTATATACAGGGGAGATGACATACAGGTATATACTATATACAGGAGATGACATACAGGTGTATACTATATATAAGGGAGATGACAAACATGTATATACTGAGGTGAAAATGAGAGGTGTGAGGTGAAAATTAAAAGGTGTGAAAAATGAAAAGGTGTGAGTGCAAAATGAGAGGAGTGAGGGAAAATAGTGGAGTGATCGGAAAATGACAGATGTGAGGTCGAAATGACAAGTGTTAGGGGGGAATGAGAGGAGTGAGGGGGAAAATAAGAGGAGTGAGGGGGAAAATGAGAGGTGTGAGGGAGAAAATGAGAGATGTGAGGGGGAAAATGAAAGATGTGATGGGGAAAATGAGAGGCGTGATGGGAAAATAAGAGAAGTGAGGTGCTATAACTAACCACAGATATTTACTATGCCCAGGCAACGCCGGGCTCTTCAGCTAGTATATATATATATATATATATATATATATATATATATATATATATATATATATACTATATGTTAGCATATAGGCCACATAGCGTACTTGTTCTCCTGTGCATTCATTTAATACTAAAGGTGTGTAGGACATATTTTTTTCTTCTTTGTCACAAAACCTAAACAGTTTGGTATCGCTGTAATTGTACTGAGCTGGACAATCATATTTTTACCACACGAAAACAAAACCCAAAAAACAATTGCAGAATTGCAGGGTTTTTACTATTTCACCGCAATTTGATTTTTTTGCCTTTTTTTAGTACATTGTGTGGTAAAATGAATGGCGTCCCACAAAAAAAACAAGCCTGAATACGAGGACGGAAAAATAAAAAAAGTTTTGGCTCTTGGAAGAACGGTCCTGCCCCCAGTGTGTCCAGCATCTCTGCCCCCAGTGTCCAGCATCTCTGCCCCCAATGTGTCCAGCATCTCTGCCCCCAATGTGTCCAGTATCTCTGCCCCCAGTGTCCAGCATCTCTGCCCCCAGTGTCCAGCAACTCTGCCCCCAGTGTCCAGCATCTCTGCCCCAATGTGTCCAGCATCTCTGCCCCCAATGTGTCCAGCATCTCTGCCCCAATGTGTCCAGCATCCTGCCCCCTGTGTGTCCAGCATCCTGCCCCCTGTGTGTCCAGCATATTGCCCCCAGTTTGTCCAGCATCCTGCCCCAAGTGTGTCCAGCATCCTGCCCCCAGTGTGTCCAGCATATTGCCCCCAGTGTGTCCAGCATATTGCCCCCAGTGTGTCCAGCAATCTGCCCCAGTGTCTCCAGCATATTACCCCCAGTGTGTCCAGCATTCTGCCCCAGTGTGTCCAGCATTCTGTCCCCAGTGTGTCCAGCATATTGCCCCCAGTGTGTCCAGCATATTGCCCCCAGGGTGTCGTCCAGCATTCTGCCCCAGTGTGTCCAGCATATTGCCCCCAGTCTGTCCAGCATATTGCCCCCAGTGTGTCGTCCAGCATTCTGCCCCCAGTGTGTCATCCAGCATTCTGCCCCCAGTATGTCGTCCAGCATTCTGCCCCCAGTGTGTCCAGCATATTGCCCCCAGTGTGTCCAACATATTGCCCCCAGTGTGTCCAGCATTCTGCCCCCAGTGTCTCCAGCATATTGCCCCCAGTGTGTACGGCATTCTGCCCCCAGTGTATCCAGCATCCTGCCTCCAGTGTGTCCAGCATCTCTGCCCCAGTGTGTCCAGCATATTGCCCCCAGTGTGTCCAGGATATTGCCCCCAGTGTATCCAGCATATTGCCCCCAGAGTGTCCAGCATCTCTGCCTCCAGTGCTTCCAGCATTCTGGCCCGGGCCCCCCGGATTGCTGTTCGCAATAAAAAAAAGAAAAAAACCAGTTCTCCTCACCTGTCCGCGCTCATTCGGCAAAGCTCCCTCCAGCAGCGCGCACTTGCCAGCGACTGACAAAGACATCAGTCGCCGGCGACATTCGCGCTGCGGCTGACGTTAGCCGCCAGCCTCCGATTGGCTGGCGGCTGTTAACTATTGACGTGCGGGCGCGCGCCCGCACGTCAATAGCGTTAAACTGCTAGCGTTAACACCACTGGGCCCTGGGCTACCGCCCAGATTGACCTCATTATAATCCGCCACTGGTCACATCAATAGGGGGCCGATATGCAATACCCCATCGTTCACATAAAAAAATATATATTTAATGCTAGAAATGTGGGGTTTTGGTCACAGAAAGAGCAGGAAAAAAAAGGTGGCATTCCATGATTGCACACTTAAGTGGTTAAAAGCTTGGCCATGTCAGAGGCCATGTGTGTGAGTCAGTGCTGCTGACTTCTTAGGCCGGCGTCACACTGGCGAGTTTTACGGACGTATGAGCGCAGAAAATACACCCGTAAAATACGCATAACACACGGCCCAATGATTTTCTATGGCCCAGCTCCTATCAGCCGTATTTTACAGATCCGTATTATACGGTCCTCTACGGCCGTACAAAATCGCAGCATGCTGTGTTTGTCACCGTATTGCGCAAAAAAAGCCAATGAAAGTCTATGGGGGCGAGAAAAATACGGATTACACACGGACCAGCAGTGTGACTTGCGAGAAATACGCAGCGGTTTTCTATGTGTGTGTTTTATTAACCATTTCGTACTATTGGATTAATAATGGATAGGTGACATAATTGACGCCTCTCCATTATTAATCTAGCTTAATGTCACCTTACAATAGCAAGGTGACATTAACCCTTCATTACCCCATATCCCACCGCTACACGGGAGTGGGAAGAGAGTGGCCAAGTGCCAGAATAGGCGCATCTTCCAGATGTGCCTTTTCTGGGGTGGCTGGGGGCAGATGTTTGTAGCCACGGGGGGGGCAATAACCATGGACCCTCTCCTGGCTATTAATATCTGCCCTCAGTCACTGGCTTTACCACTCTGGCGGAGCAAATTGCGCAGGAGCCCACGCCAATTTTTTCCGCCATTTAACCCTCTATTTTACAAGCTACAGCGCCCAAATTTTGCACATACACACTACTAACATTAGTAGTGTGGAATATGCAAAAAAAAAAAAGGGATATGACATGGTTTACTGTATGTAAACCATGTCTCATATCATGTCGGGTATGAGAAGGAGAAATGAAAAGCCGGCAATTGAATTACCGGCTTTTCACATATCTCGCGCTGAATTAAATATAAATTCAGTGTGTGTGTGTGTGTGTGTGTGTGTGTGTGTGTGTGTGTGTGTGTGTGTGTGTGTGTGTGTGTGTGTGTGTGTGTGTGTGTGTGTGTGTGTGTGTGTGTGTGTGTGTGTGTGTGTGTCTCAATGACATATATATATATACTGTATATATGTTTTAACGAACATTTGAGCACATAAATCCATTAGATGTCGGTTTTGCAAGCCTGCGAGAAAATATCGCAGTACGGATGCCATACGGATTACATACAGAGGATGCCATGCGCAAAATACGCTGCCACACCCTGCCTACGGATGACATACGGATCACTATTTTGGGAACATTTCTGCGTATTACGGCCGTAAAAAACGGACCGTATTTACATACGCTGAGTGTGAGGCCGGCCTTATGCTGTTATCTTACATATACCTGGACCTGGCCACCTCAGGTGTATATTATTACTTTCCCACTGTAGGAACTACAGGAATTAATGAGAGGTGGAAATCCTCCTCCTGTTATTAACCTGTGCCTCAGCCTCTGCTCATCCTGCAGCTGCTGCCCAGTCCCTGTCTCCTCCTCCTCCCAACCCCAGTCTGACAGAGAAGAAGCTAAAGCAAACAGCAGCGGGGGAAATAGTCTCAGCTCTCGCGTTCGCACTAGTTTGGTCCTCCTCCGCCACCGTTGTCCTGTTGCAGCGTCTGCTCCCGTTGTACACAGCTCCAGTCACCGCCTTGTGTACACAGCAGCCCAGGTGGCCGGTGTGTGAGCACCATCGCTGTAGGCTCCGGTACCAGGTGAGTCCACGCAGCAGTGACTGTAAACTTGCATGTATGCGCTGCTGGGGAGATGTGTGCAAGGCTAGTGCACAGCAAACCGGGCGCAGTTGCCCATAGCAACCCAGGAGAGTGCAGCATCTAATAGACACAAGTTGCTGTGGGCAACTGCTCCGCATTTCTTCTCCCCATCTCCAGTGTGCGCCGGGTTATTAATTCCTATTATTGAGGGTGTGAATGCGCCAATGCCGGATGTTGTAACACAATTGGGGGGTCTGACACCTCTTTATTTGGCGCAGGGGGAAGGAACCATGATGGCCTGACATATTGCCAGACAGTGGGGCCACCTACACGTACAGAATCCGCCACATTCACAGCAATGGGAATATATCCTGGGGTGGGCATCACGGGTAGGACCCCACACCCACACACCTTGCAGATTTTCTAGTTGGTCGTATTTATGGAGTCAGCTGGGATGTGGGCATGTAGATCGCATTGTAATTTTGCAGCATGTCGCTTTATGGCGTTAAAGAAAAGAAGGCGCCGTGTAGCTCATTAATTACATCAGCTTAATATGGGACATTCTAAAAACAAGAAAAGAGGAATCAGGGGCGAAACGGGTCAACCAGACACGTATCCCAAAGTGAACGAATTAATTGACCCTTATACTTAAAGGTGCCAAGTAGGAGAATTAAGGAGGTTTGTAAGAAAACAATAGCTAAAGTCATCAATTTCTTGTGACCCAATGCAGGTTTCGCCCTTCTCCCTGCTTTGTCAGAGAGTGCAGAATGTAATAACGGTGTAACAATGTATTCGGTTTATAGTGTGACAGATCCACTTTATTTAACTCCTTACTGTTTCAGATGTATCTGTCATGAAGATGCTGTTAGCCATTTAGATGCTGCTGTCAGTCTCAGACTCTCAGTAGTCACTCTCCCCAGGTCTAGCTCTGACTCCCTACCACCGCTCAGTGGCACGTGCTGTAGCAGCATTCAGGAGCCTGAGCTGGACCCGAGGAGGGTGAAGCTGTCTGTCTGGTATTTTGGAGCATTAAGGGGTTTATATACCAGAAATTTGCACCCCCCCCCTAATGACTTTGCATATTTAGGTTTTAGATACTTTATTTTTTGCCTATCCACACTTCTGTAGCTATAACTTTATATTGTCACAGATGTGGCTTTCGCACTGTTCGTGGGGCTCATAAAAGAAACCCCACCTGCACACTGGAGCATATGTGCTGGGAAAAGCTCAATAGTCTGTTTGGCCACCATCTGGCTGTTGGACATCGCCATACTGTTATTTCATGGGGTATCTATGAAAGGCAAATAAAATCAGATTGAATTACCCTCTACGGGTCCAGGGAGCCTTTCTATCGCTGCCAACAGTGTTGACAGGCTGCAGCGGTGATGATGAAGAAACTCTGATTTTATTATTTTTGCCAAATGCAAACAAATAAGCATAACGTTATTGTAAGAGAAAAAACCCTTTAAACCCTATTATAGACAATTTTTTTTTGCTATTTATTTACCTATGAACCCAAACGTGTGACCGCTGTAGCTAATCGCTAGCCTGCGAGGACGGTGATTGGCTACAGCAATCACATGCTGATCGTCTATGGCACGTTTTTACTGCGACCGGAGTGGATGCAGTAGAACGAGAGGGGAATTGAGTGATTTTTATTTATTATTAATAATAATAATAATAATAATAATAATAATTTTATTTATATAGCGCCAACATATTCCGCAGCGCTTTACAACTTATAGAGGGGACTTATACAGACAACAGACATTACAGCATAACAGAAATCACAGTTCAAAACAGATACCAGGAGGAATGAGGGCCCTGCTCGCAAGCTTACAATCTATGAGGAAAAGGGGAGACACGAGAGGTGGATGGTAACAATTGCTTTAGTTATTTGGACCAGCCATAGTGTAAGGCTCGGGTGTTCATGTAAAGCTGCATGAACCAGTTAACTGCCTAAGTATGTAGCAGTACAGACACAGAGGGCTATTAACTGCATAAAGTGTATGAGAACATGATGGAGGAACGTGATTATGTTGTTGTTTTTTATTAATAGGCCACACATTTTTTTAATATTGTTTATTATTATTATTATTATTTTAACAACCTTTTTAATTGGGTATTTTGTAAAAAAATTAAAAATAAAAATGAATAATCCCCTTAAGATATAATAGTTTTAAATATTTATTTTAGAACTATAATTGTATACAATATACACTGTCACATAGGGCAGACTAACTGCAGGACTATTGTACTGACCGCCCTGGGATCCATTCTAGGTTCCCCAGTCCCAGATTCCATCGGCATGAAATCTGATGGATGGTAATCCAGTCCCGGGTGTTAGGACAGGACCTAGGCGGTCATTGGTCAGCCAAGCGCACGCCCTAGGGTGACACGGGATTATCTTTTCATAAAGTGAATTATTATAGACATATTGCTGATTAAAGGGGATCACCATATGTACCTCATGTGTTATAAAGAAAAATGTCTTCCTGATGAGGCTGCTCATGTCAGTAAGATTTTATACATTTATTAAAAACAAAATCCTTCCTTGGTGATTTGTGCATCAAACTCGCACATTGTAATAAATAAGTCTTTATTTTGAATGGACAGCACCCAGATGCCAGTTTTGTTGCCTCCGCGTACTGACCGTGTAAAGGGGGCGTTCTGGAGAGATGGGAGAACCGCAATTTTGTTATATACAGCAACATTGCAGAGTATAGTCTGAGCAATAAAATCCCAAAGGGAATAAGAAATAAAGCAAGAATAAAAATAATAAAATAGGGTAAATAAAAATATATATATATATATATATATATATATATATATATATATATATATATATATATATATATATATATATTATAATATGTTTAAATCAACCTCCCTTTTCCCCCCTTCAAGAATGAAGAAATTTAAAAATTAAACATATTCTGGTATTCTTGTGTTAAAAAAGTATACTTTCAATGCAGAAAAGAAGTAAATGCCAGACTAGCCTTTTTTTTGCCACTTCCCCTCCCCCCCCCCCCCCAAAAAAAAAAAAAAAATCAAATTGTCATATGCACCCCAAAATGGCATCAATAATAATGTCAACTCGACGCAAACAATAAGCCATCACATAGGTGCCTCGATGGAATAGTTAAAAAAAAGTTATGGATCTCAGATAATGGGGACGCAACTTCTTTTTTTTTTTTTTTTCTTTTAAACACATATTTCGGTATATTTTTTCACCATTAAAAAGTACCGTAAGCTTGGTATCGCCACTATCATACTGACTCGGTCAATGATGATGTCAGTTTATTTTTACCATAAAACAAATGTTGTGAAATCAAAACCAGACCAATGGAGGAACTGTTTATTAAAAAAAAAAAAAAATTAAATTCCCCCCCCTCCTCCGTTTTTCAGTACTTTATACAGTAGAATGATTCAAAACTACAAGTCGTTCCTCAAAAACCTGAGTAAAGACATGTATGAAGTTATATCTGTTAGAAGAAGGGAGGGAAAAAGCGAAACACTCCTTGGTCTTTTCAGGGTTAACCCAGCACCCCTATCTCACTGGGGGCCCCAATAGCACTTCTGACTTTATATGGAGGGGCACAGATTCTTGCAGATAAGGCGCTTTATACTGGGCCTCGTTGTCTCATGCATGTACACCAGGAGATCTGCAGGGCCACCTCCTGTAATCTGAGCAGGCCACTTCCCAAACTGGTTCCCTAAGAGACTGTACACACAAATGTGCAGCACTTTAGGGATTAGTTATCTGCCAGTACGGAGAAGGCAAAATCCGGAGGAATTTCCAGGAATCGTATCCCTATCTGTCATCCCGGAACGTATGTACTTGTGGGATTTATGTGATACTTGTTCCATCAGATCGTAGTTGTGAGGCAGCGAATGGGGGAATTGTGACGTCATTAGTGCTGTGGACGGCGGCTCTCCACTTCTCAGTAGTTTTTATTAAAGCTCGCAGTGCGGCTCCACTTCTCAGTAGTTTTTGTTAACGCTCCCAATGTCTTGGTTGTTGATTAGTAACAGTCGCTTCCTTTCTAGATGACCAGGCTTGGCTCTTTAATTTTTGTAGGAACTCCATGATCCTGCTGCTTGGCTATCGCCCGATCAATCATCTGATCAATGGGAATCTGGACCCCACAGATCTGGTAAAATGAAGGGAATATGGAAATGGCTGAGTGAATAGTGACAGTGAATGGAGACGTGATCTAGAATAAAAACAAAATGACACTGTTTCGATCCAAAAAGTGTAAAAGCCATCCCACCGCGACAAGGCGTTCCCAGTCCGGATGGTCCCATCTCTAGTGTTAAAACTTTCTTTGTTCCAGCAGGGATCAATAGAAGCGGGCAGAGCAGGACCCATTTTTGTCTTTGTTCTAGGTGACGTTAATGACCACAGTGTGAATGTGCCCTTACACCAACATGCTCATTTCTTCGTTGTCGCCCTAGTTTTTTGTAGTATGTACATACAGGGGTGTGGCTCCCCCATTATTAGGCTGTGCTTTTAGCTTTAAACAGTCAGCCCTAGGTCCTGCTCTGCCCACATTTATTGAGGCCGGCTGGCACATAGAGTTTTGGGTTAGAGGTAGGATTTTCCCGACTGGGTACACCGTGTCACGGTGGGATGGCTTTTACGCTCTTTTGTTCCAAATAGTGTCAACTACAGTAAGTTCCCAATGTCATTTTCATGTACTATTACTATTTATTTCCTACAGGGTATATACGGTAGTCATTTTGTTTTTCTTTTAGGTTGTGATTATTAATGGCCACAGTGTGAACGTGCCCTTATATCAGCGTGTTCTATCTCATCTCTTCCGTGTTACTGAATAAAGGTAATGATGTAGACTCCCTTTTTACTTTTCTCCCCAGCGTTTTGCATGCTTTTCTGATAATTTCTGTTCTTCTATATCTGTAGGTTTTCAGCCGATGACTCCAAGGAAATAGAAGATAATTTATGTTGCTGGAGCCGAGCATGAGACACCAGGACTACGCCTCACTGTGTGCAGTCTGGCCCGGAGCAGGCGGTGGAATCTGCAGAGGATTAACCCTGTGCTAAGAGCATGGATGGCTGTCCGGCCTGGACTTTCCTGCTCCCCTTTTACGTCACCCATCAGTTTTAGTCTGATTTTTATCCCATTATATATAATATATTCTGTGCACTACTCCTGATATTCATGTATCGTTATATCCAGAAAGGCCCAGATGCGTGTCAGCCAGAACACTCCGTTCTGGAAGAAATATCAGTAACTTTCCTACCAGTCAGAAGCCTCCTGGAGGCGAGAAATCAAGGTGATATTGGTAAGTTCCATAATTCATTCTATGCATTCATGAATCCATGGTGACTGATTTAGGAAGAGAATTTTGTATTTAATTTAATTTTTTTTATTTTATTTTTTTATTTTTATTTTATATAAATAATATATATATTTTTTTTATGACTCCTTATGGTAAATTCAGAATTGTTCTGAGTACCAAATAGCAGTGTAGATGATAAGCAGAATTTTTTATATACATGTGAAAAAAATGATATTTTACACTAGAAAACTTTAGTGCGACAGGCAGTGATTCCAAAAATGTTGCCACTTTTTGGATTCCCCCCCCACGTCAATATCTTTTTAAGGGAGTTTGGTGGGGCTTGGCCTGCTCTGCCTGGCACAGATTGCTGGTATGGAGGGCTTGTAATGATCATGTAGCACAAATGTGATATTTAGGAATATTTAGAAAAAAAACTTTAGTAACTGATGAGCTCATGAATGATTGCTGGTAACGCCGTGGTGTGTCATCATGAAGCTTATGGGTGTTCTGTTGTTAATATTTACTAGGAATGTGTTATATATAGGAACAACCTGCCCTAATTATAGAGTAACCCAATTTTATAAGTTCCCTGGTCACACTTTTAATAGGCTTCTGTATAGTTACTGCACAGGAGCGGTGATTGGTGATGAGTGAATGTGACGGGATAAGGTGTTATTCGATCATTCTCGGGTGCTAACCGTGGGTCTTCGACGTGCTCGAAAAATACATTTGAGTCCCCATGCCTGCATGAGAGAGGAACCAGAAATTTATGTATTTAATGGTGGAATTGCAGTTTACTCCAACGTTACAAGTATTTAAGGTATAGAAAAATGAGTGTGTAAATGACCTGCCCTCTTCATTTTCCCAGATGACCATCTGCAGGAAGCCATCTGGTAAGACAGTGCCCGACAAGGAAGGGGTGGACACTGCAGCAGAGCCCCTACAACATTCTCGGAGAAATGGCTGGAGTTGGCCTCCGCACCCATTGCAGTTCGTGGCCTGGTTCACTTATCTTCTGTTCACTATCATCGGATTTGGCGTTCTCGTTCCGCTCTTGCCTCGGCATTGGGTGGCTGCTGGCTATGTCGTATCCTTCAAATACAGATACTTATGATTTGTCTTTTATGTTTGCGGAAAAAAGGTGGTCAATACCTATAATATATGTGTGTGTGTGTATATATATATATATATATATATATATATATATATATATATATATATATATATATATATATATATATATATATAGACGCACGCACACGCGCGCACACACACACACACGCACGCACACCCACCCCCCCCCCCCCTGCTTCTCCGATCTCTCCAGGCGTGTTCAGCAGTCACATGGTACTTCTCATTAAAGTAATGAATATGGACGCAACTCCTCTCCCATGGGCGTGGAGCGCATATTCATTACTGTAATGAGCGGTACCAATGACCGCTGAACACAGGAACAAGCTGCCGGAGCCTGAGAGACCATCGCATCAGAGAACCAGGGACATGCAGACCGCGCCAGGAGGGCGATTATGACTGGGGAGGGTGAGCATTGATGTGTTTAGTGCGCACCCTCTGCCTCAACAGTCACTGCAGAGAGCCAGAAGACAGAGCGGCGCGCGGCGGTGGAACGGGGACAGGTGAATATCGCAAGTGCCGGTGTCTCTGCCTGCTCAGGACAAGAAGTGAGTGTCATATTATTTTTATTTTTTATGTATTTTTTATTTTTTTAAATCGCAGCAGCAGCATATAGGGCACATGTTTCTATGGAGCATCTTATGGGGCCATAATCAACCTTTGTGCAGCATTATATGGGGCAAATGTTTCTATGGAGCATCTTATGGGGCCATAATCAACCTTTGTGCAGCATTATATGGGGCAAATGTTTCTATGGAGCATCTTATGGGGCCATAATCAACCTTTGTGCAGCATTATATGGGGCCCGTCATGAACTGTATTGATCATTATATGGGGTGTATTTTGTATGGAGCATCTTATGGGGTTCCTGATACAATATGGATATTCAAAAACACTTAACCTACTGATGTCTCAATTAATTTTACTTTTATTTTTTATTTTTGAAATTTACCAGTAGCTGCTGCATTTCCCACTCCTAGGCTTATACTCGAGTCAATAAGTTTTCCCAGTTTTTTGTGGCAAAATTAGGGGTCTTGGCTTATACTCGGGTCCGCTTTTTACTCGAGTATATATGGTGTATATATATATCAAATAAGATACAGTTAGGTCCATATATATTTGGACAGAGACAACATTTTTCTAATTTTGGTTATAGACATTACCACAATGAATTTTAAACAAAACAATTCAGATGCAGTTGAAGTTCAGACTTTCAGCTTTCATTTGAGGGTATCCAGAATAAAATTGGATGAAGGGTTTAGGAGTTTCAGCTCCTTAACATGTGCGACCCTGTTTTTAAAGGGACCAAAAGTAATTGGACAATTGACTCCAAGGCTATTTCATTAACAGGTGTGGGCAATCCCTTCGTTATGTCATTCTCAATTAAGCAGATAAAAGGCCTGGAGTTGATTTGAGATGTGGTGCTTGCATTTGGAAGGTTTTGCTGTGAAGTAAACATGCGGTCAAAGGAGCTCTCCATGCAAGTGAAACAAGCCATCCTTAAGCTGCGAAAACAGAAAAAAACAAGCCGAGAAATTGCTACAATATTAGGAGTGGCAAAATCTACAGTTTGGTACATCCTGAGAAAGAAAGAAAGCACTGGTGAACTCATCAATGCAAAAAGACCTGGGCGTCCACGGAAGACAACAGTGGTGGAGGATAGAAGAATAATCTCCATGGTGAAGAGAAACCCCTTCACAACAGCCAACAAGTGAACAACACTCTCCAGGAGGTAGGCGTATCAATATCCAAATCTTCCATAAAGAGAAGACTGCATGAAAGTAAATACAGAGGGTTCACTGCACGGTGCAAGCCACTCATAAGAATCAAGAATAAAAAGGCTAGACTGGACTTTGCTATAAAACATCTAAAAAAGCCAGCACAGTTCTGGAAGAACATTCTTTGGACAGATGAAACCATGATCAACCTCTACCAGAATGATGGAAAGAGAAATGTATGGCGAAGGCGTGGTACAGCTCATGATCCAAGGCATACCACATCATCTGTAAAACACGGCGGAGGCAGTGAGATGGCTTGGGCATGCATGGCTGCCAGTGGCACTGGGTCACTAGTGTTTACTAATGATGTGACACAGGACAGAAGCAGCCAAATGAATTCTGAGGTATTCAGAGCCATACTGTGTGCTCAGAGCCAGCCAAATGCAGCCAAACTGATTGGTCGTCGTTTCATCGTACAGATAGACAATGACCCAAAACATGAAGCCAAAGCAACCCAGGAGTTAATTAAATCAAAGAAGTGGAATATTCTTGAATGGCCAAGTCAGTCACCTGATCTCAACCAAATTGAGCATGCATTTCACTTGTTAAAGACTAAACTTCAGACAGAAAGGCCCACAAACAAACAGCAACTGAAAACCACCGCAGTGAAGGCCTGACAGAGCATCAAAAAGGAGGAAACACAGCGTCTGGTGATGTCCATGAGTTCAAGACTTTAGGCAGTCATTGCCAGCCAAGGGTTTTCAACCAAGTACTAAAAATGAACATTTTATTTAAAATTATTGAATCTGTCCAATTACTTTTGGTCCTTTTAAAAACAGGGTGGCACATGTTAAGGAGCTGAAACTCTTAAACCCTTCATCCGATTTTAATGTGGATACCCTCAAATGAAAGCTGAAAGTCTGAACTTCAACTGCATCTGAATTGTTTTGTTTAAAATTCATTGTGGTATTGTCTATAACCAAAACTAGAAAAATGTTGTCTCTGTCCAAATATATATGGACCTAACTGTATATGACAGAAAAGTTCCATCATCCATCGAAGATGTATACCTATATATATATATATATATATATATGTACTTATATCTATTTTTACATACCACAAATATAAATTCATTGCTGTGTGTTTGCTTTGCTTTGACTACTTTGCACACTCTTGGCATTCTCTTGATGAGCTTCAAGAGGTAGTCGCCGGAAATGGTCTTCCAACAATCTTGAAGGAGTTCCCAGAGATGCTTAGCACTTGTTGGCCCTTTTGCCTTCACTCTGCGGTCCAGCTCACCCCAAACCATCCCGATTGGGTTCAGGTCTGGTGACTGTGGAGGCCAGGTCATCTGGCGTAGCACCCCATCACTCTCCTTCTTGGTCAATTAGCCCTTACACAGCCTGGAGGTGTTGTTAGGGTCATTGTCCTGTTGAAAAATAAATGATGGTCCAACTAAATGCAAACAGGATGGAATAGCATGCCGCTGCAAGATGCTGTGGTACTCATGCTGGTTCAGTATGCCTTCAATTTTGAATAAATCCCCAACAGTGTCACCAGCAAAGCACCCCACACCATTACACCTTCTCCTCCATGCTTCACGGTGGGAACCAGGCATGTAGAGTCCATCCGTTCACCTTTCCTGCGTCGCACAAAGACACTGTGGTTGGAACCAAAGATCTCAAATTTGGACTCATCAGACCAAAGCACAGATTTCCACTGGTCTAATGTCCATTCCTTGTGTTCTTTAGCCCAAACAAGTCTCTTCTGCTTGTTGCCTGACCTTAGCAGTGGTTTCCTAGCAGCTATTTTACCATGAAGGCCTGCTGCACAAAGTCTCCTCTTAACAGTTGTTGTAGTGTTGCCACTGCACTTGGGGACACTTTCAAAGTTTACCCAATTTTTCCGACTGACTGACCTTCATTTCTTAATGTAATGATGGCCACTCGTTTTTCTTTACTTAGCTGCTTTCTCCTACGCCTCATTGGGGGACACAGGACCATGGGTGTTATGCTGCTGCCACTAGGAGGACACTAAGTTAACACAGAAAGATTAACTCCTCCTCTGCAGTATACACCCCTTCACTGGTCAGGATAAAACCAGTTCTTGCTTAGTGTCTGTAGGAGGCACTTGGGTCTGTTTTCAGACCCCAACTTTTTTATTTTAATTTTAATTTTTCTGTAAATTTTTATTTAACGGAGTGAAGGGGGCGACGGATTCCTTTTATAGGGTCCGCTCTCCCCCGAACCATCAACAGGCGAGCACGGAGAGTATATCTCCCCGTCCCTCTCCTGCGACGTCTGGGGCACTCCTAATTTTATGGGGCGACGGTTCCTTTTATGGACAGATCTCCCCCCCTCTGCAAGACGGCGAGCACATAGAGCCCGGCTCTCATGTTCCTCTCCGGGGCCTGACACAGTGGATCCTGCAGTACCTGAGACAAGGCCCACACCAACCATGGCGTCACACAGCCCCAAGACTAAAGCCCCCCTTGGGGGACAGAGTAAGAATGGATGGCGTTTAAAGTGCATGGATCAGCACCTTCACAGTGATAGGAGACAAGCACTGTGAGTACATACCGTGCTCCCATCTGTGGCAGAGGTGCGGTCCGGGTCCCTGGGGAGAAGTGCCGGGGGTCAGCGGCGGTCAGCAGCGTTCCGTCGCGGCTGTAGCTGCACATCGCCGGCAGGCCCTAAAAATTTAGTCCCCGGCTTTTCAGCCAGTCTAGGCCGCAGTTCCGCCCACGGCCATAGCTCCGCCCCCCCATTCCGGCCCTTCCTGGCTGGGACGAGAGGCGCCCCTGCAAATCTCGGGGGCCATATTACTTTCTTCTCTGCGGGGATAACAGACCCCCAAGGTGGCACGCTGACTGACAGGACCGCCGCGGCTACAATTCCTCCCCGGGGACACAGGCACAGGACCGTGGGTAAGCTGCATCAAGAAAGCTTAACCCCTTCCCTGCACCATAGCGCAGATCCTGCCTTACTATGTCTCAACCTAAGGAGACCAAAAAGATTAACAAGAAGCACACAGTGTTCTACACTTCCTGTGCCACTTGCAAAACGGCCCTGCTCCGACCTCACAATACCCCACTATGTGCGGATTGTGACCCGGCCTCTGTGCAGCCGCCTGCCGCCGCCGCCGAATGGGTCAGGGAACTGGTGTCCTCCGGATACAAAATAGAATCTTCTCTCCCCCCCCCCCCCCGACACGCTTTTTCCAGTCGTGTCCTCCCAAACTAAGGACAACTGCTTTTCTCCAGGCCATACGGGCACTACAAAAGGATGGAGTCATCATTCCGGTTCCCCAAGACCAAAGATTCAAAGAGTTTTTCTTGAACCTATTCGTGGTCCCAAAAAAGGACGGATCGTTGCATCCGATTCTAGATCTAAAAATTCTGAACAAATTTGTCAAAATTTGGCACTTCAGAATGGAATCTCCACTCTGTAGTCGCGTCCATGGAAAAAGGAGCGTTCCTAGCATCCATAGACATCAAAGGTGCTTACCTCCACATCCCAATTTTTCCTCCTCATCAACAGTTCCTTCGCTTCGTCTCTCGACCGCCTTTTCAGTCTGTCCCCACAGGTCAGACAGACCCTCAGGTGGTGAAGTCCTCCCTGAACCAAGGAAAGTCCTTCCTACCAGTGCGTTGGCTGGTGGTGACCACCGATGTCAGCCTCCTGGGCTGGGGTGCAGTTTTCAAACCCCACACGGCACAGGGTCGTTGGTCCACTTGAGTCGCCTCATCAATATCTTGGAAATTCGAGCGATCAGACTAGCTTTGCTCAGTTTTCACCATCTCCTTGCAGGTCAGCCCATCAGAATCCAGTCCGACAACGCCACAGCGGTGGCGTACATCAACCGTCAAGGGGGAACCCACAGCAAGACGGCCATGCTCGAGGTGTCCCACATTCTCCGTTGGGCCGAAACCAACCATTCGCCCATCTCAGCGATCCACATACCTGGTGTGGAGAATGTGGAGAGTGTCATAGGCTATGTTGTGAGGCGAAATTTTAACCTCGCGCTTTCCAATTCACCAAACAATTTTGCCCCTATCTACATAATGGGGAAAAAGTGAAAGGAAAAGTGTTGGAGGCAAATGGACAGCTGCCAGATGTGAACAAGGGGGGCTTAAAGAATGAGAGCGATGGCGCCAAAGAGTATATACCGTACAGTTGCAAAGGTGGGGCCCCGACATGGGATACTCACCACACACGGGGATATGAACACACACACAAAATGCGCCACACACTATCAAGTGCTTGAACACATATCACCCTCGGCACACATTTCACCACACATACACCAACCTCGCCACATAAAAGTCGAAACACAAAAGTCATAAAGGAGGAGATGACACACATATATACTACATACAGGAGGAGATGACATACAGGTACATACTATATACAGGAGCAGATGACACGTATATACTATATACAGGAGGAGATGACTTACAGGTATATACTATTTACAGGAGGAGAGGACATACAGGTATATACTATATACAGAAGGAGATGACACACGTATATACTATATACAGGAGGAGATGACATACAGGTATATACTATATACAGGAGATGACATACAGGTATATACTATATACAGGAGATGACATACAGGTATGTACTATATATAGGAGGAGATGACATACAGGTATATACAGAAGAGATGACATAGGTATATACAATATACAGGAGGAGATGACATACAGCAGGTATATACTATTTACAGGGGAGATGACATACAGGTATATACTATATACAGAGGAGATGACATACAGGTATATACTATATACAGGAGATGACATACAGGTGTATGCTATATATAAGGGAGATGACAAACATGTATATACTGAGGTGAAAATGAGAGGTGTGAGGTGAAAATGAAAAGGTGTGAGTGCAAAATGAGAGGAGTGAGGGAAAATAGTGGAGTGATCGGAAAATGACAGATGTGAGGTCGAAATGACAAGTGTTAGGGGGGAATGAGAGGAGTGAGGGGGGAATGAGGAGTGAGAGGGAAAATGAGAGGTGTGAGGGAGAAAATGAGAGATGTGAGGGGGGAAAATGAGAGGCGTGATGGGGAAAATAAGAGAAGTGAGGTGCTATAACTAACCACAGATATTTACTACGCCCAGGCAACGCCGGGCTCTTCAGCTAGTAAGACATAATTTCAGTTGTTTCACACTTTTTTGTGAAGTATATAATTCCACATGTGTTAATTCATAGTTTTGATGCCTTCAGTGTGACTGTACAATTTTCATAGTCCTGAAAATACAGGAAAATCTTTAAATGAAAAGGTGTGTCCAAACTTTTGGCCTGTACTGTGTATGTGTGTGTGTATATGTGTATGTATATATGTATATATGTATATATATATATATATATATATATATATATATATATATATATATATATATATATATATATATATATATATATATATATATACACTCACCGGCCACTTTATTAGGTACACCTGTCCAACTTCTTGTTAACACTTAATTTCTAATCAGCCAATCACATGGCGGCAACTCAGTGCATTTAGGCATGTAGACATGGTCAAGACAATCTCCTGCAGTTCAAACCGAGCATCAGTATGGGGAAGAAAGGTGATTTGAGTGCCTTTGAACGTGGCATGGTTGTTGGTGCCAGAAGGGCTGGTCTTAGTATTTCAGAAACTGCTGATCTACTGGGATTTTCACGCACAACCATCTCTAGGGTTTACAGAGAATGGTCCGAAAAAGAAAAAAAATCCAGTGAGCGGCAGTTCTGTGGGCGGAAATGCCTTGTTGATGTCAGAGGAGAATGGGCAGACTGGTTCGAGCTGATAGAAAGGCAACAGTGACTCAAATCGCCACCCGTTACAACCAAGGTAGGCCTAAGAGCATCTCTGAACGCACAGTGCGTCGAACTTTGAGGCAGATGGGCTACAGCAGCAGAAGACCACACCGGGTACCACTCCTTTCAGCTAAGAACAGGAAACTGAGGCTACAATTTGTACAAGCTCATCGAAATTGGACAGTAGAAGATTGGAAAAACGTTGCTTGGTCTGATGAGTCTCGATTTCTGCTGCGACATTCGGATGGTAGGGTCAGAATTTGGCGTAAACAACATGAAAGCATGGATCCATCCTGCCTTGTATGGAGCATCTTTGGGATGTGCAGCCGACAAATCTGCGGCAACTGTGTGATGCCATCATGTCAATATGGACCAAAATCTCTGAGGAATGCTTCTAGCACCTTGTTGAATCTATGCCACGAAGAATTGAGGCAGTTCTGAAGGCAAAAGGGGGTCCAACCCGTTACTAGCATGGTGTACCTAATAAAGTGGCCGGTGAGTGTGTGTATATATATATATATATATATATATATATATATATATATATATATATATATATATATATATATGTATATATAATATTTGTATTGTAGGGATTTCACTCACTCAGGTGCGACGGCTGACACTCAGGAGGCATGTTCCTTTAAAAGTCACAGGGTTTATTACTTCATAAACCACATGGCAAAATAACAGCAAGCAAATAGCCTTTAGTTCAGGAAAAGAAAAACAAAGTGTCCAGTCCACCAGGCTCAGTCCTGTATCCTTAACACACTCAGGAGGGTTTTACCTCCACACATATCTCCCGTCGACTACACACCCTTTAGCCATGCTACAAAATATATATATATATATATATATATATATATATATATATATATATATATATATATATATATATATATATATGTATATATATATATATATATATATATATATACCCCGTATTTTCTGGTGTATAAGACTGGGCGTATAAGACGACCCCCAACTTTTCCATCTAAAATATGGAATTTGGGATATACCCGCCGTATAAGATGGGGGTCATCTTATACGCCCAGTCATCTTATACGGCGTGTGGTTCCCAGGGTCTGGAGGAGAGGAGACTCTCCTTCAGGCCCTGGGATCCATATTCATGTAAAAAATAAAGAATAAAAATAAAAAATCTGGATATACTCACCCCTCCGACGTACCCTGGACCTCAGCGGTGCAAGTGTCTGCCTCTGTTCCTAAGAATGCAGTGAGTGAAGAACCTGCGATGATGTCGCGGTCACGCAACCGCTCACGTGACCGCTCATGTGACCGCGACGTCATCGAAGGTCCTTCACTCACTGCATTCTTAGGAACGGAGGCAGACGCTTGCACCGCTGAGGTCCAGGGTCCGTCGGAGGGGTAAGTATATCCATATTTTGTATTTTTATTCTTTATTTTTTACATGAATATGGATCCCAGGGCCTGAAGGAGAGTCTCCTCTCCTTCAGACCCTGGGAACCATCCAGGATCGCTCTGTACACCCGTACCCGGCGTATAAGACGACCCCCGACTTTTGGGACAATTTTTAGGGGTTAAAAAGTCGTCTTATATGCCGGAAAATACACATATTAGCAGTTCTTTGCGGTTATGGTACGAGGTTCTCCCATAAGCATTCCTATAATAACAATGATTAATACATTATTCTGTGCTCTGGAATCCAGGCTGACAGATTACAGGTTGCTGTAAATGCAGGTTACGGGCTGCAGACAGGTCAGTAGTCAGGCAGCGCAGTGATCAGAGTGTCACTTACTGTGACTTTGGGAGGAGACAATGCATATAAAATAAAACTGTTAAAAATAATTGTGCGCAAAACTAATTACAAAGGTATTTTCAAGAGTCCAAATACAATGATGGATCGCTGGGCGCTGTCTACAGTTCGATCTCCTTCCTTGAGAGAGATTGTGTTCCTCAGTGATGGGTGGGGCCCGCAGGTTAAAGGTTGACATAACCATTGGCTTTCAGAAACATCACCCCTCTCATCGTGACTATGGGGTGTGTCTATTGAAATGAATGGTGCTAAGCTGTAATACCAGGCACAACCATTATCTGGGGTGGCACTGTCTCTGCAGGAAAGCAGCCATGTTTTTCTTATCCTGGGCATCATGTTTAGGTGAGCTGTAAAACTGTGTCTCTTTGAACCCATGCTATGTACCTATAATAAAGTGCGTTTTTGCTGTCATAACTAATATTACTGTCAGCAGTACCTCTCCTCGTGTGTACAGGGGCGTGCCCTCCATGATCGGATACTGAATGAGGAAAGAACATTCATTTTAATATATTCTTCCCGTCATTCACACTGTGATTTACTTGTACAGTCATGACCAAAAGTGTTTTCACCCTTAAAATTGTTTCAGATGCTAAGGTTTTTCTCCCAGAAAATTATTGCACTTATACATGTTTTCTTATACACGTTTCAGGTGTGATTTTCATATTGCCCGTACCTGTTGCTTGCCACAGGCAAGTTTGAACGAGCATCACATGCTTGAAACAAAGTTGATTACCCACAATTCCACAATGGAAAGGCACCAACAATTTTGTCCAGCCCATTTTGGGGGTTTTGTGTGAAATTATGTCCAATTTGCTTTTTTTGTGTGTGTTTTTCTAATAAACATGTGAATAACAAAACGTGTAATTGCAATAATTTTTTGGGAGAAATACTTCAATTTCTGTAACAATTTCAAGGGTTCCAACGTTTTCGGACAGGACTGTATATTTGAACAGATATGTCTATGGACTGAAATTAACCAGTGTACAAGCTGCCACAGGATTGTTGACGTCTCAGATCAATCCCGAGTGGTCAGGAGGCTGGAGTCTACCTCCTAGCGCACCCTTAAAGGGGTTGTATTGCGAAATACATTAATGAGCTGGAACCAGAACGTACCTTGGTGCCTCTTTCCGATGAAGACCCGACCTGCATTGCCCAGATGTGCAAATGCACTCATATATGCAAAACTCCCATGTCAGTAAATGGAGAGAGCTGGTACATCCGTGGCCACCTCAACTGTCACTTTTGATCGGGCACCAGCTGCAAGGGGTGATCAGAAGACCAGAGGTGGGATCCACACCTATTGGATAGTTGTGACATTATGTAACTCTGATTGGACAAGAGTGCATGTGTCCTTGCCCCCGAGGAGCGGAGGAGCTTCCTTAGATCACACAATTTAGGATGCTTCTTACATATTTTTTACAGCAGATTTACTTTTCTTGTAGATAGCGTGAACTGTGATTTAACAGTCTAATAATGCGCCAATTTTATTAAAATGTCTGCATGATAAATTTGGTCATCTTGATGCTCCCCCAAAGTGTAATAAAAAGAAAAAAAAGTGCGCCCAACGGAAAAAAACAGGTTTCCCATCAACACACGGTTGTGCTTACTGATGTGTACTTTGTTACTCTTCCTTAACAGTCTTTATAGTGTATGGGCGTTCTGTTCACTTTACATTGTATTGTCCATTTTTTGGCTGTTACCATTGATCCAGCAGATGAAAATGTACGTGCCAAGGGCTCCCCTGGTCCACTGCCTGTATTCGATAGGACCAAGCATGCTCATGTCATTGAAAACATGCATTGTTACATCTGTGAGGTGGATGTGTAAGTAGAAGTTCTTGTGTCTTGTATGTGTACTAGTCTTAGGCTACGTTCACATTTGCGTTGTGCGCCGCAGCGTCGGCGCCGCAGCGCACAACGCAAACAAAAACGCATGCACAACGCTGCGTTTTGCGCCGCATGCGTCCTTTTTTTCATTGATTTTGGACGCAGCAAAAATGCAACTTGCTGCGTCCTCTGCGCCCGGACGCGGGCGCCGCAGGGACGCATGCGGCGCAAAACGCAAGTGCGACGCATGTCCATGCGCCCCCATGTTAAATATAGGGGCGCATGACGCATGCGGCGACGCTGCGGCACACACCGCAAATGTGAACGTAGCCTTACAGATGAGATGAGCTGTGCGCAGCAACAGTCACAAATTAGGTGAGTTCTGTGTACCTTTCTTGGAGTCCTTAAATTACAATAATGTAGGTATTGTTGGGGGCGTTTTTCCCATTGTTCTTTAAATCAGTGGGGGGCATCATGACCAAGCCATGGTGGCTTCCTTTTCCATAAACAGGTTGTATTTCCACTGTAACTGGGGTTAATATAACATCCCCAGTTACAGGGAAAGTCTGATTAAAAAAAAAAAAACTCAATAGGTGGGAATAAAAAACTTAATGGAGCCTAAGTAAATATCTCAAAAATTCTTTATTAAGTATTTTTACAAAATATTAAAAACAGAATGATAAAAAGAGTGAAAGGGAGACATGATGCACTGCAAGAACTAAAGACGTTGTACATTGACACAGTTTGTATATGTTTGTCTCTGAGGCTATAATCGTCATGCATTCACTTATGTCCATGTATAACTGCAAATACAGGTGGGTAATCAATCCTTATTGATTTAGTAGGGAACCTTCCGAAGAAGCATAGGCGAAACGTACCTCGGGGTATTGCTGACACTGTAAGTCTCCTTGGTAAACAGGAGACTTACAGTGTTTGACTTACTGTATTTCATTTTGTAGCTGCATCTGTATTTCTTTAACTATTTTTGCACTTATGGCAGAGGAGTGTGCACTATGCACCTGCCCTCCATTCTAAGCTAAACTGTTGGGTCCATGTATTTCAGTGGTCCTTTGTAGTTCTAAGAAAAAAAAAGAGTAAAAAACACTCACATTTCCTTTTTTTTTCCTACCAGTATCACTGTTTTGGCAAAAAATAGAAAAAAATGATTGTGAAAGTGATATAAAAATTAGGTGTCACACATGCCGAAAAAAGATACTCATATTACTTGAATATCCTTATTAGAAAGCATTTTACAGTGCATGGAAATAAAAAGTACCGGGTCTTCAACTGGTTAATAATTAAATTGCTGCAATGTTTATGTGGGTCTACATTGATGTCTATTCTTTTATCTTTTTGTTAGTGTCGGCTCACGTGCATGAATTATATGTCACCGATGGTTTTCATATCTCGGGTTATACATATTTTCCTGTCTCCACAGGGGCGCAAAGTCAAAGCACTGCAGCTTGTGCAATAAATGCGTCAGTAATTTTGATCACCACTGCAAATGGCTCAATAACTGCGTGGGAGGAAAGAATTACTGGTAAGATGAACATGCAGTTAAAGGGAATCTGTCACATGACAAAACGCTATTAACCTGCAAATATGGGGTTAATCTGCAGGTTAATAGCGTTCTGAACCTGATCTTCATCCGCGCATTGAGCCCCGCTACCGGGAGGAAATGAACTTTATTCCTCCAGTCAGCATTTGGCGGTCAGTCACAAGGGCGGCGCCAGTCTCTGGTTCGGTCACGGGCTGTAACCACGCTCTCCGCACTGACTGACAGCAGATCACCATCAGGGCCGGCTGTCAATCAGTGCCAGAGGTGCGTTTACAGCCGGCGCTCTCTATACACAGAGCGGTGACTGAACGCGCGCCGACGCCAACCCCGTGACTGAAGCCCGAATACTACCGGGAGGAATAAAGTTTATTTCCCCCCTGCAGCGGGGCTGTAAGGGTGGGCGCCGGGCAGGTTCAGAGCGCCATTAACCTGCAGATTATCCCTATATCTGCAGATTAAATGTGTTTTTTTTCAACATTTTAGGTTGTTCTTCAACTGTCTTATATCTGCATTTCTGGGCACCGTCCTGCTGAGCACAATCTCATCCTATGTATTTGTTGCATACTTCGTTGACCCAGCGGTGTTGAGGAGTGATCTGCATTTCGAAGGTGATCCTTTTTTTTTCTCTCTTTTTTTTTTTTTTTTCTTCTGCACTAAAACGTTTTGTACACTTTATAAATGCACTTATCCATTTAATTACTATTTGTAAAATATCGAAAACCTAAAAGCAGTTCAAAGAAATTGATGTAAAGGCTGTGGACTCCTTAAAGGGATTTTGTCAACCCAAATTGACAGTACAAGCTAAGCACCCAACCTGGTGATTGATAGCACTGGCCTAAGCTTTCTGTACAGACAATGCTGGTTTCAGACAAGCCAGTGCTGTCAATCACCAATGAGGGAGGCGGGGATATGCAAAACCAGTGGGCGGGGCAGCACACTGAGCTTCTTGGCCACACCCATGCTGCTCCAGGCACCCTAATTATCATATTTGGTTACTCTTTAGATTCTACAGAATGGAGACAGCGATTAAAACACTAAAGGTGCAGTTTTTATAAGGCCTGTATCCCCTGCATATCTACAGTTGTGGCCAAAAGTATTGACACCCCTGCAATTCTGTCAGATAATACTCAGTTTCTTCCTGAAAATGATTGCAAACACAAATTCTTTGGTGTTATCTTCATTTAATTTGTCTTAAATGAAAAAACACAAAAAGAATTGTCCCAAAGCCAAATTGGATATAATTCCACACCAAACATAAAAAAGGGGGTGAACAAAAGTATTGGCACTGTTCGAAAAATCATGTGATGCTTCTCTAATTTGTGTAATTAACAGCACCTGTAACTTACCTGTGGCAAGAGTAGAGTTTACAGGAGAGAAAAAAGAGGCATTCAAAGAAAAGAACACGGTCCCTACAGTCAAACATGGCGGAGGTTCCCTGATGTTTTGGGGTTGCTTTGCTGCCTCTGGCACTGGACTGCTTGACCGTGTGCATGGCAATATGAAGTCTGAAGACTACCAACAAATTTTGCAGCATAATGTAGGGCCCAGTGTGAGAAAGCTGGGTCTCCCTCAGAGGTCATTGGTCTTCCAGCAGGACAATGACCCAAAACACACTTCAAAAAGCACTAGCAAATGGTTTGAGAGAAAGCACTGGAGACTTCTAAGGTGGCCAGCAATGAGTCCAGACCTGAATCCCGTAGAACACCTGTGGAGAGATCTAAAAATGGCAGTTTGGAGAAGGCACCCTTCAAATATCAGGGACCTGGAGCAGTTTGCCAAAGAAGAATAGTCTAAAATTCCAGCAGAGCGTTGTAAGAAACTCATTGATGGTTACCGGAAGCGGTTGGTCGCAGTTATTTTGGCTAAAGGTTGTGCAACTAAGTATTAGGCTGAGGGTGCCAATACTTTTGTCTGGCCCATTTTTGGAGTTTTGTGTGAAATGATCAATGTTTTGCTTTTTGCTTCATTCTCTTTTGTGTTGTTTAATTTAAGACAAATTAAATGAAAATAATAATACCAAAAAATTTGTGATTGCAATCATTTTCAGGACGAAACTGAGTATTATCTGACAGTATTGCAGGGGTGTCAATACTTTTGGCCACAACTGTATGTGCTTAGTTTATATAGTCACTTTGAACACACTGGCTCCATTTAACTTGGAAAAAATATATGTTTGCATATATTAGTGTTACCTTTAGTTAAACGAAAGTTGCAATAACTTCTATTTTTTATAATTTGCATTTTTTTCTTTAATTTCCAGACCCTCTGATATTCACTTTGTAGCCTGCTCCTAGTTTCACATTTTTCACGTGCGAGTGTGCTGGATGTAATATCTCTGGCCAGTATGCTGCTGCCTAAAATAGCTCTTATGTATCAGCACAGCTTCATTTCCATAGCGATTTCCCCTACTGCCTGTTTTCTCTGCCCTCCTGAAGAACTTAGATGCTTTCCCTCTTGTCCATTAGCTACCTCTTTATGACACTGCAGTGCAGTATGTTACCGCATATTCTGGTCTTCCTTACCGGGAGTAAACCTCTTTTCTCCAATTTACACCAATTTTAGGAATTTAATAAAGTGCAGTCCCACAACTGTTGTACTTGTTGTGTATTACTCCTATATCTAGGTGTGTTGTCAGATGATAACTTTCATCCTTCACGTTTTCCAGCCATCCGGAACTTTTCAGACGTGTGGTTTGTGTTCCTGCCCGCAGCCCCGGTGGAAACCCAAGCATCTGTCATCCTGGGCCTGGCCGCTCTGGTGTCAGTGATGGGGCTCATTACTATTCTGCTGATAGGACAGCTGCTGTGCTTTCACATCTACCTCTGTAAGTCACAAATGGCTAATAAGCGCACAACACGTGGTCGGCCATTCAGTGGCATTAACGTTAATCATTTGTTGGAGACCCTGCACCATTAACGAGTCTTTTGGCAGGAAAAAGCATACATAAAATATGTGCATTTTTTAGGTTTTTTTTTTCCTCATTCATTTAATTTGAGTGGGTGAAAAATCGCTACAAAATCACTGAAAGAATTAACATGCTGCAGATCTGAAACTGCTTCAAATCTACAAAGAAAAATTAAGCAGCGTGTGTATGTTGTTTTAGATATCTCATTAAATATAAATATATATATATATATATATATATATATATATACACACACACACACACACACACACACACACACACACACACACACACACACACACACACACACACACACACACACACACACACCCCTATATATATTTAATGTAATGGTTTCCATTACAAACATTACAAATTAGTGTTAGTGAGCAGCGAAGGGAGAGGTGAAATTCTACACAAATCTCTCAAAGTGTGGAGAGGGGGAAAAGTAAAGCCTCATGGAGGGCAGAAAAGATAGGTTGTAGAAATAAGAGAGAGCACATGTAGAGCATACTAATGCAAGATAGAAGCTGTGGTGATATAAAAACCTAATGAAGATAGTAGCACCCTTGGTACACACAGACCTCACTCTCAGCCTATATTACTGGGAGAGACGCTCCCATAAGAGAAAAAACTTACATATTGGATCAGACTGTAAACTGCTTCAGAGAGACTGAAAATTAATAACTGGATGAAGATTGCAAACTGAAACTTGGTGTAATATTATTAACTAAAGTGAAGCACTGATATGCAAAATTAATTTTCCCCATAGCCTTTAAAACCCCTTCACGACGTATATGTACTTCAAAGGTTATGTCCCTGCTTTTGATGTGGGCTCGAACACTGAGCCCACATATTTCCCCGCACATGACAGCTGATCAGATCATGTGCCTCTAGCAGCCAAGGGTGGATCCAAGATCCAATTGAGGATGTTAACCAGATAAAATGCTGCTGTCAATAACTGACAGTGATATTTAACGCACGCCGGCTAGAAGCGCATCACAAGACCTGCCCATCGGCATTTCTGTGATCTTGGGGCACCTTTGGGTTGTCATGACAGCCAAAGGTCTGCGGGGGATGCTCGTGCCGGTCTTTGTGAATCTCCTATGAGCGCCAGCCCATGGCCTGCGTACATAGGAGATCATGATTTCTGCTACACATAGTGCTGAAGCCCTGCTATGTATAGTACAGGCGATTAGATGATCGCACCTTCAAGTGTCCTAAAGGGACTATTGAAGCCAGTAAAAAGTAAAAAAGAAAGTTTCCAAAAATATTAACAAAATTAAAAAAAAAAAACAAGTTTAAATCGCCCCCCATTTTGCCCCATTGAAAACAAAAGAAAAAAAATACAAATTTGTTATCGCTGCTTTCAGAATCCAATCTAGTAAAATGTAAAGTAAATTAATCAGATCAGTAAATGGCATAACAAGAAAAAAATAAGATAGAAACACAAGAATTAACTTTTTCTTGTTTCCCATATTTTTTTGCATTTTAATAACATACATGCATATTTTAAAAGGCAAATACATTGTGGATTTAGGATTATTTTTATGACTTCTTTTGCTGTAGAGATGATGGTTTTCCATTATTCATATGATCCCAGCTTTTAGATAAGCCTGAATAAGTGTGCGTACTTGATACTTGAAAAGTGATAGTGTTTTCTCCTCTTCTTCCAGTGTGGAATAAACTTAGCACTTATGAATATATAATGCACCAGCGGCAGAAGCAGGAGGTGAAGTCAGCCTGCAGAGACCTGGAGCCTGCGGGAACACCACCCACAGGACGAGCTCAGGTAAGAGATGAGAAAATAAGACTATGACAAAACAATGTTTTCAACTCCCATTATCTGAAGTGTCTGATTTATAATCCCGGGCAATTTAAAGGGAACCTATCACCCTGTTTTTTAAAGATTAGATAAAAATAGTGTGAAATAGGGGCAGAGCGCGGCCATCTTTCCTGTGGCCGCGCCTGCGCAGATGGAGCGCTCTGCTGCCCGGGGCTTCAGGAAAATGGCCGCGGGATTCCGCTCGTGCGCAGATGGAGATCGCGGCGGCCATTTTCCTGAAGCCCCGGGCAGCAGAGCGCTCCATCTGCGCAGGCGCGGCCAACCGGTAAACGGCTGAATAGCGAAGACCGCGCTGTTATTCATCTCCTGGGCAGTGGATTCGCCTGCTGGACATGCGCACACCACTACGCCACCAACGTAATGATGAGCAGGATCCTGGGGGACAAACAGCGCTGTGACCACGCCCATCCGACCTGACCAACTTGAGTGACAGCAGAAAACGGCCACTTCACAAAGGTATTTGGGAAGCCTAACGGGGGTGTAAAGGCACCAAAAAGGCAGTAATGTAAAGCCCAGCTCTGCCCCTATTTCACACTATTTTTATCTAATCTTTAAAAAACGGGGTGATAGGTTCCCTTTAAGTGACCGGCCGTAAAAGATCTGCTTTCCTGGTGCCACCGAGAGGAGACGCTGGGACTGTAAGTGACGCTTGGGTCTAACGTCAGTATTTCTAGTATTTCAGGCCTGGCTTTAGCACACAATGTACATCTTTGTTTTAGTGTTTCCATCTGTACATTCATCTCCTGAGTTTGGCTTACAAATATGGACGGTGTCAGACTGGAATTCTAAGGGCCGACCAGTAAACAATAACTCTAGGGGCCACGTACAGTACACCATCAGCCGAACCAGTCAATTTTGGGAGGTTTAACATTTTAAGTCTCATGTCTGGGAGCCTTAAAGGGATTTTCCTACAAACAAGGTTAATTTTAAAGTTAATTTAATCAATAGATCTTGGAATAATAATAACTTCCACAATTGGATGTGTTTAAATATAATGTCCCTATGCTGAGATAATAATCCTATAAATGTGCCCCTGCTGTGTACTGTGTAATGACTGTGTCTGACCGTACAGGAACATGGTCTGATCATACTACAGCTCCTGGGCAGGGGAGAAAGCAAAAGAGAATACAGACATTACAGTATGAGATCACCGCTGAATCTTTCTGTGAGGTAAAACATTTCCCTGCCTGTTTTAAAATAGTGTTTTACCTAAAAAAAAAAAAAAGAATCAGCTGTCACCCTATGCTGTAATACCTGTATTCTCTTTTTGTTCCTCCCTGCCCAGGAGCTGTGGTATGATCAGATCATGTCCCTGTACGGTCAGACACAGCCATTACACAGTACACAGCAGGGGCACATTTATAAGATTATCTCGGCACAGGGACATTATATTTAAACACATCCAATTGTGGAAATTATTATTATTCCAAGATCTATTGATTAAAATGTTCTTTGTGGGAAAATCCTTTTAAAGGCGTAACTGCACAGAAGTGGGTTTGTTTCTTTATCTGCTTTATCTTATTTCTCTCTTTTTACACTCTGTATTAGTTACGTTTTTGCTTTTCTCCATAGAATGAGAGTTATGGTGGGAGTCTTATTTACACTAATCCAGATGTTCTGATTGAGGGTCCATCGTCTGGCTCTCTAAACACAGAGTGAGTCTACTGAACTTCTTTATTGCTCGGTAACATGGTGGTCACATTGGGAATATCTGTAGTCTCAAAGTGCAGGAATTAGTGGTGTAATATGGAACTGTCCATGGCTAAGTGGGCCCATACACAATGGATACCTGTCGGCTACACGACGCGACGGTCCAGATGGCTCTCCCGCCTTCTCTATACGTAGCCCTTGCTCTGCTCGCTCCCCTGCTCTCCACATGGGATCCTCTGCCAGACATCTCTAGCAGTGACCTATCCAAAGGGGTCAGCAGTACAAAATCTGACATGCTGGATCCTTATCTCCTGACAATATCTGTCTAGGGCCCATACATATTACACCTTTGGCTCAACCCGCCAATGGAGGCTTAATTCACCCCATGCAGCCATCAGTGGTGATTTCAACATAAAGGAGTAGCAAAAACAGAGTTATGGGTATAGAGAAAGCAAAATTATCCACATTATTAGAGGGGGTTAAAGTTAGGACCAAAAAAGAAACAGCCTTACCAACACTAGGTTATCATACCAATGCACTAACCGGGTTCAGCAGACCCCCATTAAAAAGGAGAGGGCAGCAGGGTCAAAACATCACAACCACTCACAAACCTACCAATTCATGGAGGGGGTGGCTGCTTAGTATTAGATAAAGCTTGTATAGGGCACAAGTCACACAGATATGTAGTGCACAGTGTCTGGATTACAGCCTATTGATGACACCGTTACTACTAGATCAGGTGGGTCATCCAGCACTATGTAAGTGCACCCCACAAGGACAGACACCCCCAATCCACCCAACCAGCACTACAGGACCTGACTGCATCCTGCATAAAAATGGAAAAATGTGCAAGAAATAGATGTATAAAATACATAAGGCATTGATCGGTATTTTGGTCAAAAGACACAGGCTCACAACTCACATCAAGGGTCCTCATTGTCTTGTGAGACTGTACACTAAAATGGTGTGTTTTCGTGTGTGACTGGCGTCCTAGCAATCCTCATATCTGTTAATATTCTACTAGGCAACCACCACCTCCATGTATAGTAGGTTTTGAGTGGTTGTTTCATCAGTACTTTGCACCCGTGCTGCCCTCACCTTTATCATGGGGGTCTGCAGCATCCTGTTGGTGCATTGGTTATCTGACCTGGTGTTGGGAAGGTTGTTTCTTTTTCTGTGAGTCTTTTTTTAATTTATGAACAACTGTGAGCCACTAGAGGTAGGACAGGCATTGCAGGGTGGGTGCAGAAATATAGGAGATCTCTTAGGTATGCTCACCAGTTTTTTGCCGCTGAAAAGACGCAGCGTTTTACAGTGCCAGCTAGTGATGGGCGAACCCTTGGATGTTTGGGTCCAGCGGGTTTGGCCAAACAATTTAAAAAAAAAAAAAAAAAAAAAAAAAAGTTTGGTTCCGGTACCAGAGCAGTACCCGACCCCATTCACTTGAGTGGAGGGCCCAAACATCCAGTGTTTGCCATGCTGTCATGTGCTTGACAGCACCGGACACACTTGCTCTGATTGGCGGTGAAATCATTACCACCAGTCATAGAGCCTCGATTCCCACGCTGTCAAATGACAGCGTGAGCCCGCAGCTGTTTTTACCTCCGGTCACTAGTGTTGGCTGATGAGACTACTACTTCCATCAGCCTACGCCTTCTGCCACTAATAACAGAGCAGGTGGCGGCTGATGGGAGTATTCATCAGCCTGCTCTCTAATAATTAAAAAAAACAGCGTGGGTTCCTCTGTATTTTTAATAACCAGCCAGGCAAAACTGACATCTGTGGGCTGCAACCCTCAGCTGTCAGCTTTAGCAAAGTTGGTTTGCAAGAAAAGATTGATCCCTCACGCTATTTTTATTTTTTTTTAAATTAAATAAATACCGTATATACTCGAGTATAAGCCGAGATTTTCAGCCCATTTTTTTGGGCTGAAAGTCCCCCTCTCGGCTTATACTCGAGTCATACCCGGGGTCGGCAGGGGAGGGGGAGCGGGGGCTGTCTAGTTATATTCACCTACTCCCGGCGCGGTCCCTGCAGTCCCTGTTTCTTCCAGCGCTGCATCTTCCTGTACTGAGCGGTCACATGGTCCCGCTCATTACAGTCATGAATATGTGGCTCCACCTCCCATAGAGGTGGAGCCGCATATTCATGACTGCAATGAGCGGTAACGGTGACTGCTCAATACAGGAAGAAGATGCAGCGGTGGAAGAAGCAGGGACCGCGCCAGGAGCAGGTAAGTATACGGGGAGGGGAGCGCTGCGCAATATTTACCGCTCCTCGTTCCGGTGCGGCTCAGTCATCAGCGTCCTCTGGCTGTGACGCTCAGGTCAGAGGGCGCGGTGACGTAGTCAGTGCGCGCCCTCTGCTGAGCGTCAGTGCTGGAGACGGAGCCGCACGAGGAGCAGGTAAAAATTGAAAGCGACGGCGTCCTGAGCGAAGAGAGGTGAGTATGTGTTTTTTTTTTTTTATTGCAGCAGCAGCAGCATTATATATGGCACAGCTTTCTATGGAGCATCTATGGGGCCATAATGAATGGTGCAGAGCATTATATATGGCACAGCTTTCTATGGAGCATCTATGGGGCCATAATGAATGGTGCAGAGCATTATATATGGCACAGCTTTCTATGGAGCATCTAAGGGGCCATAATGAACGGTGCAGAGCATTATATATGGCACAGCTTTATATGGAGCATCTATGGGGCAATAATCAACGGTGCAGAGCATTATATATGGCACAGCTTTATATGGAGCATCTATGGGGCAATAATCAACGGTGCAGAGCATTATATATGGCATAGCTTTATATGGAACATCTATGGGGCAATAATGAACGGTGCAGAGCATTCTATATGGCACAGTTTTATGTGGAGCATCTATGGGGCAATAATGAAATGTATGGAGCATTATATGTGGCACAGTTTTATATGGAGCATCTTATGGGGCCATAATGAACTGTATGGAGCATTCTATATGGCACAGTTTTATATGGAGCATCTATGGGGCCATAATGAAATGTATGGAGCATTATATGTGGCACAGCTTTATATGGAGCATCTGAGGGGCAATAATGAACGGTATGAAGCATCTATTTTTATTTTTGAAATTCACCGGTAGCTGCTGCATTTCCTACCCTAGGCTTATACTCGAGTCAATAAGTTTTCCCAGTTTTTTGTGGCAAAATAAGGGGGGTCGGCTTATACTCGGGTCGGCTTATACTCGAGTATATACGGTAATTTAAAAAAAAAATGGCATATGGCATGAGGTCCCCTCATTTTTTGACAACCAGCCAAGCTAAAGCAGACAGCTGGGGCTGCTATTCTCATTCTGGTAAGGGGCCAAGAATATTGCCCGCATCCATCCTCACTCAGCCTAAGGCCATGTTCACACAATGTGTTTTTTACCGCGGAACCGCAGCGATTTTGCCGCTGCGGGTCCGCAGCTGTTTTCCATGCAGGGTACAGTACAATGTAACCCTATGGAAAAGAGGAAACGCTGTGCACATGATGCAGAAATTCACTAAAAAAGCCGCGCTGAATAGCTGCGGTAAAAAAGAAGGACCATGTCACTTCTTTGTGCGGAACTGCAGCGGTTCTGCACCCATACATAGACCTCCATTGTGAGGTCAAACCCGCAGTAAAACCCGCAGATCAAAAATATATCTGCGGGTTTTATTGCGGTTATGGGTGGAGAAACCGCTGCAGCAGGAAGTGCGGGGAAGCGGGCGGAAGTGCGTCGGCGGAAGTGCGTGGGCGGAGTGTGTTCCGAAGTGACGGAGGCATACCGTCGCATGGGGATCGATGTTGGCTGTTTGATAGATTTGGTGTGTGTGTGTGTGTGTGTGTATATGTGTGTGTGTGTGTGTGTATATGTGTGTGTGTGTATGTGTGTGTATCCCCATGCGACGCTAGTGCCACCACTGTGCTAAGTCGCCGTATGGGACTACTACTCCCATCCGGTATTAGGATGGGAGAGTTGTCCCTGTGTCCGGCGACTTAGCACAGTTGTAAAGTTACACAAAACACACACAATACACATACATGACACACAGTACATACAACATATAACACAGAGTATATACTCGCCAACAGCACACTGGTAGGCGAAGCCCTCGATCCCCTAGAAAAAATCCCAAAATAAAAAATCAAATCCATACTCCCTGTCCGCAGAATCCATAAAACGAGTGTCCCACGCCGATCGGCTGCTCTCCGGCGATACACTGCCAGGGGCGAAGCTCCTAGCAGTGTATCGCGTACTGTTCCGGAGTTCAATGGCTCCGGCGTCTCGGTTAACGGCAGTACAGCTGCGTTGAACTTTCCCACGCAGCACTGCCGTTAAGCGAGAGTGCCGGGGTCAATGACCGCCGGTAAACTCGCTCGCGCATGCGCAGTGACACACCGACAGGAACTATGGCTCCTGTCAGTGTGTTGCTGCAGCTGTGGAGAGCAGACATATCTCTGGATGTGTCTGTTCTCCATGGAAGATCGTGATACGTGATTCATAAATACATAAATACGTAAATACATAAATACGTGATACGTGGCACTTAAATACGTGATACGTGGCACTTAAATACGTGATACGTGGCACTGAAATACGTGGCACTGAAATACGTGATACGTGGCACTTAAATACGTGATACGTGGCACTGAAATACGTGGCACTGAAATACGTGGCACTGAAATACGTGGCACTGAAATACGTGATACGTGGCACTTAAATACGTGGCACTGAAATATGTGGCACTTAAATACGTGATATGTGGCACTTAAATACGTGATATGTGGCACTTAAATACGTGGCACTGAAATACGTGATACGTGGCATTGAAATATGTGGCACTGAAATACGTGGCACTGAAATACGTGATACGTGGCACTTAAATACGTTGCACTTAAAAACGTGTCACTGAAATACGTGATACGTGGCACTAAGTCTACGTTCACATTTGCGGTCTGCGCCGCAGCGTCGGGCGCCGCAGCCTCGCCGCATGCGTCATGCGCCCCTATATTTAACATGGGGGCGCATGGACATGCGTTGCACTTGCATTTTGCGACGCATGCGTCACTGCGGCGCACGCGTCCGGGCGCAGAGGACGCAGCAAGTTGCATTTTTGCTGCGTCCAAAATCAACCAAAAAAAGGACGCATGCGTCGCAAAACGCAGCGTTGTGCATGCGTTTTGCTGCGTTTTTGTTTGCGTTGTGCGTTGCGTCGCCAACGCTGCGGCGCACAACGCAAATGTGAACATAGCCTTAAATACGTGGCACTTAAATAGCTGGATAGAGCTGGATCCGCGGGCTGTGATCTGGCCTACGCTCAGCACTCTGCGGAGCGCTGTCATTCAAAACACGTCCACTCATTTTGGTGTTTAGTCCCAAAATGGAGGATGGAAGAAGAAAAGGGTTGGACCAGGAAATGACATCATTTCTTTTTTTTTTTTTTTTTTCCCCACTGCAGTTAAAGCTTTATTTGTGTCAAACACAGACAATCTGCAGAGAAAACTGCATAAAAAACCGCACTAAAAACCGCATCAAAAACGCACCAAAAACCGCACCTGCGTTTTCTGCCAAGAGCTGCGGTTTTTAGTGCAGAAAAACAGCAGGGAAATCAGGAACGTGTGAACATGGCCTTAAAATATCAGCCGCCCACAAAAGGTGCATCTATTAGATGCACGAATTCTGGCACTTTGCCCGGCTCTTCCCACTTGCCCTGTGGCGGTGGCAAGTGGGATTGATATCACCTTTGTATAGTCCGGTGACATCAAGCCCACTATGGTTGGATTGTAAATAAACACACAATCAGCATAAAGTCCTTTATTTGAAATAAAGAAATTTTAACTTTTTTTTATTTAAAAATAACAAACACAGTTATACTCGCCTAACACCCGTTTAATTGAAGCCATGGTCTCCTGTAAAAAAATAAAATAAAATAAAAAAACAACCATATTCCTCTCCTATCAGTCTTTCTGTACCACGCCGTACTCCATGTCTGGGATAAACAGTTTTCAATCTGGATCATGCCAAGATGCAACCGTCCAGGCTGAGAACCACAGAAGTATGAGCTGCCGCAAGCCCAGCATCAGTGACCGGCTGTGACGTCATCAAGGTTACTGCAGTTATCGGACGTCGGTGAGATCACTGTTAGCACAGAGAGAAAAAGTCTCACGGTGCAGCGGTGAGTTCACCTGGAGAAATTCTCCCTGGACGGTCGTATCTTAGCACCGTGATGATTTAAGTTTATCTGTTTGTCACCAGACATGGATTACGGCATGTGACAGAATGATGTACAGGTGAGGGACATGGTTGATTTTTATTTTGTTTGTTTTTTTACAGGAGACCATGGCTTCAGTGGAATGGGCGTTAGATGAGTAGAACTGTTTAAAAAATGAAGAGAGCATCATTTCTACAGGTGGAATAAAAACATAATTTTATTTCTTTATACGAAAACACCCGACATGCAAGGATAAAAAACTGACGCGTTTCTGGTGTCCCAGACAAACTTAATCATAGCATAGTAATGAAATGGCAATGGTCCTGTTTTAAACTAAACACAGCCAGTGACAAAGAGGCTGATAATGACATGTGTAATACGCAGGTATGCAGGAGCAGAGAACATGCAATGGAATACAGAAAGAAATCAATCAGTACATACATAATAGAGATCTACCCTCTAGTTCATACATATGAAGTGTTTTGTTGTCCAATCTTAAAGGGAACCTGTCACCAGGAATAGTGATGTTAACCTGAACTATGTAATTAATCTGCAGGATAACAGCATTATGATGCTGTCCGGCTCCTGCACGCAGCCAAATGCAGCAAGGACAAAATGATCCTTATTCTCCCTGCCAGCATTCGGTATTAAGTTATGGGGGGCGCCGATTCAGTGACCGCTCTGACGCTCTGAGTATGCACAGCAGCGGTTGTAACCGCGCCCCGGTCCTGACTGACACCGGCTCTACATTGCGGCTGGATGTTGGTTAAGGTTGCTTGCCCGGGTTACAGCGGCCTCTCTGTATACTTAGAACGGTGACTGAACCGACACCACCCCTGCGACTGAATGCTGGCGGGGAGAATAAAAATCTCTGCACTGCATTCAGCTCCGTGCTGGCGCCGGACAGCATAATAACGCTGTTAACCTGCAGATTAACCTCATATCTGCAGGTTAACAACATTATTCCTATTGACAGGTTTCCTTTTATAAGAGACATAGAACATGCAACGTTGTGCGTAGAATGACAGATTAATATATATAAAATAGATCACTCCTATAATGCATACCTTGGGGTACCACCTCTCGGGGGATATGGCTCTCTCTATACCAAAGAATTGTAGGTGTGTTGTTGAATCACCATTATGCATAGTAACAAAGTGTTCAACAGCACCAGAATACAATCCAATTATATATATATATATATATATATATATATATATATATATATATATATATATATATATATATATATATATATATATATATATATATATATTTTTTTTTTTTTAAATGGAATATACTACATGGCAAGTACACAATTGATGAATTCTTGAATATGACAAATGTCTCCTTAAGAAGAATCAAAGTTTTTAGTTTTGTCGCAGTAAAGTCGCACACATTACATTGATTTCCATTACACTTGAAAACAACCTCTGGGTTTTAACCAACAGGTCTTTTGGTCCGACTTTGGCACAGGCTCGGTGAAAGCATGTTGCCAAGGATCCGACCTCTTTTTGCCACAAACCTACAGCCGTGATATTGAAATAGTCGGATATTCTACAGTCAAATAATCCATCTGCTTCTTGCTGATAACAGCTTTTGTCAAAATATCAGGATCTGACCTCTTTTTGCCACAAACCTACAGCCGTGAGATATGATTTTTCTAAATGTATCATCTGGATTGATGACTGGAAGATTTTTATTTTTTTTTTTAATAATATTTTTAACTTGATTATATTGTAGGCTGTGGAAAAAGTAACAGATGCGTCATTGGTTATATTTGATGTAGAATTAAGCATGAAATAGTTAAGCTTCAAAGGATAGTACAAACAGTAATGATGTAATGTTTAGGGTCACTGGAATATATACTGTAGATGTCCAGAAGGTATTGGATAGCTGTGACCGCAAGTGGACGTGGAATACAGCTTGGCCACATCTAGTGTGACAAAAGTATATTCCTCCCTCCATGAAAATTCATCAAGTTGTGGAAGGACTGAAGTGCTGTGTTTCAAAAAAACCAAGTATTCTGGTCGTTACTGGTTGTCTAACTATTCGCTGAGTCCCTCATTCAGGGACCCTGAAATAATCGGTGGTTAGGGCGGGGGTAAAATACATTTGTGTGTTTTGGGTAAACCATGGAATATTGGTATTATAGGATGGTCTGTGAATAGTAACTTTCTGATCCTGGAATCAATGATGCTTAAAGACACTCCCTCATCTAGTATTTGAGATAATGAATTTTTGAAAAAAATAGTGAGATCAGATCTAAGTTCCTTATACTATTGTCATGCAACATGGAAGACACCACTTCTCTATATAATGTAGCATCTAAGACAACCATGCATCCTGCCTTGAATGGGCTTCTTTTATTGCTGTCAATTGCTTGGTGGTCAGATTTTTATGAGATGGTGGCCTCCCAGTTTGAGTGTGAAGAGCCTTCAGATCTCGTTCAACCAGGATCAGGAAGCAATCCAAAACTTCGGTCCTGGATTAGTTGAATAAAATACCAGTTGGGGTAGTATGTCTGATTTATACTTTTAAACGAAACCTCACCATCAGTAATACCGTTCAGATTGCCGTTTCCTGCCTCTAGTTGTTGGCAACATAACAAAGCAGTTTGTTCCCGGAAGGAAAGCTTGCAGAATTTATTAGTATAAGGGCTTGTTTCCACATGCGAGAATCACGTCCGTGTCTCGCATGTAGAAACCAAGCTCTGGTGTCTGCACTCCGGAGCAGAGCGTGTGGCCGCATAGGAACACATGGAGCCGCACAGCTCCGCTCCTGAGTGCCGGCGCCAGAGCTTGGTTTCTACATGCGAGACACGGACGTGATTCTCGCATGTGGAAACAAGCCCTTATGGGCCATTTCAGAAGTTTCACGTGCATCAAAATCATCCTTAAAAAAAATGTTTTTTTTACAGTGAAATTGCGGACGAATCTATTCTCATCCTGTAAGGTAAGAAATAAATCAAAATTCTGGCTTGGGGGCAAAGTTCAAACCCCTGACCAGGACATCAATCTGATCCATAGATAATATAGCCAGTGTCTGGATCAAAACACTATCAAGGTGTTGAATTATGTCAGATGGAAACGTTTGTTCTTCCTGGGCAGTATTCTCCCCGGGCATACTTTCTCCATTCTCTACTCCCTCCCTTCCTCCTCAGATGTTTTTTGACAGATTTTTGGAACTGATTTCATGCCACTTGGGGTCTGAATTGAGTGTATCTGAAAAACTGGCACATTTGTATTCAGATGATGAGAAAGATACGTTTCGTCTCTCTTCATGATGGATTTAATCCTGCCAGATGAAAGAGTGGTCTTGTTCCTACAATTATACACTTTCTATTTTTTGTAGTCCATCAAATCTCTGTTGAATTTAGATTTCTTAGTTTTGGTCATGGATTCTTCCAACTTATTGAGATTTTTGAGTTTTTGGTCAAACATAGTGTATTTTGGATTATTGGCATGGGTTTTTAGAGATACGTCCACATTGTTAATTTCTTCTTTAAATTGTTGCAATCTGGATTCCTCATTTTGTACTATAAGACCCATGAGTTTCAGTGAACACTCAGACAGAATATTGTTCCAATGAGTAAGAAAGTCCTCTGAAAAAATGCATGTGTGTTTTGTTTTTGTTTTTTAAATCGAAGACCCCATGGTATCATTTTTCTGTCTGCGTAGTTTTTCAGAGAAAACTGTGAGCCCTCGCGGGCAGGGTCCTCCCTCCTTATGTACCTGTTAGTGCCTTGTTTTTTGCTCATTTTTAGTTGTATTTGTCTATATTTGGCCCTTTTTCACATGTAAAGCGCCATGGAATAAATGGCGCTATAAAAATGTACAATAATAAAAAGAATTCTAGTCCCACCAAGTACGCAATTCTTGGTTGGACAATTTCTCTCTTTTATAGAGTAGTTTCTTCAATTCTGAGGAGGAGTTGGAAGGAGGAGATTGGTAGTCAACTAATACCTGTGTCAATTTGGCTAGGCGTTTCTCCATGTTGTAAGACTCTGTTCACACTAGGTGTGGTGTTAAAAGAAGAAAATGAATAGATACAAAAAAATTCTACATATTTTTTTTTTTTTTTGGCAAGGACAAAAAGAGAAATGTACAGGAATCGGCATATAACAAATGACATAAATTCAGATATACTGTATATACTCTAGTATAAGTCGAGATTTTCAGCCCATTTTTCTTGGCTGAGTGCGCCCCTCTCGGCTTATACTCAAGTTATTTTCCCGGGGGGTCGGCGTGGGAGGGGGAGCGGCGGCTGTGACATACTCACCTGCTCCTGGCGCGGTCCCTGCATCTCCGATGGTCTCCGGGCGCCGGCAGCTCTTCCTGTGTTCAGCCGTCACGTACCGCTCATTAAAGTAATGAATATGGACGCGATTCCACTCCCATAGGTGTGGAGCCACATATTCATTACTTTAATGAGCGGTACCATGTGACCGCTGAACATGGGAAGAAGCTACCATCACCCGGAGACCATTGGTCAGTGAGCAGCAGGGACCGCGCCAGGAGCAGGTAAGTATAACGGGAGGGTGAGCATTGCGCGATATTCACCCGTTCCACCGCCGGGCACCGCTCCGTCTTCCACATCCTCCAGCTGTGACGTTCAGATCAGAGGGTGCAATGACGTATTTAGTGTGCGCCCTCTGCCTGAACAGTCAGAGAGCCGGAAGACAGCAGCGAGAGGTGAGTATGTGATTTTTTTTTTTTTTAAATTGCAGCAACAGCATATGGGGCATAATCTATGGAACATCTTATGGGGCCATAATCAACCTTTGTGCAGCATTATATGGGGCATATTTTAATATGGAGCATCTTATGGGGCCATTATTAACCTTTGTGCAGCATTATATGGGGCATATTTTAATATGGAGCATCTTATGGGGCCCATCATGAACTGTATGGAGCATTATATGGGGCTCCTAATTCAATATGGATATTCAAAAACACTTAACCTACTGAGAACCAAATTGCTATATAGGTTTAATAAAGAAATATACAGTTCTCATTCCTAATAGTCAATGACATAAGTCCATGTGTATATTGCATGTGTAAGCACACTGTTAAATTGTGACAGTCCTCCCAATGGAAATAATTATGATACAAAAGCTCAGGTGGGCTAGTGGATCCAAATGGTGAAAACTTATTACTCCTGAATGGATATTAGATTGTTCCAAAAGGCAATAAAAGCGGAGCTCCAGGCAACACAATCAATGTAGAATAAAGTATGAGAGCTTACCGCGCTTTGCAGGTTGAAAGTCCATGGGAGGAAAAGCGGTGGGTGCCATGGCTCCAGGTGGTGTGGCTCAGCAACAGTGAAAAAAGTGACGAGAGCAACCCTTCCACAGGTGAAATAAAAACACTATTCTATTTCTTTATACTGTAAATCCGACATACAAAGAATAAAAAGCTGCAGGAGCAGAGAACATGCAGTGGAATACGAAAAGCAACCGATTAGTACATATATAATAGAGATCTATCCTCCCATGTTACATGACAATAGTACCTATAAGGAACTTAGATCTGATCCCACTATTTTTTTCAAAAATTCATTATCTCAAATACTAGATGAGGGAGTGTCTTCAGGCATCATTGATTCCAGGATCAAAAATTTACTATTTACAGACCATACTATAATACCAATATTCCACGGTTTACCCAAAACACACAAAGGTATTTTCCCTCCGCCCTTAAGACCGATTATTTCAGGAATAGGGTCCCTGAATGAGGGGTTATACAACCATTTACTACCAGAATACTGTTTTGTTTGTTTTTTTAAAGATCGCACTTCGGTCCTTCCACAAGTTGATGAATTTTCATGGACTGGAGGAATACACTTTTGTCACACTAGATGTGGCTAATCTGTATTCCTGCATACCACATCCACTTACGGTCACAGCTATCCAATAACATCTGGACAACTACAGTACATATTCCAGTGATCTCAAACATTACTGTTCTGTACTATCTGTTGAAGTATAACTATTTTATGCTTTATTCTACGTTTTTCTTACAAGTAGGTGGAACACCATTGGGTGCTAAATTCTCCCCCTCCCTTGCCATACTCTATATGGCTTGTCGGGTGGAGAAATTAATTTTCCACCCTGACAACCCCTTCTCCACCCACATCAGGTGGTATGGTCGCTATGTAGACGACCTCCTCCTGGTGTGGGTGGGAAGAACATTGGAATTTTCAGAATGTGTTGTATATCTAAATGACGATACTTTTAATTTCAAATTCATGGCTGATTCACTATGCAATCAAATTTTATTTTTGGATATTTTTCTGGAAGGAGATTGCATTGCTGGCCGTGTCAGCACATCTTTTACAGGAAAAGTATATCGGGCAGTACTATTCTCCAGTCGACAAGCTGTCGCCCCAAACATACTACCAGGGCCATCCACTATGGAGAAATGTTGTGCGCTTGTTCAGATGACAACCATTTTCTTGCGGAGAGTAATGTTATACATAACAGATTGCGAGAAAGGGGATATTGAAGTCAGTTGATTCAGGGTGTATTTACCAAAGTGAAAAACAAAACAAGAAAGCAACAACTGTCTGATATGAAAAATATTCAATCAGATGTAACTAATAACACATCTGTCACTTTTCCCACAGCCTACAATATCAAGTTAAAAATGTCCAAAATAAATCTTCCAGTCATCAATCAAGATGACACATTTAGAAAAATCATATCTCAGGGCTGTATGTTTGCGGCAAAAAGAGTTCGGGCTCTGGGCAACATGCTTTCACGGAGCCTGTTTTGAAGTCCAACCAAAAAGACCTGTTAGTTAAAACCCAAAGGTTTTATCAAGTGTAATGGAAATCAATGTAACGTGTGCGACTTTACTGAGACAAAACAAAAAACTTATTCTTCTCAAGGAGACATTTGTCATATTCAAGGATTCATCAATTGCGATACTCACTTGTTACTATGCATAATGGTGATTCAACACACCTACAATTCTTTGGTATAAAAAGAGCCATATCCCTTGAGAGGTGGTAGTTGGAAAAAACGCCTTATGATGCGAGAGGCATTTTGGATACTAAACTTAGACAGCAAACATCCTCAAGGTATAAATTAGTCACTGATGACCTCAGTGAAGATGTGACAGTAACTTATATTTTCCCTGCAGTTGTGTCTGTATTTGATGCTAAAGGGTCATCTATGACCTATGTGTTTTATATTTTTCTCACTTATATAGCGCCATTAATTCCGCAACTCTTTACAGACATCAGTAATGTTCCCATTGGGGCTCACAATCTAGATTCCCTATCAGTATGTCTTTGGAGTGTGGTAGGAAACCGGAGAACCCGAAGGAAACCCACACAAACACAGGGAGAACATACAACCTCCTCGCAAATGTTGTCCTTGGTGGGATTTGAAGCCAGGACTCCACGCTACAAAGCACCAGGACCAGCAGAGTAGAATCTGCCCATTGATCGCCATGTCCACCAACCTTGGATTGTAGACACCTGTACCTTTTTTGGTGTCTGTTTCTTGCAGGGGTTGATGATACAGAAGTGATATACACAGATGAGCTGTAAAGCCTGTCACTAACATTTATAACAATATTGTGTCTGTCTGCAGCTCACCGGTGCCCCCGAATGCTGACCATGAGGACAGAAACCCTGATTTTGACCTTAAAGCATCACCAGCAGAACAGAGAAAACCAAAGAAGGTTGTCACCAAGAATACATGTATATTAGCAAAGTTTACAAACTTTCTACTGTTTTCAATAAACCAATAAAACAAGAATAATGTTAATGGCTCAATACAACTGATATAACAAGTGGGTTCTCCAAACTCAGCACAAAATGCTTCTTTAGTACCGTACTTAATAGAACACCCGCTGGCTGTTATAACCTGATGCAAATATGCATAGCCAGACACCATCTTCTGCTAGCGCTCCTGAGGAATTATAGCCAATTCTTCATGGGCAACGGTTGCCAATTCACTAATATCACTTGGTTGTTAATTACTTTTTGAACTAATCTCTTATCTTGTAAAACAAGGCAAAGGATACAAAAACAACTGTATTGAATGTTTCTAGAGATGTAATAATTAAAAGTAAAATTTTGTGTTGCGTTTGGAGAAACCACTTGTAATATTGCTTGTGATAGGTTCGTAAAATTATAAATTATTTTTATTCGACTGGTTTATTGCAAATGGCTAAAAGACTGCACATTTTGCTCATAATCCTAATTTGTTTGGGGAGTTAAGTGCAATCTGTCAGTAGGATGAACCCTCCTAAGCCAGCTATATGTGCAATGGGCATGTAGGTCATAGAAAACTGTATAAAATGATACCTTGATATCTGTTATCCGATGTCTTATTCCGAAGAAATCTGTGTTTTTCTTATATGTACATGAGCTGTTAAGATCTATGGTGCGGACATAGATCTTCCGGAGAAGCTGTTTCCAGAGATGATTTTATATGAAAGGGAGTTACCAGTGTGAGACATGTAACTAACACAGAAGAGTAGAACTGAAATTTGTCACCTAACAAACACACTAGCTGCTACAGCTCTGCTGTATTGCAGCAATATTGTAGCACTGGCTTCCGGTGAGATGGAATCTGGAGCTGAGAGGAAGATGCATATGTGTCAGGTATAATCACACACAGCTCTGTAATGAGATCAAGAGTGCAGCCATTACACATCGCACTGGTAACTCTACCTATTTAAAAAGAATCTGCCTCCAGAGCTCAATGTTCGGCCCAAAGATCTTAACAGCTGATTTACATTTTAAGAAAAATGTTGATTTCTCTGGACATCAGATCGCATATATCAATGTATCATTTTATTCAACTTCCTCTGACTTACATAAGCATATAGATGGCTTAGGAGGGTAGTTCCTACTGATAGATTCCCTTTTTTAATCATTTTTGTTTTCAACTTTGGTTGTAATGTTTTTTTTGGGGGTGAGAGCTAACTGCATCAGACACTGTTGCACTCTTATGTTACCAGTTTTGCCAGACTGAATGGGTGTGCTGCTCTTACTACGAATCACTTTAAGGGGGCAGTAAGACGGCCATATTACTAACTCGAGCATCGCATTGCAATCCTCGGACTGGCTGTCGGCTCTCTTGACCTGAGCAGGACTGCTGCATAGATATACATGCTGTCCCACTCATGTCAGGAGAGCCGCTGGCCAGCCCGAGAATTGCGATGCCATCCTCACACAAGTATTACGGCCGTCTGACTGCACCCTAAGTGTCTCTTAACTTTTAAAGAAAAGGGGTGCGAGGTGGAAGGAATAATTTTTGTGCTCATGATTATTCAGCACAAAACAACTTGCTATAACCATTGTTATGGTCATTTATCTGCCCATGTGCACAAGCCTTAAAGGAAATCTGTCAGTAGGATAAACCCTTCTAAGCTGTCTGTATGGGCATGTAGGTCATAGAGAATTGAATATAATGATACCTTGATATCTGTGATCTGATGTCTTATTCCAGAGAAATCCACATTTTTTTTTTGTGTGTGTAAGTGAACTGTAAAGATCTATGGGCCGGACATAGATCTCCCTGAGAATCTACTTTTAGGGCTTATTTTAAAATGAAAAGAGGCATTACCAGTGTGTAACATGTAGATCAGGAAAGCAGACTGTCAGTCATTATATGTCTCATACTAGTAACTTTCATTTATGATAAGCTCTGGAGCAAATTCTCAGGGAGATCTGTGTCCGGCCCATAGATCTTAACAGATCATTTACATATATTTAGGGAAAACGTCGATTTCTTTGGTATAAAACATTGAATTATAGATATCACTTTATTCGGCTTCCTATGACCTACATATCAATATAGATAGTTTAGGATGGGGTGATCCCACTAACAGATTCTCTTCAATTCAACTGGATAGAGATAAACTTTAATGGGTGGACACCTGAATGTTCAAGTCCGGCGAGTTCTGCCGAACAGTAACAAAAACAGTACCCAAACCCAGACCCCATTCACTTGAATCATCCCAGCTGGTCAGAGAGCCGCGGTTCCCACACTATCAAAAGACAGTGTGAGTGCTCAGCTGTGATCGGAGGTATAAAGTTTACCTCCAGTCACTGGTGTCAGCTGATGGGACAACTTCTCCCATCATCTGAAACCTGCTGCCGCTAATAACAGCGAGAGCAGGCGCGGCTGATGGGTGTATTCATTAGCCGGCTCCTGCGCTGTAAATAAATGTAAAAAAAAAAACGCGGGTTTCCCTGTATTTTCCATAACCAGCCAGGCAAAATCCTCAGCTGTCAGCTTCAACAAGGCTGGTTATCAAGAATAGAGGGGTCCTCACGCCATATTTTTTAATTATTTAAACAAATAATTTAAAAAAGAGGCGTGGGGTCTGCACCAGGCCGGGAAGACTGAATCTGCAATAGGTAAGCAGCTTGGTGTGATTAAATCAACTGTGGGAGCAATAATAAGAAAGTGGAAGACCTACAAGACCACTGATAATCTCCCTCGATCTGGGGCTCCACGCAAGATCTCACCCTGTAGGGTCAAAATGATCACAAGAATGGTGAGCAAAAATCCCAGAACCACACGGGGGGGGGGGGGGAACCTAGTGAATGACCTGCATAGAGCTGGGACTACCGTAACAAAGGCTACCATCAGTAACACACTACTCCGCCAGGGACTCAGATCTTGCAGTGCCAGATGTGTCCCCATGCTTAAGCCAGTACATGTCCGGGCCCATCTGACGTTTGCTAGAGAGCATTTGGATTATGCAGTAGAGTATTGGGAGAATGTCATATGGTCTGATGAAACCAAACTACAATTGTTTGGTAGAAACAATACTTGTCGTGTTTGGAGGAGACAGAATGCTGAGTTGCATCCAAAGAACACCATACCTACTCTGAAGCATGGGGGTTGCAACATCATGCTTTGGGGCTGTTTTTCTGCAAAGGGACCAGGAAGACTGATCCATGTACATGAAAGAATGAATGGGGCCATGAATCGTGAGATTTTGAGTGCAAACCTCCTTCCATCAGCAAGGTCATTGAAGATGAAACAGGATGAGTCTTTCAGCATGATAATGATCCCAAGCACACCGCCAGGGCAACGAAGGAGTGGCTTTGTAAGAAGCATATGAAGGTCCTGGAGTGGCCTAGCCAGTCTCCAGATCTCAACCACATAGAAAACCTTTGGAGGGAGTTGAAAGTCCGTGCTGCCCAGCGACAGGCCCAAAACATCACTGCTCTAGAGGAGATCTGCATGGCGAAATTGGCCCACATACCTCCACCACCAGTAGTGTGTGCCAACCTTGTGAAGACTTACAGAAAACGTTTGACCTCTGCCATTGCCAACAAAGGATATATAACAAAATATTGAGATGGACTTTTGTTAATGACCAAATACTTATTTTCCACCATAATTTGAAAAAATAAATCTTGCCAAATCAGACAAGGTGATTTTCTGGATTTGTTTTCTCATTTTAACTCTCATAGTTGTGGTCTACCTATGATGTCAATTACGGGCCTCTCTCATCTTTTTTAGTGGAAGAACTTGCACAATTGGTGGCTGACTAAATACTTTTTTCCCCCACTGTATATATCTTTTGTAAATCTTCTGCATGTGACTCTCAACTCAAAAGTGTAGCTGTAGTTCCGCTTATTATTAGAAAAAAGTAATTTGACAGTCCTGTCATTTTTTTTTTTTTTAAGATTTTCATAAAACACACACTTGATATTTAAAGTGAACATTCAGGAATATATGTGATTTTACCTCCCACCAGAAGAAGAAAAAGAAAAGGACAAAAAGCAACAAAATCTCTCCTGAAGACTCGAATAAACATTGCGGTGACACCCCAGGCCTCCATGTCATTCCCCCCTCTAATGAAGACAAGGGTGAGACGTAGAAGTACAACATTGTGTTGTTATATTTATGCCGAATAAAGGAAATATTGCTGTATTGAACCTGTATTTTATGGGATAAAGGTTTTTTATTAATCTCTTTATGACCCTTCCTCTGATCACCCCAAGAAACCCTTCTACGACATCGCTATGTCCTACCAGGCTTTGACCTAACTGTTTCACGAGTTTACTTCTATATTTTTATCTTTATTAAATCAATATTTTCTCCCATGCTACAGTCCAGAGAAAAACGAAGTACACCCTCCTTGAATTATATAGTATCAGAACATCATAAAATTCATCTTTTAGAAGGTATAAAAAAAATACATCACAAATGAAAAATTAAACATGACAGACTGTGTTGTTATTTAAAGAAAACTAGAGGAAAGTGCATAAGCCGTGTGTAAAAAAATTAAGTACACCCCACGAAGTAATAGCTTGTAGCAATAACTTTGTCTAACTCTTCTGAGGTTCTTGGTGTAGGAGTTTAGCTCTTTTGTAGTTGCTGGGTACACACGCACAAAGCTTCTTAGTGCAGACAGAAAAGTATTAGACAATAAACTTTCAGCATAAGGGAAAACAAACGGCCTTTCCTTTGGCATAACTGCAAACCAAAAATAAACAGTCCAACTCTGATTCTTTGGCAACAACAGAATGGCACAGAGGTCTTTACACTTCCACTCATAGGCCTCAGTGAGGCTGCTATATAGGCTGTGCCATACCTAGATGTGGAGATCTGGGAGCAGCCAGTCCCAGCAATCTGACTGCTCCTAAACCCCATTAACTCTCTCAGCATTATACATGCTGGAGCCTGCTTTTACGTGTTTGCATCACCGAGGCGAACACCTCAAGGACACACATCTCCCCTCGAGGACCTGTCCCGCAGCCATCTTGCAGTGGACATAAGGTTTTATTGGGTGGAGGTCTGAACAATGACTGGGCCATTGCCGCACGTTGATTCTTTTTCAGCCATTCTGATATAGATTTGCTGCTGTGCTTGGGATCAATGTCCTGTTGCAAGACCCAGTTTGATCAAAGCTTACATGAGTTCATGGTCCAATGACTTCAGGGTGCTCAGGTCCTGTGGCTGTAAAACCAGCACAACTCATTATCCCTCCACTACCATGCGGGACAGTTGGTATGCTGTGTTTAGCTGGAGTGCCATATTTTTTTTTTTTTTTTTTTTTTTTTTTTAGAAAGAAAAGGCTTTCTTCTGGCAGCACTTGCAAACCAGTCATATTTATTCCATCTTTTATTCAAATTATTCTTTCATGAACTTAAATGTGTAACATTCTAACTGAGAGCTTTCATTGAACATTGCAGCCAAAACTTAAAGCTGGTGTTTTTATGTTTTTTTATCAGCCCTGGAGTGGCTCTTGAAAAGTAAGCCCCCTGCATCCAGTCATATAGACACTATCTGGTTTCTTCACTGTTTTTGCCACCTGTCCGGTGTCACGGTGCCATCTTGTGACAGCTTATGACTATCTAGAAGTCAGAAGTTACATCACAATCTCTCAATACAAGTCTGAGAGCCAGAACGAGGCTCCCGTAGACTTGTCTTGAAAAGTAACCTCCGCGCCGCTCCTCGAAACACTACAGCAACCGGCAGGTTTGCTGGAAACTGATGGGAGCGGCAGCTCAAACAAATGAAAACGCTGGAAAGTGAGTATGAGACAGGGGGCAGTGAAAATACATTTAAAGCACCCCTCCAGGGATACAATAAAAAACTCTTGGAAAGATTGTCTTCTATCTTGAATGTTTTCCACTGTAAAAATAAAGAACACCAAATTGTTTGGAAATAAACTTGTGACCCTTTCCAAATTGATGGGCAGCAAGTATTGTACGCCTTAGCATTACTAACACACGCCTGACTGTTGGAGGCCAGCAAACTGACAAAACTTCTGCTTTAATAGGGGTGGTTACACTTGCTGATGAACAATTAATCACAAGTATTTGATTATTAGCATCTGGCTACTACTTCCCCTATTGATTCCTATGGATGCATTAGGAGTGTACTTCATTTTTCACACACTGCTTCTGCATTTTTGCCTGTTTTTTTGTTAAATACTTTACTCCGATATTGTATTTACATAATTTTATGACCTTCCAAGGCCTAGATGCTTTGAGAGGTTAAACTATAGAGTTCAAATAGGGTGTACTTAATTTTTTTTTTTCAAGGTTGTACATGCACAAGTACTTGGCTGGGTATAATTGATCGGTGTAATATACAAATCTGTGTTATGAACCTGGTTTCATCCAGCTCCATTGGCTTGGTTGGGGAGAACACAACCAGCATGCATCATATTGAAAAAATATGGAATGCCAAATATCTGAAAATTGTTACATCTTTAATGAAAATTAACCTAACAATCAATTACATTTTAGTTGTTTCTCTTTTTAGACATTCCGGTGTCCCCAACGCCTCTCGGTTTGGCTGCTCAGTCTCCTAATTTCCCATCAAGGTCTTTACCTGTTTTGGCTCCCATTAACCTGCATCCAGTTCAGGCTGCTGGGCCTCCAGCAGAATATCATTCTGATTCTGCGGAATCCATGGAAGAAATCCCAGTAGCCCAGACGCATCTTGGGAGCTCTTCTATGAGCGAAAACCTGTTTCTCACCCCAAGAAGCCCCACAGACACTGTAAGCGAATCTGATCATGGACCAAGACAAAGCTACTTCTGGCCCATCGCTTTGCAAAAGTTTGAATTGCTTCCAAAAACTCCTTCTGTGTTTGTCAGTGAGAGCAGTGGAAAACCTGTGTCCAATGGACTTGTCGACGAACCCAAAGTACAAGACTGTCACAAATCACTTTACAAAAAAATGTGGGTGGCCAAGGGCATGGAAGGAGAGCAGGTTCTTTCCATCTCTAATGCAGAAGCTTTGCCCTCCATCTGTGCTAATAAGTAACTATAGCTTTTTTTTTCTATGAAGTCGTATAACCATTTATTCTTAATAAATTCTTTTATATTATGTATTATGGTGTTTTACTTTTTAGTTTCTGATAAATTAGTTTCACACAAAATCTGTAGAAAAGCATGATGATCGCCTATAGCAAGATAAAGCTGCCCTTGGAGCGTAGGCGAGCCTAGTAGCCAGGAGCTGTCCCAATTCTCATGGTCTCTAACTTTGGCAACCACTCTTTTTACATGCATTAGTATTTTGTCAGAACTCTAGGTGCTGGTTTCTCCTTTACTTCCCATCATGCGCAGCCTCTACCCTTGTCCAATGGATCAGCTGCCAGGAACTCAAAGCCTGCCAAGTTGAGCCCTGTGATGTTGTCTTGTAGCCCACAATTCTGGACCTGCTTCTGGTGGTCATGAGACCCCTATATAAATTTTAGTCAAACAGCCCTATAGTTCAGATATGAAAAGTGTCCACAGTGCAATGTGCATCACTATCATGTTTTTTCCCTTAAAATTGTCGCTGTAATCCTTATCTAAAAGCACTTTATATAGTTCTATCTTAGCTGGTCGCTTATTCATATGGGTGTGCTTCATTGCGTTCAGTCAGGGTTGTCCCCAACCACCAATTTTAATTATGTCCTGTGGTTCTCGCCGACATCACTGTATATCCTGCGCTTGCGCGGTTTGTGTTGGGGAAGGCGAACTTGGGCAATATGCTATCGGCGAGCTGCACATGCGGTGTGACGAGCACGCGTGCGCACTGAAGCTGCACGTTAACAACTGGTGCGCGGCTCCTCCAATACACACTGCGCAAGCGCGGCTCCCCCAATACACACTGCGCAAGCGCGGCTCCCCCAATACACAGTGCGCAAGCGCAGCTCCCCCAATACACAGTGCGCAAGCGCAGCTCCCCCAATACACACTGCACAAGCGCAGCTCTGTTGTGGATTCTGTTTGTGGGCTCCCTCTGGTGGTTACTGCTGGTACTGGGTGACTTTGGTGGGTTGCGGCCTTTGGTTTCCACCTGTCCATCAGTGGCTGGGTGTTTCCTATTTTACCTGGCCTTTCTGTCATTTCCCTTGCCGGCTATCAATGTATTCAGATGTGCTCTGTTTGGTTCCTGCCTACCTGCTCCCAGATCTTTCAGGATAAGCTAAGTGCTGATTTTCAGTTGTTTGGTTTTTTGTCCAGCTTGCTTATTATGTCTCTATGCTAGCTGGTAGCTCTAGTGGACTGAGGTTCTCCCCATGTGCCATGAGTTGGCACATGGGTTCTTGTAATCTCAGGATGGTTTTTTTGATTAGGGTTTTTTGCTGACCGCTCAGTCCCCTTTTGTATCGTTCTGCTTTCTAGTTTACAGCGGGCCTCAATTTGCTAAAACTATATATATCATCTCTATGTGTGTGCCTTCCTCTCATTTCACCGTCAATACATGTGGGGGGCAACTATATCTTTTGGGGTTCATTCCGCTGGAGGCAAGTGAGGTCTTTATTTTCTCTGCAGTGCTAGTTAGCTCTTAGGCTGGTGCGTGGCGTCTAGAACCAACGTAGGCACGCTCCCTGGCTATCTCTAGTTGCGTTTGTCAGGCGTAGGGCAGCGGTCAGCCCAGGTTCCATCACCCTAGAGCTCGTCCGCAATATATTTGTACTTTGCTTGTCCTGTGCTATCCCTAGCCATTGGGATTCATGACAGTATAGCCGGCCCACAAAGTGTTAATTGTTTGGGCTGAAGCAGGAGAAAGAGAAGTGTTTAAGGGAAATTTTTTTTTTTTTTTTCCCTTCAGAGTTTTGCTGCCTAGCCCTTAATTGCTGTCTAGCTGCTTCTTACCTCCTCTTAACCCTTGAATGGCTCTGATCTTAGCTGTTTAACATGGATGTCCAGAGTTTGGCTTCCAGCCTGAGTAATCTCGCGGCAAAAGTTCAAAACATACAGGATTTTGTTGTTCACACTCCCATGTCTGAACCTAGAATTCCTATTCCAGAGTTCTTTTCTGGAGATAGATCTACCTTCCTGAATTTCAGGAACAATTGTAAATTGTTTTTTTCTTTAAAATCTCGCTCCTCTGGAGACCCTGCTCAACAGGTCAAGATTGTAATATCTTTCCTGCGGGGCGACCCACAGAATTGGGCATTTGCATTGGCACCAGGGGATCCTGCATTGCTCAGTGTGGATGCGTTTTTTCTGGCATTGGGATTGCTCTATGAGGAACCTAACCTGGAGATTCAGGCTGAAAAGGCTTTATTAGCCCTCTCTCAGGGGCATGATGAAGCGGAGATATATTGTCAGAAGTTTCGGAAATGGTCGGTGCTTACTCAGTGGAATGAGTGCGCCCTGGCTGCAAACTTCAGAAATGGTCTTTCTGAGGCCATTAAGGATATTATGGTGGGGTTCCCTACGCCTACAGGTCTGAATGAGTCTATGGCTATGGCCATTCAGATTGATCGGCGTTTACGGGAGCGCAAACCCGTGCACCAGTTGGCGGTGTCTTCTGAACAGGCACCTGAGACTATGCAATGTGATAGAATTCAGTCCAGAAGTGAACGGCAAAATATAGGCGGAAAAATGGATTGTGTTTCTATTGTGGTGATTCAGCTCATGTTATATCAGCATGCTCTAAACGCACAAAAAGGGTTGATAAATCTTTTGCCATTGGTACTCTGCAGCCTAAGTTCATTTTGTCTGTGACTCTGATTTTTTCACTGTCTTCCATTTCCGTCGATGCCTATGTGGATTCGGGCGCTGCCCTGAGTCTTATGGATTGGTCATTTGCTAAACGCTGCGGTTTTAGTCTGGAACCTCTGGAAGTTCCTATTCCTCTGAAGGGAATTGACTCTACACCATTGGCTATGAATAAACCGCAGTATTGGACACAAGTGACCATGCGCATGACTCCCGTTCATCAGGAGGTGATTCGCTTCCTTGTACTTTATAATTTACATGATGTACTAGTGCTTGGTCTGCCATGGTTACAAACTCATAATCCTGTCCTGGACTGGAAAACAATGTCTGTGTTAAGCTGGGGATGTCAGGGGGTTCATGATGATGCACCTCCGATTTCAATCGCTTCATCTACTCCTTCTGAGATCCCTGCGTTTGTCTGACTATAGGGATGTTTTTGAGGAGCCTAAGCTCAATTCGCTCCCTCCGCATAGAGATTGTGACTGTGCTATAGAATTGATTCCTGGCAGTAAGTTCCCTAAGGGTCGTTTATTTAATCTGTCACTGCCAGGGCATACTGCTATGCGGAATTATATTAAGGAGTCCTTGGAAAAGGGACATATTCGTCCATCTTTGTCCCCTCTGGGAGCAGGTTTTTTTTTGTGGCAAAAAAAGATGGTTCCCTGAGGCCTTGTATAGATTATCGCCTTCTGAATAAGATTACAGTCAAGTATCAGTATCCATTGCCATTATTGACTGATTTGTTTGCTCGCATTAAGGGGGCTAGGTGGTTCACTAAGATAGATCTTCGCGGTGCGTATAATCTGGTGCGGATAAAACAGGGTGATGAGTGGAAAACCGCATTTAATACGCCTGAGGGCCATTTTGAGTATTTGGTAATGCCTTTTGGACTCTCCAATGCTCCGTCAGTCTTTCAGTCCTTTATGCACAATATTTTCCGTGAATATCTGGATAAGTTTATGATTGTGTATTTGGATGATATTTTGGTGTTTTCTGATGACTGGGAGTCTCATGTTCTACAGGTCAGGAAGGTGTTTCAGGTTCTGCGGGCCAATTCTCTGTTTGTGAAGGGCTCAAAGTGTCTCTTCGGAGTCCAGAAGATTTCTTTTTTGGGGTACATTTTTTCTCCTTCTACTATTGAGATGGATCCCGTCAAGGTTCAGGCAATTTGTGACTGGACACAACCTACATCTGTTAAGAGCCTACAGAAGTTCTTGGGGTTTGCTAATTTTTATCGTCGGTTCATTGCTAATTTTTCCAGTATTGTTAAACCTTTGACTGATTTGACTAAAAAGGGTGCTGATGTTGCTGATTGGTCTCCTGCGGCCGTGGAGGCCTTTCAGGAACTTAAGTGCCGGTTTTCTTCTGCTCCTGTGTTGTGTCAACCAGATGTTTCACTTCCTTTTCAGGTTGAGGTTGATGCTTCCGAGATTGGAGCGGGGGCGGTTTTGTCACAGAGAAGTTCTAATGGCTCGGTGATGAAGCCATGTGCATTCTTCTCTAGAAAATTCTCGCCCGCCGAGCGCAATTATGATGTGGGTAATCGGGAGCTTTTGGCCATGAAGTGGGCATTTGAGGAGTGGCGTCATTGGCTTGAGGGTGCTAAACATCGTGTGGTGGTCTTGACTGATCACAAGAATCTCATTTACCTTGAATCTGCCAGGCGTTTGAATCCTAGACAGGCTCGTTGGTCGTTGTTTTTTTCTCGTTTCAATTTCGTGGTTTCATACCTGCCAGGTTCAAAGAATGTGAAGGCAGATGCTCTTTCCAGGAGTTTTGTGCCTGACTCTCCTGGAGACTCTGGGCCTACTGGTATCCTTAGGGATGGGGTAATATTGTCCGCCGTATCCCCAGACTTGCGACGTGCATTGCAGGAGTTTCAGGTGGATAAACCGGGTCGTTGTCCACCAGAAAGACTGTTTGTTCCGGATGATTGGACCAGTAGAGTCATCTCCGAGGTCCATTCTTCTGTGTTGGCTGGTCATCCTGGAATATTTGGTACAAGAGACTTGGTGGCCAGGTCTTTTTGGTGGCCTTCCTTGTCTAGGGATGTGCGTACCTTTGTGCAGTCTTGTGAAGTGTGTGCTCGAGCTAAGCCTTGCTGTTCTCGGGCCAGTGGGTTGTTGTTATCCTTGCCCATCCCGAAGAGGCCTTGGACGCACATTTCCATGGATTTTATTTCTGATCTCCCGGTTTCACAGAAAATGTCCGTTATCTGGGTTGTGTGTGACCGCTTTTCTAAGATGGTTCATTTGGTGCCCTTGCCTAAGTTGCCTTCCTCCTCTGAGTTGGTCCCTTTATTTTTTCAGAACGTGGTTCGTTTGCATGGGATTCCGGAGAATATCGTTTCTGACAGGGGATCCCAGTTTGTGTCTAGATTTTGGCGGACGTTTTGTGCCAAGATGGGCATTGATTTGTCTTTCTCGTCTGCATTCCATCCTCAGACGAATGGCCAGACGGAGCGAACTAATCAGACCTTGGAAACTTATTTGAGGTGTTTTGTTTCTGCTGATCAAGATGACTGGGTTGCTTTTTTGCCACTGGCCGAATTTGCTCTTAATAATCGGGCTAGTTCGGCCACGTTGGTCTCTCCTTTTTTTTGTAATTCGGGGTTTCATCCTCGTTTTTCCTCTGGTCAGGTGGAGCCTTCGGATTGTCCTGGAGTGGACGTGGTGGTGGACAGGCTACATCAGATTTGGAATCAGGTGGTGGACAATTTGAAGTTATCTCAGGAGAAGACTCAGCAGTTTGCTAATCGCCGTCGCCGCGTGGGTCCCCGACTTCTTGTTGGGGATTTGGTGTGGTTGTCTTCTCGTTTTGTCCCTATGAAGGTCTCTTCTCCTAAGTTCAAGCCTCGGTTCATCGGTCCTTATAGGATCTCGGAGATTCTTAACCCTGTATCTTTTCGTTTGGATCTCCCAGCATCGTTTGCTATTCATAATGTGTTCCATCGGTCGTTGTTGCGGAGGTATGAGGTGCCCGTTGTTCCTTCAGTTGAGCCTCCTGCTCCGGTGCTGGTGGAGGGAGAATTGGAGTATGTTGTTGAGAAGATCTTGGATTCTAGTGTTTCCAGACGCAAACTCCAGTATTTGGTTAAGTGGAAGGGTTATGGTCAGGAGGATAATTCCTGGGTGGTCGCCTCCGATGTTCATGCGACTGATTTGGTCCGCGCCTTCCATAGAGCTCACCCTGATCGCCCTGGGGGTTCTCGTGAGGGTTCGGTGACCCCTCCTCAAGGGGGGGGTACTGTTGTGGATTCTGTTTGTGGGCTCCCTCTGGTGGTTACTGCTGGTACTGGGTGACTTTGGTGGGTTGCGGCCTTTGGTTTCCACCTGTCCATCAGTGGCTGGGTGTTTCCTATTTTACCTGGCCTTTCTGTCATTTCCCTTGCCGGCTATCAATGTATTCAGATGTGCTCTGTTTGGTTCCTGCCTACCTGCTCCCAGATCTTTCAGGATAAGCTAAGTGCTGATTTTCAGTTGTTTGGTTTTTTGTCCAGCTTGCTTATTATGTCTCTATGCTAGCTGGTAGCTCTAGTGGACTGAGGTTCTCCCCATGTGCCATGAGTTGGCACATGGGTTCTTGTAATCTCAGGATGTTTTTTTTGATTATGGTTTTTTGCTGACCGCTCAGTCCCCTTTTGTATCGTTCTGCTTTCTAGTTTACAGCGGGCCTCAATTTGCTAAAACTATATATATCATCTCTATGTGTGTGCCTTCCTCTCATTTCACCGTCAATACATGTGGGGGGCAACTATATCTTTTGGGGTTCATTCCGCTGGAGGCAAGTGAGGTCTTTATTTTCTCTGCAGTGCTAGTTAGCTCTTAGGCTGGTGCGTGGCGTCTAGAACCAACGTAGGCACGCTCCCTGGCTATCTCTAGTTGCGTTTGTCAGGCGTAGGGCAGCGGTCAGCCCAGGTTCCATCACCCTAGAGCTCGTCCGTAATATATTTGTACTTTGCTTGTCCTGTGCTATCCCTAGCCATTGGGATTCATGACACAGCTCCCCCAATACACACTGCACAAGCGCAGCTCCCCCAATACACAGTGCGCAAGCGCTGCTCCCCCAATACACACTGCGCAAGCGCAGCTCCCCCAATACACACTGCACAAGCGCAGCAAGACAATAAACTGCGCAAGTGCAGGATATATAATGACGTTAGCGAAAACAGCGGGACATGATTCAAATTCCGTGGGCAAGGACAACCCTGACTGACCGCAATTAAGCGTCCCTATGACTAAGCGATCAGGTAAGATAGAACTATACACTGTGTTCCAAATTATTATGCACAAAGAGTTTAGGAGTGATAAGGTTAGATTTATTTTTTTTGTCATTTAAACTCATTGATGGTGATGTGTGTCAGGGCTCTTTATATCACTGAAAGCAATTGCAGATACCTGTGCAAATTAGTTTGGCAGGTGTGTCCAAATAAATGCAAGACTACTTAAGAAGGCTGTTCCACATTATTAAGCAGCCTACATTTTTTACCAAAATGGGAAAGAAAAAGGATGTGTCGGCTGCTGAGAAGCAACAAATTGTGGAGTATTTAGGTCAAGGCATGACTACAATCAACATTGCCAAGACACTTCATCGTGATCATCGCACAATCAAGAAGTATGTAGCTGATTCCCAGCACACACGTGTGCGTGCTGATAAGGAAAAATTGAGGACTCTTTCCAACAGGCAATTGCGTAAGGTTAAAAGAGCAGCTGCAAAAATGCCTTGTCATAGCAGCAGACAAGTTTTTGAAGCTGCTGGTGCCTCCAACGTCCCCAGAACAACAAGATGCAGGGTCCTTCAGAGGTTTGCAGCTGTGCGTAAGCCATCCTGTCGACCACCTCTATCCACTGCACACAAGCAGAAACGGCTCCAGTGGGCCAAACGATACATGAAGACTGACTTCCAAACTGTTTTGTTCACCGATGAGTGCCATGCAACGCTCGATGGTCCAGATGGATGGAGTGGAGGATGGCTGGTTGATGGACACCCCATGAAAACATGGCTAAGGCGCCAACAAGGAGGAGGTGGAGTAATGTTTTGGGCTGGAATCATGGGGAGAGAGATTGTCGGTCCCTTTATGATCCCTGAAGGGGTAAAGATGAACTCCATAATCTATGTGGAGTTTCTAAAACAACACTTCCTGCCATGGTTCAAGAGGAAGAACCGTGCTTTCGGCAGCAAGATCATTTTCAGGCATGATAATGCACCGTCTCATGCTGCAAAAAAACACATCTGCATCTCTGGCTGCTATGGGCATAAAAGAGGACAAACTTATGGTGTGGCCACCGTCTTCCCCTGACCTCAACCCCATTGAGAACCTCTGGAGCATCATCAAAAGGAGTGTCTATGATGGCGGGAGGCAGTTCACATCTAAGCAACAGCTCTGGGAGGGTATTCTGTCCACATGCAAAACAATTGAAGCAGAAACCATCCAAAAACTGACAAATTCAATGGACGAGAGAGTTCAGAAGCTTCTTTCGAACAAGGGGTCCTATGTGCAAATGTAACATCACCTAGAGTAAAGTTTTCACTTGAAAACTGTTTGATTTCATTTTGTAAGAAGCTGATAATGCTTATAACTTCACAATTGACCATTTTTTTGTTCAAAGTAAAAAAAAAGGTTGAAAACTCTGCTGTGCATAATAATTTGGAACATGCATTTTGAATGTTTATTTTTTTTTAAAAGATACTGTTTTCATAGGCAGTTTGTTCCAAAACATTGCAATTATACTAGGATAGTAGATGACTGGAAAATAACAATGACTGCAATTCAGATAGGTAATTTAGAGAAAATATGAGGAAATATTATTTGCATAATAATTTGGAACACCGTGTATAACGTGGTTTTTGATAAGGATTACAGGGCCGATTTTAATGGAAAAAACATCTTAGTGATGCACATTGCATCACTAACAATGCACTGGGAACACTTTAGATGTGCCAGGGCAGCTGCACGTTAATCACTGCTGCGCGGCTTGCCGATAGACAATGCACAAGCGCAGCTCTCCGATTACACACTGCGCAAGCGCGGCTCCCCCAATACACACTGCGCAAGCGCTGCTCCCCCAATACACACTGCGCAAGCGCAGCTCCCCCAATACACACTGCGCAAGCGCAGCAAGACAATAAACTGCGCAAGTGTGGGATATATAATGACGTTAGCGAAAACAGCAGGACATGATTCAAATTCCGTGGGCACGGACAACCCTGACTGACCGCAATGAAGCGTCCCTATGACTAAGCGGTCAGGTAGGATAGAACTATATAACTTTGGTTTTTGATAAGGATTACACTGCCGATTTTAATGGAAAAAACATCTTAGTGATGCACATTGCATCACTAACAATGCACTGGGAACACTTTAGATGCTACAAATGACATGTTTCCTTTAAAGAGTAACCATCATTCTTATTTTTTTAAGTCAATAGTACGCATGAAAATAAGAAACTTTATAATATATCTCATCGGATGAATCAGTTCTTTTTCTCATCCTGATATGAGCTGTCATTTTTAAAATTCTCAACTCAGGGTTAAAATCTATAGTTACTAAAGGTATACACTATGTTCCAAATTATTATGCAAATTACATTTTTATCAGATTTTCCTAAATGGTCAGTGCAAATGACAGTCAGTCTAAGGGTACTGTCTCACAGTGGCACTTTTGTCGCTACGATGGTACGATCCGTGACGTTCCAGCGATATCCATACGATATCGCTGTGTCTGACACGCAGCAGCGATCAGGGACCCTGCTGAGAATCGTACGTCGTAGCAGATCGTTTGGAACTTTCTTTCGTCGCTGGATCTCCCGCTGTCATCGTTGGATCGGTGTGTGTGACACCGATCCAACGATGCGTTCGCTTGTAACCAGGGTAAACATCGGGTTACTAAGCGCAGGGCCGCGCTTAGTAACCCGATGTTTACCCTGGTTACCATCGTAAAAGTAAAAAAAAACAAACAGTACATACTCACATTCCGGTGTCCGTCAGGTCCCTTGCCGTCTGCTTCCCGCTCTGACTGACTGCCGGCCGGAAAGTAAGAGCAGAGCACAGCGGTGACGTCACCGCTGTGCTCTGCTTTCACTTTACGGCGGCACTCAGTCAGAGCGGGAAGCAGACTGCAAGGGACCTGACGGACACCGGAATGTGAGTATGTACTGTTTGTTTTTTTTTACTTTTACGATGGTAACCAGGGTAAACATCGGGTTACTAAGCGCGGCCCTGCGCTTAGTAACCCGATGTTTACCCTGGTTACCCGGGGCCTTCGGCATCGTTGGTCGCTGGTGAGCGGTCTGTGTGACAGCTCTCCAGCGACCACACAACGACTTTCCAACGATCACGGCCAGGTCGTATCGCTGGTCGTGATCGTTGGAAAGTTGCAGAGTGTGACAGTACCCTAAGAAAAGTCATCACCCGTTAGACTATACATCGAATTTTATTGAAGAAACCTCCCACTGATAACAGTATAATCTCCAAAATGAATAAAAACTCAAAATGCACTGTTCCAAATTATTATGCACAGTAGAATTTTTAAACATTCGATATGTTTTAAAGAACTGAAAATGCTCATTTGTGGAATTTGCAGCATTAGGAGGTCACATTCACTGAACAAAAAAGCTATTTAACGCCAAAACATCCCAACAGGCCAAGTTACATGTTAACATAGGAACCTTCTTTGATGTCACCTTCACAATTCTTGTATCCATTGAACTTGTGAGTTTTTGGAGAGTTTCTGCTTGTATTTCTTTGCATGAAGTCAGAATAGCCTCCCAGAGCTGCTGTTTTGGTGTGAACTGCCTCCCACCCTCATAGATCTTTTGCTTGATGATCCTCTAAAGGTTCTCTATAGGGTTGAGGTCAGGGGAAGATGGTGGCCACACCATGAGTTTATCTCCTTTTATGCCCATAGCAGCCAATGACTCAGAGGTATTCTTTGCAGCATGAGATGGTGCATTGTCAGCATGAAGATGATTTTGCTCCTGAAGGCACGTTTCTGCTTTTTAGACCATAGACGAAAGTTGTCAGTCAGAAACTCTATATACTTTGCAGAGGTCATTTTCACACCTTCAGGAACCTTAAAGGGCCTTACCAGCTGTTTCCCATGATTCTGGCCCAAAACATGACTCCTCCACCTCCTTGCTGACGTTGCAGCCTTGTTGGGACATGGTGGCCATCCACCAACCATCCACTACTCCATCCATTTGGACCATCCAGGGTTGCTCAACACTTATCAGTAAACAAGACTGTTTGGAAATTAGTCTTCATGTATGTGTGGGCCCAATACAACCATTTCTGCTTGTGAACACTGTTTAAGGGTGGCCGAATAGTAGGTTTATGCACCACAGCAAGCCTTTGAAGGAGCCTACACCTTGAGGTTCGAGGGACTCCAGAGGCACCAGCAGCTTCAAATATCTGTTTGCTGCTTTGTAATGGCTTTTTAGCAGCTGCTCTCTTAATCCGATGAACTTGCCTGGCAGAAATCTTCCTCATTATGCCTTTATCAGCACAAACACATCTGTGCTCAGATACAGCCACAAATCTGTTAACAGTACGATGATCACGCTTATGTTTTCGGGAAATTTCTAATGTTTTCATCCCTTCACCAAGGCATTGCACTATTTGATGCTTTTCGGCAGCAGAGAGATCCTTTTTCTTTTCCATGTTACTTGAAAACTGTGACCTGCTTAATAATGTGGAACATCATTTTTAAGTAGTTTTCCTTTAATTAGAATCACCTGGAAAACCAATTATCACATGTATTTAAGATTGATTTCAGTGATCCATTGAGCCCTGAGACACAATACCATCCACGAGTTTATTTGGAAAACAAAACAATTAAATCTTTATGACACTTAAATCCAATTTGCATAATAATTTGGAACACAGTGTAGTGTGACATTACGGAGATAGGCGATGACAGTTAGTGTTTATAAGATTCTATGGAGCAGGGAGGAGCTCTACCTCTTTCCCCTCCCCCTCAATCTACATAGGAAATGGCAGCTGCTGCTGATAAGATTCTATCTCAGGAATGTAACATTCTGTATTCACTGAATGCAGATTTTACTGATTTTTTTGAGAACAAATGATCACACCAGGAGGAGAAAGCAGATTTCTCTGATAAGATATACAGTGGGGCAAAAAAGTATTTAGTCATTCAGCAATAGTGCAAGTTCCACCACTTAAAAATATGAGAGGCGTCTGTAATTTACATCATAGGTAGACCTCAACTATGGGAGACGAACCGAGAAAAAAAATCCAGAAAATCACATTGTCTGTTTTTTTATCATTTTATTTGCATATTATGGTGGAAAATAAGTATTTGGTCAGAAACAAACAATCAAGATTTCTGGCTCTCACAGACCTGTAACTTCTTCTTTAAGAGTCTCCTCTTTCCTCCACTCATTACCTGTAGTAATGGCACCTGTTTAAACTTGTTATCAGTATAAAAAGACACCTGTGCACACCCTCAAACAGTCTGACTCCAAACTCCACTATGGTGAAGACCAAAGAGCTGTCAAAGGACACCAGAAACAAAATTGTAGCCCTGCACCAGGCTGGGAAGACTGAATCTGCAATAGCCAACCAGCTTGGAGTGAAGAAATCAACAGTGGGAGCAATAATTAGAAAATGGAAGACATTCAAGACCACTGATGATCTCCCTCGATCTGGGGCTCCACGCAAAATCCCACCCCGTGGGGTCAGAATGATCACAAGAACGGTGAGCAAAAATCCCAGAACCACGCGGGGGGACCTAGTGAATGAACTGCAGAGAGCTGGGACCAATGTAACAAGGCCTACCATAAGTAACACACTACGCCACCATGGACTCAGATCCTGCAGTGCCAGACGTGTCCCACTGCTTAAGCCAGTACATGTCCGGGCCCGTCTAAAGTTTGCTAGAGAGCATTTGGATGATCCAGAGGAGTTTTGGGAGAATGTCCTATGGTCTGATGAAACCAAACTGGAACTGTTTGGTAGAAACACAACTTGTCGTGTTTGGAGGAAAAAGAATACTGAGTTGCATCCATCAAACACTATACCTACTGTAAAGCATGGTGGTGGAAACATCATGCTTTGGGGCTGTTTCTCTGCAAAGGGGCCAGGACGACTGATCCGGGTACATGAAAGAATGAATGGGGCCATGTATCGTGAGATTTTGAGTGCAAACCTCCTTCCATCAGCAAGGGCATTGAAGATGAAACGTGGCTGGGTCTTTCAACATGACAATGATCCAAAGCACACCGCCAGGGCAACGAAGGAGTGGCTTCGTAAGAAGCATTTCAAGGTCCTGGAGTGGCCTAGCCAGTCTCCAGATCTCAACCCTATAGAAAACCTTTGGAGGGAGTTGAAAGTCCGTGTTGCCAAGTGAAAAGCCAAAAACATCACTGCTCTAGAGGAGATCTGCATGGAGGAATGGGCCAACATACCAACAACAGTGTGTGGCAACCTTGTGAAGACTTACAGAAAACGTTTGACCTCTGTCATTGCCAACAAAGGAAATATTACAAAGTATTGAGATGAAATTTTGTTTCTGACCAAATACTTATTTTCCACCATAATATGCAAATAAAATGATAAAAAAACAGACAATGTGATTTTCTGGATTTTTTTTTCTCAGTTTGTCTCCCATAGTTGAGGTCTACCTATGATGTAAATTACAGACGCCTCTCATCTTTTTAAGTGGTGGAACGTGCACTATTGCTGAATGACTAAATACTTTTTTGCCCCACTGTATTACAAAGTTGCTTATTTTCTCATCTACCGGTACTTTTGAGTTATAATATTAAAATTTTAAGTGAACGATCCTCTTTAAAAGCAGAGGAAGAGGCTATGAAGCCCATAATGCAGAGTTGGGGATCTCCTTCAAAGCACACGTGGGAGCAGCAGTACGGACAGAATACAACTATACATTCTTAAGTCTGCTGCTACAAAGCCTGCAGAAGGTATGATACAGACCTCCTATCCAGCGCTGTAAGCAGTCATACAGGAACAAAACTGCTGACACTTTTTAAAGGGAACCTGTAACCTACAAAAAAAATGTTACCTTCAAACATAAGGGTAATCTGCAGAACTATAGTGTTTTACTTCCAGTGTATCTGGCTGATTTACTGGAGCTGCAGCTAAAGGAAGAAAATGTAATAATCTCCCTGCAGCCTGGCTTCATGATTGCTCTCTGCAATGCTCTGGCATGTCTGAGCATACTTTGCAGATTACCTGGCTCTTGCCAGTACAAGTCATTGATTGCTCTTTCCATTGCATGTACATGTGATGAGTCCTGTCGATCACCTGCAGCAGTGCTTTTAAGAGCCGGCCAAGAGCAGAGCTTGTGAGAGCCGGCCAAGGGCAGAGCTGGTGAGAGCCGGCCAGTGGGTAGACGTGGTAAAAGCCAGCCAGGGGGCAAAGCTGGTAAGAGCCGGCAAAGGGGCAGAGCTGGTAAGAGCTGGCCAGGGGGCAAAGCTGGTAAGAGCCGGCCAGGGGGCAGACCTTGTAAAAGCCGGCCAGGGGGCAGAGCCTGGTAAGAGTTGGCCAGGGGGCAGAGCTGGTAAGAGCCGGCCAAGGGGCAGAGCTGGTAAGAGCCGGCCAGGGGGCAGAGCTGGTAAGAGCCGGCCAGGGGGCAGAGCTGGTAAGAGCCGGCCAAGGGGCAGAGCTGGTAAGAGCCGGCCAGGGGGCAGAGCTGGTAAGAGCCTGCCAGGGGGCAGAGCTGGTAAGAGCCGGTCAAGGGGCAGAGCTGGACTAGGCTTCTCTGGCTATGGTCTCCAAAGGCTATTTTTTCTGAAATGCTCTTTGCAGGAAGTACAAGCTTTGGACTGCAGTTGCCGAGGTTAGATATCTTCTCTAATAAAGTACCTTCAGAAAATATAAAGAATCATCCTCCCAGAACAACGGCTCAGAAGCAATTTGGTGATGAACTATGCTTTTTCCACTATGATAGTAACCACGTCACAAGGCTAAAGTGCTATCTAAGTGACTCAGGGACCATTGAAATTTTGGGTCCATGGCCAGGAAACTCCCCAGATCTAAATCCCATTGAGAAACTGTGGTCAATACTCAAAAAGCTGGATGACTAACGATAATACAGAAATTGTGATCCAACTCCCAGCCTTGCTTAGGCAAAAATGGGCCATCATCAGTCAGGACATGGCCCAGAAGATGATATCCAACATGCCAGGGGGCGAGAGGCAGAAATCATGAAAAATAAGGGACTACCTTGTAAATATTGAGTCTTTAATAAACTTGATGTATTGGTCAATAAAAGTTTAAAAGCTTATAAAATACTGATAACTGTACTTCAGTAGACACATCTGATTAATAATCGAAAAAACACAAAGCAGGAACTGTGAAAACCAAGATCTGTCAGTCTCAAAACTTTTAAAATGACTAGTTATGTAGATGAAATCCATCCACAGCAAGTCAAGAAAGGAGATATGGGCCATGCAGTATTTCTCAGTAGATGGGAGATGGTATGTCAATTTAAAATAGTAGTCTGATATTTTTTTTTTACATTTGTTTTTCCTCTTACTGTCAAAAAAAAAAAAAGACAAACTGATTTTACCTGGTCGTAATGAAGACCACTTTTGGCTCTTATTTCAGACCATAGTGCTACTTTATTTATGCTAGGAAATGTAATACATATGTCCTCCACTAGAGGGCAATGTTGGCCACTTGTATAGAATGAAAGCTGCAGAAACGGTGCGATCACGGCTACATTGCATTTCTTCTAAACCTACACTCACATACATGAATTCTGTGTTTGTCTGTATAACATGACGTTTTTCAGAGCTCCCGCATATCCTACATCGTTCTTGGTTACTTTCAATGACTAATTTTTAGACTATGACTTGGGATCCACATCCACGGCGTTCCTGTCCGTACAGACAAATCCATTGTCACCAGAAGAGGCACCGTATTATACCAAAAAACTCAGTTTTTTTATTGACTTGTCATTTTTGCAGATTTTTTTTTTAGCAAAATTCATCAAAATTATTCAATTTTCTTTCTAGTTTTTAATAACTTTTGGAATTTTTTTAGCACAAAAAGTTAAATTTTCCAAAAAAAAAGATCTGTTATGCATGGCATTACTTAGGTTGAACAGGAGTAGAGTTGCCCCAAATTTTGCAACTTTTTTTTTATTTTTTTAAGTTGCATTTCATGAATCATCTGCTAAATCCACACTGAAGTCAATCAGTAACTAAACCACCAAAGACAACACGAAACACTGACGTCACAATCAGTAAAGTAACTAAACCACCAAAGATAAAGTGGAAAAACAATGCAAATCATTTGCTGAATGTATCGCACTAATTAAGAGGTAATCTCATGCAAAAAAAATGGCGGAAATGCAGTGATGCATCAGGCTTAATGTTTTTCCACATGGAGATTTCTGCCCATAATGTGTGACAATTGTCATCAGAACAATTAGCGCTCATTTAAAGGGGCGGATAATACTTTTATTATCAATGGCATGTTCCGCAGGATAGTTAATCAACATCAGATATATCAGAACAGCGTAGCGCCGTCAACTGTATAGTGGCCACAACGGTACTGCACATCCACCATGAAGCCATACACAAGCTATCTACTATATAATTGTCTAAGGGTCACTTCCGTCTGTCCTTCTGTCTGTCTGTCTGTCACGGATATTCATTGGTCACGGCCTCTGTCTGTCATGGAATCCAAGTCGCTGATTGGTCTCGCCAGCTGCCTGTCATGGCTGCCGCGACCAATCAGCGATGGCCACAGTCTGATTAGTCCCTCCCTACTCCCCTGCAGTTAGTGCCCGGCGCCCGCTCCATACTCCCCGCAGTCAGTGCCCGGCGCCCGCTCCATACTCCCCTCCAGTCACCGCTCACACAGGGTTAATGCCAGCGGTAACGGACAGCGTTATGCCGCGGGTAACTCCGTTACCGCCGCTATTAACCCTGTGTGACCAAGTTTTTACTATTGATGCTGCCTATGCAGCATCAATAGTAAAAACATCTAATGCTAAAAATAATTAAAAAATAAAAAATCATTATATACTCACCTTCCGCCGCCTTTCCCGCTCCTCGCAACGCTCCGGTGACCGCTCCATGCAAGTGGCAGGTTCAGGTGGCAAGGATGGTATGCAAGAAGGACCTGCCATGACATCACGGTCATGTGACCGCGACGTCATCACAGGTCCTGCGCTCATACCAACCCTGGGACCGGAAGCTGCCGCGTGCACCGCACGCAGGGCCAGGACTTCAAAGGGCCTTCGGAAGGTGAGTATATGTTTATTTTTTATTTTAAGTCTGTATACTACGTGGCTCTGTGCTGTATACTCCGTCGCTGTGCAATATACTACGTGGCTGGGCAATATACTACGTGGCTCTGTGCTGTATACTACGTGACTGGGCAATATATTACGTGACTGGGCAATATATTACGTGACTCGGCAATATACTACGTGACTGTGCAATATACTATGTGGCTGGGCAATATACTATGTGACTGGGCAATATACTACGTGGCTGGGCAATATACTACGTGACTGGGCAATATACTACGTGACTGGGCAATATACTACGTGGCTGGGCAATATACTACGTGGCTGTGCTATATACTACGTGGACATGCATATTCTAGGATACCCGATGCGTTAGAATCGGGCCACCATCTAGTTTGCAATAAATTGCTAATTATATAGCATGGAGTGATGATTCTCAATGTAGATAGTGACAAGCTAAGCCAGGCATGTCAGAGTGAGGAGACTTATAAGCCATCCATGCTCCTTGGAAATTACATATGCAAATTGCCTCTTAAGAGAAGAAGAGGTCCAGAACACAAGCGCCATCTATTAGAATCAGAATCCTACCAGTCATTATCGACTCTTTAACAAGCCTTGCCATATGACTTATCTTAATTTACAAACATGGTATTTCGGGTGTTACCACTCCTCAGTGCAAAGGCTCGTTAAAGAATCAATATTGACTTTTAGGATCGATGCTTCCAGTTGATGGCGCTGGAGTTTTAGCCCTCTTCCTCTCTGAAGAAACAATTTGCATATTTAATTTCCCAGTGGAGCATGCATGGTTTATGAGTGTCCTCACTCTGACATGCCAGGCTTGACCTTTTTTTTCACAAAATAGACTAAGAGCAAGACGAATGCAGTCATAGAATCCAATAAAATCACTTTTTATTAGTAGTCAATATAAAATATACACACAAAGAACCAGACAATGTGTAATGAGGCTAGCAGATGACACCAAGATGCCAAAGGCAACATGAAAAGAATAGTCACCCAAGGTTTGGTAGCCCTAACGGTAGTCCAGGTACAGCCCATAGGTATAGAAAAGCATACATGTCAGAAAATCAATGCACAACAGGTAAAGAGCAGCCACAACATCTATATCCTTATATCTCCCATAGCATTAGGCAATAGTATGGCTACAGACATGAAAAAGCAGTATAGTATGCATATCACCTGATATAGAAGACCTGGACCAACGTAGGGGACACCGGACCACCCCGACGCGCGTTTCGGTAAGTGTACCTTCCTCAGGGGGCGCAAAGTTGAATGTTACCTGTTGTGAATTAGACTTTTTTGGCTCCCTCTTGTGGTCACTAGTGATATGACTCTGGGATTGTCTTTCCTCTGTTTGGCACCCACCTGGGTCGTTAGTCCAGGGGTGTTGCTATATAAACTTCCTGGTTTCTCAATCCAGTGCCTGGCATCGTTGTAATCAGTTCCTTTCTGTTTGCTCCTGTCTGCTGGTCTTGGATCTTGCAAAATTAAGCTAAGTCCTGCTTCCTTGTTTTTTGGTTATTTGCTTTGCTCTTATCTTTTGTCCAGCTTGTACTAAATGTGATTCCTGATATTGCTGGAAGCTCTAGGGGGCTGGTGTTCTCCCCCCGGGCCGTTAGACGGTTCGGGGGTTCTTGAATATCCAGCGTGGAAATTTTGATAGGGTTTTTGCTGACCATATAAGTCATCTTACTATATTCTGCTATTAGTCAGTGGGCCTCTCTTTGCTAAATATCTAGTTCATTCTTACGTTTGTCTTTTCTCCTTACCTCACCGTTATTATTTGTTGGGGGCTTGTATCCAACTTTTGGGGTCTTTTCTCTGGAGGCAAGAAAGGTCTATCTTTTCCCTTCTAGGGTTAGTTAGTTCTCCGGCTGGCGCGAGACGTCTAGAACCAACGTAGGCACGTTCCCCGGCTGCTGCTATTTGTGGTGCTAGGATTAGATATATGGTCAGCCCAGTTACCACTGCCCTATGAGCTGGTTTTTTGTGTTTGCAGACTTGGTATGTACTTTTGAGACCCTCTGCCATTGGGTCATAACAGTATGCCAGGACAAGGTTCAATGTTTAATGCATTGCAGAAGTGGGATTACAAGAAAGGAAAGTCTGAGTTTTTTTTTTTCCTCTCTTTTTTCCTCCCCTTTACCTCTGAGTGGCTTGTGCTTGCTGCAGACATGAATGTCCAGACTTTGATTACAAGTGTGGATCAGCTTGCTGCTCGTGTGCAGGGCATACAAGATTTTGTTACCAGTAGTCCAATGTCTGACCCTAAAATACCTATTCCTGAACTGTTCTCTGGAGACCGATTTAAGTTTAGGAATTTCAGGAATAATTGTAAATTGTTTCTATCTCTGAGACCCCGTTCATCTGGAGACTCAGCTCAGCAAGTTAAAATTGTTATCTCTTTCTTACGGGGCGACCCTCAGGATTGGGCCTTCTCGCTAGCGCCAGGAGATCCGGCATTGGCAAATATTGATGCGTTTTTTCTGGCGCTCGGATTGCTTTACGAGGAACCCAATCTTGAAATTCAGGCAGAAAAAGTCTTGCTGGCTATTTCTCAGGGTCTGGATGAAGCTGAAGTGTATTGCCAAAAATTTCGGAAATGGTCCGTGCTTACTCAGTGGAATGAGTGTGCTCTGGCCGCAAATTTCAGAAATGGCCTTTCTGAAGCCATTAAGAATGTGATGGTGGGTTTCTCCATTCCTACAGGTCTGAATGATTCCATGGCGCTGGCTATTCAAATTGACCGGCATTTGCGGGAGCGCAAAGCCGCGAATCCTCTGGTGGTGTTGTCTGAACAAACACCTGATTTAATGCAATGTGATAGAATTCAGACTAGAAATGAACGGAAAAATCATAGACGTCAGAATGGGTTGTGTTTTTACTGTGGTGATTCTACACATGTTATATCAGCATGCTCTAAACGCCTAACTAGGGTTGTTAGTCCTGTCGCCATTGGCAATTTGCAACCTAAATTTATTTTGTCTGTGACTTTAATTTGCTCATTGTCCTCCTACCCTGTTATGGCGTTTGTGGATTCAGGTGCTGCCCTGAGTCTTATGGATCTGTCGTTTGCCAAGCGCTGTGGTTTTGTTCTTGAGCCGTTGGTAAATCCTATCCCTCTTCGAGGTATTGATGCTACGCCATTGGCGGAAAATAAACCGCAGTTTTGGACACAGGTAACCATGTGCATGACTCCTGAACATCGGGAGGTGATTCGTTTTCTTGTTCTGCATAAAATGCATGATTTGGTCGTTTTGGGTCTGCCATGGTTACAGACCCATAATCCAGTCTTGGATTGGAAGGCAATGTCTGTGTCAAGTTGGGGCTGTCAGGGAATTCATGGTGATTCCCCGCCGGTGTCTATTGCTTCCTCTACTCCTTCGGAAGTTCCTGAGTATTTGTCTGATTACCAGGATGTATTCAGCGAGTCCAGGTCCAGTGCTCTTCCTCCTCATAGGGACTGTGACTGCGCTATAGATTTGATTCCAGGTAGTAAATTTCCTAAGGGAAGATTATTTAATCTGTCTGTACCTGAGCATACCGCAATGCGTTCGTATATCAAGGAATCTCTGGAGAAGGGGCATATCCGTCCATCCTCTTCCCCTCTTGGTGCGGGATTCTTTTTTGTGGCCAAGAAGGACGGATCTTTGAGACCTTGTATTGACTATCGGCTTCTGAATAAAATCACTGTTAAATTTCAGTATCCTTTGCCTCTGTTGTCGGACTTGTTTGCCCGGATTAAAGGTGCCAAGTGGTTCACCAAGATAGATCTTCGTGGTGCTTACAACCTTGTGCGCATTAAGCAAGGAGATGAATGGAAAACTGCATTTAATACGCCCGAAGGTCATTTTGAGTACTTGGTGATGCCTTTCGGGCTCTCTAATGCTCCTTCAGTGTTTCAGTCCTTTATGCATGATATTTTCCGGAAGTATCTGGATAAATTTATGATTGTTTATCTGGATGATATTCTGTTTTTTTCTGATGATTGGGACTCGCATGTAGAGCAGGTCAGGATGGTGTTTCAGGTTTTGCGTGAGAATGCTTTGTTTGTTAAGGGCTCAAAGTGTCTCTTTGGAGTACAGAAGGTTCCCTTTTTGGGTTTTATTTTTTCCCCTTCTGCGGTGGAGATGGACCCAGTCAAGGTCCGAGCTATTCATGATTGGACTCAACCCACGTCAGTTAAGAGTCTTTAGAAGTTCTTGGGTTTTGCTAACTTCTACCGTCGTTTTATCGCTAATTTTTCTAGCGTTGTTAAACCTTTGACGGATATGACCAAGAAAGGTTCTGATGTTGCTAACTGGGCTCCTGCAGCCGTGGAAGCCTTTCAAGAGTTGAAGCGCCGGTTTACTTCGGCGCCTGTTTTGTGCCAGCCTGATGTCTCACTTCCCTTTCAGGTTGAAGTGGATGCTTCTGAGATTGGGGCAGGGGCCGTTTTGTCGCAGAGAGGCCCTGGTTGCTCTGTAATGAGACCATGTGCTTTTTTCTCTAGGAAGTTTTCGCCTGCTGAGCGGAATTATGATGTTGGCAATCGGGAGTTGTTAGCCATGAAGTGGGCATTTGAGGAGTGGCGTCATTGGCTCGAGGGTGCTAAGCATCGTGTGCTGGTCTTGACTGATCACAAAAATCTGATGTATCTCGAGTCTGCTAAACGCCTGAATCCTAGACAGGCCCGCTGGTCATTGTTTTTCTCCCGTTTTGACTTTGTGGTCTCGTATTTACCAGGTTCAAAGAATGTGAAGGCTGATGCTCTTTCAAGGAGCTTTGTGCCTGACTCTCCTGGAGTCGCAGAACCAGTTGGTATTCTCAAAGAGGGAGTTATCCTGTCAGCCATTTCTCCGGATTTGCGACGTGTGTTGCAGAGATTTCAGGCTGGTAGACCTGACTCTTGTCCACCTGACAGACTGTTTGTTCCTGATAAGTGGACCAGCAGAGTCATTTCCGAGGTTCATTCCTCGGTGTTGGCAGGGCATCCGGGAATTTTTGGCACCAGAGATCTGGTGGCTAGGTCCTTTTGGTGGCCTTCCTTGTCACGGGATGTGCGGTCATTTGTGCAGTCCTGTGGGACTTGTGCTCGAGCTAAGCCTTGCTGTTCTCGTGCCAGCGGGTTGCTCTTGCCCTTGCCTGTCCCGAAGAGGCCTTGGACACACATTTCCATGGATTTCATTTCAGATCTTCCGGTGTCTCAGGGCATGTCTGTCATCTGGGTGGTATGTGATCGCTTTTCCAAGATGGTCCATTTGGTATCTTTGCCTAAGCTGCCTTCCTCTTCCGATCTGGTTCCTTTGTTCTTTCAGAATGTGGTTCGTTTACACGGCATTCCTGAGAATATTGTGTCTGACAGAGGATCCCAGTTTGTTTCCAGGTTCTGGCGATCCTTTTGTGCTAAGATGGGCATTGATTTGTCGTTTTCGTCTGCCTTTCATCCTCAGACTAATGGACAAACGGAGCGAACTAATCAGACTCTGGAGGCTTATTTGAGGTGTTTTGTTTCTGCAGATCAGGATGATTGGGTGACCTTCTTGCCGTTGGCTGAGTTTGCCCTTAATAATCGGGCTAGTTCCGCTACTTTGGTTTCGCCATTTTTTTGCAACTCTGGTTTCCATCCTCGTTTTTCCTCGGGACATGTGGAGCCTTCTGACTGTCCTGGGGTAGATTCCGTGGTGGATAGGTTGCAGCGGATCTGGAATCATGTGGTGGACAACTTGAAGTTGTCACAGGAGAAGGCTCAGCGTTTTGCCAACCGCCGCCGCGGTGTGGGTCCCCGACTTCGTGTTGGGGATTTGGTATGGCTGTCTTCTCGATTTGTTCCTATGAAGGTCTCCTCTCCTAAATTTAAGCCTCGCTTCATCGGTCCTTACAAGATATTGGAAATCCTTAATCCTGTGTCCTTTCGCTTGGATCTTCCGGTGTCGTTTGCCATTCACAACGTGTTCCATAGGTCTTTGTTGCGGCGGTACGTTGTACCTGTGGTTCCTTCTGTTGAGCCTCCTGCTCCGGTGTTGGTTGAGGGCGAGTTGGAGTACGTGGTGGAGAAGATCTTGGATTCTCGTCTCTCCAGGCGGAGGCTTCAGTATCTGGTCAAGTGGAAGGGCTATGGTCAGGAGGATAATTCCTGGGTGGTTGCCTCTGATGTGCATGCGGCCGATTTAGTTCGTGCCTTTCACGCTGCTCATCCTGATCGCCCTGGTGGTCTTGGTGAGGGTTCGGTGACCCCTCCTTAAGGGGGGGGTACTGTTGTGAATTAGACTTTTTTGGCTCCCTCTTGTGGTCACTAGTGATATGACTCTGGGATTGTCTTTCCTCTGTTTGGCACCCACCTGGGTCGTTAGTCCAGGGGTGTTGCTATATAAACTTCCTGGTTTCTCAGTCCAGTGCCTGGCATCGTTGTAATCAGTTCCTTTCTGTTTGCTCCTGTCTGCTGGTCTTGGATCTTGCAAAATTAAGCTAAGTCCTGCTTCCTTGTTTTTTGGTTATTTGCTTTGCTCTTATCTTTTGTCCAGCTTGTACTAAATGTGATTCCTGATATTGCTGGAAGCTCTAGGGGGCTGGTGTTCTCCCCCCGGGCCGTTAGACGGTTCGGGGGTTCTTGAATATCCAGCGTGGAAATTTTGATAGGGTTTTTGCTGACCATATAAGTCATCTTACTATATTCTGCTATTAGTCAGTGGGCCTCTCTTTGCTAAATATCTAGTTCATTCTTACGTTTGTCTTTTCTCCTTACCTCACCGTTATTATTTGTTGGGGGCTTGTATCCAACTTTTGGGGTCTTTTCTCTGGAGGCAAGAAAGGTCTATCTTTTCCCTTCTAGGGTTAGTTAGTTCTCCGGCTGGCGCGAGACGTCTAGAACCAACGTAGGCACGTTCCCCGGCTGCTGCTATTTGTGGTGCTAGGATTAGATATATGGTCAGCCCAGTTACCACTGCCCTATGAGCTGGTTTTTTGTGTTTGCAGACTTGGTATGTACTTTTGAGACCCTCTGCCATTGGGTCATAACAGTTACCCCTTAGAACCCACTCACCTAGCCAAATCAGATCTCATGCTTTGCACTGAGGAGGGGCAACACCCTGGAACACCGTATCTGCAAATTGGGATTGTGGTTTGGCTTTAATCCTAAGTCATGTGGCAAGGCTCGATAAAGAATTGATATTAACTTTTAAGATCACTGCTTCCAACATGTGGCGCTAGAGTTCTAGTCCTCTTCCTCTCTGAAGAGGCAGTTTGCTTATTTAAATATATAGCAGAAGGCCTCTGTGAATTTTAGCAAGCAAATTCATAGCAGACAGTTTGCAGACACTACCTCGACTTCCATACTTGTTTTCTTATGGATTCATATGTAGACTATTGAAATTGTCGATTACAGATGAGGACAACATGGATCTACAGTATATTGTGGCCTAAGAAATGGTATTTATTTTTAGACTAAGGCTAGCTATGAAGTTAATTGTGAGGATTGTCTGCAAAATGTGCAAACTTTCTGTTGGTAGATTCACTCAACTCTGGGAAGAAATTAGAATTTGATGTGAATAGTGGCTGCCAGGAAGGAGCTAACAAAAACCTGTTATATCTACCTCTCTGTAACTCTCCACATACCTGACCCACCGCTATGAGTCCTCCGATTTCATCATATGTCTTCTACCTTTGCTTCAGGTAGCCAGATCTTTCATTCGATGGCCCACGAGGTCACGTGGTGTAGGATGCACTCCACTGCCGTGCGTCGTGCTTCTTGTCATCACTTCAGGACGTGCGTCAATTTGTGTCTCTTGCCCCATGTGACCACTACAGTGTGATGACGTAATGGGATCTAGTGAATGCACGGTTCTCACCGTCCGCTCCTATTACCGGTGATTCTGCTGCTCCACATCAACAGATCTGCTCTTCTTCTTTCGAGCTGCTCTGTCGCTGGGTCATGGCTGCTGACGTCATGCTGATTGACAGCTGGCTTCCGGCAGGTAGGGCGCTAGCTGTCAATAAACAAGACATCGGCAGTCACATCCCGTCAACAGAGCAAAGCAGAAGAGAGGCCACTGCTCAGTCAGCGTGACGTCAGTGGAAGCTACAGAATCTACTGGCACGTGTGGTCTGTAATTGCTCTGTGCCGGAAGAGGTCCTGTAAATCGTTTTGCTCCACTCTAGTGCCCAAGTATTGCCACCGTAAAAAGACATCTCTATAATGCATGTAACCCTCATCTTTTGCTTGGACAGACAACAAACAGCCCCATGAGCACTTCAGGCCTAATTTAGTGAATGTCATATTATTATTTAATGGCCTTCTGCTCCATCTCGAGCAATATTGGCTTAATGGATGAACGATCTGTAGAAAGATTGATCTTGTGCAAGCCTAGATAGGTCCACCAGGGTCTTTTGATTGTATGAAGTTATTGGGTTGCTGGTCTTCCTCTATTCTTCCGAACATGATGTCCTTCTCCAGTGATTGCTCTCTTTGAATGAAGTGTCCAAAGTAGGCAAGTCGTAGCTTGGTGATCCTTGCTTTGTGCGACTTGCCCGGCTTGATTTGTTCCAAGATTGATTTGATTGTTCTTCTTGCCATCCATGGTATAGATGACATCCTTCTCCAGCATCACATCTCAAAGGTCTTGATCAGGGCCGGACTGGCAATTCTGATAAATGCCAGAAGGGGGCCTGCCTGGTCATGGGCTGCCTTGTCTGCTACATTGTTAACAGAATCAATGTACTCAAGACACTCATACTGTTAAGAGTTGTGATGGAGCACAAAGTTGCTGACTCTGTCACTTACTCCAGCAGGCAATGGGAATCATTAGAAATATTGGTCTTGTAGTAAATCTTCCTTTCCTCCATCCAGGGTAATATTAGTAATATATCCCATCTGGTTCATGGGGACGGGGACAACATGGGCCTGTGCAATTTCAAATGCCAGGACTGAATTTCAGCCCCAGTCTGTACCTGGTGGAAAATGGTTGTCCTTGGTTAGATTTGAATCAAAAACCCAAGCAATGGAAACCTACAATGCTAACCTGTCGGAATAATGTTTATTATTGCATGTATTTTACAACTTCTATGTACTACTACACCATGTGCCAAATTATTATGCAAATTATATTTTTCTCGGATTTTCCTAAATGGTCGGTGCAAATGACAGTCAGTCTAATAAAAGTCATCACCCGTTAGATTATACATCGAATTTTATGGAAGAAACCTCCCAATGATAACAGTATAATCTCCAAAATGAATAAAAACTCAGAATGTGCTGTTCCAAATTATTATGCACAGTAGAATTTCTAAACATTTGATATGTTTTAAAGAACTGAAAATGCTCATTTGTGGAATTTGCAGCATTAGGTCACATTCACTTAACAATAAAGCTATTTAACTCCAAAAACTCCTAACAGGCCAAGTTACATGTTAACATAGGAACCTTTCTTTGATATCACCTTCACAATTCTTGCATCCATTGAACTTGTGAGTTTTTGGAGAGTTTCTGCTTATATTTCTTAGCATGAAGTCAGAATCGCCTCCCAGAGCTGCTGTTTTGATGTGAATGGCCTCCCACCCTCATAGATCTTTTGCTTGATGATTCTCCAAAGGTTCTCTATAGGCTGGGGCTGTGGCATCACCATTTGGATGTTGGTAAGTGTTATTGGATGTTATCTTATAACTCTGCATACCTCTTGTATGTTCACACTAAAGATTCAGGGACTTTAGCATTAGGGGCCATTATTGACCCTATGTACGGCACTAATGCATGTATGTAGTTCGCTAGATACCCTAACCCTGTAGTAGTTTATCCATAGAGACATTTTTCTGTACTGGTTTAAAAGGGTTGAGGATTAGAATCCGCATGAATATATATATTTTCTGCATAGTGCTACATTATACCCCGAAGTGTTTGGTTGATGTACTAAAGAATGTTTATGCAGGTTGCTACTTTACTCTTATTGTGCCCATCCATTGGTGATGCCTGTCCGTTTTTCTTTGGCTCACTTGTAGCACTGTTGGCTATTTTTAATTGTTTGTTTTTATACTATCTAATAAAGTTTATTTGTTCATAAATACGTGGTTTTCTGATTAGCTTCAGGTTCTCTATAGGGTTGAGGTCAGGGGAAGATGGTGGCCACACCATGAGTTTATCTCCTTTTATGCCCATAGCAGCCAATGACTCAGAGGTATTCTTTGCAGCATGTGATGGTGCTTTGTCAGCATGAAGATGATTTTGCTCCTGAAGGCACGTTTCTGCTTTTTATACCATGGACGAAAGTTGTCAGTCAGAAACTCTATATACTTGGCAGAGGTCATTTTCACACCTTCAGGAACCTTAAAGGGCCCTACCAGCTGTTTCCCCATGATTCCGGCCCAAAACATGACTCCTCCACATCTTTGCTGATGTCGCAGCCTTGTTGGGACATGGTGGCCATCCACCAACCATCCACTACTCCATCCATCTGGACCATCGAGGGTTGCTCGACACTCATCAGTAAACAAGACTGTTTGAAAATTAGTCTTCATGTATGTCTGGGCCCACTGCAACCGTTTCTGCTTGTGAACATGCAGCGCCCCAGAGTCCTGGTCGTTGCAGTACTGTGGCTTCGCCACTAAGGGGAGCTATGGTACGTCTGATGGCACTGAAGGAGTTCATCTGACCAGGTATCACAGACACCAATACATTTCACAGCCGGGCCTCCAGGGGGAGCTAAGGGTTCTATTCATTAGGCCACTCCTCACATACTGGTAAAACTGGGGGTCAGGCAGGAAGTTAGAACAGAAAGCTGACTGGGTTGGAACCAGGCAACACCTTGTGGCAGAGGGTGTTGTGGGAGAAGATTCGGTAGGGTCCCTGTCAGGGGTGGGATCCTGACAGAGGCCTGGCAACTTGAGCGAAAGTAACGGGACCGTGCCTGCTCAGCATAGCGGCGGTGCCCAAGGAGGGATTGGAAGCGAGATAGATTGTGCTGAGTGAGAAACGAGATCAAGGCAAGAAGGAGAATACCAGTAGGAGTCGTGCTGTGAGACCGAGGCAACATCCTACTGAGGCGCACAACCGGCGGCCGGAACGCCGAGGGAGTATTACAATATTCAACTTCAGGCAATACTCTAAACCAACGGCAGGACAGTCAGTCTAAGGCGGGCTGTCTCACCTAAATCACCTATGCAGTCTTGGGGGGCAACTTGTGGAGAGGGGCGACTCTAGGGTCCCGGAAGAGCTCCGAGCCTACCCGTCATACGGGTGCCGTCCTAACCGTAACATCAGGGAGGGACGGAGGATTAGCAGAACATCATCTAATCGAGTTGTGAGGGAACTTAAGAAACAGACACAACAGTTGTGGGGACTTTCCGTAAGCACATCAGGGAAGGACCGCAACACCTAGCGCTAGAAGGAAGGCACAGATTTCCACCTGTTAAGAGAACTCTGGAGGTGCCATTGGACCGGCCGGACTTGCGCAGCCTGGTTATCCGGATTCCGGACTGAGGACCCAGAGATCTTCAGTAAAGAGGTAAAGAGACTGCAACCTGGTGTCCTCGTTATTTACTACAACCTACACTGCACCGCAACATCACCATCTACATCTATCACTGTACGCCCCTCAGCAGGGTCACGGACCGGGTCTAGCCACCGTGACAACCCCAGAGCAGAGACTCAGAGGCCCGGTACCGGGTACCCCTCGGCCCTGCGGCAGTGGGGGCGCTACAACTACTGTTTTAGGGGTGGCCGAATAGAAGGTTTATGCACCACAGCAAGCCTTTGAAGGATCCTACACCTTGAGGTTTGGGGGACTCCAGAGGCACCAGCAGCTTCAAATAACTGCTGCTTTGTAATGGTATTTGGCAGCTGCTCTCTTAATCCAATGAATTTGTCTGGCAGAAACCTTCCTCATTATGCCTTTATCTGCATGAACTCTGTCTGTGCTCTGTATCAGTCACAAATCTCTTCACAGTATGTTGATCACTCTTAAGTTTTCGTGAAATATCTAATGTTTTCATACCTTGTCCAAGGCATTGCACTATTTAACGCTTTTTAGCAGCAGACAGGTCCTTTTTATTTCCCATATTCCTTGAAACCTGTGGCCTGCTTAATAATGTGGAACATCATTTTTAAGTAGTTTTCCTTTAATTAGAATCACCTGGAAAACTAATTATCACATGTGGTTAAGATTGATTTCAGTGATCCAATGAGCCCTGAGACACAATACCATCCATGAGTTTATTTGAAAAACCAAACAATTAAATCTTTGTGACACTTAAATCCAATTTGCATAATAATTTGGAACACAGTGTATTTATTGGTGCATGAGTCTCTGTCTCCAACAATAGTGTTATATTGTCAATAATACATTGTCTAAAAAAAAAAAAAAAAAAAAAAAGAGTACCAGGATGTTCCCACTGGAGCACATTCTGCTTTCACTTTACAAGCTAGTAGACAAGATGCTAAGATCCCGAGCTGTAAGAAATACCAGTTGTAAGCTGCGTTATCTTTGTTAATGAATAAATATATCTTCACTGATGAACAGCTGGACTGTACATAGATTAATCCACTGCCAACATAACCACCCAGCCACTGTGCTGTCCAGGAGCTGTTTACTGGCTAAGTTATGACAATGACTTCCAACATCTATGGCTACTGATAGGCATATTGATGACCTAGCCATCAGGTAATTCTATGGTGGCTCAGTGGTTAGCTCAAATACCTTTCAAGGCTTGAGTCCTTAGTTCAATTCTGACTGAGGTCTGAGTTATTCTACCACTCAGTTGTACTTTAGAAATTACAAATGGACCTGCTCTAATTTTTTCTGATCTTCTCATTGGTGCTGCAAGTCATATCCATGATTTTGCCAAAGGTTATTTTCCGAGAAGCACGTTGGCTCAGTGGAAAGCACTGGTGCTTTGCAGCATGGGAGTCCAGGGTTCAAATCCCACCATGGATGACATCTGCAAGGAGTTGGTATGTGCTCATGTGGGCTGCTACCCATGCACCAAAGACATACAGGTAGGGGCCAGTGATGGAAGTGCTGTTCTAAATTTCCTTAAATTCAAATATTCCTTCAACCCTCAGAAACACAAGGACAGCAGCTGTTTACCTCCTTGATACAAGTAACACCATCATTTAGAACAGCACTTCCATAACTGCCCCCTACCTGTATGGCTTTGAAGCATGGGTGGCAGCCCACATGAGCAACAGTTAGAACATACAAACTCCTTGCAGATGTCATCCATGGTGGGATTTGAACCCTGGACTCCCATGCTGCAAAGCACCAGTGCTTTTAACTGAGCCACCATGCTGTTCGGAAGATAACCTTTGGTAAAGTCATTGATATTACTTCTAGCACCTATGGGAAAATCAGGAAAAACTAGAGCAGGTCCATTTCCAATCTAGACCTGTGAGGAGGAATTACTTCAACCTCAGTCAGAGTAGAAGTAAGGACCCAAGCATTCAAAGGTAAGGGAGCTAACCACTGAGCCACCATAGCATTACCTGATGGCTAGGTCATCAATATGCCTATCAGTACCCACCAACCGGTCATGAAAAGGAAGATCAGGTGTCATTTGAGGTCTCTGATTTCATTTTCTAAGATGTGTCTGAGAGGAGAAATCTCATTGACCTCAGTCAGAGTTGAACTACGTGCCCAAGTGTAGGATAGCAATGGAGATAACCACTGAGCCACTGACCCTCTGTGCTGCCTGATGGTTTATTTCTGGCCAGATCATCAATAGGACTCTCAGCATTTATGGGAAGGTCTGAAAAAACTAGAGCAGGTATTATTACAATGACTGACTACAATTGCTAAAATACACCTGAGAGAAGGAATCTTATTGTCCTCAATCAGAGTTGAACCCAGGACACCAGCACTACACAGCAACAGTGGTAACAACTGCGCCATCATGCTGCCCAAGTGCTAACCTTTGTGTATGTCATCTATATGACTCGCAGCAATTCTGGGAAGGTCAGGAAAAACTAGAGCAGGTCCCATTTGCAGTCACTGATTATAATTTCTAAAATACACCTGCGTGGAGGAATCTCATTGTCCTCAGAGTTGACCCCAGGGCGCCAGTATTGGACAGCAGCAGTGCTAACCACTGGGCGATCATGCTAGCTAAGCACTAAACTCTGGGTAAGTCAACAATATGATCCTGGTACCTATGGGAACATCAGGAAAAAAGACACATAGCTGCCCAACACATCTAACCAATCTGTTCATTGATTTCAATTTCTAAAGTGAGGTGGAATTGATTCTTCATTTGTCTTATTTCTTTATCGTCCAGATTAAACTAACTATAACTATAAAAAAGACTGGACTATGTACACCATATCTTCGTCACCAGTGAATTTTTCCTCAATTTGAAGACCTTGTCCAGTTACTTCATTGATGATTTGCCCATAGCTATGGTCCTATTTACTTCTGGCATCATCAATGATTCTGAGGGATCATCAATCTGAGTAGGTTGGTGTCCTTTACAACTTCCAGTTCATCTTCATCCATCTCAAATGGTCCCAGAATGACATAGTATTGGCTGGGATGAAATAAGAGAAGAAGCATCCAAGTCCCTATTTATGAACTACACCCTTCAAAGGGAATTTAACAAGGGGAGTAGCAAGCACTTTGTCCCCACATATGTGCTATCTAGCACTAATGAGGGCCAAGTGTTAGCTGAAGGACACTGAGATGTACCAGATATAGCCTGATGGTCATTTCTACACAATCTGGTCGCTTCTCCATTAGACTTTAGTTATACCCATAATTAATGCAAGTGCTATGTTGACCAGATTATCTGCAGAATAAAATACCATTTGGAAATAAACTTTTGTCCTTTTTAAGGTTTTGGTGCAGGTCAATGATGAGCATAATACTCAGATGTATTATGTAAAGGGCTAAGAATGGTCTGCAGCATCTGCCGCATGTTCAGAAGCTGATTTGAGTCAATATTGGTTAAAATAGAAACAGCGCCCATCTGTGAGCGTTTGGGACATTGCATACTCTCATTTATTGGACTCATTCACGCATTTGATTTATATTAACCCTCCAGTGTGCGAGTGATGTCATTCACCATTTATCAATTTCTTGACAATTTTTGCACATTCTTCCGAGACCAGGGAAATCTATAACCTCAGACCCAACCAAGTAGCTAATGGTCTACAGTGCAAAGGCCGACATCCCTACATGTCAAAAATAACAATTCTCACGTATCCAGGAGTTGTTAGACCCATTCGTAATTAAATTGGAGCCGTTTTTATTAATTTCATTGTTGGGCCATTTTTATTAATTTCATTTTTGTTCTGAATTACATCACAATGCTCCCTGCTTGAAATAAGAACTATGGGGCAGATTTTCAAATTTTGTGTGATATTTGCACAATGAAAATTTAAAGGCGTTTTCTTGGACCAAGGTTCTTCATCCTTTAGGCTTGTACTATGCTAAAATGATAAAAAGCTGTCACTCACCCTCCACTGCTCCAGCAATGTAATCCAGTGGCTGAGCTGCATAGAAGGATAAAGATGGCAGCTTTAAGGTGTTACAGCAGGGCCCCGGCAGCTGTAGTAACTCATCGGCTCCCTGTGATCATCATAATTCAGCTGTCAGTGATTGACAGAGGTATCAATTGAAGCAAAGTCAGCTTCTCCCTGATATAGAGCAGGCTCAGCTCCTGAGCCCGCTAAATACACCCCGTACTCAACCTGTAATGAAAATGTACACCACAGATCCTTAACGGGTATAATGGAAACCTGTCATTCGATTCCAGCTGACAGAAATAAGAGCAGCTGGAATCAAAGCGTGGATCCATTTCACAGAAAACTTAGTATAAAAAGCCAACTGAGTACTATAGTGATAGACCTGACTTGTCCTGTCAGCTGTCCAGCTGGGATCGCATCAGACTGCAGTGGACAGGTCTCTCTCTACTTACACACAGGAAACCTGTGAGTTGGCCAGCTGAGGGCCGCATCGGACAGGTCTCTTCCTATGGTCCCTGGCTGTTTTTTCAAATTATCTTTCCCCTCAAAAGCCACAACTTTTCACAGTAAAGCCTACCTGGCTGCAATTTCACAATCAGGCTCTGATTCATGCTGCCCGTGGTTCAGGCAGCATGAATGTAATGATAGGTTCCCTTTCATTTGGACCCTGAACCAGACTGTACATTCACCCCCCCAATCCTCGCGGTCTGAGGAAAATAAATCTCCAGGAAATCCAAATCTCTGAGGAAAATTGCATGCTCCAATTTCATTCGATAGTCGGATCACACTCAGTCATGCAAGTAAATTAGTTCATGGGAAATATTGGACTGCACTGGGAAGACATCTGAATGCAGTCCGATTTCTGCGCACTGACACAATGGAGAAGATGGAGAAATTTTGTTTTCCATCTTCTCCTCAGTGTGTTCAGATACTCTTATCAGAGAGAATTGGGTAACACTATGCTGAGTATCAATTGTATAATCGGCCTGATTTTCGCAGATAAGAGAATGAGAGAATCTAGGGCAATCTGCATGAGCCCTTACAAGTATCCATCACTTCATCAGCCAAGACAGCGACCACATTTGAACAAAAGTCACATGATTCTGTACTATTAAAGTGTGGTACGAGAGATGAGGGGAGTCATATTCATTTTGGGACACTCTATGGTCAAGAGGGCACAGCTAACCCTCTTCTGGTCATGTGGTGGAACTACAGGTGACAGCTTTTCCTGCTGACTTCAGGTGAGGCAGTTGAATAGCACAGCATACCAAGGTTTAATGATGCACATGGCTTCATACACAATCTAGGCTTCTGCTGCTGACGGACAAAAACAACACTAGATCCCACCAGGTATGTGGTGCCATCCTGCCCAGTGACCTTCAGTGTGGGTCTGTCACTCTCTACCTGCGCTTTTTATATTGCTGGGTCTGTTACTCTCTACCTGCCCACCATGTGTAGAGCAGGGTCTGTCACTCTCTACCTGCCCCCCATGTGTAGAGCAGGGTTTGTCACTCTCTGCCTGCCCCCCACGTGTAGAGCAGGGTCTGTCTCTCTCTACCTGCCCCCCATGTGTAGAGCAGGGTCTGTCACTCTCTACCTGCCTCCATGTGTAGAGCAGGGTCTGTCACTCTCTACCTGCCACCATGTGTAGAGCAGGGTCTGTCACTCTCTACCTGCCCCCCACGTGTAGAGCAGGGTCTGTCACTCTCTACCTGCCCCCCATGTGTAGAGCAGGGTCTGTCACTCTCTACCTGCCTCCATGTGTAGAACATGGTCTGTCACTCTCTACCTGCCCACCATGTGTGGAGCAGGGTCTGTCACTCTCTACCTGCCCACCATGTGTAGAGCAGGGTCTGTCACTCTCTACCTGCCCACCATGTGTAGAGCAAGGTCTGTCACTCTCTACCTGCCTCCATGTGTAGAGCAGGGTCTGTCACTCTCTACCTAACTACCATGTGTAGAGCAGGGTCTGTCACTCTCTACCTGCCACCATGTGTAGAGCAGGGTCTGTCACTCTCTACCTGCCCACCATGTGTAGAGCAGGTTCTGTCACTCTCTACCTGCCCACCATGTGTAGAGCAGGGTCTGTCACTCTCTACCTGCCCCCCATGTGTAGACCAAGGTCTGGCACTCTCTACCTGCCTCCATGTGTATAGCAGGGTCTGTCACTCTCTACCTGCCCACCATGTGTAGAGCAGGGTCTGTCACTCTCTACCTGCCCACCATGTGTAGAGCAGGGTCTGTCACTCTATACCTGCCCCCTTGTGTAAAGCAGGTTCTGTCACTCTCTACCTGCCCACCATGTATAGAGCAGGGTCTGTCACTCTCTACCTACCTCCCATGTGTAGAGCAGGGTCTGGCACTCTCTACCTGCCCCCCATGTGTAGAGCAGGGTCTGTCACTCCCTACCTGTCCTCCATGTGTAGAGCAGGGTCTGTCACTCTCTACCTACCCCCCATGTGTAGAGCAGGGTCTGTCACTCTCTACCTGCCCCCCATGTGTAGAGCTTTCGATCACGCTGAAGATACTCTGTGTTCGAGTCGCCGTGGTTGCATGCTTTACGGCTGTTCAACAGCTGCAACACATGTAGGGATTCCCTAACAAACAGGCAATCCCTGCATGTGTTGCGGCTGCCGAACAGCTGTGAGACATGCAACCATGGGGACTCGAACATAGTCTTCGAGCACACCGAAAATACTCTAATGGCACAAGATGATGTTCGGATAACACCTTATGTGAGCACGCTCACTCATCACTACTCTCTACCTGTCCTCCACGCCTAGTGCGAGATCTGTCACTATCTACTTACCCTCTTTTGTAGTGTTAGATCTGTCACTTTCTATCTGCCTTCCATGTATTGTGCGGGGTCTATCACTCTCTACCAGCCTTTCATGTGTAACTCAAAGTTTATCACTGTCTACCTACCCGCAATCTGTAATGCAGGGTCTACTACTCTTCACCTTCCCTCCATATGTAGTGCAGGGTATGTTAGTGTCTATCTGTCCTCCATGTGTAGTGTGTGGTCTGTCATGCTCTATCTGCCCAGCACATGTAGATACACATGTGGTGTAGTATCTGTCACTCTCTACTTGTCCTCCATTTACAGTGCCAGGTCTGTCACTCTCTACCTGCTTTCCACGTGTAGTGCAAGATCAGTCACTCTCTACCTACCCTCTTATTGTGGGTTGTGTGGCTTTGAAGGTTCTTCCTCCACTGTAGACATTTGCATAGACCTTATTTATTATTATTAGTGATGAGCACTTATATTCGTTACTCGAGATTTCTCGAGCATGCTCGGGGGTCCTCCGAGTATTTTTTAGTGCTTGGAGATTTAGTTTTTCTTGCAGTAGCTGAATGATTTACATCTGTTAGCCAGCATAAGTACATGTGGGGGATTCCCTAGCAACCAGGCAACCCCCACATGTACTTATGCTGGTTAAGGCTTCTTTCATACTTCCGTCGGTACGGGGCCTTCACAAAGCGTCGGCGCGACGTACCGACGGACAGTGGTGATTTTTTGCACAACGTGGGCAGCGGACGTGGTGTTTCAACGCGTCCGCTGCCCATTATGAAGTCCCAGGGAGGAGGGGGTGGAGTTCCGGCCGCGCCTGCGCAGTTCAAAAAAATGCAGGACCCAACGTACGAAAAAACGTTCCCTTGAACGTTTTTTCACTACGACGGTCCGCCAAATACCGACGCATCCAGTGCACGACGTATGGATCGTGTGTCCATACGTCGCGATGCGTCGGTAATACAAGTTTATGGAGAAAAAACGCATCCTGCGGGCAACTTTGCAGGATGCATTTTTTCTCCAAAACGACGCATTGCGACAGAGGCCAAACGACGCAAGTGTGAAAGTAGCCTTACAGATGTAAATCATTCAGCTGCGGCGATGAAAACTAAATCTCCGAGCACTAAAAAATACTCAGAGGACACCCGAGCGTGCTCAGGAAATCTCGAGTAACGAGTATATTCGCTCATCACTAATTATTATTGTTGTTGTTTTTTTGTTTTTTTTCATGGATTGCTGTTGTTTTTAACTTTGAGATGCCAGAAATAGAGTGACAGATATATTTCAGAGTGTCCAGATGAGGAAGAAAGCAGAAAGGGCAACTCCTTGTATAACTGGGTGAGCCGACAAGTCTGTGGCTGTGAACGCAGACACAATCCTGCACTGTAGATGAGGAGGCCATGCTGTTCCTATTAGACCCATCAATCACAGAGCAGTAGCTATATGTAATCAATCAAAATGAAACAATAGTCAAAGGAGACTGTATAATATTTCTGTATGAACAAGCTGAAATATAGAACTCAATTATTTTCCCGAGGGAGCAGAAATATGCTTGTTAAAATTTCTGAATTCAGTTCTATCATGAGAAGCATTAGGCTGCTGGCTTATTCCTAATCCCACTTAGCAACCAGATACAAACACAGTAAAAAATATAGAATCTGTGCACGATGACTGCATTGAAATATGATTGCCTGGCTTTAATCTTCAGCTTAAAGTCCTAAATGACTGTAGGAAACCACACGCAATTCAGAGGCGTCTATAGTATGCTGCAGAGCCAGTATAGACGGCACACAACCAACCATTGAGAGGACCATGAGGGCCCAACTTCATGACTGTAGCCATAAAATAATATCCACTAGAGATGTATCGGCCCAGAATCTCCATTTAAATGGACATAAAAAATAGCACTAAAACACAATGCTGTAACCCAGCACCCTCTTCCCCTCTTCCCCTCTTCCCCATGCCTGTCCGTCATATGACATACAGTGGTGACCAACCCAGGACCTCAGTGCTCCAAAGCTCTGAGCCACTATGCTGAATATCACTTTCCTTTACATATCATATTCTCTTGTCATTTTTCTGATTTATCGCTCCCTGTCTTTATTTCATAGCGTCCTCTATTGTTATAATGAAAATAAAATGACTGCCGATAGAATATGGGAAATGTTATTTTCTAGTGTAGGAGGCTAATAGCTATTCTTCTGGTCAAAGGCTGCTCAACCAGCAGTGGTTATTTTATTTATCTCTAACAGGAGATGATAGTATGTAATAAATAGAGGGTGCTATGAATAGCAAAAATAACAAGGTAATGCACTAAGTAAGGGAGGGCACTATGCATGACAATAGATGATACTATATAATAATGTGATGGTGCTGTACATAACAGCACAGAACACTATATAAAAGGGGCAGTGCCATGCATAACTATATAGGATGCTACATAATAAGAGATGGTGCTATACAAAACAAGAGATGATGCTGTGTAATAAGGGATGGTGTTATACATATTAAGAAAAAATCCGTAAATAAGGATACCACTATTCATAACAAGAAAGTAGACTATATACTAAGGGATGGTGCTGTATATAACAATATAGTATACTATATACTAAATGGCGATGCTATAAATAATCAGGCTATATTCATACATCCATGTGAAGTATCCGTGTCTTGAACGATTTTCGTTTTTGGACAGTACACAGACCCATTATGTCCTATTCTAATCCTCAGAATTGGTTCAGAATATGACATGCTCTGAGTCTGACAGATCTTATTCTCAAATCTGTGATTTTCACAAATGTGTGAATGGATTTATGAAACTCTATGAATCCATGTGCTGATCGATAAAAAAAATCTGGAAGTACGCAGACCTTTCAAATGAATGCTTGAGTGTGGCCTAAGGCTATGTTCACACGTTGCGTTTTTGATGCATCTTTTTCCTCAGGTAAAACCCGCTCTCTTGGCAGTAAGAAACTTGCTGCAAAAAAGCAGGTTTTGCTTATTTTTTGTTGCGTCTTTGTTGCTTTTTTGTCATGCTACATTTGTCTCTTGCGCATGCTGATAAAGTTTAGTGCCCCCCCAAAAAATATGATTTTACTTCATTAGATTTTGGCACCAAAAAAGCAGCAAAACCTGATATTTGCATTTTTTTCAGTGTTTTTTTCACCACCCATTGCTTTCAGTGGGTGAAATATACCTTGACAAAAACAGTGAAAGACATGACATTCTCTATTCTGTGGATAAGCCATTAAGTGTCTCAAATGGGAATATAACTTCAGGAAACGCACAGCAGGATCTGATGGTTGGGAGCTGCACACAAGAACATACTTTCTAGGCAGCATACAGACACTGTGCTGACAATCATTTCATCTGGATAGCAGTACAACAGTTATACATGTCCACAAGTTTGATGGAGCTTTGGAGATATATCGATATGTTACTTAATTTACTTGATATTATTAATGACTAGGGTTGAGCGACACGGATCAGACAAATTCTAAAATCGCCAACTTTCGGCAAAGTCAGGTTTCATGAAGCCCGACCCGATCCCAGTGTGGGATCGGCCATGCTGTCGGCGATCTTTGCGTCAAAGTCGCATTTCGTATGACGCTTTCAGCGCCATATCTCAGCTAATGAAGGAGGACGCAGAGTGTGGGCAGCGTGATGACATAGGTCTCGGTCCCCACCATCTTAGAGAAGGGCATGACAGTGATTGGCTTGCTTTCTTGGCATCACATGGGCTATAAAGGGGCGTGCATGGCAACCGCCATCTTACTTCTGCCGATCTGAGCATAGGGAGAGGTTGCTGCAGCTTCGTTAGAAGCAGGGATATTGTTAGGCAGGAAAGATTAACCCCCAAACCGCTTGCGCTGTAGCGATTTCCACTGTCCAACACCACCTTTTCTTTGCAGGGACAGTGGAGGCTAGATTTCTGTGCATCAGCTCTGTAGCTTATAAGGCTCCCTGATAGCTGCATTGCGGTTTGTACGCCTCTGTGCAAACCAACTGCTTTTTTAAAAGCAAAAATCCTGATGCTCCTTTCTGCACAGTTCTATTGTTTATTTGTCCACACTTTTGTGTGCAGCAGTCCTTTTTATTGCTGCCATACTTGTCCTGAGATCATTAAAGGGAGATTGTTATTGTAGTACGGTCCTTTTTTTTATATATCTTCCAGCCACGTTCTGCCACTTACATTGTGTAGTGTAATACAGTGGGCCTGATTTTTGCAGCAGTCTCCCACACAAAAAAGGGAGATTTAAATTGCCCGTAAGTGGATCTGCGTTAGTTCTGTTTGTCGTATATCTGCTAGCCACTTTCTACCGCTTACATTGTGTAGTGTAATACAGCGGGTGTGATTTTTGCAGCAGTCTCCCACATAATAAAGGGAGATTTACATTGCCCCTAAGTGGATCTGCGTCAGTTCTGTTTGCCGTATATCTGCCAGACACTTTCTGCCATTTACATTGTGTAGTGTAATACAGTGGGCCTGGTTTTTGCAGCAGTCTCCCACATAATAAAGGGAGATCTAGATTGCCCCTTAGTGGATCTGCGTCAGTTCTGTTTGTCGTATATCTGCCAGCCACTTTCTGCCACTTACATTGTGTAGTGTAATACAGCGGGCCTGATTTTTGCAGCAGTCTCTCACACAAAAAGGGAGATTTAAATTGCCACTAAGTGGATCTGCGTCAGTTCTGTTTGTCGTATATCTGCCAGCCACTTTCTGCCACTTACATTGTGTTGTGTAATACAGCGGGCCTGGTTTTTGCAGCAGTCTCCCAGACAAAAAAGGGAGATTTAAATTCTCAACAAGTTTATATACACCTTCTACCTTGCTTTACAGTACCATATAATGGTTGTTAGTTTGGTTACATTTTCCCAAAAATGAGGAAGTTTGGTGGAAGTGGCCGTGGGCGGTCATTGCCAGCTGGTAATGATGGTGGTGGTGGTGGTGGTGGAGCATCTGGTGGTAGTGGGAAAAGCAAAATAGCACCTAAGGCTCAAGTTGTTCAGACAGCGTCATCATCTGGCTACACAAGGCCTCGAAGGCTCCCTTATCTGGGAGTAGGAAAACCGCTTTTAAAGCCGGAGCAGCAGGAACAAGTTTTGGCTTTCATTGCTGACTCAGCCTCTAGCTCTTTCGCCTCCTCTTTCGAAAGTTCGAAATATAAAAGCAGCGAGTCGTCAGTGGATGCTCCCGGTCAGGAACAAGTCGCTTCCTTGTGTCCTTCACCCAAAGCAAAAGTGAAGGATGCGGCAGGCGACACTACAGTTTACTCCATGGAGCTCTTTACACATACCGTGCCAGGGTTAGAAAGGGAAATAGTTAACAGCCCATTACAAGATGAATCGGACATGGAGTGCACAGATGCACAGCCACAGCTAGATTATTATGCTGTTCCATTGACTCAGATCTGTTGTGTATCCGCTTTTTGGGCTCCCCTGGTGGTTGCTGGTGGTACTGGTGACTTGTTTGCACTTTGCTTCTTCTGTTCACCTGCTTCCATCAGTGTTTGGGAGTTTCCTATTTAGCCTTGCTCTCCAGTCATTTCCTTGCCGGTCATCATTGTAACCAGAGCCTTCGGTTGCATGTTCCTGCTACTAGTCTGCTGATCAGCTAAGTGGACTTTGTCCTTTTGTTTTGTACCTTTTGTCCAGTTTGCAGTTTTTGTGATTCTCTGTAGCTGGAAGCTCTTGCGGGCTGAAATTGCCACTCCTGTGTCATGAGTTGACACAGGAGTCTTAAAGTAATTTCAGGATGGTTTTTTGAAAGGGTTTTCAGTTGACCGTGAAGTCCTCTTTTGTATCCTTCTGCTATCTAGAAAGTGGACCTCTCTTTGCTAAATCTACTTACATACTGTGTATGTCTTTTCCTCTTAATTCACCGTTATTACATGTGGGGGGCTGCTATCATCTTTTGGGGTATTTCCCTAGAGGTAAGCCAGGTCTGTTTCTTCCTCTACCAGGCGTAGTTAGTCCTCCAGCTGGCGCGTGGCATATAGGAAGCCGTAGGTATGCTCCCTGGCTACTGTTAGTTGTGTGGTAGATTTAGCTCACGGTCAACTCGAGTTTCCATCACCCGAGAGCTCGTTCGTTACTTATGTGTTTTTTACGTTCCCTTGCCATTGGGAACCATGACAGTATGACCGGCCAACAAAGTGTTAATTGTTTGGGCTGAAGCAGGAGAAAAAGAAGTGTTGAAGGGATTTTTTTTTTTTTCTTTCCCTCAGAGTTTTGCTGCCTAGCCCTTAATTGCTGTCTAGCTGCTTCTTACCTCCTCTTAACCCTTGAATGGCTCTGACCTTAGCTGTTTAACATGGATGTCCAGAGTTTGGCTGCAGGTTTAAATAATCTTGCTATGAAGGTTCAAAATTTACAAGATTTTGTTATACATGCTCCTATTTCTGAACCTAAAATCCCTACACCAGAGGTGTTTTCCGGAGATAGATCTCGGTTTTTGAATTTCAAATATAATTGTAAATTATTCCTTTCTCTCAGACCTCACTCCTCAGGAGATCCTGTCCAGCAGGTTAAGATTGTAATCTCTTTGCTGCGAGGTGACCCTCAAAATTGGGCATTTTCATTGGCACCAGGGGATCCTGCGTTGCTCAATGTGGATGCGTTTTTCCTGGCTTTAGGGTTGCTTTATGAGGAACCTAATTTGGAGATTCAAGCTGAAAAAGCTTTGATAGCCCTATCTCAAGGGCAAGATGAAGCGGAGATATACTGCCAAAAATTTCGTAGGTGGTCTGTGCTTACTCAGTGGAATGAGTGCGCCTTAGCGGCAAATTTCAGAGAGGGCCTTTCTGATGCCGTTAAAGATGTTATGGTCGGGTTCCCTGCGCCTACAGGTCTGAATGAGTCTATGGCTATGGCAATTCAGATTGATCGGCGTTTGCGGGAGCGCAAACCCGTGCACCATTTGGCGGTATCTTCTGAAGAGACGCCAGAGAAAATGCAATGTGACAGAGTTATGTCCAGAAGCGAGCGGCAGAATTATAGGCGTAAAAATGGGTTATGCTTCTATTGTGGTGATTCTGCTCATGTTATATCGGCATGCTCTAAGCGTACTAGGAAGGTTGACAAGTCCATTTCAATTGGCACTTTACAGTCCAAATTTATTTTGTCTGTAACCTTGATTTGTTCATTATCAGTTATTACCGTGGATGCCTATGTGGACTCGGGCGCCGCTCTGAGTCTTATGGACTGGTCCTTTGCCAGGCGCTGTGGGTTTGATTTAGAGCCTCTGGAAGTCCCTATACCTCTGAAGGGTATTGATTCTACACCTTTGGCTTGTAATAAACCACAGTTCTGGACGCAAGTGACTATGCGTATGACTCCAGACCATCAGGAGGTGATTCGCTTCCTTGTGTTGTACAATTTACATGATGTTTTGGTGCTTGGATTACCATGGTTACAGTCTCATAACCCAGTCCTTGACTGGAAGGCTATGTCTGTGTTAAGCTGGGGATGTCGGGGGGCTCATGGGGACACTCCTATGGTGTCCATTTCGTCATCTATTCCATCTGAGATTCCGGCATTTTTGTCTGATTATCGTGATATTTTTGAAGAGCCTAAGATTGGTTCACTCCCTCCTCACAGGGATTGTGATTGCGCCATAGATCTGATTCCTGGCAGTAAATTTCCAAAGGGTCGTTTGTTTAACCTATCTGTACCTGAACATGCTGCTATGCGCGAGTATATTAAGGAGTCCCTGGAAAAGGGACATATTCGTCCTTCTTCATCACCTTTAGGAGCATGTTTTTTTCTTTGTCTCTAAAAAGGATGGCTCTCTGAGGCCTTGTATTGATTATCGTCTCCTAAATAAAATTACAGTCAAATATCAGTATCCGTTGCCTTTGCTGACTGATTTGTTTGCTCGCATAAGGGGGGCTAAGTAGTTCTCTAAGATTGATCTTCGTGGGGCGTATAATTTGGTGCGAATTAAGCAGGGGGATGAGTGGAAGACCGCATTTAATACGCCTGAGGGCCATTTTGAGTATTTGGTAATGCCTTTCGGCCTTTCTAATGCACCTTCTGTCTTTCAGTCCTTAATGCATGATATTTTCCGGGAATATTTGGATAAATTTATGATTGTGTACTTGGATGATATTTTGATTTTTCCTGATGACTGGGAGTCTCATGTTCAGCAGGTCAGGAGGGTTTTTCAGGTTTTGCGGGAGAATTCTTTGTGTGTAAAGGGTTCAAAGTGTGTTTTTGGGGTTCAAAAAATTTCATTTTTGGGGTATATTTTTTCCCCTTCTTCTATTGAGATGGACCCTGTCAAGGTTCGGGCTATTTACGACTGGACGCAGCCTACTTCTCTGAAGAGTCTCCAGAAATTCTTGGGCTTTGCTAATTTTTATCGTCGATTTATAGCTGGTTTTTCTGGCGTTGCTAAACCTCTGACGGATTTGACTAAAAAGGGTGCTGATGTTGCCAATTGGTCCCCTGCTGCCGTGGAGGCCTTTCGGGAGCTTAAGCGCCGCTTTTTGTCTGCCCCTGTGTTGCGCCAGCCTGATGTTTCTCTTCCCTTTCAGGTTGAGGTCGATGCTTCCGAGATCGGAGCGGGGGCGGTTTTGTCGCAGAAAAGTTCCGACTGCTCAGTGATGAGACCTTGTGCGTTCTTTTCGCGAAAATTTTCGGCCGCCGAGCGAAACTATGATGTTGGTAATCGGGAGCTTTTGGCCATGGAGTGGGCATTTGAGGAGTGGCGTCATTGGCTTGAGGGTGCCAGACATCAGGTGGTAGTTTTGACTGATCACAAGAATTTAATTTATTTGGAGTCTGCCAGGCGCCTGAATCCTAGACAGGCACGTTGGTCGTTGTTCTTTTCCCGGTTTAATTTTGTGGTCTCGTACTTACCGGGTTCTAGGAATGTGAAAGCAGATGCTCTTTCTAGGAGTTTTGAGCCTGACTCTCCTGGGAATTCTGAACCTGCTGGTGTCCTTAAGGATGGAGTGGTTTTGTCTGCTGTCTCTCCAGATTTGCAACGTGCTTTGCAAGAATTTCAGGCGGATAGACCTGATCGTTGTCCGTCTGGTAGACTGTTTGTTCCTGACGAGTGGACCACTAGAGTCATCTCGGAAGTTCATTCTTCTACTCTGGCAGGTCATCCGGGAATTTTTGGCACCAGAGATTTGGTGGCTAGATCCTTCTGGTGGCCTTCCCTGTCTCGAGATGTGCGTGTTTTTGTGCAGTCTTGCGATGTGTGTGCTCGGGCCAAGCCTTGTTGTTCTAGGGCTAGTGGGTTGTTGTTGCCCTTGCCTATTCCGAAGAGGCCTTGGACGCACATCTCTATGGACTTTATCTCGGATCTCCCTGTTTCTCAGAAGATGTCTGTCATCTGGGTGGTGTGTGACCGTTTTTCTAAAATGGTTCATTTGGTGCCATTGCCTAAGTTGCCTTCCTCATCTGAGTTGGTCTCTCTGTTTTTTCAAAATGTGGTTCGCTTGCATGGTATTCCGGAAAACATCGTTTCTGACAGGGGTACCCAGTTCGTGTCTAGATTTTGGCGGGCAGTCTGTGCCAGGTTGGGCATTGATTTGTCCTTTTCGTCTGCATTCCATCCTCAGACCAATGGCCAGACGGAGCGAACTAATCAAACTTTGGAGACTTATTTGAGGTGTTTTGTGTCTGCGGATCAGGATGATTGGGTTGCCTTTCTGCCGTTGGCGGAGTTTGCTCTTAATAATCGGGCTAGTTCTGCCACTTTGGTTTCTCCTTTCTTTTGCAATTCAGGGTTTCATCCGCGTTTTTCATCTGGTCAGGTTGAATCTTCGGATTGTCCTGGAGTGGATGCGGTGGTGGATCGGTTGCATCGGATTTGGGGACAAGTGGTGGATAATTTGGAATTGTCCCAGGAGAGGACTCAGCAGTTTGCTAACCGTCGTCGTCGTGTTGGTCCCCACCTTCACGTTGGGGACTTGGTGTGGTTGTCTTCCCGTTTTGTCCCTATGAGGGTTTCTTCTCCCAAATTTAAGCCTCGGTTCATCGGTCCTTATAGGATTTTGGAGATTCTTAACCCTGTTTCCTTTTGTTTGGACCTCCCGGCATCTTTCGCTATCCATAATGTGTTCCATCGGTCGTTGTTGCGGAGATATGAGGTACCGGTGGTTCCTTCTACTGAACCTCCTGCTCCTGTGCTGGTGGAGGGTGAATTGGAGTACGTCGTGGAGAAGATCTTGGACTCCCGTATTTCCAGACGGAGACTTCAATATCTGGTTAAATGGAAAGGCTATGGTCAGGAAGATAATTCTTGGGTAACTGCCTCTGATGTTCATGCCTCGGATTTGGTTCGTGCCTTTCATAGGGCTCATCCAGATCGCCCTGGCGGTTCTTGTGAGGGTTCGGTGCCCCCTCCTTAAGGGGAGGGTACTGTTGTGTATCCGCTTTTTGGGCTCCCCTGGTGGTTGCTGGTGGTACTGGTGACTTGTTTGCACTTTGCTTCTTCTGTTCACCTGCTTCCATCAGTGTTTGGGAGTTTCCTATTTAGCCTTGCTCTCCAGTCATTTCCTTGCCGGTCATCATTGTAACCAGAGCCTTCGGTTGCATGTTCCTGCTACTAGTCTGCTGATCAGCTAAGTGGACTTTGTCCTTTTGTTTTGTACCTTTTGTCCAGTTTGCAGTTTTTGTGATTCTCTGTAGCTGGAAGCTCTTGCGGGCTGAAATTGCCACTCCTGTGTCATGAGTTGACACAGGAGTCTTAAAGTAATTTCAGGATGGTTTTTTGAAAGGGTTTTCAGTTGACCGTGAAGTCCTCTTTTGTATCCTTCTGCTATCTAGAAAGTGGACCTCTCTTTGCTAAATCTACTTTCATACTGTGTATGTCTTTTCCTCTTAATTCACCGTTATTACATGTGGGGGGCTGCTATCATCTTTTGGGGTATTTCCCTAGAGGTAAGCCAGGTCTGTTTCTTCCTCTACCAGGCGTAGTTAGTCCTCCGGCTGGCGCGTGGCATATAGGAAGCCGTAGGTATGCTCCCTGGCTACTGTTAGTTGTGTGGTAGATTTAGCTCACGGTCAACTCGAGTTTCCATCACCCGAGAGCTCGTTCATTACTTATGTGTTTTTTACGTTCCCTTGCCATTGGGAACCATGACACAGATCACTACATTGCCCTCGCAGTGTACTGAGCCAGAATCTGACCCTGATGAGACTATGGTGCCCCGTCCCGAACGCTATAGCACCTTACACGGTGACACAGAGGACGGTGCACAGGATATTGAAGAGGATGTGATAGATGACCCAGTTGTTGACCCAGATTGGCAGCCATTGGGGGAACAGGGTGCCACTGGCAGTAGCTCTGAACCGGAGGAGGATGATCCGCAGCAGGCATCAACATCGCAACAGCTTTCATCTGGCAGGCCCGTATCAGGCCCAAAACGTGTGTCAAAAACAAAAACAGTTTTAGGACAGCGTGGCCATCCGGTGAAAGTAGCACAGCGTGCAATGCCTGAAAAGGTATTCGATAGTAGGAAGAGTGCAGTGTGGCAATTTTTTAACCAAGATCCGAATGATCTGTGCAAAGTTATCTGTAAGAAATGCTCAAAGACCTTTAGCAGAGGGAAGAATCCCCTAAATTTAAATACAACGTGCATGCATAGACATTTAACCAGAATGCACTTGCAAGCCTGGACTAACTACCAAACGTCCCGTAACGTTGGTGCCCCCGCTCAGAATGAAGGTAGTTAGCAACGCTACATTGCTTCCCTCACTGTAAGCCCACCATTTAGGACACCACCTGCAGCAAATGTGGAGGTATCGTCGCAAGGCCAAGGCAGTCAGGGAATCACCAGGTTCTTGGGAGGAAACATTGCATGTAGGCCAACATCAAGAATACCATCACCAACCCTCTCTCAATCTGCTATGTCCACCACCACCCCCGCTAGTTCCACCATATGCAGCTCTCCAGTCCAGCTCACCCTACAAAAGACTCTCGTTAGGAAAAGGAAGTACTCATCCTCTCGCATACACAGGGTTTGAATGCCCACATTGCTAGACTAATCTCGTTAGAGATGATGCCCTACCGGTTGGTTGAAAGTGAAGCTTTCAAAGCCCTGATGGCCTATGCAGTACCATGCTATGACCTACCCAGTTGACCCTTCTTTGCGAGAAAAGCCATCCCAGCCCTCCACCAGCATGTCAAAGACCGCATTGTCCATGCACTCAGGCAATCAGTCAGTAGAAAGGTGCACCTCACAACAGATGCATGGACCAGTAGGCATGGCCAGGGACGTTACTTGTCCATCACTGCGCACTGGGTTAATGTGGTGGATGCAGGGTCCACAGGGGACAGCCATAGTGGGACAGTTCTGCCTAGCCCACGGTCTAGGAAACAGTTGGCAGTAGGCGTTCGACACCTCTCCTCCTCCTCCACCACCTCCAGAAGCGAAAGCTCGTCAACAGAGCGCTGTCGCCCTACCACTCCATCTGCAGCTGCCAGTGTTGCACACGAGGTGTCCCATTATGGAACAGATAGTGGTAAGCGTCAGCAGGCTGTGTTGGAAATGAAGTGTTTGGGCAACAACAGACACACCGCGGAAGTACTGGCAGAGTACTTTCAGCAAGAAACTCAGTCATGGCTGGGCAGTGTACATCTTGAGGCAGGCAAGGTAGTCAGACGATGCCATCATAAGCATGAGCATCCCACTAATGCGTCTGCTGATGCAAAGTTTGACGCACATTAAGGAGCAGGTGTCTGCAGCCGAGGATGAGGGAAGCCTTGATGACAGTCAGCCATTGTCTGCTCAGGGAACTCTCCTGGACGAGGTGGCGGACGAAGAGGAGGAGTAGGATGATGGGGATGAATATTTATGGGAGGAGGATGCTTCTCAGGGGGCAATAGAAACTGGTAACGTTGCAAGGTCAGGTACAGGGTTTTTGCGGGAGACAAGTGATGTTGATTTGCAAGAAAGTGCTCCTCAGCCCAGCACAAGCAGTGAATTGACAACTGGAACATTGGCCCACATGGCTGATTATGCCTTGTGTATCCTAAAAAGGGACCCCTGCATTATAAAAATGATGACCGATGATGATTACTGGTTGGCCTGCTTCCTGGATCCACGCTACAAAGGGAAATTACAAAATATCATGCCACATGAGAACCTTGAGCAAATATTGGCTACCAAACAAGCAGCTCTTGTAGACCGTTTGGTTCAGGTATTCCCAGCACACAGCGGCGGTGATGGTTCTCACACGAGCAGCAGGGGGTAACATGGCAGAGGTGTTAGAGGTGCACAAATCGGAAGTGGCGTTGGACAGAGGGGTTTTATGACCAGGATGTGGAGTGATTTCGCAATGACCGCAGACACGACAGCTACTGCTGCATCAATTCAAAGTAACAGGAGACAACATTTGTCCAGTATGATTACAAACTATTTTTCCTACCTTATCGATGTTCTCCCTCACACATCATTCCCCTTTGATTACTGGGCATCTAAAATAGACACTTGGCCTGAATTGGCAGAATATGCATTACAGGAGCTCGCTTGCCCAGCTGCTAGTGTGCTATCAGAAAGAGTCTTCAGTGCTGCTGGTTCAATACTGACCGAAAAAAGGACTCGTCTGGCTACCCAAAATGTTGATGATCTAACCTTCATTAAAATGAACCAATCATGGATTTCAAATTATTTTGCCCCACCTTCCCCTGCTGACACGTAGCTTGCCTGAAAAATGTTTTGCTTTTGGCCTCCTCTTACTGACTGCTCCAATTCCTCCATTTGCAGCTGCTGAATGTCCACCATAGGCCATTTTTTTACCTCCCTAAATGGGCTGACTCCCCCCACAGGGCCGTAGTCACCACCTAGCGCAAGCACCCGTGCGAGTGCCGTTTGCCTGGACAGGTGGGTGTGCCCACTCTTGGGCGACGGCACTGGCACAGGGTCCCTCATAGTACAATGAAGTGTCTCTGACGGTGGTGGTGCACAACCAACGTCAGACACACCGTCGTAATATGAGGGGCCCTGTGCCAGTACCGCCGCCCACGAGAGAGTGTTCCCCCCAGGTCGAACAGTGCTCTACCACTTGCAATACTTACCTCTCCCTGCTCCACCACTGTGTAGTCTGTGCTGATAAATCCTTCAATGGCACTGCCAATACAAATTTGTTTAAATGATAGATGATAGTTAAAATATACAAGGGCCCTGGCCTCCATTTAGACCATTTAATACTTTGCGCCAACTACCACTGTCTGCTACTCAGCAGAGGAGCCCACCCCTGGACGTAGCTATGCCACCTGTTTATTTTTGAAAATTTTTTTGGCAGACATTTACCTCACTTTATTATTTTTGCCTACTAACTGTGTCAGACACACCTTACAATCGTCCTCCGTTGAACAACGCTATGCCGCCTGTGTACCCCTGTAACCAATTTTAAACTGCATTGAGCCTACTTTTTTATTTTAGGCCTACTAAGTCTGTCTGCGCCACTCATTACAATCATCCTCCGCTGAACAACGCTATGCCGCCTGTGTACCCCTGTAACCAATTTTAAACTGCATTTGCCCTACTTGTTTGGTTGGGCCTACTAGCGGTGTCTGCCGCCCTTTGCTTTTCTCCTCCACTGAACAAAGATGAGCTTCAATTTTCAGCCTATATCAGATATTAAACTGTATTTGGCCTACTTGTTTGGTTGGGCCTACTAACGGTGTCTGCCGCTCCTTGCTTTTCTCCTCCACTGAACAAAGCTGAGCTTCAATTTTCGACCTATATGAACTATGAAACTGCATTTGGCCTACTTGTTTTGTTGGGCCTACTAACGGTGTCTGCCGCTCCTTGCTTTTCTCCTCCACTGAACAAAGCTGAGCTTCAATTTTCAGGCTTTCAGCCTATATGAACTATGAAACTGCATTTGGCCTACTTGTTTGGTTAGGCCTACTAACGCTGTCTGCCGCTCCTTGCTTCTCTCCTCCACTGAACAAAGCTGAGCTTCAATTTTCAGGCTTTCAGCCTATATGAACTATGAAACTGCATTTGGCCTACTTGTTTGGTTGGGCCTACTAACGGTGTCTGCCACTGCTTGTTGTTCTCCTCCACTGAACAAAGCTGAGCTTCAATTTTCAGGCTTTCAGCCTATATGAAATATGAAACTGTATTTGGCCTATTTGTTTGGTTGGGCCTACTAACGGTGTCTTCCGCTGCTTGTTGTTCTCCTCCACTGAACAAAGCTGAGCTTCAATTTTCGACCTATATGAACTATGAAACTGCATTTGGCCTACTTGTTTGGTTGGGCCTACTAACGGTGTCTGCCGCTGCTTGTTGTTCTCCTCCACTGAACAAAGCAGTGCCGCCTGTTTACTCCTGTTACCATTTTTGAACTTCATTTGGCCCACTTTATTACTTGGGCCTACTAACTGTGTCTGCCACTCATTACAGTTTTCCTCCACTGAACAAAGCAATGCCGCCTGTTTAGTCCTGTTACCAATTTTGAACTGCATTTAGCCTACTTTATTATTTGGGCCTATATCTGTGTTTCCTCCTCATCCTGCCCATTGCCCAGCCACTGCTAGATAAGTCTGCTGGTACATTGACCCAGACCACTACATTCCCCTTGCACTCTACACAGCCAGAATCTGACCCTGCTGAAAGTCAGGTTCCCCTTCCCGCATACTATAGCACCTTACACGGGGACAAAGAGGAAGGTGCAGATGAAAGTGCAGGTTCTTTCATCAGGTGGGGGGCATACTCGTTGGCGACGTCACTGGCACAGGGCCTCTCATAGTACGCAAAAGTGTCTCTGCCAATGGGAGGCGCCCCCGCCGTCAAACACACCGCCGTACTTTGAGGTGCCCCCCCGCTTGCTCAGGATCACAGCACTTGCAAAGTTGAAATACTTACCTCTCCCTGCTCCATCGCCGTGACGTAGTCCGCGTTTCCTGGGCCCACTGAAAACTTGAGCCAGCCCTACCCCTCCCACAACTTTAGCCAAATGACCCCCAATTTTCAATGCCTAACTATTATTATAAGGTAAACTAAGATTGACAAGCTTAAGTAACAAGAATTGATGTTTTTGCCATTAAAATGGGCACTGTAGGTGTTTTCCTGTCCTCCACTCACTGCCGACTTTGATTCCCCATTGACTTGCATTGGGTTTCGTGTTTCAGTCGGATCCCCGACTTTTCGCAATAATCGACCTATTTCACCCGACCCGACTTTTGACAAAGTCGGGTTTCACGAAACCCAACTCGATCCTAAAAAACTTAAAAGTCGCTCAACTCTATTAATGACAGTAACATACATTTTTGAAAATTCTTAGTTGAAGTGTTCAAAAAGTATTGAATGAACCTCTTATGTATCTACACTGACAGCTGAAAAACATCTGAGCCAAGAAGACGGAACATATTACAATATTTTCTTTTGGGCATTTGCATTTAGCACATTGTCATGCTTCTGTGACAATGGCAATGGTAGAAACTCGGTGCCAACTCCATTACATAGCCTAACTATAAATCATTTATTCATTTCATAGTCAGTAATAAAAAGCTTACTGTAGTTGTGGATAAAGGACCATTTGGTATATGTGCTTTCTCTTTGTTCTCTGGAAATAGAGGCAGTAGTGTTCTATCAGCTCCACTGATTTACTAGACCATGTCGGCCACAATGCACAATATTTGATTACCATCTTAAAATTATTTAAAGGGCATCACTTAACAGGACCTGGTCCAGCAACCACATCAGAAATCTGTGGCTCCTGGATAGGAGCAAAGCAAACTGCCTAATACCTGATGACTTTTTCTGCTCTTCTTTTTATTAGCTGGACTAGCGCAACATCATCATTCTATCTTGAAGCACATGGGATGTTGCACCAGGCTGGCTAATCAAAAGAAGAGCCAGTAGTATTAGCAATTCGCTGGGCTACCATCCAGCAGCCATAGATTATTAACATGGCCGCACAATCGGGTCCTGGAAATTGATTTCAATCATGTCTTGTCACCACACACATTAAAGAGAACCTGTCACCCCCAAAATGGAAGATGAGGTAAGCCCACCGGCATCAGGGGCTTATCTACAGCATTCTGTATTGCTGTAGATAAGCCCCCGATGTTACATAGTTACATAGTTACATAGTTATTGAGGTTGAAGGAAGACTTTAAGTCCATCTAGTTCAACCCATAGCCTAACCTAACATGCCCTAACATGTTGATCCAGAGGAAGGCAAAAAAAACCCATGTGGCAAGGAGTAACTCCACCATGGGGAAAAAAATTCCTCCATGTAACCTGAAAGATAAGAAAAATAGGTTAGATTATACTCACCCAGGGGCGGTCCTGCTGCGGTTCAGTCAGATGGGTGTCGCGGTCCGGTCCGGGGCCTCCCATCTTCTTACGATGACGTCCTCTTCTTGTCTTCAGGCTGCGGCTCCTGCACAGGCATACTGATTTGCCCTGTTGAGGGCAGAGCAAAGTACTGCAGTGTGCAGGCACCGGGAAAGGTCAGAGAGGCCCGGGCGCCTGCGCACTGCAGTACTTTGCCCTCAACAGGGCAGACAAAGTACGCCTGCGCCGGAGCCGCAGCATGAAGACCAAAAGAGGATGTCATCCTGTGAAGATGGGAGGCCCCGGACCGGAACGCGACGCCCATCGGATCTGACCACCCGCCCAGGTGAGTATAATCTAACCTCTTTTTCACATCTTTCAGGATACATCGGGGGCTTATCTAGAGCATTACAGAATGCTGTAGATAAACCCCTGATGCCGGTGGGCTTAGCTTATCTTCCATTTTGGGGGTGACAGGTTCCCTTTAACACAAAGCCTTATGAGTACTGGTAGTCATGTGATGTCAACCATTGGCAGCATCATTTAAATGTAATGGATTCATGAGAACCATTGTCCATTGTCACAATCACTAGGTGTTGATAGATTGCCATAGCAGTTGGGACTTGATGAAGACTCCCATGGCTGCCTTCTATGAAGCCCAGCATGCGGGTGGACTTCATAAGAGAGTTTGAATTAAACTTTATTGCTCAAAAAAATAACACTTAAAGAACACAACGTAATTCCAAGTCAATCACACTTCTGAGAAATCAACCTGTCCAGTTATGAAGCAACACTGATTATGAATCAATTTATGCTGCTGTTGTGCAAATGGAACAGACAACAGGCAGAAATGATATGCAATTAGCAAGGCAACCCCTATAACGGAGTGGTTCTGCAGGGGGTGACCACAGACCATTTCTCTGTTCTCATCCTTTTTGGCTGTTGGTTTGGTCACTTTTCCATTTTGTCATTGCAGTAACAACACACAGAAGTTGCTCAGGTAGTGCAGCTCATCAAGAATAGCACATCAATGCGAGCAGTGGCAAGAAGGATAGCTGTGTCTGCCGGCACAGTATCCAGAGCATGAAGCAGATGCCAGGAGACAGGCCAGTACACCAGGAGATGTGGAGGGCAACAATCCAGCAGCAGGATCGCTACCTCCTCCTTTGTACAAGGAGGAACAGGAGGAGCAGTGCAAGAGTCCTGCAAAATAATCTCCAGCAGGCCAGTAACATCCATGTGTGTGCTCAAACTGTCAGAAACAGACTCCATGAGTGTGGAATGAGAGACCTGCATCCACAAGTGGGCATTGTGCTTGCAGGCAAACACCATGATGGGCGATTGGCATTTGCCAGAGAACACCAAAATTGGCAGATTCGTCATTGGCACCCTGTGCTCTTTATGGACGAAAGCTGGTTCACACTGAGCACATGTGACAAATGTGACAGATTCAGGAGATGGCATGGAGAACATTCTGCTGCCTGCAATATCCTCCAGCATGACTGATTTGGCAGTGGGTCAGTAATGGTGTGGTGAGGTATTTCTTTGGAGTGCGCACAGCCCTCCATGTGAGACAATAGGAAGTTACAGATGCATAACAATGCTAGGCCTCATGAGACTTAGGTGTGTCAGCTGTTCCTGCATGATGAAGGCATTGATAATTAGTCTGGCCTGCCAGTTCCCCAGACCTGAATCCAATCGAGCACATCTGGGACATTATGTCTCGTTCCATTCACCAACAGACTGTCCAGGAGTTGATTGATGCTTTAATCCAGGTCTGGGAGGAGATCCCTCACATCCACCGCCTCACCAAGAGCATGCCCAGACATTGTAGGGAGGTCATACAGGCACTTGGGGACCACACACGCTACTGAGCATCATTTCCACTGAAGTTGAATAAGCCTGTAATTTGATTTTCCACTTTGATTTTGAGTATCATTCCAAATCCAGACCTCCATGAGATATAAATTTTGATTTAGATTCATCATTTTTATGTTTTATTGTTCTCTTATCAACGCATTCCACTATGTAATGAATAAAGATTTGCAACTGGAATATTTCATTCAGAGATATCTAGGATGTGGTATTTTAGTGTTCCTTTTATTTTTTGAGCAGTGTATATACTGCAATACCAAATATTTGCGTTATATAGTATATGCAATCAAATGATCACAAGTTTAATCCCATATAGGGATAAAAAGTTTAAATGACCCTCCTTTTTCAAGTTAAGCAATGAAAAAATAGAACAGTAAACCTATTTGGTTTCATTGTGTCCATAAAAGACCAATCTATTAAAATATAAAATGATTCAAATCGTAAGTTAATCATATAGAAGAGAAAAAAATTAAAATTCCAGAATTGCCGCTTTTAATTTGCCTTAAAAATGCAATAAAAATCAATCGATACATCGTATGTACCCTAAAATAGTATCAATAACACTGCTCAACGCAATTTTTCTGGCAAAAGGTTTTAAAACAAATTTTAAGTCATTTTTGGCTGCTGATTACGAATATGAACTCCGTTTTTGGCTATCACATCAGGATTTCGAGATATTTTCAATTTTTGATGAAAATTACTAATGTTTTATGATAAAAACACATGATTTTCAGTACTATATTTTGTATATTTTTAATCAAGGAATAACAAAGATTACAAAGTCTATGTACAGCAAATCAAATATACTTACAGAATTAAACTACAAAATATAAAAACACATATATATGGCACACAGATGAATGACACATGGCAATTATTTGAACTTTCTTTTCTTGGCTGATCTGTGATGTACAGCTTCTGGGTTGTCTCTCATCAAGCTCCAGCAATAGTCAGCCATCATATGCGAGTCCCACAGGCTTTGATACCGTTCTTCCATTGTTTTAATGTCCTGTTGAAAACGCTTCCCTTGTTCCTCGCTCACATCCCCAAGGATCTCTGGAAAAAAGTCCAAATGGCTGTGTAAATAGTGAATCTTGATACTCATTGTACATCCAAGATTTCGCAGACTGATTAGTAGCTCTTCCACAATCTCTTCATAGTTGTCTGCTTTCTTATTCCCTAGAAAATTCTGCACCACATTACAAAATGCATTACAAGCTGTTTCTTCTGTCTCATTCATTGATGTGTGTAACGCCGCTGGGTTTATACCTTGTTTCTTCGGCGTTACTTTTGCATGTCTCTGCTTTAACCCTTGCTCCTCTCCCCCCTAATGTGCAGGGATACTGTTGTCTGTTACCTGTATGGATGCTGCTCAGTTCCCTGCCACCGCTGCGTAGCTGTACATGTGCTGTGATGACTTTGCTCTGCTGCATGGCCACTCGCATGTGCGGTCCCTGGCTGCTGCTTGGAAGCTAGCCATGGCTTGCGAGGTCCTCTGCAGCTGTGCATGGCTTTCCGCATGTGTCCAGGCTAGCAGCCGCTGCCAGGTGCCCTAAGCCACAGTTCCTGTTGCTGTCAGTGCTATAATGGTTTCTGTTTGTGCTTAGGGTGCGCGCGGCCACACCTACCCTGCTTTTATCAGGGTTTGAGTGTGCACCTGTGTTGCTTCCTCAGCCTATTGCTGAGGAGCAGCTCCTATATAAATTTCATCTTTGCTACTGGGCGGGGCCAGAGCATTGTATTGTGTTTCTGTGTCTTGCCTTGTGAGGTACCCAGCTCCCTTTCTGTCTGCAGTATGTTCTGGGAGATGTGATACCTGTCTCACGCCTGTTCTGGGGGCAGAGTACCCAGATCCGCCTATCCTGGAGGCTGCATATCCAGTACCTGATCCTGTCTGAACCTGTCTGTGTTATGTTTCTGAAGTCCTATTGTGTCTGACACCCCGCACCCAGTGACTGAACTTTCCGGGCTCATCTTTTAAAGATGGAGTTCGGTGTTCTTGCTGAGCGCTTACTATTCTGTGCTCAGCCTTCCTTACGGTGCTAACCCTGTCTGGCCCAGTTCCAGTCCAGCGGAGCTAGCACCATCACGCTTGAGTTCCTTCCTAGGTCTGATGTCCGGAGCCTGACGGCCGAAGTTATGAACCTGATGACCTCCGCTACCTGGTCTTGTGCCCTCCGTGTCCCAGCCAATGACCTGGGCTGCCACGCCAGTGTCCAGCCTGTGTCTGATGTCCTTCCAGTGTCCGATGTCCTGATTCCTGGGCTGCCACGCCAGTGTCCCAGCCGATGACCTGGGCTGCCACGCCAGTGTCCCAGATGTCTTTCCGGTATTCCCGATGTCCTTTCCTTGTCCGATGTCCTGATTCCTGGGCTGCCACGCCAGTGTCCCAGCCGATGACCTGGGCTGCCACGCCAGTGTCCCAGATGTCCTGCCTGTGTCCAGATTTCCTGCCTGTGTCCTGAGGTCCACCCTGAGATGACGTCCTTCTGGGATCGGTGTCTGATGTTCTCCTGCTGAGCCTGTGCAACGCCTGAGGCCTGAGAGATTGGCTGTCCTAGTATGCCCGTGCCAGATGACCCTGGACTGCATCAACCCGTGATGACTCCTGCTATCGTCAGACGTCTATCTAAACCTGTGTTCCTGATGTCCTGCCTGTGTTCCTGATGTCCTGCCTGTGTTCCTGATGTCCTGCCTGTGATCCTGATGTCCTGCCTGTGATCCTGATGTCCTGCCTGTGATCCTGATGTCCCGCCTGTGATCCTGATGTCCTGAGGTTCACCCAGTGAAGACGTCCTTCAGGGATCGGTATCTGATGTTCTCCTGCTGAGCCTGCGCTATGCCTGAGGCCTGAGAGATTGGCTGTCCTAGTATGCCCGTGCCAGATGACCCTGGACTGCATCAACCCGTGATCACTCCTGCCATCGTCTGACGTCTGAGTCGTGTACCCTTCCTTGACATGTGGAATCGGGATCCTGACATCATTATGTTTTGTTATGTACTGTGCTATCATTTAAGTAAACTTTGTTTCTTCATACCTAAAGTTGTGCGGTGTAGTCTAGTTCTGCATCTCTACATCTTGTTCACATGCTCAGCTGCCACAGACCCTGCTCGCTGCCGTTCCCTAGTCTGGGTAGGTCCAGGTTACTCTGTGGTCCAGTGGGTCCACATTGCGTTCCTTTTTGGGACGCTCGCCCACATCGGCATGGTCTGGCGACGCGGAGGTGTCGGCTCGACCACGTTTTGTGGCCGCAGCAATGTGATAAAATTTGGGACTCTCATAAGTGTTCTTATTTGAGGTCCATCAAATATTCCAGCCTTTTTCTTCTCTTCACTAAGACCAGGAAAAGTTGAACTTATATAGTTAAAGCATTCTCCACTGTGATTGAGAGCTTTGACGAACTGCTTCATCAATCGAAGTTTTAGGTGTAAGGGAGGAAAGACAATGTCCTTCCTATTCACTAGAGGATCATGGATGACATTCTTATCGCCAGATGCCAAACTCTGTCGCTGAGGCCATTCAGTTTTTACCCAATGCTCTGCTGTAGCTCTACTGTCCCAGTAGCACAGAAAACAAGGGTGTTATAATAACACATGGGAATTATGCATGTTCAAAGAAAACAATGATATTCTCACATTTATTGGGAGACTAAATGAAAACTTAATTTACCTTAGTGAACCGTATAAACCGGCACTTTTCATACAATACTTATATTTATCATGGAATTCAGGAAAATGGGCTATATACCTATAGCGCAAAAACTTGATGTGATAGAGAAATTATAAGATCAGATTTGAATTCAGCACCCTCAAATTAGTCTAAAACTGTTCTTAAAGTCCATGCCAGAATTTTTTTTTTTTTTGTAGACCAGTGTAATAACATCAGCTTGCCATAGAAAAGATAAGCTAATTGACAGAAAAAAATGCAAAACAGCTCCATTAACAGAGAAATAGAAAAGTTATGGGTCTCAGAAAATGGCAACATAAAAATAAAAAATTTTTTTTCTGAAGTTCTGAAAATATTTCTTTAACCACTAAAATAAATATAAAGTCTACACGTTGTGAACACTGTAATTGTATTGGCCGGAAGAATCACATTGCCAGGTCCTTTTTACTGCACAATGAATACCGTAACAACAAGACCCAAAAATCAATGGCAGAATTTTTTTTCACTATTTCACATAAAAAATGTGTTTTCCCATTACTCAGTAAATTACATTGTAAGGTGAATGGTGTAATTTAAAACTACAACTTGTCATGTAAAAGACTGGCCCTCATACCACTATGTCGATGGAAAAAGAGAAAAATGGCCCTTGAAGATGGGTATGAAAAACAAGTGCAAAACTAGAAGATTGCCCAATCACAAAGGGGTTAATATTATGCATTGTGAACTCTTGGCCCCCATCTCTGGTTTTCCTTATTTTTTGTGCATTTAACCAGTGTTGTTGTTAGGGCTGGCGGAACGAACTGAGTAAATATAGAGATGTTATTTGGTGCGTTCGCAGCCCGGGGTCCACCGTGCAGGAAAATAACCTGCTGCTGGCAAACGGCGGCACTATATGGCGGTAGAAGCGATCTCTGTTGCTTCACAGAGTCGCTATAAAGAAAGGACTGTGTCCCGTTAACCCCTTAAGCCCCGAGGGTGGTTTGCACGTTAATTTTTACAATTCTGACCACTGTCTCTTTATGAGGTTATAACTCTGGAACGCTTCAACGGATCTTTGCGATTCTGACATTGTTTTCTCGTGACATATTGTACTTCATGATAGTGGTAAAATTTATTCGATATAACTTGCGTTTATTTGGAAAAAAATGGAAATTTGGCGAAAATTTTGAAAATTTCGCAATTTTCCAACTTTGAATTTTCATGCCCTTAAATCACAGAGATATGTCACGCAAAATACTTAATAAGTAACATTTCCCACATGTCTACTTTACATCAGCACAATTTTGGAACCAACATTTTTTTTGTTAGGGAGTTATAAGGGTTAAAAGTTGACCAGCAATTTCTCATTTTTACAACACCATTTTTTTTAGGGACCACATCTCATTTGAAGTCATTTTGAGGGGTCTATATGATAGAAAATACCCAAGTGTGACACCATTCTAAAAACTGCACCCCTCAAGGTGCTCAAAACCACATTCAAGAAGTTTATTAACCCTTCAGGTGTTTCACAGGAATTTTTGGAATGTTTAAATAAAAATGAACATTTAACTTTTTTTCACACAAAATTTATTTCAGCTCCAATTTGTTTTATTTTACCAAGGGTAACAGCAGAAAATGGACCACAAAAGTTGTTGTACAATTTGTGCCTAAACATTGAAACCCCCCACAAGTGACAACATTTTGGAAAGTAGACCCCCTAAGGAACTTATCTAGATGTGTGGTGAGCACTTTGACCCACCAAGTGCTTCACAGAAGTTTATAATGCAGAGCCGTAAAAATGAAAAATCATATTTTTTCACAAAAATGATCTTTTTGCCCCCAATTTTTTATTTTCCCAAGGGTAAGAGAAGAAATTGGACCCCAAAAGTTGTTGTGCAATTTGTCCTGAGTACGCTGATACCCCATATGTGGGTGTAAACTATTGTTTGGGCGCATGGTAGAGCTCGGAAGGGAAGGAGCGCCATTTTACTTTTCAATGCAAAATTGACTGGAATTAAGATGGGACGCCATGTTGCGTTTGGAGAGCCCCTGATGTGCCTAAACATTGAAACCCCCCACAAGTGACACCATTTTGGAAAGTAGACCCCTTAAGGAACTTATCTAGATGTGTGGTGAGCACTTTGACCCAACAAGTGCTTCACAGAAGTTTATAATGCAAAGCCGTAAAAATAAAAAATCATATTTTTTCACAAAAATGATCTTTTTGCCCCCAATTTTTTATTTTCCCAAGGGTAAGAGAAGAAATTAGAACACAAAAGTTGTTGTGCAATTTGTCCTGAGTACGACGATACCCCATATGTGGGGGTAAACCACTGTTTGCGCGCATAGCAGAGCTCGGAAGGGAAGGAGCGCCATTTTACTTTTCAATGCAAAATTGACTGGAATTAAGATGGGACACCATGTTGCGTTTGGAGAGCCCCTGATGTGCCTAAACATTGAAACCCCCCACAAGTGACACCATTTTGGAAAGTAAACCCCCTAAGGAACTTATCTAGATGTGTTTTGAGAGCTTTGAACCCCCAAGTGTTTCACTACAGTTTATAACGCAGAGCTGTGAAAATAAAAATTCTTTTTTTTTTCAGAAAAATGATTTTTTAGCCCCCAGTTTTGTATTTTCCCAAGGGTAACAGGAAAAATTGGACCCCAAAAGTTGTTGTCCAATTTTTCCTGAGTACGCTGATACCCCATATGTGAGGGGGAACCACTGGGCGCATGGCAGAGCTCGGAAGGGAAGGAGCGCCATTTGGAATGCAGAGTTAGATGGATTGGTCTGCAGGCATCACGTTGCATTTGCAGCGCCCCTGGTGTACCCAAGCAGTACAAACCCCCCACAAGTGACCCCATATTGGAAACTAGACCTCCCAAGGAACTTATCTAGATGTGTTGTGAGAACTTTAAACCCCCAAGTGTTTCACTACAGTTTACAACGCAGAGCCGTGAAAATAAAAAATCTTTTTTTCCCACAAAAATGATTTTTAGCCCCCAAATTTTTTTTTTCCCAAGGATAACGAGAACTTCGACCCCAAAAGTTGTTGCCCAATTTATCCCGAGTACGCTGATACCCCATATGTTGGGGTAAACCCCTGTTTGGGCGCACGGGAGAGCTCGGAAGGGAAGGAGCACGGTTTTACTTTTTCAACGCAGAATTGAGATCGGACTCCATGTTGCGTTTGGAGAGCCCCTGATGTGCCTGAACAGTGGAAACTCCCTAATTCTACCTGAAACCCTAATCCAAACACACCCCTAACCCTAATCCCAACAGTAACCCTAACCACACCCCTAACCCTGACGCACCCCTAACTCTAATCCCAAACCTAATCCCAACCGTAAATGTAATCCAAACCCTAACCCTAACTTTAGCCCCAACCTTAACACTAACTTTAGCCCCAACCCTAACCCTAACTTTAGCCCCAACCCTAACACTAAATTTAGCTCCAACCCTAGCCCCAACCCTAGCCCCAATCCTAACCCTAACCCTAACCCTAACCCAAACCCTATCCCTAGCCCTAACCCTAGCCCTAACCCTAGCCCTAACCCTAACCCTAACCCTAGCAATAACCCTAACCCTAGCCCTAACCCTAGCACTAACCCTAACCCTAACACTAGCCCTAATGGGAAAATGGAAATAAATACATTTTTTTAATATTATTATTTTTCCCAAACTAAGGGGGTGATGAAGGGGGGTTTGATTTACTTTTATAGCGTTTTTTATATCGGATTTTTATGATTGGCAGCTGTCACACACTAAAAAACGCTTTTTATAGCAAAAACGTTTTTGCGTTTCCACATTTTGAGACCTATAATTTTTCCATATTTTAGTCCACAGAGTCATGTGAGGTCTTGTTTTTTGCGGGACAAGTTGACGTTTTTATTGGTTACATTTTCGGACACATGACAGTTTTTGATCACTTTTTATTCCGATTTTTGTGAGGCAGAATGACCAAAAACCAGCTATTCATGAATTTCTTTTGGGGGTGGCGTTTATACCGTTCCACGTTTGGTAAAATTGATGAAGCAGTTTTATTCTCCGGGTCAGTGCGATTACAGCGATATCTCATTTATATCATTGTTTTATGTTTTGCGCTTTAATACGATAAAAGCTAATTTATAGAAAAAATAATTATTTTGGCATCACTTTATTCTGAGGACTATAATTCTTTTATTTTTTTGCTTATGATGCTGTATGGCAGCGCATTTTTTGCGGGACAAGATGATGTTTTCAGCGGTACCATGCTTATTTATATCCGTCTTTTTGATCGCGTGTTATTCCACTTCTTGTTTGGCGGTATGAAAATAAAGCGTTTTTTGGCTTGTTTTTTTTTTTTTTCTTATGGTGTTCACTGAAGGGGTAAACTAGTGGGACAATTTTATAGGTTGGGTCGTTACCGATGCGGCAATACTAAATATGTGTACTTTTATTGTTTTTTGGGTTTTTTTAGATAAAGAAATGTATTTATGGGAATCATATTTTTTTTTCTTTATTTAGGAATTTTTTTTTTTTTTACACATGTGGAAATTTTTTTTTTTTACTTGTTTACTTTGTCCCAGGGGGGACATCACAGATCGCTGATCTGACAGTTTGCACAGCACTCTGTCAGATCAGCGATCTGACATACAGCCGTGCAGGCTTACCAGCGCCTGCTGTGGACACGGAAGTACTCCCTGCAGGACCCGGATGCAGCCCCGCGGCCATTTTGGATCTGGGGACTGCAGGGAGGAAACGCTCGGTACAAGGTGAGTACATCGCCTTGTACCGATCGTCTCAGGGAAGCACACAGGGAGCCCCCTCCCTGCGCGATGCTTCCCTGTACCGCCGGTACACTGCGATCATGTTTGATCGCAGTGTGGCGGGGGTTAATGTGCCGGAGGCGGTCCGTGACTGCTCCTGGCACATAGTTCCGGATGTCAGCTGCGATAGTCAGCTGACACCAGGCCGATCGCATATGATGTACTATCCCGTCACTGGGAATTAAGTCCCAGGTCACCTCGACGGGATAGTACATCATATGGGATTAAGGGGTTAAACTCCACAGGAATACACAGTAACTGCTGAGCAGATAGCAGCTTGTGGTCATGCAGTCAAGGAGGCAAACATACAATCTCCTCACTGGAGGTGCCGGTATTCTAAGTGGCTTATTTCAGCCGGGTCCCTGAATCCACACAAGCGTGACCACATTGGCGCAAAACTCATAACATGCATTGATACTAGCACATGGCCGTGCGGCCATGCAAACCTTATATAGCTGCAGCAAGTACAAGACTTTCCTAGAAGGACCAATGAGAGGCTGCCACAGAGCCTGAGCACCTTAAGGACCTTCCTGGAGAACCAATGGGCTTTGCTGCAGTATCCAAGCATGTGACCCTCGATCTCCAATGAGAGATCTTACCCTGGGCATGCTTAGAAGGTGAAAAGCAGGACTTAGTCCCAAAAGCGTCTGCTCGCCGCTGCCCAGCACTGGCTTCAATGACAGAAGCTGGAAAAGCAGCAGTAACCCTTTGCACAGGGTTAGAGTCAGAGTCAGACTGAGCGAGATGCTGGGACTGACGTCTCCCCTGAGCAGGCTCCACTGCAGCAGGAGAAGAATGGGAGACCGCAGCGGAGATGGCCCGAGATTCCCCCTGTGCAGAGGTGGGAACTCGACCCCTAACGTTACCGCCCCCCTAGGGCACCCCTCCTTGGACCTCGCTACGCTCAAAGGCAGCAATGAGCTGCGGAGCCTGAATGTGCTCAGCAGGCTCCCAGGACCTGTTCTCAGGACCATAACCCTTCCAGTCCACCAAATAAAATTTTTTGCCACGTACCACCTTGCACCCCAAAATAGCGTTCACCTCATAATCGTCCGTAGACGAACCCGATGTCCCGGCAGATGACTCGGAAAACCGAGACATGTATACGGGTTTCAAGAGGGACACATGAAAGGTGTCGGTGATACCCAGGCGTGGTGGAAGGGCTAAACGGTAGACCACAGGGTTAACCTGTTTGAGGACCTTGAAAGGGCACAAGTAGCGAGGTGCAAACTTAGTGAACTCAACTCGCAGCCTGATGTTACGGGCGGAGAGCCACACCAAGTCACCAGAAGCAAAGGTCGGAGTGGGGTGCTGATGTGCATCGGCGGAGGACCTCATTCTCTCCTTGGAGGCCCGAATAGCATCCTGAGTGCGGTCTCAAATATCCCATGCCTCCACAGCCCAGTCTTCCACCCTGGAGTCAGCGGAAGACACGGGCATAGGCACAGGTACCCGCGGATGCTGACCATAGTTAAGGAGGAATGGGGTTTGTCCAGTGGAGTTGGCTACGGCGTTGTTCAGAGCAAACTCTGCCCACGGTAGCAGGGAAGCCCAGTCATCCTGCCTGGCTGAGACAAAATGTTGCAGATATGTGACCAAGGTCTGGTTGGCCCTCTCTACCAAACCATTCGTCTCGGGATGATATGTGGAAGAGAGATTCAACTCAATGCTGAGAAGATGACAAAGCTCTCTCCAGAACCAAGACGCAAACTGGGGACCCCGGTCACTGACAATTTTGTCCGGCATACTGTATAGGCGGAAGATGTGTTTTATGAACAACGCTGCCAAGGCTCGTGCAGAAGGTAGCAGTGGAAGCGGCACCAAATGCACCATTTTAGAAAAATGATCGATGATAACCCAAATGATGGTACAGCCACGAGACTTGGGCAAACCCACCACAAAGTCCATCCCGACCATCTCCCAGGGCCTGTCTGCCACTGGCAAGGGATAGAGTAACCCAGCTGGCCGCTGTCAAGGAGACTTATTTTTGGCGCAGGAGACACACGCCCAAATATAATCCCTGATGTCACGGATCATATGTGGCCACCAGTACATCCTCGCCAGCAGCTCAGATGTCCTCTTTGTCCCAAAGTGTCCACCCACCCTGGACGAATGAGCCCAAGAGAGAACCTCCGGTCGCAAATTAATGGGTACAAAAGTCTTGCCCAGAGGCACAGACTCTAGCGAAACCGGAGCTACGGTTCTCAAGCTCTCAGAAGGGACAATAAGCCGAGGCTCCCCTTCTTCCTCCTCAGATGACACAACAGAGTGAGAGAGGGCGTCAGCACGAATGTTCTTCTCCCCAGCGAGATAATAGGGGGGGAAGTGGAACCGGGAGAAGAACAAGGACCATCTGGCCTGACGAGAATTTAGCCGCTGGGCTGTTTGTAAATAAACCAAATTTTTGTGGTCCGTGAATACCAGGAAGGGAAAGCGAGCCCCCTCCAAAAGATGTCTCCACTCCGAGAAGGCTAACTTCATTGCTAGCAACTCCCTGTCCCCGATAGAATAATTCCTCTCCACTGGTGTGAAGGCCTTGGAGCAAGGAGGCTTCCGACCTTGAGCATCCTTTTGGAAGAGGACTGCTCTTGCACCAATGGATGAGGCATCCACCTCTATTATAAACGGCTTATCAACATCGGGACGATGTAGGATGGGAGCGCTAGCAAAATGAGACTTAATAGAAGAAAAACCCTTGGAGACCTCTTCAGACCACAAGTTGGGATTTGCTCCCTTCTTGGTGAGGGCTAACAAGGGAGCTACCAAAGTTGAGAAGTGGGGAATGAACTGACAATAGTAATTTATGAACCCCATAAAGCGCTGCACCGCTTTAAGAGAATGGGGTTCTTGCCAGTCCATCACAGCCTGTAGTTTGACAGGATCCATAGCCAATCCCTGGGCGGAGATGATATAGCCCAGGAAACGTAAAGACTTCTGCTCAAACATACACTTCTCCAACTTTGCATAGAGGGAGTTTGCCCGTAAGAGGTCAAAGACTCTGCCAACATCTCTCCGGTGGGAGTCAATATCTGGAGAGAAGATGAGAATATCATCCAGATAGACTACGACCGATGTGGAGACCATATCCCGGAAGATATCGTTGACAAATTCTTGGAAAACGGCTGGGGCATTACAGAGCCCGAAGGGCATCACCAGATACTCATAGTGCCCATCCCTGGTATTAAACGCCGTCTTCCATTCGTCCCCCTCACGGATGCGAATCAGGTTATTAGCACCCCGCAGATCTAATTTGGTAAATACCCTTGCTCCCCGTAGCCTATCAAAGAGCTCAGAAATCAGGGGCAACGGGTATTTATTCTTAACGGTAATGGCGTTAAGACCACTGTAATCTATGCAAGGATGTAATTCTCCATTCTTCTTCTGCATGAAGAAGAACCCCGCCCCTGCAGGTGACACTGACTTCCTAATGAACCCTCTTGCCAAATTCTCCTGGATGTATTGGGACATAGCCTCCATTTCCGGGAGAGAGAGGGGATAGACCCGTCCTCGAGGAGGTTCTGCTCCAGGAAAGAGATCAATAGGACAGTGTTAGGGACGGTGAGGCGGAAGGGTCTCCGCAGCCTTTTTGGAGAAGACGTCTGCATAGGACCAATGGCACCTGGGAAGGGAAGAGAGATCTGCGGGTATCTCAGTAGAGGAAACCTGTACGCATTCCCTCACACATCTGCCCTTACATGAATCACTCCAACCTAATATCCTCCCAGAGGTCCACTCAATATGTGGGGAGTGGAAACGGAGCCAGGGTATTCCCAGCAGAATCTCGTCCATTCCCTCGGGAAGAACAAGAAGGGAAATAATCTCCTGGTGGGAAGGGGACATAGATAACGTGAAAGGGACAGTCTGGTGTGTGATTTGTGAGGGAAGTGTCGACCCATTCACTACTCTAACTGTCACCGGTTTGGCGAGCATCACCAGAGGTATTGCATGGCGCAGAGCAAAAGCAGAGGACATGAAATTCCCCTCTGCTCCAGAGTCCACACAAAGCTCGACTGTTAGAGAGGATGAGCCTAACATGATTGTCCCTTTGAAGGACAGCTTGGAGGAAAATGCCGCTGTGTCTAGTGAACCTCCTCCAATGGTTACTAGACACGATCGTTTACCCGACCACCGTGGACTTTTATTTGCATAATGTCCTTGTTGTTGGCAACTTCTACAAACCACGGGTACTCGAGTGGTCCGAGACTTAGGTCCCGCTCGAGAAACCTCTATGGCCTCATTAGAGTCGGACGCCTGAACGGAAGATTCTAGAGGTCTGGCGAAGGGGGGAGCCAGCCGAAACCTCTGCCTACACTGGGTCCGCTCTAACCTCCGCTCGTTAAAACGGAGGTCAATGCGGGTAGATATAGTAATGAGCTCCTCCAGTGTGGCGGGAATCTCCCTGGTGGCCAAGGCGTCCTTCACATGGTCTCCCAGTCCTTTCCAGAACACCGGAATAAGGACTTTATCCGGCCACTCCAGCTCAGAGACCAGAGTCCGGAATTGGACGGCGAACTGGCTGACCATGGACGAACCCTGTGCTATTGCCAACAATTGGAGTTCGGTATCATGGGTGACACGAGGTCCCAAAAAGACCTGCTTCAGAGCATCCAGGAAGAGAGGAGCACTCTGCACCACATGATCATTACGCTCCCATAGCGGCGTTGCCCACTCCAACGCCCTGCCCGACAAAAGGGATTAAATAAATCCCACTTTCGCCCGTTCCGTAGGAAAACGTGCAGCCAGGAGCTCAAGATGTATGGAGCACTGACTCGCGAATCCCCGACATAGCTTACTGTCACCAGCAAACTTGTCTGGAAGTGGGAGATGGGATAAAGTCGGAGCAGGGGTGGAAGAGGACAAACTGGCTGCAGCTACATTTGCAGCCTGAGCAGCAACTGCGGTAACATCCACAGTTGGGGTTGTGCGCTCAAGAGCCGCCAACCTACCCTCCAGCTGCTGGATGTACCGCTGTAGACGCTGATCATCTGCCATTTACCAGCCAGACCCTGGCGCTAGTATACTGTTAGGGCTGGCGGAACGCACCGAGTAAATATAGAGATGTTATTTGGTGCGTTTGCAGCCCGGGGTCCACCGTGCAGGAAAATAACCTGCTGCTGGCAAACGGCGGCACTATATGGCTGTAGAAGCTATCTCTGTTGCTTCACAGAGTTGCTATAAAGAAAGGACTGTGTCCTGTTAAACTCCATAGGAATACACAGTAATGTAATAATTATAGGGGATAATTCAGGAGACTCTTTGCGTGGAACAAGACAACAGGACACAGTTTTATAAGTGGTAAAGTTTATATTATCACACGGTGATTCAAGCAGGTGCAGAGAGAAACTCAAGTCCACAACACTTGGTGCAAATAATAAACGCAGCTTAGCAGTCAATAGGAAACTTCAGAGGTAGATGCAAACAAACAGAAAGTCTATGAAGCACGGTTATTCTTGAGGAAACTTGACTTAGTCCAGACACAGATAGATATGCTATTAGGCAGTTCAAATCATATCTTAGCTCAATCAGGGAGGCCTGGTTAATAGTCTCAGGTTTTGCAGAGCAGAAACAGCTTACATGTCCAGCAAATGCAGATGGAAGTAACACGAGCAGCAGAAGAAGGAGGATTACTGAACACTGGTGTATGCAGCAGGAACTCAGAGCAGAGTGGCAGGATCTCCAACACAGGTTCACAGGAGCAGGTGCAGGTGCAAGGCCAGGAGCATGGAGTAATCAGGAGCTGGATGCAAAGCAGAATAATCTAGCACAGACTGAAGGCTGGGGTGGAGTTTTATAGCAGGAAGACAAGTGCACATGAGACCATAGACACCATGTTGGAAAAGGGCAGTAATGCACAAAAGGTAAAAAATGTTCAGAGTCCTGACATTACTCCCTCCTTAGAAGCGGCCTCAGGACGATCCTGAACCTGGTTTCTCAGGGAATCTCTGATGAAAATGAGAAATCTTCTGTTGGGCATTGATGTTTTCCACAGGTTCCCAAGAGTCTTCCTCAGGGGGATATCCCTGCCATCTTATCAGATATTGGAGCCGATTCCTGCGAATCCTGGAATCAATAATTTCCTCCACCACGTATTGTTCTTGCCCATCAATCACCACAGGCTGCGGAGGTGGCACAACACGTCCCTGGAAGGTATTAGCAGATACAGGCTTTAGTAAAGATACATGGAAAACTGGGTGTACCTTCATTGTCCTAGGTAGCTTCAGCCGGCAGGCCACAGAGCTCACAATACCGTTGATCTTGAAAGGGCCAATGAATTTCTGTCCATGTTTTTGTGAAGGAACATTCAACTTCAGATTCTTAGTTGCTAACCACACGGAATCTCCTACCTTGAACTTGGGTGCAGGTTTACGGAATCTATCAGCCGATCTCTTATAACGTTCTTGAGCCTTGGTCAGGGATTCCTTCAGAACCTCCAGATTTTGTCTCATCGCAGTCAGCCTTTCCTCCACTGCTGGAACCGGAGAATTAATTGGAGACCTAGGTAAAATACACGGATGATAACCCAGATTGGCAAAGAAAGGTGTAAATTTAGTGGAGGCGCTCTGAGAATTATTATATGAAAATTCGGCTAACGGCAACAACTCCAACCAATCATCCTGGAGATGGCTGACATAGCATCTTAGATATTGTTCCAGCATCTGGTTGGTACGCTCAGTCTGACCATTTGTCTGGGGATGGTAAGCAGAAGAGAGACAGACATTAATATTGAGTGCAGAGCAAAACCCCTTCCAGAATCTTGAAGTGAACTGTACTCCACGGTCAGAGATGATCTCATCCGGCACCCCATGCAACTGAAAGACATTCTGTATAACCAAGTTCACTGTATCTTTAGCAGAGGGGAGGCCGGTGCACGGAACAAAATGAGCAGCTTTAGTCAGGCGATCAACTACCACCATGATTGTATTCATGCCCCCCGATGTAGGCAGCTCCACAATAAAGTCCATTGATATAGACCCCCAAGGGCGGGTTGGAACAGGTAATGGTTGTAGAAGACCCGTAGGTGGCACATGAGGAGTCTTGTAACGGGCACATACCTCGCAAGAGAGAACATAGTCCTTGGTATCCTTCAGGCAAGTTGGCCACCAGAAGAATCGGCTCAGGAACTCTTGTGTCTTCTGTACCCCCCTGTGACCAGCCAACTTGGAGTCATGTACCAACTTGAGGATCTGCAGACGGACGACCTCCGGGACATAGACACGTCGATCTCTGAACCACATGCCACCCTTAAAGACAAGATTAATATCCACAGGTGGGTTGGCCAGAAATAAATCACCTTCATAGGCCTCCCTGCACTCCTTCCACAAGTCTTGTTTGTGGATACCTCCGATGAAATTGGCATCAGATAGAATGGTCTTGGACGGGGCTCCAGGTACGGAATCCGCAGCATGGATTCGGGATAAAGCATCAGCCTTCCCATTAAGAGAACCTGGACGGTATGAGATAACAAATTTAAATTGATTTAAGAATAAGTTCCAACGAGCCTGACAAGGAGAAAGACATCTAGTGGATCTAAGGAACTCTAGATTGCGATGGTCAGTTAGCACTATGATCTGTTGTGCAGCTCCTTGCAGATGATGCCTCCATTCTTTGAAAGCCGCAATAATAGCCAGCAACTCCTTGTCTCCCACGTCATAATTCTTCTCTGCTGAGGTTAGTCTACGGGAAAAGAAAGCACAAGGATGTAGCAGACCCTTCTCTCCAGTTCTTTGGGAGAGAATAGCCCCCAAAGCATTATCAGAAGCATCCACCTCCACAATGAAAGGATGTGTTGGATCTGGGTGTATCAACAGCGGTGCTGATGTGAAACAGATCTTCAGCCGATCAAAAGCTTCTTGAGCCTGTGATGACCAGTTAAAGGGCTTTTCCTTCTTTGTCAAGGAAGTAATGGGACGGACAATATCAGAAAAATTTTGAATGAAGCGTCTGTAGAAATTTGCAAAACCAATAAAACGTTGGACCTCCTTAACGTTCTTGGGTACCGGCAAGTCAATGATAGCCTGAATCTTACCAGATTCCATGTTCAGCCCCTGGGGAGAGATGATATAACCCAAGAACTGTATCTCAGAAAGATGGAACTCGCATTTCTCCGGCTTGATATACAGTTGGTTCTCTTTCAGACGTCTTAAAATAGTTTTGACATGTTCTTCATGTTCCTGTAGAGAGTCAGAAAAGAATAGTATATCGTCCAAATAGATCACCACAAACTGGTCCAACAAATCTCTGAAGATGTCATTAACAAGGTGTTGAAATACTGCAGGGGCATTACAAAGCCCGAAGGGCATCACAAGAGATTCAAAGTGTCCATACCGGCATCTGAATGCTGTCTTCCACTCATCCCCTGGACGAATACGCACCAAATTATAAGCCCCACAAAGATCCAGCTTAGAGAACACCTTAGCATGGTGGACTCTTTCCAGTAATTCGGGAATCAGAGGCAAAGGGTAACAGTTTCGTACGGTTACCTTATTGAGTTCCCGATAGTCAACACAGGGTCTCAGGGTCCCATCCTTCTTCTTTACAAAAAAATGGGTGCCCCTGCTGGTGAGGAAGAAGGACGTATGAAGCCTTTGGCCAGATTTTCATCAATATACTCCTTTAAGGCTTGAAGCTCAGGTGCCGCCAAAGGGTATACGTGACCAAAAGGAATATCTGCCCCAGGAAGCAACTCAATGGAACAGTCATAATGCCTGTGTGGAGGAAGTTGATCTGCATTCTTCTTGTCACAGAGGTCAGAGAACTCTTTATATGCTGGAGGTAAAGAAGATACCTGTACATGTGGTTCCGTAGCCGTGGACTCAGGGACAGCTTCTGTTAACGCTGAGTTGCTCCTTGTTGGAAAGATAATCTCCTTTGTCTCCCAGTTGATAATTGGATTCTGAGAACGCAACCAAGGAATGCCTAAAATCACAGGAAAATGAGGAGAAGAAATTAGCAAGAAAGAAAGTTGCTCCTGATGATTAGGCTCCAACAAAATTTCAAGGGGTACGGTCTCCTCATCCAGAGGCCCAGAGATTAAAGGTGACCCATCCACTGTTTCCATGGTAATTGGAGAGGCTCTTTGCTGAATTTTAATACCATGTTCCTTGGCAAATGCGATATCCATGAAATTGCCACCTGCACCAGAGTCAATTATAGCTGAACTGGAAATCCACTTTCCTGAACACAGGATCTTAATAGGGAGAGAACAGTGATAGTTCTTTTCCTTCAGCTCCTTGGGGGGTGAAGTCATAGAAAGTGAATGGAATACAGCGTTTAAAGGCAGGCTACATTCAGAGATGTCAGATTCATCATCACAGTTGTTATACTCCCCTATTGCTGCTAGCACCTTGTTAGGCCGTCTAGGACACTTAGGACAATTGATCAAGAAGTGGTCAGACTGGCCGCAGTAGAAACATAGACTTTCACGAAGGCGATGCTCCCGGCGCTCATTGATCTTGTGTCTCTGAACGGAATCAATTTGCATGGGCACCTCCTCCACTTCCCGAGATGTTTTACCTGCAGGCTCTTTGGAAGGAAGGGAAAAGTTAGAAATACGGTTATATGCAGCAAATTTCTCCTGCCTATGCTCAGTAAGGCGAATGTCTATGCGCACACAATGCTGTATAAATGTCTGTAGTTCTTGTGGTGACTCTGAGCGAGCTAGTTCATCTTTTATAACACTAGACAGACCCCTTTTAAAAATAGGCAATTGTGCATAACTGTCCCAATTGGTATCTACCGCCAATCTCCTGAATTCAGTGGCATACTCAATAACAGAACGTTTAGCCTGGCGTAAAGACAACAAAGCAGATTCAGCGGTTGCACGGCGATTAGGGTCATCAAACATTAATGCCATAGCGGCCAAGAAATCATCCAAGACATTTAACCGTGGGTCACGAGACTCAATCATCGGATTCGCCCAGGCGAGCGCTCGTGAGGTCAGTAGCATTATTACACACAATACTTTGGATCTATCAGTAGGAAAACAGTCAGCATGCACATCAAAATATAGCATACATTGATTCACAAAGCCACGAAATTTGTTGCGATCATCATTAAATCTGAATGGGGGCAACTTAGGTGGGCTAGCTGGTGGCGGTTGCCCAGAGGGTAAAGTCACTTGTGCAGCTATTTGCGTGCTTATGTCCTGAAAAGCCCATCCATACTGGGACTCTATGCCAGCAAGTTTGTTTTCCTGGGCTGCCATGCGATTGCTTAAGTCCTGCAAAGTTTGTCCAAACACTTGTTGATTGTGTTCAAAGCTTCCAAACTTCTTTTGTAGACCTTCCACATCTTTCTGCAGTGATCTAATTATGGAAAACACCTGCTCTAATCTGCTCTCTGCAGTCATTGTTCCAGCAGTCTCCTTTTTTTTATGGCTAGATTGTCCTGTAATAATTATAGGGGATAATTCAGGAGACTCTTTGCGTGGAACAAGACAACAGGACACAGTTTTATAAGTGGTAAAGTTTATATTATCACACGGTGATTCAAGCAGGTACAGAGAGAAACTCAAGTCCACAACACTTGGTGCAAATAATAAACGCAGCTTAGCAGTCAATAGGAAACTTCAGAGGTAGATGCAAACAAACAGAACGTCTATGAAGCACGGTTATTCTTGAGGAAACTTGACACAAATAGATCCTTGACTTAGTCCAGACACAGATAGATATGCTATTAGGCAGTTCAAATCATATCTTAGCTCAATCAGGGAGGCCTGGTTAATAGTCTCAGGTTTTGCAGAGCAGAAACAGCTTACATGTCCAGCAAATGCAGATGGAAGTAACACGAGCAGCAGATGAAGGAGGATTACTGAACACTGGTGTATGCAGCAGGAACTCGGAGCAGAGTGGCAGGATCTCCAACACAGGTTTACAGGAGCAGGTGCAGGTGCAAGGCCAGGGAGTAATCAGGAGCTGGATGCAAAGCAGAATAATCTAGCACAGACTGAAGGCTGGGGTGGAGCTTTATAGCAGGAAGACAAGTGCACATGAGACCAAAGACGCCATGTTGGAAAAGGGCAGTAATGCACAAAAGGTAAAAAATGTTCAGAGTCCTGACAAGTAACTGCTGAGCAGATAGCAGCTTGTGGTCACGCAGTCAAGGAGGCAAACATACAATCTCCTCACCGGAGGTGCCAGTATTCTAAGTGGCTTATTTCAGCCGGGCCCCGGAATCCACACAAGCGTGACCACATTGGCGCAAAACTCATAACATGCATTGATACTAGCGCATGGCAGTGCGGCCATGTGAACCTTATATAGCTGCAGCAAGTACAAGACCTTCCTAGAAGGACCAATGAGAGGCTGCCACAGAGCCTGAGCACCTTCAGGACCTTCCTGGAGAACCAATGGGCTTTGCTGCAGTATCCAAGCATGTGACCCTCGATATCCAATGAGAGATCTTACCCTGGGCATGCTCAGAAGGAGAAAAGCAGGACTTTGTCCCAAAAGCGTCTGGTCGCCGCTGCCCATACTGTCTTCAATGGCAGAAGCTGGAAAAGCAGCAGTATCCCTTTGCACAGAGTCAGACTGAGCGAGACGCTGGGAACGATGTCTCTGCTGAGCAGGCTCCACTGCGGCAGGAGAAGAATGGAGATGGCCCGAGATTCCCCCTGTGCAGAGGCGGGAACTCGACCCCTAACAGTTGTATCTTTGTATACCTTGTAACTGACGAAGGTGCAGGTTTGTGTTGTGAATTCCGCTCTTGGGCTCCCTCCGGTGGTTGTAAGTAGCACTTTTGTGAGTTCTGCTCTTGGGCTCCCTCCGGTGGTTTTGAGTGGTATGGCTGCTTCTTGGATTTAGCATCAGCAGCTGCTTCCACTGATCGTCTTTCTGGCTCGGCTATTTTAGCCTGGCCTTATCCCTCAATCAATGCCAGTTGTCAATTGTTCCTGCTTGGAGTCACGGCTCTTTTGGATTTCCCTAACACTCTGACCTGTTCAGCAAAGATAAGTCCTTGCTTGTCCTTTTGCAGTCCTCTTGTTGTGGACTTTATTGTTTAGCACATTCTATGTTTTGCTCATTTGTCCAGCTTATCAGTATGGATCTATTCAGCTAAGCTGGAAGCTCTGGGCAGCAGATTTTGCCCTCCACACCTTTAGTCAGGTGTGGAGATTTTTGCATTTCTCTGCGGTGGACTTTTTCTAGTTTTTATTACTGACCGCACAGTGTTCTATCCTGTACTATCTATCTAGCTAGACTGGCCTCCTTTGCTAAATCTTGTTTCATTCTACGTATGTCATTTCCTTCTCCACTCACAGTCATTATTTGTGGGGGGCTGTCTATCCTTTCGGGGTATTCTCTGAGGCAAGATAGCTTTCCTGTTTCTACCTTTAGGGGTAGCTAGTTCTCCGGCTGTGACGAGGTGTCCAGGGAGTGACAGGAACATCCCACGGCTACTGCTAGTGTTGTGTTAAGATCAGGAACTGCGGTCAGTATAGTTACCACCTGCTCAGAGCTAGTCGCATGTCGCTCCTAAATCACCAGTCCATAACAGGTTTGGCACTGAAACGCGTTGTAAACCATGATGGATTTTCATTGATATCTCTGGCTCCTGAACATTTTTTACCAATGATTATTAGATCAGCATTGTTTCCCTATCTTAAACAGGTATTCTCTAGTTCGGAAGTTATCCCCCATCCATAGGAAAGGGGATAACTTCCAGATTGCTGGAGGTCCAACTGGTAGGACTCCACCAATCCTGAGAACCAGGGCTCTGATGAGTCCCATGTGAATTGAGCACAGATCAATCATGCATACTAATGCTCCATTCATTGTTATGGGAGTGCTAAAGACCAGCCGAGCATAGCGCTCAGGTATCTTTAGTGGTTGCTTAAAGACTGAATGGAGCTGCAGTATGCATGATCGATCTCCGCTCCATTCACATCTGCCTTTTCAGAATAAAAAGTTTCCACTTCTTAGAAAGCAATGGAAGGATGGAAAACTTCAGCCCTGAAGCCTGCAGAAGAAAAAGTGGCTCTGAACTACAGTATAATACAGGTGGAAAACAATAAAATAAACACTTATGGAATTATAGCAACTTCATGTCAATGCAGTCTGATCACCACTTGGGATAAGAAGGAAATTTCTCCTAATTTTAACATGCTGGCTCATGCTTGGTGTTTTTTTTCTGACTTCCTGTGGATTATTCAGAGGAAACAAATTCCTAAAATTTATCTCTGCCTTTTACCTCCATCCACATACCGTAATTTCCCTTTCCTGGGTTGAATTTTATGAACATATGGCTTTTTTCATTATTTTATGTAATTCAGGATCAACACCTCCAGACTGACATTTCCGTCTCTTGACCCAAGTATTTTTCTCCCTCTTTATCCCAGAATGGTCTCTTTCTTTAACCCCTTTACCCCCAAGGGTGGTTTGCACGTTAATGACCGGGCCAATTTTTACAATTCTGACCACTGTCCCTTTATGAGGTTATAACTCTGGAACGCTTCAACGGATCCTGGTGATTCTGACACTGTTTTCTCGTGACATATTGTACTTCATGATAGTGGTAAAATTTCTTTGATATTACCTGTGTTTATTTGTGAAAAAAACAGAAATTTGGCAAAAATTTAGAAAATTTCGCAATTTTCCAAATTTTTATTTTTATACAATTAAATCACAGAGATATGTCACAGAAAATACTTAATAAGTAACATTTCCCACATGTCTACTTTACATCAGCACAATTTTGGAACCAAATTTTTTTTTTGCTAGGGAGTTATAAGGGTTAAAAGTTGACCAGCAATTTCTCATTTTTACAACACCATTTTTTTTTTAGGGACCACATCTCATTTGAAGTCATTTTGAGGGGTCTATATGATAGAAAATGCCCAAGTGTGACACCATTCTAAAACCTGCACCCCTCAAAGTGCTCAAAACCACATTCAAGAAGTTTATTAATCCTTCAGGTGTTTCACAGGAATTTTTGGAATGTTTAAATAAAAATGAACATTTAACCTTTTTACCCCCCAAAATTATTCATCTCCAATTTGTTTTATTTTACCAAGGGTAACAGGAGAAAATGGACCCCAAAAGTTGTTGTATAATTTGTCCTGAGTACGCTGATACCCCATATGTGGGGGTAAACCACTGTTTGGGCGCATGGCAGAGCTCGGAAGTGAAGGAGCACCATTTGACTTTTCAATGCAAAATTGACTGGAATTGAGATGGCACACTGTTATGACCCCAATGGCAGAGGGTCTCAAAAGTACATACCAAGTCTGCAAACACAAAAAACCAGCTCATAGGGCAGTGGTAACTGGGCTGACCATATATCTAATCCTAGCACCACAAATAGCAGCAGCCGGGGAACGTGCCTACGTTGGTTCTAGACGTCTCGCGCCAGCCGGAGAACTAACTAACCCTAGAAGGGAAAAGATAGACCTTTCTTGCCTCCAGAGAAAAGACCCCAAAAGTTGGATACAAGCCCCCAACAAATAATAACGGTGAGGTAAGGAGAAAAGACAAACATAAGAATGAACTAGATATTTAGCAAAGAGAGGCCCACTGACTAATAGCAGAATATAGTAAGATGACTTATATGGTCAGCAAAAACCCTATCAAAATTTCCACGCTGGATATTCAAGAACCCCCGAACCGTCTAACGGCCCGGGTGGAGAACATCAGCCCCCTAGAGCTTCCAGCAAAATCAGGAATCACATTTAGTACAAGCTGGACAAAAAATAAGAGCAAAGCAGATAACCAAAAAACAAGGAAGCAGGACTTAGCTTAATTTTGCAAGATCCAAGACCAGCAGACAGGAGCAAACAGAAAGGAACTGATTACAACGATGCCAGGCACTGGACTGAGAAACCAGGAAGTTTATATAGCAACACCCCTGGACTAACGACCCAGGTGGGTGCCAAACTGAGGAAAGACAATCCCAGAGTCATATCACTAGTGACCACAAGAGGGAGCCAAAAAAGTCTAATTCACAACAGTACCCCCCCTTTAAGGAGGGGTCACCGAACCCTCACCAAGACCACCAGGGCGATCAGGATGAGCAGCGTGAAAGGCACGAACTAAATCGGCCGCATGCACATCAGAGGCAACCACCCGGGAATTATCCTCCTGACCATAGCCCTTCCACTTGACCAGATACTGAAGCCTCCGCCTGGAGAGATGAGAATCCAAGATCTTCTCCACCACGTACTCCAACTCGCCCTCAACCAACACCGGAGCAGGAGGCTCAACAGAAGGAACCACAGGTACAACGTACCGCCGCAACAAAGACCTATGGAACACGTTGTGAATGGCAAACGACACCGGAAGATCCAAGCGAAAGGACACAGGATTAAGGATTTCCAATATCTTGTAAGGACCGATGAAGCGAGGCTTAAATTTAGGAGAGGAGACCTTCATAGGAACAAATCGAGAAGACAGCCATACGAAATCCCCAACACGAAGTCGGGGACCCACACCACGGCGGCGGTTGGCAAAACGCTGAGCCTTCTCCTGTGACAACTTCAAGTTGTCCACCACATGATTCCAGATCCGCTGCAACCTATCCACCACGGAATCTACCCCAGGACAGTCAGAAGGCTCCACATGTCCCGAGGAAAAACGAGGATGGAAACCAGAGTTGCAAAAAAATGGCGAAACCAAAGTAGCGGAACTAGCCCGATTATTAAGGGCAAACTCAGCCAACGGCAAGAAGGTCACCCAATCATCCTGATCTGCAGAAACAAAACACCTCAAATAAGCCTCCAGAGTCTGATTAGTACGCTCCGTTTGTCCATTAGTCTGAGGATGAAAGGCAGACGAAAACGACAAATCAATGCCCATCTTAGCACAAAAGGATCGCCAGAACCTGGAAACAAACTGGGATCCTCTGTCAGACACAATATTCTCAGGAATGCCGTGTAAACGAACCACATTCTGAAAGAACAAAGGAACCAGATCGGAAGAGGAAGGCAGCTTAGGCAAAGATACCAAATGGACCATCTTGGAAAAGCGATCACATACCACCCAGATGACAGACATGCCCTGAGACACCGGAAGATCTGAAATGAAATTCATGGAAATGTGTGTCCAAGGCCTCTTCGGGACAGGCAAGGGCAAGAGCAACCCGCTGGCACGAGAACAGCAAGGCTTAGCTCGAGCACAAGTCCCACAGGACTGCACAAATGACCGCACATCCCGTGACAAGGAAGGCCACCAAAAGGACCTAGCCACCAGATCTCTGGTGCCAAAAATTCCCGGATGCCCTGCCAACACCGAGGAATGAACCTCGGAAATGACTCTGCTGGTCCACTTATCAGGAACAAACAGTCTGTCAGGTGGACAAGAGTCAGGTCTACCAGCCTGAAATCTCTGCAACACACGTCGCAAATCCGGAGAAATGGCTGACAGGATAACTCCCTCTTTGAGAATACCAACTGGTTCTGCGACTCCAGGACAGTCAGGCACAAAGCTCCTTGAAAGAGCATCAGCCTTCACATTCTTTGAACCTGGTAAATACGAGACCACAAAGTCAAAACGGGAGAAAAACAATGACCAGCGGGCCTGTCTAGGATTCAGGCGTTTAGCAGACTCGAGATACATCAGATTTTTGTGATCAGTCAAGACCACCACACGGTGCTTAGCACCCTCGAGCCAATGACGCCACTCCTCAAATGCCCACTTCATGGCTAACAACTCCCGATTGCCAACATCATAATTCCGCTCAGCAGGCGAAAACTTCCTAGAGAAAAAAGCACATGGTCTCATTACAGAGCAACCAGGGCCTTTCTGCGACAAAACGGCCCCTGCCCCAATCTCAGAAGCATCCACTTCAACCTGAAAGGGAAGTGAGACATCAGGCTGGCACAAAACAGGCGCCGAAGTAAACCGGCGCTTCAACTCTTGAAAGGCTTCCACAGCTGCAGGAGCCCAGTTAGCAACATCAGAACCTTTCTTGGTCATATCCGTCAAAGGTTTAACAACGCTAGAAAAATTAGCGATAAAACGACGGTAGAAGTTAGCAAAACCCAAGAACTTCTGAAGACTCTTAACTGACGTGGGTTGAGTCCAATCATGAATAGCTCGGACCTTGACTGGGTCCATCTCCACCGCAGAAGGGGAAAAAATAAAACCCAAAAAGGGAACCTTCTGTACTCCAAAGAGACACTTTGAGCCCTTAACAAACAAAGCATTCTCACGCAAAACCTGAAACACCATCCTGACCTGCTCTACATGCGAGTCCCAATCATCAGAAAAAAACAGAATATTATCCAGATAAACAATCATAAATTTATCCAGATACTTCCGGAAAATATCATGCATAAAGGACTGAAATACTGAAGGAGCATTAGAGAGCCCGAAAGGCATCACCAAGTACTCAAAATGACCTTCGGGCGTATTAAATGCAGTTTTCCATTCATCTCCTTGCTTAATGCGCACAAGGTTGTACGCACCATGAAGATCTATCTTGGTGAACCACTTGGCACCTTTAATCCGGGCAAACAAGTCCGACAACAGAGGCAAAGGATACTGAAATTTAACAGTGATTTTATTCAGAAGCCGATAGTCAATACAAGGTCTCAAAGATCCGTCCTTCTTGGCCACAAAAAAGAATCCCGCACCAAGAGGGGAAGAGGATGGACGGATATGCCCCTTCTCCAGAGATTCCTTGATATACGAACGCATTGCGGTATGCTCAGGTACAGACAGATTAAATAATCTTCCCTTAGGAAATTTACTACCTGGAATCAAATCTATAGCGCAGTCACAGTCCCTATGAGAAGGAAGAGCACTGGACCTGGACTCGCTGAATACATCCTGGTAATCAGACAAATACTCAGGAACTTCCGAAGGAGTAGAGGAAGCAATAGACACTGGCGGGGAATCACCATGAATTCCCTGACAGCCCCAACTTGACACAGACATTGCCTTCCAATCCAAGACTGGATTATGGGTCTGTAACCATGGCAGACCCAAAACGACCAAATCATGCATTTTATGCAGAACAAGAAAACGAATCACCTCCCGATGTTCAGGAGTCATGCACATGGTTACCTGTGTCCAAAACTGCGGTTTATTTTCCGCCAATGGCGTAGCATCAATACCTCTAAGAGGGATAGGATTTACCAACGGCTCAAGAACAAAACCACAGCGCTTGGCAAACGACAGATCCATAAGACTCAGGGCAGCACCTGAATCCACAAACGCCATAACAGGGTAGGAGGACAATGAGCAAATTAAAGTCACAGACAAAATAAATTTAGGTTGCAAATTACCAATGGCGACAGGACTAACAACCCTAGTTAGGCGTTTAGAGCATGCTGATATAACGTGTAGAATCACCACAGTAAAAACACAACCCATTCTGACGTCTATGATTTTTCCGTTCATTTCTAGTCTGAATTCTACCACATTGCATTAAATCAGGTGTTTGTTCAGACAACACCACCAGAGGATTCGCGGCTTTGCGCTCCCGCAAACGCCGGTCAATTTGAATAGCCAGCGCCATGGAATCATTCAGACCTGTAGGAATGGAGAAACCCACCATCACATTCTTAATGGCTTCAGAAAGGCCATTTCTGAAATTTGCGGCCAGAGCACACTCATTCCACTGAGTAAGCACGGACCATTTCCGAAATTTTTGGCAATACACTTCAGCTTCATCCTGACCCTGAGAAATAGCCAGCAAGGCTTTTTCTGCCTGAATTTCAAGATTGGGTTCCTCGTAAAGCAATCCGAGCGCCAGAAAAAACGCATCAATATTTGCCAATGCCGGATCTCCTGGCGCTAGCGAGAAGGCCCAATCCTGAGGGTCGCCCCGTAAGAAAGAGATAACAATTTTTACTTGCTGAGCTGAGTCTCCAGATGAACGGGGTCTCAGAGATAAAAACAATTTACAATTATTCCTGAAATTCCTAAACTTAAATCGGTCTCCAGAGAACAGTTCAGGAATAGGTATTTTAGGTTCAGACATTGGACTACTGGTAACAAAATCTTGTATGCCCTGCACACGAGCAGCAAGCTGATCCACACTTGTAATCAAAGTCTGGACATTCATGTCTGCAGCAAGCACAAGCCACTCAGAGGTAAAGGGGAGGAAAAAAGAGAGGAAAAAAAAAAAAAAAAAAACTCAGACTTTCCTTTCTTATAATCCCACTTCTGCAATGCATTAAACATTCAACCTTGGCCTGGCATACTGTTATGACCCCAATGTCAGAGGGTCTCAAAAGTACATACCAAGTCTGCAAACACAAAAAAACAGCTCATAGGGCAGTGGTAACTGGGCTGACATATATCTAATCCTAGCACCACAAATAGCAGCAGCCGGGGAACGTGCCTACGTTGGTTCTAGACGTCTCGCGCCAGCTGGAGAACTAACTAACCCTAGAAGGGAAAAGATAGACCTTTCTTGCCTCCAGAGAAAAGACCCCAAAAGTTGGATACAAGCCCCCAACAAATAATAACGGTGAGGTAAGGAGAAAAGACAAACGTAAGAATGAACTAGATATTTAGCAAAGAGAGGCCCACTGACTAATAGCAGAATATAGTAAGATGACTTATATGGTCAGCAAAAACCCTATCAAAATTTCCACGCTGGATATTCAAGAACCCCCGAACCGTCTAACGGCCCGGGGGGAGAACACCAGCCCCCTAGAGCTTCCAGCAAAATCAGGAATCACATTTAGTACAAGCTGGACAAAAAATAAGAGCAAAGCAGATAACCAAAAAACAAGGAAGCAGGACTTAGCTTAATTTTGCAAGATCCAAGACCAGCAGACAGGAGCAAACAGAAAGGAACTGATTACAACGATGCCAGGCACTGGACTGAGAAACCAGGAAGTTTATATAGCAACACCCCTGGACTAACGACTCAGGTGGGTGCCAAACTGAGGAAAGACAATCCCAGAGTCATATCACTAGTGACCACAAGAGGGAGCCAAAAAAGTCTAATTCACAACAGGACACCATGTTGCGTTTGGAGAGCCCCTGATGTGCCTAAACATTGAAACCCCCCACAAGAGACACCATTTTGGAAAGTAGACCCCCTAAGGAACTAATCTAGATGTGCTGTGAGAGCTTTGAACCCTCAAGTGTTTAACTACAGTTTATAACGCAGAGCCGTGAAAATAAAAAATCCTTTTTTTTCCACAAAAATTATTTTTTAGCCCCCAGTTTTGTATTTTCCCAAGGGTAACAGGAGAAATTGGACCGCAAAAGTTGTTGTCCAATTTGTCCTGAGTACGACGATACCCCATATGTGGGGGGGAACCACCGTTTGGGTGCATGGGAGAGCTCGGAAGGGAAGGAGCGCCATTTGGAATGCAGAGTTAGATGGATTGGTCTGCAGGCGTCACATTGCGTTTGCAGAGCCACTGATGTAACTAAACAGTAGAAACCCCCCCATAAGTGTCCCCATATTGGAAACTAGACCCCCCAAGGAACTTATCTAGATGTGTTGTGAGAACTTTGAACCCAAGGGTAACAGGAGAAATTGGACCCCAAAAGTTGTTGTCCAATGTGTCCTGAGTATGCTGATACCCCATATACTGGGGGTAAACCCCTGTTTGGGTGCACGGGAGAGCTCGGAAGGGAAGGAGCACTGGTTTACTTTTTCAACACAGAATTGGCTGGAATTGAGATCGGATGCCATGTCGCGTTTGGAGAGCCCCTGATGTGCCTAAACAGTGGAAACCCCCCAATTATAACTGAAACCCGAATCCAAACACACCCCTAACCCTAATCTCAATGGTAACCCTAACCACACCCACAACCCTGACACACCCTTAACCCTAATCCCAACCCTATTCCCAACCGTAAATGTAATCCAAACCCTAACCCTAACTTTAGCCCCAACCCTAACTGTAGTCTTAACCCTAGCCCCAACCCTAACCCTAGCCCTAACCCTAGCCCTAGCCCTAACCCTAGCTCTAGCTCTAACCCTAACCCTAGCACTAACCCTAATGGGAAAATAGAAATAAATACATTTTTTTAATTTTTTAATTTTACGCTAACTAAGGGGGTGATGATTTATTTTTATAGTGGGTTTTGTAGCGGATCTTTATGATTGGCAGCCGTCACACACTGAAAGACGCTTTTTATTGCAAAAAATATTTTTTGCGTTACCACATTTTGAGAGCTATAATTTTTCCATATTTTGGTCCACAGAGTCATGATAGGTCTCGTTTTTTGCGGGACGAGTTGACGTTTTTATTGGTAACATCTTCAGGCACGTGACTTTTTTGATCGCTTTTTATTCCGATTTTTGTGAGGCAAAATGACAAAAAAAACAGCTATTCATGAATTTTTTTTGGGGGGGCGTTTATACCGTTCCGCATTTGGTAAAATGGATAAGGCAGTCTTATTCTTCGGGTCAGTACAATTACAGTGATGCCTCATTTATATCATTTTTTTATGTTTTGGCGCTTTTATACGATAAAAACTATTTTATAGAAAAAATAATTATTTTTGCATCGCTTTATTCTAAGGACTATAACTTTTTTATGTTTCCGCTGATGATGCTGTATTGTGGTTCGTTTTTTGCGGGACAAGATGACGTTTTTAGCGGTACCATGGTTATTTATTTCCGTCTTTTTGATTGCGTGCTAGTCCACTTTTTGTTCAGCGGTATGATAATAAAGCGTTGTTTTTTGCCTCATTTTTTTTTTTACGCTGTTCACTGAAGGGGTTAACTAGTGGAACAGTTTTATAGGACGGGTCATTACGGACGCAGCGATACTAAATATGTGTACTTTTATTGTTTTTTTTATTTAGATAAAGTAATGTATTTATTGGAACAATATTTTTTTTTTTTATTATTATTATTTACTTAGGATTTTTTTTTTTTTTAAACATGTACATTTTTTTTTTTTTACATTTTTACTTTGCCCCAGAGGGGGACATCACTGTATACTGACAGATCGCTGATCTGGCACTTTGCTGTGCACTGTGTCAGATCGGCGATCTGAAATGCCTCCGTCCTCCCTGCAGGACCTGGATGCAGCCCCGTGGCCATTTTGGATCCGGGGCTTGCAGGGAGGAGACGCTCGGTACAAGGTGAGCATATCGCCTTGTACCAATCGTCTCAGGGAAGAACGCAGGGAGCCCCCTCCCTGTGCGATGCTTCCCTATACCGCCGGAACACTGCGATCATGTTTGATCACAGTGTGCCAAGGGTTAATGTGTTGGGCGCGGTCTGTGACTGGATGTCAGCTGCGATAGTCAGCTGACACCCGGCCGCGATCGGCCGCGCTCCCCCCGTGAGCATGGCTGATCACGCTGGATGTACTATTCCATCCTTGGGAAGTAGGGCCCACCCCACATTGATGGAATAGAACATCCAATGGCAGAAAGGGGTTAAATTAGTCTGGTTTCATCGCACAACGCCCGGATCATGCATGTGCAGTCCAATTTTTACGAACCCATCTTCTAAAAAAAACTACATTTCATAAGCCGAGTACAGTAAATTCACTGTGTGACCCATCAGAATAGAACAAGTTTCATAGATATATACATAGAATAGAGAGATAGAAAGATGTCATTGACATATATAATTAGTGCAGTGCATGTGTAGTTTAATTTTCATGAATTTTGTTAATAATTCAATAACTTAAAGAAAAAAATGCTGTGGGGTCCCTGATTTTAATAATCAGCTGAGGGAAAGCAGACAGCTGCGGGCAGATGTTTGTAGTCAAGGAAGAGGGTAATAAACATTGAGCTTCCCAGGCTATAAATATCAGCTCACAGATATATACTTAGCCTTTACTGGTTATGAAAATGGGGGGCCCTCAAAAAATTATGTGGGGCCCACCTATATTTAATAGCCAGCAAAGGCTAGGCAGACAGCTGCAGGCTAATTGTCATGGTTAGGACATGGTTAATTGTTATAATCTGGTGGCCTAGGAGCAGCATGGGACGTACTCTGGAGAAGGTGGAACCTGTACTGACCGCAGACCCTGAACTTAACACCGCAACTAGAAGTAGCCGTGGAATGTACCTAACACTCCCTAGACATCTCGACACAGCCGGAGGACTAAATACCCCTAGAGATAGAAAAGAGAAAACTATCTTGCCTCAGAGAAAATCCCCAAAGGATAGACAGCCCCCCACAAATATTGACTGTGAGAGGGGAGGGAAATAACATATGCAGACTGAAATCAGGATTTAGCAAAGGAGGCCGATCTAGCTAAATAGAAAGGATAGGACAGAGTACTATGCGGTCAGTATTAAAACACTAGAAAATATCCACCACAGAAAATACAAAATCTCCACATCTAATTAAAGATATGGAGGGTATATCTGCATCTCCAGAGATACCAGCTTGGCTGAACAAATCCTTATACAGACCAAGCTGGACAAGACAAAACATGGAAAAGAACTGAACAATAAGGCCCACAGCATGTGGACTGCAAAAACAAGGCCAGAACTTATCTTTGTTGAAATGAACAGCAAAGCAGGAGAGACCAGGCAGGGATGTGAATCCTCCAGGAACAATGGACAACTGGCACTGACCAAAGGGTCAAGCAAGACTAAATAGCCCAGTCAGAATTGCAATAAGTGGACACACCTGATGAATGCAGCGATCCAAAGACAGCAGCGCTACCACTTATAACCACCGGAGGGAGCACAAGAGCAGAATTCACAACAGTACCCCCCCCCCTTGAGGAGGGGTCACCGAACCCTCACCAGAGCCCCCAGGCCGATCAGGACGAGCCAAATGAAAGGCACGAACCAAATCGTCAGCATGAACATCGGAGGCAACAACCCAAGAATTATCCTCCTGGCCATAACCCTTCCATTTGACAAGATACTGAAGCTTCCGCCTCGAAAAACGAGAATCCAAAATCTTCTCAACCACATACTCCAACTCCCCATCAATCAACACCAGGGCAGGAGGATCAACAGAGGGAACGACGGGCACCACATATTTCCGCAACAAAGATCTATGAAAAACATTATGGATGGAAAAAGAGGCTGGAAGGGCCAAATGAAAAGACACTGGATTGATAATCTCAGAAATCCTATAAGGACCAATAAACCAAGGCTTGAAATTAGGGCAAGAAACCTTCATAGGAACATGACGGGAAGACAACCAGACCAAATCCCCAACCCAAAGCCGGGAACCAACACACCGACGACGGTTAGCAAAACGCTGAGCCTCCTCCTGAGACAACACCAAACTGTCCACAACATGAGCCCAAATTTGCTGCAACCTGTCAACCACAGAGTCCACCCCAGGACAATCAGAAGGCTCAACCTGCCCTGAAGAAAAACGAGGATGAAAACCAGAATTACAAAAGAAGGGTGAAACCAAGGTAGCAGAACTAGCTCGATTATTAAGGGCAAACTCGGCCAATGGCAAGAAAGCCACCCAATCATCCTGATCAGCAGACACAAAGCATCTCAAATAAGTTTCCAAAGTCTGATTAGTTCGCTCGGTTTGGCCATTTGTCTGAGGATGAAATGCGGAAGAAAAAGACAAATCAATGCCCAGCCTAGCATAAAAGGCCCGCCAAAACCTAGAAACAAACTGGGAACCTCTATCGGACACAATATTCTCCGGAATGCCATGCAAACGAACCACATGCTGAAAAAACAACGGAACCAAATCAGAAGAGGAAGGCAATTTAGGCAAAGGTACCAAATGAACCATCTTAGAAAACCGGTCACAAACCACCCAGATAACCGACATCCTCTGGGAAACCGGAAGATCTGAAATAAAATCCATAGAAATATGCGTCCAAGGCCTCTCAGGGACCGGCAAAGGCAAAAGCAACCCACTAGCGTGGGAACAGCAAGGCTTGGCCCGCGCACAAGTCCCACAGGACTGCACAAAAGAACGCACATCCCGTGACAAAGAAGGCCACCAAAAGGACCTACCATCCAAATCTATGGTACCAAAAATCCCAGGATGGCCAGCCAACACAGAACAATGAACCTCAGAAATCACTTTACTAGTCCATCTGTCAGGAACAAACAGTTTCCCCACTGGACAGCGGTCCGGTTTATCAGCCTGAAATTCCTGAAGAACCCGTCGTAAATCAGGGGAGATGGCAGAAAGAATCACCCCTTCCTTCAGAATGCCGACCGGCTCATGGACCCCAGGAGAATCAGGCAAAAAGCTCCTAGAGAGGGCATCAGCCTTAACATTCTTAGAACCCGGAAGATACAAGACCACAAAATCAAAACGGGAGAAAAACAGGGACCATCGGGCCTGTCTGGGATTCAACCGTTTGGCAGACTCGAGGTAAATCAGATTCTTATGATCGGTCAAGACCACAATACGGTGCTTGGCCCCCTCAAGCCAATGTCGCCACTCCTCAAATGCCCACTTCATAGCCAACAACTCACGATTGCCGACATCATAATTGCGTTCCGCAGGCGAAAACTTTCGAGAAAAGAAGGCACACGGTTTCATCAAGGAACCATCAGAATTCCTCTGAGACAAAACGGCCCCTGCCCCAATCTCAGAAGCGTCAACCTCAACCTGAAATGGAAGAGAAACATCCGGCTGACGCAACAGAGGGGCAGAAGTAAATCGGCGTTTAAGCTCCTGAAAGGCAGAAACCGCCGCAGAGGACCAATTCGTCACATCAGCGCCTTTCTTCGTCAAATCGGTCAGGGGTTTAACCACACTGGAGAAGTTGGCAATGAAACGGCGATAAAAATTAGCAAAGCCCAAAAATTTCTGAAGGCTCTTCACGGATGTGGGCTGGATCCAATCATGAATGGTCTGAACCTTAACCGGATCCATTTCTATAGATGAGGGAGAAAATATGAAGCCCAAAAAAGAAACCTTCTGTACTCCAAAGAGGCACTTAGACCCCTTCACAAACAAAGCATTATCATGAAGGATCTGAAATACCATCCTTGAATTGTTTCACATGAGACTCCCAATCATCTGAAAAAATCAAAATATCATCCAAATATACAATCATGAATTTATCAAGATAATTCCGAAATATATCATGCATGAAGGACTGAAACACAGATGGAGCATTAGAGAGCCCGAATGGCATCACAAGGTATTCAAAATGGCCTTCGGGCGTATTAAACGCAGTTTTCCATTCGTCACCCTGCTTAATACGAACAAGATTATATGCCCCTCGAAGGTCAATCTTAGTAAACCAACTAGCCCCCTTAATCCTAGCAAACAAATCAGAAAGCAAAGGCAAAGGGTATTGGAATTTGACCGTGATCTTATTCAAGAGGCGATAATCAATACAGGGTCTCAAGGAGCCATCCTTCTTGGCAACAAAAAAAAAACCTGCTCCCAATGGTGAAGAAGATGGCCGAATATGCCCCTTCTCCAAAGATTCCTTAACATAACTCCGCATGGCGGCATGTTCTGGCACAGACAGGTTGAAAAGTCGGCCCTTAGGGAACTTACAGCCTGGAATCAAGTCAATAGCACAATCACAGTCCCTATGCGGTGGAAGGGAACTGGATTTGGGCTCATCGAATACATCCTGGAAATCTGACAAAAACTCAGGAATTTCAGAAGAGGGGGAGGAGGAAATTGACATCAAAGGAACGTCACCATGAACCCCCTGACAACCCCAACTAGTCACAGACATAGATTTCCAATCTAATACCAGATTATGCACCTGTAACCATGGGAAACCCAGCACAATAGCATCATGCAAATTATGCAACACCAGAAAACGACAATCTTCCTGATGGGCTGGTGCCATGCACATGGTCAGCTGTGTCCAAAACTGAGGTTTATTTTTAGCCAACGGTGTAGCATCAATGCCCCTCAAAGGAATAGGACTCTGCAAAGGCTGCAAGGGGAAACCACAACGTCTGGCAAATTCTAAGTCCATTAAGTTTAAAGCTGCGCCTGAATCCACAAATGCCATGACAGAAAATGACGATAATGAGCAGATCAGGGTCACAGATAACAGAAATTTAGGTTGTACAGTACTGATGGTAACGGAACTAGCGATTCAATTGGTACGCTTAGGGCAATCAGAAATAACATGAGCAGAATCGCCGCAGTAAAAACACAACCTATTCTGACGTCTGAATCCTTGTCGTTCAGCTCTAGACACAATCCTATCACACTGCATAGGCTCAGGACTCCGCTCGGAAGACAACTCCATAGTGTGCACAACTCTGCGCTCGCGCAAGCGCCGATCAATCTGAATGGCCAGAGACATAGAATCACTCAGACCAGCAGGCGTGGGAAACACCACCATAACTTCTTTAACGGATTCAGAAAGACCCTTTCTGAAAATTGCCGCCAAGGCATCCTCATTCCATTTTGTCAGCACAGACCATTTTCTAAATTTCTGGCAATACAATTCTGCCGCTTCTTGACCTTGACACAGGGCCAACAAGGTCATCTCAGCATAATCCACTGAATTACGTTCCTCATACAATAACCCTAGCGCCTGAAAAAAGGTGTCTACATTAAGCAAAGCCGGATTCCCAGATTCCAGGGAAAATGCCCAATCCTGAGGATCACCACGCAGCAGAGAGATGACAATTTTAACTTGCTGGATGGGATCACCAGAGGAACGGGGCTTCAGAGCAAAAAACAGTTTACAGTTATCTTTAAAGCTCAAAAATTTGGACCTGTCCCCAAAAAACAAATCAGGAGTTGGAATTCTAGGCTCTAAAACCGGAGTCTGAACGATATAATCGGAAATACCCTGTACTCTAGCAGCAAGTTGATCCACACGAGAAGCCAATCCCTGAACATCCATGCCAGCGCCAAACTCCTGAGCCACCCAGAGGTAAAGAGGGAAGAAAAGACACAACAGACTACAGAAAAAAAAATGGCTCAGCACTTTCCTTCCCTTCTTCTGAGATGCGATTAACTCATTGTTGGCCAGTTGTACTGTTATGATCTGGTGGCCTAGGAGCAGCATGGGACGTACTCTGGAGAAGGTGGAACCTGTACTGACCGCAGACCCTGAACTTAACACCGCAACTAGAAGTAGCCGTGGAATGTACCTAACACTCCCTAGACATCTCGACACAGCCGGAGGACTAAATACCCCTAGAGATAGAAAAGAGAAAACTATCTTGCCTCAGAGAAAATCCCCAAAGGATAGACAGCCCCCCACAAATATTGACTGTGAGAGGAGAGGGAAATAACATACGCAGACTGAAACATGTACATTTTTTTTTTTTTACATTTTTACTTTGCCCCAGAGGGGGACATCACTGTATACTGACAGATCGCTGATCTGGCACTTTGCTGTGCACTGTGTCAGATCAGCGATCTGAAATGCATAGCTGGGAGGCTTCCCGGCGCCTGCTCTGAGCAGGCGCTGTGAAGCCACCTCCCTGCAGGACCTGGATGCAGCCCCGTGGCCATTTTGGATCCGGGGCTTGCAGGGAGGAGACGCTCGGTACAAGGTGAGCATATCGCCTTGTACCAATCGTCTCAGGGAAGAACGCAGGGAGCCCCCTCCCTGTGCGATGCTTCCCTATACCGCCGGAACACTGCGATCATGTTTGATCACAGTGTGCCAAGGGTTAATGTGTTGGGCGCGGTCTGTGACTGGATGTCAGCTGCGATAGTCAGCTGACACCCGGCCGCGATCGGCCGCGCTCCCCCCGTGAGCATGGCTGATCACGCTGGATGTACTATTCCATCCTTGGGAAGTAGGGCCCACCCCACATTGATGGAATAGAACATCCAATGGCAGAAAGGGGTTAAATTAGTCTGGTTTCATCGCACAACGCCCGGATCATGCATGTGCAGTCCAATTTTTACGAACCCATCTTCTAAAAAAACCTACATTTCATAAGCCGAGTACAGTAAATTCACTGTGTGACCCATCAGAATAGAACAAGTTTCATAGATATATACATAGAATAGAGAGATAGAAAGATGTCATTGACATATATAATTAGTGCAGTGCATGTGTAGTTTAATTTTCATGAATTTTGTTAATAATTCAATAACTTAAAGAAAAAAATGCTGTGGGGTCCCTGATTTTAATAATCAGCTGAGGGAAAGCAGACAGCTGCGGGCAGATGTTTGTAGTCAAGGAAGAGGGTAATAAACATTGAGCTTCCCAGGCTATAAATATCAGCTCACAGATATATACTTAGCCTTTACTGGTTATGAAAATGGGGGGCCCTCAAAAAATTATGTGGGGCCCACCTATATTTAATAGCCAGCAAAGGCTAGGCAGACAGCTGCAGGCTAATTGTCATGGTTAGGACATGGTTAATTGTTATAATCTGGTGGCCTAGGAGCAGCATGGGACGTACTCTGGAGAAGGTGGAACCTGTACTGACCGCAGACCCTGAACTTAACACCGCAACTAGAAGTAGCCGTGGAATGTACCTAACACTCCCTAGACATCTCGACACAGCCGGAGGACTAAATACCCCTAGAGATAGAAAAGAGAAAACTATCTTGCCTCAGAGAAAATCCCCAAAGGATAGACAGCCCCCCACAAATATTGACTGTGAGAGGGGAGGGAAATAACATATGCAGACTGAAATCAGGATTTAGCAAAGGAGGCCGATCTAGCTAAATAGAAAGGATAGGACAGAGTACTATGCGGTCAGTATTAAAACACTAGAAAATATCCACCACAGAAAATACAAAATCTCCACATCTAACTAAAGATATGGAGGGTATATCTGCATCTCCAGAGATACCAGCTTGGCTGAACAAATCCTTATACAGACCAAGCTGGACAAGACAAAACATGGAAAAGAACTGAACAATAAGGCCCACAGCATGTGGACTGCAAAAACAAGGCCAGAACTTATCTTTGTTGAAATGAACAGCAAAGCAGGAGAGACCAGGCAGGGATGTGAATCCTCCAGGAACAATGGACAACTGGCACTGACCAAAGGGTCAAGCAAGACTAAATAGCCCAGTCAGAATTGCAATAAGTGGACACACCTGATGAATGCAGCGATCCAAAGACAGCAGCGCTACCACTTATAACCACCGGAGGGAGCACAAGAGCAGAATTCACAACAGTACCCCCCCCCTTGAGGAGGGGTCACCGAACCCTCACCAGAGCCCCCAGGCCGATCAGGACGAGCCAAATGAAAGGCACGAACCAAATCGTCAGCATGAACATCGGAGGCAACAACCCAAGAATTATCCTCCTGGCCATAACCCTTCCATTTGACAAGATACTGAAGCTTCCGCCTCGAAAAACGAGAATCCAAAATCTTCTCAACCACATACTCCAACTCCCCATCAATCAACACCGGGGCAGGAGGATCAACAGAGGGAACGACGGGCACCACATATTTCCGCAACAAAGATCTATGAAAAACATTATGGATGGAAAAAGAGGCTGGAAGGGCCAAATGAAAAGACACTGGATATTGATAATCTCAGAAATCCTATAAGGACCAATAAACCAAGGCTTGAAATTAGGGCAAGAAACCTTCATAGGAACATGACGGGAAGACAACCAGACCAAATCCCCAACCCAAAGCCGGGAACCAACACACCGACGACGGTTAGCAAAACGCTGAGCCTCCTCCTGAGACAACACCAAACTGTCCACAACATGAGCCCAAATTTGCTGCAACCTGTCAACCACAGAGTCCACCCCAGGACAATCAGAAGGCTCAACCTGCCCTGAAGAAAAACGAGGATGAAAACCAGAAATACAAAAGAAGGGTGAAACCAAGGTAGCAGAACTAGCTCGATTATTAAGGGCAAACTCGGCCAATGGCAAGAAAGCCACCCAATCATCCTGATCAGCAGACACAAAGCATCTCAAATAAGTTTCCAAAGTCTGATTAGTTCGCTCGGTTTGGCCATTTGTCTGAGGATGAAATGCGGAAGAAAAAGACAAATCAATGCCCAGCCTAGCATAAAAGGCCCGCCAAAACCTAGAAACAAACTGGGAACTGTTATGGTTCTCAATGGCAAGAGAACATAGCCCAGCAAACATACGAACTAGCTCTTGGAAGGATGGAAACTAAACTGACCATGAACTAAACCTGCCGCACAACTAACAGTAGCCGGGTAGCGTAGCCTGCGTTTTATCCCTAGACGCCCAGCGCCGGCCGGAGGACTAACTAATCCTGGCAGAGGAAAATATAGTCCTGGCTCACCTCTAGAGAAATTTCCCCGAAAGGCAGACAGAGGCCCCCACAAATATTGGCGGTGATTTTAGATGAAATGACAAACGTAGTATGAAAATAGGTTTAGCAAAATTGAGGTCCGCTTACTAGATAGCAGGAAGACAGAAAGGGCACTTTCATGGTCAGCTGAAAACCCTATCAAAATACCATCCTGAAATTACTTTAAGACTCTAGTATTAACTCATAACATCAGAGTGGCAATTTCAGATCACAAGAGCTTTCCAGACACAGAAACGAAACTACAGCTGTGAACTGGAACAAAATGCAAAAACAAACAAGGACTAAGTCCAACTTAGCTGGGAGTTGTCTAGCAGCAGGAACATGCACAGAAAGGCTTCTGATTACAATGTTGACCAGCATGGAAGTGACAGAGGAGCAAGGCTAAATAGCGACTCCCACATCCTGATGGAAACAGGTGAACAGAGAGGATGATGCACACCAGTTCAATTCCACCAGTGGCCACCGGGGGAGCCCAAAATCCAATTTCACAACAGTACCCCCCCCTCAAGGAGGGGGCACCGAACCCTCACCAGAACCACCAGGGCGATCAGGATGAGCCCTATGAAAGGCACGGACCAAATCGGAGGCATGAACATCAGAGGCAGTCACCCAAGAATTATCCTCCTGACCGTATCCCTTCCATTTGACCAGATACTGGAGTTTCCGTCTGGAAACACGGGAGTCCAAGATTTTTTCCACAACGTACTCCAACTCGCCCTCAACCAACACCGGAGCAGGAGGCTCAACGGAAGGCACAACCGGTACCTCATACCTGCGCAATAATGACCGATGAAAAACATTATGAATAGAAAAAGATGCAGGGAGGTCCAAACGGAAGGACACAGGGTTAAGAATCTCCAATATCTTGTACGGGCCGATGAACCGAGGCTTAAACTTGGGAGAAGAAACCCTCATAGGGACAAAACGAGAAGACAACCACACCAAGTCCCCAACACAAAGCCGAGGACCAACCCGACGCCGGCGGTTGGCAAAAAGCTGAGTCTTCTCCTGGGACAACTTCAAATTGTCCACTACCTGCCCCCAAATCTGATGCAACCTCTCCACCACAGCATCCACTCCAGGACAATCCAAAGATTCCACCTGACCAGAAGAAAATCGAGGATGAAACCCCGAATTACAGAAAAAGGGAGACACCAAGGTGGCAGAACTGGCCCGATTATTGAGGGCAAACTCCGCTAAAGGCAAAAAAGCAACCCAATCATCCTGATCTGCAGACACAAAACACCTCAAATATGTCTCCAAGGTCTGATTCGTCCCCTCGGTCTGGCCATTAGTCTGAGGATGGAAAGCAGACGAGAAAGACAAATCTATGCCCATCCTAGCACAGAATGCTCGCCAAAATCTAGACACGAATTGGGTACCTCTGTCAGAAACGATATTCTCCGGAATACCATGCAAACGGACCACATTTTGAAAAAACAGAGGAACCAACTCGGAAGAAGAAGGCAACTTAGGCAGGGGAACCAAATGGACCATCTTAGAGAAACGATCACACACCACCCAGATGACAGACATCTTCTGAGAAACAGGAAGATCCGAAATAAAATCCATCGAGATGTGCGTCCAGGGCCTCTTCGGGATAGGCAAGGGCAACAACAATCCACTAGCCCGAGAACAACAAGGCTTGGCCCAAGCACAAACGTCACAAGACTGCACGAAGCCTCGCACATCTCGAGACAGGGAAGGCCACCAGAAGGACCTTGCCACCAAATCCCTGGTACCAAAGATTCCAGGATGACCTGCCAACGCAGAAGAATGAACCTCAGAAATGACTTTACTGGTCCAATCATCAGGAACAAACAGTCTACCAGGTGGGCAACGATCAGGTCTATCCGCCTGAAACTCCTGCAAGGCCCGCCGCAGGTCTGGAGAAACGGCAGACAATATCACTCCATCCTTAAGGATACCTGTAGGTTCAGAATTACCAGGGGAGTCAGGCTCAAAACTCCTAGAAAGGGCATCCGCCTTAACATTCTTAGAACCCGGCAGGTAGGACACCACAAAATTAAACCGAGAGAAAAACAACGACCAGCGCGCCTGTCTAGGATTCAGGCGTCTGGCGGACTCAAGATAAATTAGATTTTTGTGGTCAGTCAATACCACCACCTGATGTCTAGCCCCCTCAAGCCAATGACGCCACTCCTCAAAAGCCCACTTCATGGCCAAAAGCTCCCGATTCCCAACATCATAATTCCGCTCGGCGGGCGAAAATTTACGCGAGAAAAAAGCACAAGGTCTCATCACGGAGCAATCGGAACTTCTCTGCGACAAAACCGCCCCAGCTCCGATTTCAGAAGCGTCGACCTCAACCTGAAAAGGAAGAGCAACATCAGGCTGACGCAACACAGGGGCGGAAGAAAAGCGGCGCTTAAGCTCCCGAAAGGCCTCCACAGCAGCAGGGGACCAATCAGCAACATCAGCACCCTTCTTAGTCAAATCAGTCAATGGTTTAACAACATCAGAAAAACCAGCAATAAATCGACGATAAAAGTTAGCAAAGCCCAAAAATTTCTGAAGACTCTTAAGAGAAGAGGGTTGCGTTCAATCACAAATAGCCTGAACCTTGACAGGATCCATCTCGATGGAAGAGGGGGAAAAAATATATCCCAAAAAGGAAATCTTTTGAACCCCAAAAACGCACTTAGAACCCTTCACACACAAGGAATTAGACCGCAAAACCTGAAAAACCCTCCTGACCTGCTGGACATGAGAGTCCCAGTCATCCGAAAAAATCAAAATATCATCCAGATACACAATCATAAATTTATCCAAATAATCACGGAAAATGTCATGCATAAAGGACTGAAAGACTGAAGGGGCATTTGAAAGACCAAAAGGCATCACCAAATACTCAAAGTGGCCCTCGGGCGTATTAAATGCGGTTTTCCACTCATCCCCCTGCTTAATTCGCACCAAATTATACGCCCCACGAAGATCCATCTTAGAGAACCACTTGGCCCCCTTTATGCGAGCAAACAAATCAGTCAGCAGTGGCAACGGATATTGATATTTAACCGTGATTTTATTCAAAAGCCGATAATCAATGCACGGCCTCAAAGAGCCATCTTTCTTAGCCACAAAGAAAAAACCGGCTCCTAAGGGAGATGACGAAGGACGAATATGTCCCTTTTCCAAGGACTCCCTTACATATTCTCGCATAGCAGCATGTTCAGGCACAGACAGATTAAATAAACGACCCTTAGGGTATTTACTACCCGGAATCAAATCTATGGCACAATCGCACTCCCGGTGCGGAGGTAATGAACCAAGCTTAGGTTCTTCAAAAACGTCACGATATTCAGTCAAGAATTCAGGAATCTCAGAGGGAATAGATGATGAAATGGAAACCACAGGTACGTCCCCATGCGTCCCCTTACATCCCCAGCTTAACACAGACATAGCTTTCCAGTCAAGGACTGGGTTATGAGATTGCAGCCATGGCAATCCAAGCACCAACACATCATGTAGGTTATACAGCACAAGAAAGCGAATAATCTCCTGGTGATCCGGATTAATCCGCATAGTTACTTGTGTCCAGTATTGTGGTTTATTGCTAGCCAATGGGGTGGAGTCAATCCCCTTCAGGGGTATAGGAGTTTCAAGAGGCTCCAAATCATACCCACAGCGTTTGGCAAAGGACCAATCCATAAGACTCAAAGCGGCGCCAGAGTCGACATAGGCATCCGCGGTAATAGATGATAAAGAACAAATCAGGGTCACAGATAGAATAAACTTAGACTGTAAAGTGCCAATTGAAACAGACTTATCAAGCTTCTTAGTACGCTTAGAGCATGCTGATATAACATGAGTTGAATCACCGCAATAGAAGCACAACCCATTTTTTCGTCTAAAATTCTGCCGTTCACTTCTGGACAGAATTCTATCACATTGCATATTCTCTGGCGTCTTCTCAGTAGACACCGCCAAATGGTGCACAGGTTTGCGCTCCCGCAGACGCCTATCGATCTGGATAGCCATTGTCATGGACTCATTCAGACCCGCAGGCACAGGGAACCCCACCATAACATCCTTAATGGCATCAGAGAGACCCTCTCTGAAATTCGCCGCCAGGGCGCACTCATTCCACTGAGTAAGCACAGCCCATTTACGGAATTTCTGGCAGTATATTTCAGCTTCGTCTTGCCCCTGAGATAGGGACATCAAGGCCTTTTCCGCCTGAAGTTCTAACTGAGGTTCCTCATAAAGCAACCCCAAGGCCAGAAAAAACGCATCCACATTGAGCAACGCAGGATCCCCTGGAGCCAATGCAAAAGCCCAACCTGAGGGTCGCCCCGGAGCAAAGAAATCACAATCCTGACCTGCTGAGCAGGATCTCCAGCAGAGCGAGATTTCAGGGACAAAAACAACTTGCAATTATTTTTGAAATTTTGAAAGCAAGATCTATTCCCCGAGAAAAATTCAGGCAAAGGAATTCTAGGTTCAGATATAGGAACATGAACAACAAAATCTTGTAAGTTTTGAACTTTCGTGGTGAGATTATTCAAACCTGCAGCTAAACTCTGAATATCCATTTTAAACAGGTGAACACAGAGCCATTCCAGGATTAGAAGGAGAGAGAGAGAGAAAGGCTGCAATATAGGCAGACTTGCAAGAGATTCAATTACAAGCACACTCAGAACTGAGAAAAAAAAAAAAAAAAATCTTCAGCAGACTTCTCTTATCTCTCCTTTCTCTGTCAATTAATTTAACCCTTTTAGGGCCGGTCAAACTGTTATGGTTCTCAATGGCAAGAGAACATAGCCCAGCAAACATACGAACTAGCTCTTGGAAGGATGGAAACTAAACTGACCATGAACTAAACCTGCCGCACAACTAACAGTAACCGGGTAGCGTAGCCTGCGTTTTATCCCTAGACGCCCAGTGCCGACCAGAGGACTAACTAATCCTGGCAGAGGAAAATATAGTCCTGGCTCACCTCTAGAGAAATTTCCCCGAAAGGCAGACAGAGGCCCCCACAAATATTGGCGGTGATTTTAGATGAAATGACAAACGTAGTATGAAAATAGGTTTAGCAAAATTGAGGTCCGCTTACTAGATAGCAGGAAGACAGAAAGGGCACTTTCATGGTCAGCTGAAAACCCTATCAAAATACCATCCTGAAATTACTTTAAGACTCTAGTATTAACTCATAACATCAGAGTGGCAATTTCAGATCACAAGAGCCTTCCAGACACAGAAACGAAACTACAGCTGTGAACTGGAACAAAATGCAAAAACAAACAAGGACTAAGTCCAACTTAGCTGGGAGTTGTCTAGCAGCAGGAACATGCACAGAAAGGCTTCTGATTACAATGTTGACCGGCATGGAAGTGACAGAGGAGCAAGGCTAAATAGCGACTCCCACATCCTGATGGAAACAGGTGAACAGAGAGGATGATGCACACCAGTTCAATTCCACCAGTGGCCACCGGGGGAGCCCAAAATCCAATTTCACAACAGGGAACCTCTATCGGACACAATATTCTCCGGAATGCCATGCAAACGAACCACATGTTGAAAAAACAACGGAACCAAATCAGAAGAGGAAGGCAATTTAGGCAAAGGTACCAAATGAACCATCTTAGAAAACCGGTCACAAACCACCCAGATAACCGACATCCTCTGGGAAACCGGAAGATCTGAAATAAAATCCATAGAAATATGCGTCCAAGGCCTCTCAGGGACCGGCAAAGGCAAAAGCAACCCACTAGCGTGGGAACAGCAAGGCTTGGCCCGCGCACAAGTCCCACAGGACTGCACAAAAGAACGCACATCCCGTGACAAAGAAGGCCACCAAAAGGACCTACCATCCAAATCTATGGTACCAAAAATCCCAGGATGGCCAGCCAACACAGAACAATGAACCTCAGAAATCACTTTACTAGTCCATCTGTCAGGAACAAACAGTTTCCCCACTGGACAGCGGTCCGGTTTATCAGCCTGAAATTCCTGAAGAACCCGTCGTAAATCAGGGGAGATGGCAGAAAGAATCACCCCTTCCTTCAGAATGCCGACCGGCTCATGGACCCCAGGAGAATCAGGCAAAAAGCTCCTAGAGAGGGCATCAGCCTTAACATTCTTAGAACCCGGAAGATACAAGACCACAAAATCAAAACGGGAGAAAAACAGGGACCATCGGGCCTGTCTGGGATTCAACCGTTTGGCAGACTCGAGGTAAATCAGATTCTTATGATCGGTCAAGACCACAATACGGTGCTTGGCCCCCTCAAGCCAATGTCGCCACTCCTCAAATGCCCACTTCATAGCCAACAACTCACGATTGCCGACATCATAATTGCGTTCCGCAGGCGAAAACTTTCGAGAAAAGAAGGCACACGGTTTCATCAAGGAACCATCAGAATTCCTCTGAGACAAAACGGCCCCTGCCCCAATCTCAGAAGCGTCAACCTCAACCTGAAATGGAAGAGAAACATCTGGCTGACGCAACAGAGGGGCAGAAGTAAATCGGCGTTTAAGCTCCTGAAAGGCAGAAACCGCCGCAGAGGACCAATTCGTCACATCAGCGCCTTTCTTCGTCAAATCGGTCAGGGGTTTAACCACACTGGAGAAGTTGGCAATGAAACGGCGATAAAAATTAGCAAAGCCCAAAAATTTCTGAAGGCTCTTCACGGATGTGGGCTGGATCCAATCATGAATGGTCTGAACCTTAACCGGATCCATTTCTATAGATGAGGGAGAAAATATGAAGCCCAAAAAAGAAACCTTCTGTACTCCAAAGAGGCACTTAGACCCCTTCACAAACAAAGCATTATCATGAAGGATCTGAAATACCATCCTTGAATTGTTTCACATGAGACTCCCAATCATCTGAAAAAATCTAAATATCATCCAAATATACAATCATGAATTTATCAAGATAATTCCGAAATATATCATGCATGAAGGACTGAAACACAGATGGAGCATTAGAGAGCCCGAATGGCATCACAAGGTATTCAAAATGGCCTTCGGGCGTATTAAACGCAGTTTTCCATTCGTCACCCTGCTTAATACGAACAAGATTATATGCCCCTCGAAGGTCAATCTTAGTAAACCAACTAGCCCCCTTAATCCTAGCAAACAAATCAGAAAGCAAAGGCAAAGGGTATTGGAATTTGACCGTGATCTTATTCAAGAGGCGATAATCAATACAGGGTCTCAAGGAGCCATCCTTCTTGGCAACAAAAAAAAAACCTGCTCCCAATGGTGAAGAAGATGGCCGAATATGCCCCTTCTCCAAAGATTCCTTAATATAACTCCGCATGGCGGCATGTTCTGGCACAGACAGGTTGAAAAGTCGGCCCTTAGGGAACTTACAGCCTGGAATCAAGTCAATAGCACAATCACAGTCCCTATGCGGTGGAAGGGAACTGGATTTGGGCTCATCGAATACATCCTGGAAATCTGACAAAAACTCAGGAATTTCAGAAGAGGGGGAGGAGGAAATTGACATCAAAGGAACGTCACCATGAACCCCCTGACAACCCCAACTAGTCACAGACATAGATTTCCAATCTAATACCGGATTATGCACCTGTAACCATGGGAAACCCAGCACAATAGCATCATGCAAATTATGCAACACCAGAAAACGACAATCTTCCTGATGGGCTGGTGCCATGCACATGGTCAGCTGTGTCCAAAACTGAGGTTTATTTTTAGCCAACGGTGTAGCATCAATGCCCCTCAAAGGAATAGGACTCTGCAAAGGCTGCAAGGGGAAACCACAACGTCTGGCAAATTCTAAGTCCATTAAGTTTAAAGCTGCGCCTGAATCCACAAATGCCATGACAGAAAATGACGATAATGAGCAGATCAGGGTCACAGATAACAGAAATTTAGGTTGTACAGTACTGATGGTAACGGAACTAGCGATTCAATTGGTACGCTTAGGGCAATCAGAAATAACATGAGCAGAATCGCCGCAGTAAAAACACAACCTATTCTGACGTCTGAATCCTTGTCGTTCAGCTCTAGACACAATCCTATCACACTGCATAGGCTCAGGACTCCGCTCGGAAGACAACTCCATAGTGTGCACAACTCTGCGCTCGCGCAAGCGCCGATCAATCTGAATGGCCAGAGACATAGAATCACTCAGACCAGCAGGCGTGGGAAACACCACCATAACTTCTTTAACGGATTCAGAAAGACCCTTTCTGAAAATTGCCGCCAAGGCATCCTCATTCCATTTTGTCAGCACAGACCATTTTCTAAATTTCTGGCAATACAATTCTGCCGCTTCTTGACCTTGACACAGGGCCAACAAGGTCATCTCAGCATAATCCACTGAATTACGTTCCTCATACAATAACCCTAGCACCTGAAAAAAGGTGTCTACATTAAGCAAAGCCGGATTCCCAGATTCCAGGGAAAATGCCCAATCCTGAGGATCACCACGCAGCAGAGAGATGACAATTTTAACTTGCTGGATGGGATCACCAGAGGAACGGGGCTTCAGAGCAAAAAACAGTTTACAGTTATCTTTAAAGCTCAAAAATTTGGACCTGTCCCCAAAAAACAAATCAGGAGTTGGAATTCTAGGCTCTAAAACCGGAGTCTGAACGATATAATCGGAAATACCCTGTACTCTAGCAGCAAGTTGATCCACACGAGAAGCCAATCCCTGAACATCCATGCCAGCGCCAAACTCCTGAGCCACCCAGAGGTAAAGAGGGAAGAAAAGACACAACAGACTACAGAAAAAAAAATGGCTCAGCACTTTCCTTCCCTTCTTCTGAGATGCGATTAACTCATTGTTGGCCAGTTGTACTGTTATGATCTGGTGGCCTAGGAGCAGCATGGGACGTACTCTGGAGAAGGTGGAACCTGTACTGACCGCAGACCCTGAACTTAACACCGCAACTAGAAGTAGCCGTGGAATGTACCTAACACTCCCTAGACATCTCGACACAGCCGGAGGACTAAATACCCCTAGAGATAGAAAAGAGAAAACTATCTTGCCTCAGAGAAAATCCCCAAAGGATAGACAGCCCCCCACAAATATTGACTGTGAGAGGAGAGGGAAATAACATACGCAGACTGAAACATGTACATTTTTTTTTTTTTACATTTTTACTTTGCCCCAGAGGGGGACATCACTGTATACTGACAGATCGCTGATCTGGCACTTTGCTGTGCACTGTGTCAGATCAGCGATCTGAAATGCATAGCTGGGAGGCTTCCCGGCGCCTGCTCTGAGCAGGCGCTGTGAAGCCACCTCCCTGCAGGACCTGGATGCAGCCCCGTGGCCATTTTGGATCCGGGGCTTGCAGGGAGGAGACGCTCGGTACAAGGTGAGCATATCGCCTTGTACCAATCGTCTCAGGGAAGAACGCAGGGAGCCCCCTCCCTGTGCGATGCTTCCCTATACCGCCGGAACACTGCGATCATGTTTGATCACAGTGTGCCAAGGGTTAATGTGTTGGGCGCGGTCTGTGACTGGATGTCAGCTGCGATAGTCAGCTGACACCCGGCCGCGATCGGCCGCGCTCCCCCCGTGAGCATGGCTGATCACGCTGGATGTACTATTCCATCCTTGGGAAGTAGGGCCCACCCCACATTGATGGAATAGAACATCCAATGGCAGAAAGGGGTTAAATTAGTCTGGTTTCATCGCACAACGCCCGGATCATGCATGTGCAGTCCAATTTTTACGAACCCATCTTCTAAAAAAACCTACATTTCATAAGCCGAGTACAGTAAATTCACTGTGTGACCCATCAGAATAGAACAAGTTTCATAGATATATACATAGAATAGAGAGATAGAAAGATGTCATTGACATATATAATTAGTGCAGTGCATGTGTAGTTTAATTTTCATGAATTTTGTTAATAATTCAATAACTTAAAGAAAAAAATGCTGTGGGGTCCCTGATTTTAATAATCAGCTGAGGGAAAGCAGACAGCTGCGGGCAGATGTTTGTAGTCAAGGAAGAGGGTAATAAACATTGAGCTTCCCAGGCTATAAATATCAGCTCACAGATATATACTTAGCCTTTACTGGTTATGAAAATGGGGGGCCCTCAAAAAATTATGTGGGGCCCACCTATATTTAATAGCCAGCAAAGGCTAGGCAGACAGCTGCAGGCTAATTGTCATGGTTAGGACATGGTTAATTGTTATAATCTGGTGGCCTAGGAGCAGCATGGGACGTACTCTGGAGAAGGTGGAACCTGTACTGACCGCAGACCCTGAACTTAACACCGCAACTAGAAGTAGCCGTGGAATGTACCTAACACTCCCTAGACATCTCGACACAGCCGGAGGACTAAATACCCCTAGAGATAGAAAAGAGAAAACTATCTTGCCTCAGAGAAAATCCCCAAAGGATAGACAACCCCCCACAAATATTGACTGTGAGAGGGGAGGGAAATAACATATGCAGACTGAAATCAGGATTTAGCAAAGGAGGCCGATCTAGCTAAATAGAAAGGATAGGACAGAGTACTATGCGGTCAGTATTAAAACACTAGAAAATATCCACCACAGAAAATACAAAATCTCCACATCTAACTAAAGATATGGAGGGTATATCTGCATCTCCAGAGATACCAGCTTGGCTGAACAAATCCTTATACAGACCAAGCTGGACAAGACAAAACATGGAAAAGAACTGAACAATAAGGCCCACAGCATGTGGACTGCAAAAACAAGGCCAGAACTTATCTTTGTTGAAATGAACAGCAAAGCAGGAGAGACCAGGCAGGGATGTGAATCCTCCAGGAACAATGGACAACTGGCACTGACCAAAGGGTCAAGCAAGACTAAATAGCCCAGTCAGAATTGCAATAAGTGGACACACCTGATGAATGCAGCGATCCAAAGACAGCAGCGCTACCACTTATAACCACCGGAGGGAGCACAAGAGCAGAATTCACAACAGTTAATGTCCTGTTCTCATAGGGTTAATATGGTTGGCCTCTCTTTCAAGATGGGAGGGGTATTTATACTCGCTCCCAGCTGATGTTCCTTGATAGCTATACCTTCTATTTGGTTTGTGTGCCTGACTCCTGAAGTGTATGTTCGGTCTGTGTTTACCTTGCTTTCCGTAGATTTCTCTGTTGTTTGCTATTCTGGATTCTTGACCCCTGGCTTGGCTTCTGACTATCCTCTGTCTCGTCCCTTTGGTATCTCATGATCTTCTGGCCCAGATCTCTGATTGTTTGGTATTTCTCTAAGTATTTATCTCTTCTCTGTTCCCCGGTGTCTGGCTCTGCCCCCTGACCTCCTCCCACTCTGTCACATGTCTAAGGTCCAGTTGGTTACCTGGTCACTCTGGTCACATGTCTAAGGTCCTGTTAGTGATCAAGTTTGTACCCGGCATTTACCTCAGCTCCATTGCTATTGTATGCAGCTTTCCTCACAGCATAAAGACCTGGGAGCTGTGACACTAACAGGCTAGGAAGGGGCCATGGATATTGACCCCTTTCCAGACTAAAAACATCAGCTCTCAGCCACTCTTCCCATTTGCTCTGATGCGGTGGCAAGTGGAGTAATCATAATGTTGTTGATGTCAGCTTTGTATTGGCAGCTGATATCAAGCCCAGGGGTTAGTAAAGGAGATGCGTCTATGAGACGGCCCCAATACTAACACCATAGTCAAATTGCAAAAAAAAAGGCTTGAATAAAGTCCTTTATTTGAAATATATACTTCACACTTTGTTACCCATTTGATTGTAAACTTTAAAAATAAAAAAGCAAACTTATTCTTACCTGTCCGACGAGAACATAATTCACTGATGCCCATGTCCCCTGTAAAAGACAAAAAATAATAAAACACCATATTCCTCACCTGTTCGATGAGAAAATAATCCATTTATCCATTGATGAGTCTAGGTCTGCTGCATCTCTGCAATGGCCTGTGTGAAAAGTATAACGAATTGGAGGCCTGTAGTGTTGATACTGGTGCTGAAGCTGAACCATCACACTGTCGTAGCTGTTTTCATTCTGACCCAAATGTCAGCTGACAGATCACCAGTGAGACCTAATTGTGGATTTACGCCCTTAGTTGACAAGCGCTTGGAGACAAAAGACACCTCACACGTATCCCGTGAGCAAGTCACTTTTATCTGATATATAAAAAGCCAAAGCAATGTTTTATACCATTTACATCCAATGCATTTCAATGTAACTCATGTAGCCCCCACCAGCACCCAGGGTCATATTCTATTTACCATAGCTCAGAACATATTGTAACTGACTATTGAGAACATACATGATAAGAAGTGTAGTCTCCTTGGAGAGGAGACCATCAGACTACTGAGTCAACAGATTCTAGTAATTCTAACACTTAAAGGTAAAAGGCACTTAAAGGCAAGGCAGTTAAAGGCAACCTATTAACCCTTCTATAACAACACTAACATCTTTCTAAGAGCTAATCGTTTGAATCACATACAATCTGAATTTAGCAGAGGGAGAGAGAGTCGCAGGAGTAGGGACAGTGACAGAATCCAGTCTGTAGACAAGGATTAGACCTGTGCAGTCCATTGACAAATATATAGCTGCAGAATAATTTGTGAGGGCTACAAAAATGAATATATTTTGATTTATCAAGCATTACATGCTTCGAGGTCCTTCTTTGTGTTAAATAGCGCACCCAAAAATTGTTGAAATATTTTCATGGGCTACATTTCTCAGCCATACACTATTCCGTAGTGTTGAGTACATTTCTGTGATCTCTATAACTGAGAAAAAGCTTTTAAAGTTTTTGTAGGGTTTCATTTCTCAGCCATACAGTGTTAGAAACACACTGAGAAATAGAAGCCTACAAACATTTTTAAAAGCTTTTGTTCAGTTTTAGAGATCACCGAAATGTTCACAGACTACTGTCTGGACTGTGGACTGTGAACATTTCTGTGATCTCTAAAACTGATAAAAAGCTTTTAAAATTTTATAGACTTTCATTCCTCGGACATACAGTGTTACAAGGTTTGTGAACATTTTTGTGATCTCTAAAACTGCTAAAAAGCTTTTAAAATTTTTGTAGGCGTCCAAAGCGCTGCGGAATATGTTAGCGCTATATAAAAATAAAGATTATTATTATTATTTCTCAGATGTGACGCCCCAGGGTCCTGGTTGTCATAGTGGCATTGTTTTCCCCTTCCATTTCTCTGACATACAGTGTTACATGGTCTGTAAACATTGCTGTGATCTCTAAAACTGCTAAAAAGCTTTTATTTTTGTAGCCTTCAATTTCTCAGCTATACAGTGTTATGTGGTCTTTGAACAATTCTGTTATCTCTAAAACTGGTGAAAAGCCTTTAAAAATGTTTTTTCTTTCTTTTCTCAACTATACAGTGTTACATTGTCTGTGAACATTTCTGTGATCTCTAAAACTGAAAAATGCATTGAAACATTTTTCTGGATTGAATTTGATTGTCATACGCACACTTTTGTGTTTTTTCTGTTACATTACGGTGGGGTAGATGCAACAAAAAAAAGCTTTTATTGCTGCAGGGGACCAATTTTTTGTAAACTGAAATTTTCATTTTTTTTTATAAAAAATGAATTTTGGTTTACTTAAAAGGAACCTGCTGGCAGGATTGTGCTGGGTAACCTACAAACACTGTAAGGTTGGGGCCATTATACTGATTAAAATGATAACTGGGTTAATGAAATCCGTCTTATGGTTGTTGTTCAATCTTTATTTGTGGTTTTCAGTTAATGAGATGCTACTGCGCAGGGGCGGCTGGCGCCATTTTGGTGGAGACACATTTTTTTTCCTCTAGCAAAATGGCGACGGCGGTGGCACCTGCACAGTAGCATAGTAGCATCTATCACGTTGCAAGTTATGCTACTGTGCAGGCGCAGCCAGCACCATTTTGAGGAAGAAAATGTTTTTTCTCAAGAAATTTAGATTACTAAATAAAATAAAAATATGGCCCCTAGACTTTTTTGTAGGGTCTGCCAAAAAAGCTTGATTTTTCTATTGACTTCCATTATACTCATTATTCGAAAGAAGCATTGGAGCATTAGGAATTACTTGGTTCAAGCAACAAGCACCCAATCATTTTAGTACTCATTCATCAGAAGTGGTTTCTAACTGCACACAAGCATCTTATCTTTATTTTCATTATTTCTTTGTAACACTAACGAACCTGCATACCTCTGCTCTTCCCACCCCACAGGGACGGCAACTTACTCATCACCCAGGCCGCCCTGCCGTGTCTTCCATATCCCAGGGCATGCGCATGCCATTCAAGCTCTCTGGCAGAGTGCTTCGTGCACGAGCACATGCTTCCTGACTCTTAAAGAGACAGCGCACACACTCCTAATGTGTTCCCAGCCAATAGCTGGGAGACACATAATACTTAAGGTGCCTCCACCTGTTTGGAGGTGCCTGAGCAACAATTGTAGTTAGTCAGTCCGCAAGCTGATAGCTAGTGATAAGGTCCCAGTCCAGTTTAATTTGCACTAGCATCAATTCTGCTTTCCTGTGCCCATCCTGTTTGTGCAGTAATTGAATCCTAAACCGCTCCGTCAGTACCTGAATCCTGAAACTGTTCGGGCGATATCTGTGCCTATAATCCAAACTGCCTGTTATGATTATAGAGTCTGTCCCATCTAAACAAGCATCTATATCACTACCATGTGTATCTGATCCTGCCTTGGACACTGAGTTCTTTTCTATTGTCCTGACCCATGGGGTCAGCTGCCGCAGTATCAGGATCTGTCCTGGAGTAGCACCTGACATCCACCTGGTTCCAAGTCTAACCCCACCATCAGTGGTTCTAGTGAAAACTCAGATGGTCGCTTAGTTATTCCCCTCCAGGCTCTCCGAGGTCCCTGGCGCAGTGGGTCCATGATCCACAAGCGTGACCCTCTTGCGTTAATGATAGTTGTTATATGAAGCTTCTTGATTCATGACTGAGACTCAATCATATCCATGAAATTCAAAATATTACAAGATTGTACCTTTCAAGTGCGTATTACACAGGTCAACAAAAAAAAATTTTTTTTCTGGTGTTCAAAATATTTTAATGAATTTGGGGTATTTTTGGGGTGCTGATTCTGAATATGCTATCAGTTTTGCCAGATTGGCTCAAGTTTTTGAGATTTTTGGTATCTTATTTATAGCACTTGTTGGTAAATGCGACGCATCATCTCATTAATTTCTTTGGATTAGTACTTGAACTGAGCAGTTCTCAATATAGTTTTGTGTTAATTAGTGTTCTAAAAGTTTGTTCATAGCTTGATTTTTGCACTAACTTTATGTTGTTGTCTGTTTTCCAGTGAAAAGCATGAACTCATCAAGAAGAAGTTGTCTTAACGATCCAGACTCATTCTGTTACATTTGTGGTGAATACACACTGCCAAAACATAGAAGAAACATAACAGACTTCGTAAAAACAGTGTATTTTGCCTATTTTGGGGTTATGCTTGGGGACCAAGACAAGTTTTGGGCACCACACATAGTGTGCAAAGCATGTATCGAATTATTACGAAAATGGAGCAAAGGACAAAGAAAAAGCTTCAAATTTGGTGTTCCAATGGTGTGGAGAGAGCCAAAAAATCATCATGATGACTGTTATTTATGGTAAACACAGGTACAGGCACATCTTCACAATGAGGGACAGGCCTTCTTGCAGATTCCATGTTACTCCCATTTTCGTTTCTTATGCTTATTGAATCCTTGCACTTGCACTAGACAGAAATAACAGTCATCATGATGATTTTTTGGCTCTCTCCACACCATTGGAACACCAAATTTGAAGCTTTTTCTTTGTCCTTTGCTCCATTTTCGTAATAATTCGATACATGCTTTGCACACTATGTGTGGTGCCCAAAACTTGTCTTGGTCCCCAAGCATAACCCCAAAATAGGCAAAATACACTGTTTTTACGAAGTCTGTTATGTTTCTTCTATGTTTTGGCAGTGTGTATTCACCACAAATGTAACAGAATGAGTCTGGATCTTTAAGACAACTTCTTCTTGATGAGTTCATGCTTTTCACTGGAAAACAGACAACAACATAAAGTTAGTGCAAAAATCAAGCTATGAACAAACTTTTAGAACACTAATTAACACAAAACTATATTGAGAACTGCTCAGTTCAAGTACTAATCCAAAGAAATTAATGAGATGATGCGTCGCATTTACCAACAAGTGCTATAAATAAGATACCAAAAATCTCAAAAACTTGAGCCAATCTGGCAAAACTGATGACATATTCAGAATCAGCACCCCAAAAATACCCTAAATTCGATGAAATATCTTTGGCACCAAAAATGCTGTTGACCAGTGTTATCAGACACCTATAAAAGTAATCATTTTGAATACATAAGGAAACCACTTTGTCTTTTAAGGGTAATTGGTATTTTGTGCACATTCTAACATGTATTTACGCCAGTTGTGACCATCCATTGGCCACAGCATTCATGTCTCTATTAGTCATTGGGCCCCCTGCTTCTGCTTTTGACGGGTTACTTGGCTTTCTAGACTGACAATAGCCCGTAGACGGGGTCAGTTGACTCAATCTTACACTAATTGTAGTTGTTTCTTGTTTGCTTTCACGGATGATGTGCAATTAATTACATGATCCTATAGACGCCAAGATTATGTCCGTCTCTATGACAATCCTCCTATAAACATACACAATCAATAATGTATGAGATGCTGTCTACAAACATTTATGTTTTGAAAATTTACACACAAAGAACAATCTGTGTTCATTTGGAGCCAGTGCTCAGCAATCTGCTGACTCTTCCACATATGGGATCTTCAGTTTTAAGTAACCCACTTCAATTGAACACAGGTTTGATTACTTAAATGTATCATAGCTACAAAGCCAAAGTAAAATATTTGTTGTCACCAAGTATCAGATACGGTCTAATGAAGAACTTTGTGTAGAAAACATTTCCTTGATGAGCTGCTGGAATGTACTGTTGAGTATGTAAAGAATTTACATTTAGCTTCTATATGCTGGAATCCATGCAAGATCAGCCATCCTACAATTGCATTTAGCTTTAATCTGTGTAAGGCCAGTTTCAGAAGAGAGCATTACCAGTGCATTTATGCCCCCGTATGGATGGGAGTCCCGGCTGTCCACTGGGCTATGGACTGAACTAACAGCTCCATAGAGATCTCTAGAAATGACACATTATTTGTGCATTAGCTGGAACATACATGCTGATTTACCTAGGTGTTTTCTTGGAGATTCAATACTTCTAGCCGGTATGTGCTTACAGAATGTGCATTCCAAAATAGATAGCCACTATAAGGTAAAAAATATGCCCAAGTCTGTGAAAATACTTTATTAATTATTTAATTTACTATTTTTTTAAATGCCTGACAGTAGGCACAAATGCCATATGAACTTAGTCTGGTCAAATATAATTCAATATTTGATTAAAAAAAATGTTGTGGGACCACCTCTAATCATTTTAAAGAATTTTAATTCACTTAAAATAAAAAAATATATCACTGAGAACTAATTCTAAAAGGATCAAACCACTAGTCATTACTATGATAATTAGCCATTACTGTGGCTTAAAGAGTCGGTGAATGGCTTAAGAAAATGAAGGTGAATACTAGGAATAAGCAAACCTGAACGGTAAAGTTTGGGGTCCGCACTGGAAGCCTAGTGTCTGGTACTGAACCCAGAACACAGACTTTTTAATGAACATTCAGTTTCCTGTTCGGGTTCACTGGACTTTCAACAAGCTTTTAGACTATGAGAACTTCCAGAACCTTCACTGCTATGCCAAGTATTGGCATGGCTGTGATTGGCCGGTGAACCACATCACGAGTGCTGCAGCCATTCTGCTCTCATTAGTTTAAGGACAGAGCACAGCAGTACTGTGCCAAAAGCCACTGTGTGCACTCTGCAACATTGCCTGTGGGAGTACTGTGTCAAAAGCCACTGTATATAGTCTGCAACCCATATCTGTGAGAGTACTATGCCAAAAGCCACTGTGAATGTGGCACCCCAGGAGTTGGGGTACCACAGTAGTGCTGCCTTCCTCATGGAGAGGCTAGTACTATGCCTGGAGACAAGTGAGATTCCCTTTAGCAGGTTATCACACACACAGCACCTTCCAAATCCAGGCCAGGAGGGGGAGCTCAAACCCTGTTTAAGGGCAGCTTCCCTAGATAAAGATCCTGGTTTGGAGGAGGAGCTAGTCAGTTGGTCCCAGGAGACCAGTCAGTTCTGTTTGTACAGACAGTCTGTGAGTGAGGACAGACAGAAAAGGAGCAGAGGAGAGATTCAGGGCTCGAGGAGGCTGAGAATAGGTCTCTGAGGAGTCAGTGCACAAAGACCAGGTACCGGGAGCCTGAGGCTAGAGTGGAACTACAGGACACTCAGCAGAACCGGAGGGCATTAGATCGTACACACATTGCCCAAATTACGCCTGTGGCACAGCAGCATCCTGGAGCCTGGCCTGGAGTCATCATGTAGAGACTCCAGAAAGTACGGCTCAAGCTGCCTGCCATACAGGTACCTGTCCCAGGACAGGAGAAAGAACTGAAAGAATTAGGACCTTGTTTGGAACACTTCAGGCAGCAAGGGACTTTAGCAAGCACAGTGTTGAAGGCTCCTAACCTGACTTGCCAAGGGGATTCCGCTTGTTTGCGGGCTGCCTGAACTCCTATGTACTTGTTGCCGGTGCTCTGGACTGTGGCCTGCCACCTACGGTAAACCAGGTAAAGACTTACAACTTGTGTCCTTTACTCATTTACCGGCAGCCGTCATCACCACCATACTCCTTAGGACCCCTGGGGATCCCGATTCACCTTTGGGAAGTGTACCATCATGTCAGGACTCTGAACATTTTTTATTTTCTTTTGTGCATTACTGCCCTTTTCCAAGATGGCGTCTTTGGTCTCATGTGCACTGTGTCTTCCTGCTATAAAACTCCACCCCAGCCTTCAGTCTGTGCTAGAGTATTCTGCCTTGCATCCAGCTCCTGACCTCTGGTGACTCCCTGGCTATATACCTGCTCCTGTGAACCTGTGGGGTTATCCTGCTACTCTGCTCTGAGTTCCTGCTGCATACAACAGTTCCAGTAATCCTCCTTCATCTGCTGCTCGTGTTTACTTCCATCTGCATTTGCTGGACATGTAAGCTGTTACTGCTTTGCAAGAACCTGAGACTGTTACCCAGACCTCCCTGGTTGAGCTAAGATATTGTTTGAACTGCCTTATAAGCATATCTATCTAAGTTTTGGACTAAGCAAGGACTTATTCGTGTCAAGTATCCTCAAGAATAATTGTGCTTCATAGACTTTCTGCGTGATTGCATTTTCCTCTGAAGTTTCCTATAGACTGCTGAGCTGCATTTGATATTTGCACCAAGTGTTGTGGACTTGAGTTTCTCTCTACACCTGTTTGAATGACCATGTGATAATATAGACTTTACCACTTATAAAACTGTGTCCTGTAGTTGTCTTGTTCCACGCAAAGAGTCTCCTGAGTTATCCCATATAATTATTACAGGATACTCTAGCCTAAAAAAAAAAGTAGACTGCTGGAACAATGACTGCAGAAAGCAGACTAGAGCAGGTGTTTTCCATAATTAGATCACTGCAGAAAGATGTGGAAGGTCTACAAAAGAAGTTTGGAAGCTTTGAACACAATCAACAAGTGTTTGGACAAACTTTGCAGGACTTAAGCACCCACATGGCAGCCCAGGAAAACAAACTTGCTGGCATAGAGTCCCAGTATGGACCGGCTTTTCAGTATATAAGCACGCAAATAGCTGCACAAGCGACTTTTCCCTCTGGGCAACCGCCACGAGCTAGCCCACCTAAGTTGCCCCCATTCAGATTTAATGGTGATCGCGACAAATTTCGTGGCTTTGTGAATCAATGTATGCTATATTTTGATGTGCATGCTGACCGTTTTCCTAATGATAGATCCAAAGTATTGTGTGTCATAATGCTGCTGACCGCATGAGCGCTCGCCTGGGCGAATCCGATGATTGAGTCTCGTGACCCACGGTTAAATAACTTGGATGATTTCTTGGCCGCTATGGCATTAATGTTTGATGATCCTAATCGCCGTGCAACTGCTGAATCTGCTTTATTGCCTTTATGCCAGGCAAAATGTTCTGTTATTGCGTATGCTACTGAATTCAGGATATTAGCGGTAGATACCAATTGGGACAGTTATGCACAATTTCCTATTTTTAAAAGGGGTCTGTCTAGTATTGTAAAAGATGAACTAGCTCACTCTGAGTCACCATGAGAGCTAGAGACATTTATACAGCATTGTGTGCGCATTGACATTCACCTTACTGAGCGTAAGCAGGAGAAGTTTGCTGCATATAACCGTATTTCTAACTTTTCCCTTCATTACAAAGAGCCTGCAGGTAAAACATCCCGGGAGGTGGAGGAGGTGCACATTCAAATTGATTCCATTCAGAGGTGCGAGATCAATGAGCGCCGGGAGCATCGCCTTCGTGAAAGTCTATGTTTCTACTGCGGCCAGTCTGACCACTTCTTGATCAATTGTCCTAAGTGTCCTAGATGGCCTAACAAGGTGCTAGCAGCAGTAGGGGAGTATGACAATTGTGATGATGAATCTGACATCTCTGAATGTAGCCTGCCTTTAAACACTGTATTCCATTCACTTTCTATGACTTCACCCCCCAAGGAGCTGAAGGAAAAGAACTCTCACTGTTCTCTCTCTATTAAGATGCTGTGTTCAGGACAGTGGATTTCCAGTGCAGCTATGATTGACTCTGGTGCAGGTGGCAATTTCATGGATATTGCATTTGACAAGGAACATGGTATTGAAATTCAGCAAAGAGCCTCTCCAATTACCATGGAAACAGTGGATGGGTCACCTTTAACCTCTGGGCCTGTGGATCAGGAGACCGTACCCCTTGAAATTTTGTTGGACCCTAATCATCAGGAGCAACTTTCTTTCTTGCTAATTTCTTCTCCTCATTTTCCTGTGATTTTAGGCATTCCTTGGTTGCGTTCTCAGAACCCAATTATCAACTGGGAGACCAAGGAGATTATCTTTCCAACAAGGAGCAACTCAGCGTTAACAGAAACTGTCCCTGAGTCCACGGCTACGGAACCACATGTACAGGTATTTTCTTTACCTCAAGCATATAAAGAGTTCTCTGACATCTGTAACAAGAAGAATGCAGATCAACTTCCTCCTCACAGGCATTATGACTGTCCCATTGAGTTGCTTCCTGGGGCAGCTATTCCTTTTGGTAACGTATACCCTTTGGCGGCACCAGAGCTTCAAGCCTTAAAGGAGTATATTGATGAAAATCTGGCCAAAGGCTTCATACGTCTTTCTTCCTCACCAGCAGGGGCACCTATCTTTTTTGTAAAGAAGAAGGATGGGACCCTGAGACCCCGTGTTGACTATCGGGAACACAATAAGGTAACCGTACGAAACCGTTACCCTTTGCCTCTGATTCCCGAATTACTGGAAAGAGTCCGCCATGCTAAGGTGTTCTCTAAACTGGATCTTCGTGGGGCTTATAATTTGGTGCGTATTCATCCAGGGGATGAGTGGAAGACTGTTGTGAATTCTGCTCTTGGGTTCCCTCCGGTGGTTGGTGGTGGTAGTGCAGTTGCCTCTGGGTTGCAATCCTGGGCAGGTGTTTCTGCTGATTGCAGCTCTGACTGGGCTATTTAGGTGTGCAGGATCCATTAGCCATTGCCAGTTGTCCATTGTTCTTGGAGGTGTTTCATCTCTGTCTGGTTCCTCCTGCTCTGCTGCCAATTCAGCTAAGATAAGTTTCTGTTTTTGTCTCTGCAGCACACATGCTGTGTGCTTTACAATTCAGTGCAATTCATTGTGTTTATTTGTCCAGCTTAGACTGTGTTTGGATTTTTCAGTCATGTTGGATTCTCAGGAGATGCAGATATACATTCCATGTCTTTAGTTAGATGTGGTATTTTTGTATTTTCTGCTGTGAATATTTTTAGGATTTTAATACTGACCACTTAGTACTCTGTCCTATCCTTTTCTATTTAGCTAGAGGTGCCTCTTTTGCTAAATCCTGTTTTCTGCCTGTGTGTGTCTTTACTCTTATATTCACAGTCAATATTTGTAGGGGGCTGCCTATCCTTTGGGGTTCTGCTCTGAGGCAAGATAGAATTCCCATTTCCATCTATAGGGGTATTTAGTCCTCCGGCTGTGTCGAGGTGTCTAGGATGTGTTAGGTACACCCCACGGCTACTTCTAGTTGCGGTGTCAGTTTAGGGTTTGCGGTCAGTACAGGTACCACCTACTCCAGAGAAAGTCTTATGCGGCTCCAAGGTCACCAGATCATTACAGTACAACTGGCCAACAATGAGTTAAATGCATCTCAGAAGAAGGGAAGAAAGGTGTCGAGCCATTTTTTTTTTCTGTAGTCTACTTTGTCTTTCCTTCCCTCTTTTTTTCTGGGTGGCTGAGGAGTTTTGTGCTAGCATGGATGTTCAGGGATTAGCTTCTCGTGTAGACCAGCTTACTGCTAGGGTACAGGGTATTTCTGATTATATTGTTCAGACTCCGGTTTTAGAGCCTAGGATTCCTACTCCTGATTTGTTTTTTGGGGACAGGTCCAAATTCTTGAGTTTTAAAAACAACTGTAAACTGTTTTTTTCTCTGAGACCTCGATCCTCTGGTGATCCCATTCAGCAGGTTAAAATTGTCATCTCCCTGCTGCGTGGCGATCCTCAGGATTGGGCATTTTCCCTGGAATCTGGGAATCCGGCCTTGCTTAATGTAGATGCCTTTTTTCAGGCTTTAGGATTATTATATGATGAACCAAATTCTGTGGATCAAGCGGAGAAGACCTTGTTGGCCCTGTCTCAGGGTCAAGAAGCGGCAGAATTGTATTGTCAGAAATTTAGAAAATGGTCTGTGTTGACTAAATGGAATGATGATGCTTTGGCAGCAATTTTCAGAAAGGGTCTTTCTGAATCCGTTAAAGATGTTATGGTGGGGTTTCCCACGCCTGTCGGTCTGAGTGATTCTATGTCTCTGGTCATTCAGATTGATCGGCGTTTGCGGGTGCGCAGAACTGTGCGCGCTGTGGCGTTGTCCTCAGAGCAGATGCCTGAGCCAATGCAGTGTGATAGGATTCTGTCTAGAACGGAACAACAAGGATTCAGACGTCAGAATAGGTTGTGTTTTTATTGTGGCGATGCTTCTCATGTCATTTCAGTCTGCCCTAAGCGTACTAAGAGGATCGCTAGTTCAGTTACCATAAGTACTGTACAACCTAAATTTCTGTTATCTGTGTCCTTGATCTGCTCATTATCATCATTTTCTGTCATGGCGTTTGTGGATTCAGGCGCCGCCTTGAACTTAATGGACTTTGAGTTTGCCAGGCGTTGTGGTTTCCCCTTGCAGTCTTTGCAGAACCCTATTCCTTTGAGGGGCATTGATGCTACACCTTTGGCTAAAAATAAACCCCAGTTTTGGACACAGGTGACCATGTGCATGGCACCATCCCATCAGGAAGATTGTCGTTTTCTGGTGTTGCATAATTTGCATGATGCTATTGTGCTAGGTTTTCCATGGTTGCAGGTACATAATCCTGTGTTGGATTGGAAGTCTATGTCTGTGACTAGTTGGGGTTTTCAGGGGGTTCATAATGACGTTCCTTTGTTGTCAATCTCCTCTTCTCCCTCTTCTGAAATTCCAGAGTTTTTGTCTGATTTTCAGGATGTATTCGATGAGCCCAAGTTCAGTTCCCTTCCACCGCATAGGGACTGTGATTGTGCTATTGACTTGATTCCAGGCTGTAAGTTTACTAAGGGCCGACTTTTCAACCTGTCTGTGCCTGAACATACCGCCATGCGGAGTTATGTTAAGGAGTCTTTGGAGAAAGGGCATATTCGGCCATCTTCTTCACCATTGGGAGCGGGATGTTTTTTTGTTGCTAAGAAGGATGGCTCCTTGAGACCCTGTATTGATTATCGCCTCTTGAATAAGATCACGGTCAAGTTTCAATACCCTTTACCTTTGCTTTCCTATTTGTTTGCTAGGATTAAGGGGGCTAGTTGGTTTACGAAGATTGACCTTCGGGGGGCATATAATCTTGTTCGTATTAAGCAGGGTGATGAATGGAAAACTGCGTTTAATACGCCCGAAGGCCATTTTGAATACCTTGTGATGCCATTCATACTCTCTAATGCTCCATCTGTTTTTCAGTCCTTCATGCACGATATCTTCCGGACTTATCTTGATAAATTCATGATTGTATATTTGGATGACATTTTAATTTTTTCCGATGATTGGGAGTCTCATGTGGAACAGGTCAGGATGGTATTTCAGATCCTTCATGATAATGCTTTGTTTGTGAAGGGGTCTAAGTGTCTCTTTGGAGTGCAGAAGGTTTCTTTTTGGGGCTTCATTTTTTCTCCCTCATCTATAGAGATGGATCCGGGTAAGGTTCAGGCCATTCATGATTGGATTCAGCCCACATCCATGAAGAGCCTTCAGAAATTTTGGGGCTTTGCTAATTTTTATCGCCGTTTCATTGCTAACTTCTCCAGTGTGGATAAACCCTTGACCGATTTGACGAAGAAAGGCGCTGATGTGACGAATTGGTCCTCTGCGGTTGTCTCTGCTTTTCAGGAGCTTAAACGCCGATTTACTTCTGCCCCGGTGTTGCGTCAACCGGATGTTTCTCTTCCGTTTCAGGTTGAGGTTGACGCTTCTGAGATTGGGGCAGGGGCCGTTTTGTCTCAGAGGAATTCTGTTGGTTCCTTGATGAAACCGTGTGCCTTCTTTTCTCGTAAGTTTTCGCCTGCTGAACGCAATTATGATGTCGGCAATTGGGAGTTGTTGGCTATGAAGTGGGCATTTGAGGAGTGGCGACATTGGCTTGAGGGAGCTAAGCACCGTATTGTGGTCTTGACCGATCATAAAAATCTGATTTACCTTGAGTCTGCCAAACGGCTGAATCCTAGACAGGCTCGATGGTCCCTGTTTTTTTCCCGTTTTGATTTCGTGGTCTCGTATCTTCCGGGTTCTAAGAATATTAAGGCTGATGCCCTCTCTAGGAGTTTTTTGCCTGATTCTCCTGAGGTCCTTGAACCAGTCGGCATTCTGAAAGAAGGGGTGGTTCTTTCTGCCATTTCCCCTGATTTACGACGGGTTCTTCAGGAATTTCAGGCTGACAAACCTGACCGCTGTCCAGTGGGGAAACTGTTTGTTCCTGATAGATGGACTAGTAGAGTGATTTCTGAGGTTCATTGTTCTGTGTTGGCGGGCCATCCTGGTATTTTTGGTACCAGAGATTTGGTTGGTAGGTCCTTTTGGTGGCCTTCTTTGTCGCGTGATGTGCGTTCTTTTGTGCAGTCCTGTGGGACTTGTGCGCAGGCCAAGCCTTGTTGTTCCCGTGCTAGTGGGTTGCTTTTGCCTTTGCCGGTCCCTGAGAGGCCCTGGACGCATATTTCTATGGATTTTATTTCAGATCTTCTGGTTTCCCAGAGGATGTTGGTTATCTGGGTTGTTTGTGACCGGTTCTCTAAGATGGTTCCTTTGGTGCCTTTGCCTAAATTGCCTTCCTCTTCTGATTTGTTTCCGTTGTTTTTTCAGCAGGTGGTTCGTTTGCATGGTATTCCGGAGAATATTGTGTCCGACAGAGGTTCCAAGTCTGTTTCTAGGTTTTGGCGGGCCTTTTGTGCTAGGCTGGGCATTGATTTGTCTTTTCCTTCCGCATTTCATCCTCAGACAAATGGCCAGACCGAGCGAACTAATCAGACTTTGGAAACTTATTTGAGATGCTTTGTGTCTGCTGATCAGGATGATTGGGTGGCTTTCTTGCCATTGGCCGAGTTTGCCCTTAATAATCGGGTTAGTTCGGCTACCTTGGTTTCGCCCTTCTTTTGTAATTTTGGTTTTCACCCTCGTTTATCTTCGGGGCAGGTTGAGCCTTCTGACTGTCCTGGTGTGGATTCTGTGGTTGACAGGTTGCAGCAGATTTGGGCTCATGTGGTGGACAATTTGGTGTTGTCTCAGGAGGAGGCTCAGCGTTTTGCTAACCGTCGTCGGTGTGTTGGTTCCCGGCTTCGGGTTGGGGATCTGGTCTGGTTGTCTTCCCGTCATGTTCCTATGAAGGTTTCTTCCCCTAAGTTTAAGCCTCGGTTTATTGGTCCTTATAGGATTTCTGAGATTATTTATCCGGTGTCTTTTCGATTGGCCCTTCCGGCCTCTTTTGCTATCCATAATGTCTTCCATAGATCTTTATTGCGGAAATATGTGGTGCCCGTTGTTCCCTCTGTGGATCCTCCGGCCCCTGTGTTGGTTGATGGTTGAGTTGGAGTATGTGGTTGAGAAGATTTTGGATTCTCGCTTTTCGAGGCGGAGGCTTCAGTACCTTGTCAAATGGAAGGGTTATGGTCAGGAGGATAATTCTTGGGTTTTTGCCTCTGATGTCCATGCTGCTGATTTGGTCCGTGCCTTTCATCTGGCTCATCCTGATCAGCCTGGGGGCTCTGGTGAGGGTTCGGTGACCCCTCTTCAAGGGGGGGTACTGTTGTGAATTCCGCTCTTGGGTTCCCTCCGGTGGTTGTTGGTGTTAGTGCAGTTGCCTCTGGGTTGCAATCCTGGGCAGGTGTTTCTGCTGATTGCAGCTCTGACTGGGCTATTTAGGTGTGCAGGATCCATTAGCCATTGCCAGTTGTCCATTGTTCTTGGAGGTGTTTCATCTCTGTCTGGTTCCTCCTGCTCTGCTGCCAATTCAGCTAAGATAAGTTTCTGTTTTTGTCTCTGCAGCACACATGCTGTGTGCTTTACAATTCAGTGCAATTCATTGTGTTTATTTGTCCAGCTTAGACTGTGTTTGGATTTTTCAGTCATGTTGGATTCTCAGGAGATGCAGATATACATTCCATGTCTTTAGTTAGATGTGTTATTTTTGTATTTCCTGCTGTGGATATTTTTAGGATTTTAATACTGACCGCTTAGTACTCTGTCCTATCCTTTTCTATTTAGCTAGAGGTGCCTCTTTTGCTAAATCCTGTTTTCTGCCTGTGTGTGTCTTTACTCTTATATTCGCAGTCAATATTTGTGGGGGGCTGCCTATCCTTTGGGGTTCTGCTCTGAGGCAAGATAGAATTCCCATTTCCATCTATAGGGGTATTTAGTCCTCCGGCTGTGTCGAGGTGTCTAGGATGTGTTAGGTACACCCCACGGCTACTTCTAGCTGCGGTGTCAGTTTAGGGTTTGCGGTCAGTACAGGTACCACCTACTCCAGAGAAAGTCTTATGCGGCTCCAAGGTCACCAGATCATAACAGAAGACAGCATTCAGATGCCGGTATGGACACTTTGAATCTCTTGTGATGCCCTTCGGGCTTTGTAACGCCCCTGCAACATTTCAACACCTTGCTAATGACATTTTCAGAGATTTGTTGGACCAGTTTGTAGTGATCTATTTGGACGATATACTAATCTTTTCTGACTCTCTACAGGAACATGAAGAACATGTCAAAACTGTTTTAAGACGTCTGACAGAGAACCATCTGTATATTAAGCCGGAGAAATGCGAGTTCCATCATTCTGAGATACAGTTCTTAGGTTATATCATCTCTCCCCAGGGGCTGAACATGGAATCTGGTAAGATTCAGGCTATCCTTGACTGGCCGGTACCCAAGAACGTTAAGGAGGTCCAACGTTTTATTGGTTTTGCAAATTTCTACAGACGCTTCATTCGAAATTTTTCTGATATTGTCCGTCCCATTACTTCCTTGACAAAGAAGGAAAAGCCCTTTAACTGGTCATCACAGGCTCAAGAAGCTTTTGATCGGCTTAAGATCTGTTTCACATCAGCACCGCTGTTGATACACCCAGATCCAACACTTTCTTTCATTGTGGAGGTGAACGCTTCTGCTAATGCTTTGGGGCTATTCTCTCCCAAAGAACTGGAGAGAAGGGTTAGTCTACGGGAAAAGAAAGCACAAGGATGTAGCAGACCCTTCTCTCCAGTTCTTTGGGAGAGAATAGCCCCCAAAGCATTAGCAGAAGCGTCCAGCAGAGAAGAATTACGACGTGGGAGACAAGGAATTGCTGGCTATTATTGCAGCTTTCAAAGAATGGAGGCATCATCTGCAAGGAGCTGCACAACAGATCATAGTGCTAACTGACCATCGCAATTTAGAGTTCCTTAGATCCGCTAGATGTCTTTCTCCTCATCAGGCTCGTTGGACCTTATTTTTAAATCAATTTAACTTTGTTATCTTGTACCATCCAGGTTCTCATAATGGGAAGGCTGATGCTTTATCCCAAATCCATGCTGCGGATTTCGTACCTGAAGCCCCATCCAAGACCATTCTATCTCATGCCAATTTCATCGGAGTTATCCACGATCAGGACTTGTGGAAGGAGTGCATTGAGGCCTATGATGGTGATGTATTTCTGGCCAACCCACCTGTGGATATTAATCTTGTCTTTAAGGCTGGCATGTGGTTCAGAGATCGACGTATCTACATCCCTGAGGTCGTCCGTCTGCAGATCCTCAAGTTGGTGCATGACTCCAAGTTGGCTGGTCACAGGGGGTACAGAAGACACAAGAGTTCCTGAGCCGATTCTTCTGGTAGCCAACTTGCCTGAAGGATACCAAGGACTATGTTCTCTCTTGTGAGGTATGTGCTTGTTACAAGACTCCTCATGTGGCACCTACAGGTCTTCTACAACCATTACCTGTTCCTTCCGCCCTTGGGGGTCTATATCAATGGACTTTATTGTGGAGCTGCCTACATCGGGGGGCATGAATACAATCATGGTGGTAGTTGATCGCCTGACTAAAGCTGCTCATTTTGTTCCGTGCACCGGCCTCCCCTCAGCTAAAGATACGGTGAACTTGGTGTCACCGCCGCCTCTCCATACTCACCAGTCTTCGGCGTTCTGGCATGCCTCCTCTCCTGCGGTGTCCTCTTCTCTGCGCTCGCTCCCGGCCGCTCCTGCCCATCGGGCGTGCGCGCACACCAGTTTCTACACTGCGCGTGCGCACCTTTGATCTTCCTGCCGGCGCTCCTTCTCCTCTCGATCGTCTTGGAGGATCTTCACCCGGAAGTGCTGCGTCGCGTCGATATGTAAGCAGCTCTCCTCCTTCCCTCTGTGCCAGTAGATCATTTGTGTTTCACATGTGCTCCTGTCCCCCACTTCTTCCGTGAAGTCCTTCCTTCTCCTGATCCTGTTTCTCTGCTTTCGGCGCCATACCTGTGTCTCTGCTTCTATGGGTTCCTCCGTACCAGTTCTCCTTTCCATCCTGTACTCCCTGTCCAGTGTCTCTCTGGGTCTCTGCAGTCCTACCCCGTTTTCCACCTATCATTGTAGTCCGGCTCCTTTATGGTCTTGAGTCCCTGCAGCCTCTGTCTATACAGTCCTGCGTCTCTTCACCCCTGCCCTCACTCCCGTGTCTCTACCTAACTCGCTCAGTGTCTCTCCTGGTTTTCCTTTAGTCCCACAACATCTTTTGGTCCTTTCCAGTATAGTTTTTTCCCAGCTTCCGTGGCGACAGTCCCTCACAGGCCTGCCCCTAACTCTCCCTGTATATGTATAGAGGGCGGTCCACCAGGTCAGCTCGTCCGTGAGGGGATCGTCGTCACGGTCCAGAGGGTCCACTTTACGTTTTTTCCCTCGTGCAGCGTCACACTTGGTTATACAGAATGTCTTTCGGTTGCATGGGGTTCCGGATGAGATCATCTCTGACCGTGGAGTGCAGTTCATTCCAAGATTCTGGAAGGGGTTTTGCTCTGCACTCAATATTAATCTCTCTTCCGCTTATCATCCCCAGACAAATGGTCAGACTGAGCGTACCAACCAGATGCTGGAACAATATCTAAGATGCTATGTCAGCCATCTCCAGGATGATTGGTTGGAGTTGCTGCCGTTAGCCGAATTTTCATATTTTTTTCATATAACAATTCTCAGAGCGCCTCCACTAAATTTACACCTTTCTTTGCCAATCTGGGTTATCATCCGTGTATCTTACCTAGGTCTCCAATTAATTCTCCGGTTCTGGCAGTGGAGGAAAGGCTGACTGCGATGACGCAAAATCTGGAGGTTCTGAAGGGATCCCTGACCACAGCTCAAGAATGTTATAAGAGATCGGCTGATAGATTCCGTAAACCTGCACCCATGTTCAAGGTAGGAGATTCCGTGTGGTTATCAACTAAGAATCTGAAGTTAAACGTTCCTTCACAAAAACTTGGACAGAAATTCATTGGCCCTTTCAAGATCAACGGTATTGTGAGCTCTGTGCCCTGCCGGCTGAAGCTGCCTAAGACTATGAAGGTACACCCAGTTTTTCATGTATCTTTACTAAAGCCTGTATCTCCTAATACCTTCCAGGGACGTGTTGTGCCACCTCCGCAGCCTGTGGTGATTGATGGGCAAGAACAATTTGTGGTAGAGGAAATTGTTGATTCCAGGATTCGGAGGAATCGTCTCCAATATCTGATAAGATGGCAGGGATATCCCCCTGAGGAAGACTCTTGGGAATCTGTGGAAAACATCAATGCCCAACAGAAGATTTCTCGTTTTCATCAGAGATTCCCTGAGAAACCAGGTCCAGGATCGTCCTGAGGCCGCTTCTAAGGAGGGATGTTATGGTTCTCAATGGCAAGAGAACATAGCCCAGCAAACATACGAACTAGCTCTTGGAAGGATGGAAACTAAACTGACCATGAACTAAACCTGCCGCACAACTAACAGTAGCCGGGTAGCGTAGCCTGCGTTTTATCCCTAGACGCCCAGCGCCGGCCGGAGGACTAACTAATCCTGGCAGAGGAAAATATAGTCCTGGCTCACCTCTAGAGAAATTTCCCCGAAAGGCAGACAGAGGCCCCCACAAATATTGGCGGTGATTTTAGATGAAATGACAAACGTAGTATGAAAATAGGTTTAGCAAAATTGAGGTCCGCTTACTAGATAGCAGGAAGACAGAAAGGGCACTTTCATGGTCAGCTGAAAACCCTATCAAAATACCATCCTGAAATTACTTTAAGACTCTAGTATTAACTCATAACATCAGAGTGGCAATTTCAGATCACAAGAGCTTTCCAGACACAGAAACGAAACTACAGCTGTGAACTGGAACAAAATGCAAAAACAAACAAGGACTAAGTCCAACTTAGCTGGGAGTTGTCTAGCAGCAGGAACATGCACAGAAAGGCTTCTGATTACAATGTTGACCAGCATGGAAGTGACAGAGGAGCAAGACTAAATAGCGACTCCCACATCCTGATGGAAACAGGTGAACAGAGAGGATGATGCACACCAGTTCAATTCCACCAGTGGCCACCGGGGGAGCCCAAAATCCAATTTCACAACAGTACCCCCCCCTCAAGGAGGGGGCACCGAACCCTCACCAGAACCACCAGGGCGATCAGGATGAGCCCTATGAAAGGCACGGACCAAATCGGAGGCATGAACATCAGAGGCAGTCACCCAAGAATTATCCTCCTGACCGTATCCCTTCCATTTGACCAGATACTGGAGTTTCCGTCTGGAAACACGGGAGTCCAAGATTTTTTCCACAACGTACTCCAACTCGCCCTCAACCAACACCGGAGCAGGAGGCTCAACGGAAGGCACAACCGGTACCTCATACCTGCGCAATAATGACCGATGAAAAACATTATGAATAGAAAAAGATGCAGGGAGGTCCAAACGGAAGGACACAGGGTTAAGAATCTCCAATATCTTGTACGGGCCGATGAACCGAGGCTTAAACTTGGGGGAAGAAACCCTCATAGGGACAAAACGAGAAGACAACCACACCAAGTCCCCAACACAAAGCCGAGGACCAACCCGACGCCGGCGGTTGGCAAAAAGCTGAGTCTTCTCCTGGGACAACTTCAAATTGTCCACTACCTGCCCCCAAATCTGATGCAACCTCTCCACCACAGCATCCACTCCAGGACAATCCGAAGATTCCACCTGACCAGAAGAAAATCGAGGATGAAACCCCGAATTACAGAAAAAGGGAGACACCAAGGTGGCAGAACTGGCCCGATTATTGAGGGCAAACTCCGCTAAAGGCAAAAAAGCCACCCAATCATCCTGATCTGCAGACACAAAACACCTCAAATATGTCTCCAAGGTCTGATTCGTCCGCTCGGTCTGGCCATTAGTCTGAGGATGGAAAGCAGACGAGAAAGACAAATCTATGCCCATCCTAGCACAGAATGCTCGCCAAAATCTAGACACGAATTGGGTACCTCTGTCAGAAACGATATTCTCCGGAATACCATGCAAACGGACCACATTTTGAAAAAACAGAGGAACCAACTCGGAAGAAGAAGGCAACTTAGGCAGGGGAACCAAATGGACCATCTTAGAGAAACGATCACACACCACCCAGATGACAGACATCTTCTGAGAAACAGGAAGATCCGAAATAAAATCCATCGAGATGTGCGTCCAGGGCCTCTTCGGGATAGGCAAGGGCAACAACAATCCACTAGCCCGAGAACAACAAGGCTTGGCCCGAGCACAAACGTCACAAGACTGCACGAAGCCTCGCACATCTCGAGACAGGGAAGGCCACCAGAAGGACCTTGCCACCAAATCCCTGGTACCAAAGATTCCAGGATGACCTGCCAACGCAGAAGAATGAACCTCAGAAATGACTTTACTGGTCCAATCATCAGGAACAAACAGTCTACCAGGTGGGCAACGATCAGGTCTATCCGCCTCAAACTCCTGCAAGGCCCGCCGCAGGTCTGGAGAAACGGCAGACAATATCACTCCATCCTTAAGGATACCTGTAGGTTCAGAATTACCAGGGGAGTCAGGCTCAAAACTCCTAGAAAGGGCATCCGCCTTAACATTCTTAGAACCCGGCAGGTAGGACACCACAAAATTAAACCGAGAGAAAAACAACGACCAGCGCGCCTGTCTAGGATTCAGGCGTCTGGCGGACTCAAGATAAATTAGATTTTTGTGGTCAGTCAATACCACCACCTGATGTCTAGCCCCCTCAAGCCAATGACGCCACTCCTCAAAAGCCCACTTCATGGCCAAAAGCTCCCGATTCCCAACATCATAATTCCGCTCGGCGGGCGAAAATTTACGCGAGAAAAAAGCACAAGGTCTCATCACGGAGCAATCGGAACCTCTCTGCGACAAAACCGCCCCAGCTCCGATTTCAGAAGCGTCGACCTCAACCTGAAAAGGAAGAGCAACATCAGGCTGACGCAACACAGGGGCGGAAGAAAAGCGGCGCTTAAGCTCCCGAAAGGCCTCCACAGCAGCAGGGGACCAATCAGCAACATCAGCACCCTTCTTAGTCAAATCAGTCAATGGTTTAACAACATCAGAAAAACCAGCAATAAATCGACGATAAAAGTTAGCAAAGCCCAAAAATTTCTGAAGACTCTTAAGAGAAGAGGGTTGCGTCCAATCACAAATAGCCTGAACCTTGACAGAATCCATCTCGATGGAAGAGGGGGAAAAAATATATCCCAAAAAGGAAATCTTTTGAACCCCAAAAACGCACTTAGAACCCTTCACACACAAGGAATTAGACCGCAAAACCTGAAAAACCCTCCTGACCTGCTGGACATGAGAGTCCCAGTCATCCGAAAAAATCAAAATATCATCCAGATACACAATCATAAACTTATCCAAATAATCACGGAAAATGTCATGCATAAAGGACTGAAAGACTGAAGGGGCATTTGAAAGACCAAAAGGCATCACCAAATACTCAAAGTGGCCCTCGGGCGTATTAAATGCGGTTTTCCACTCATCCCCCTGCTTAATTCGCACCAAATTATACGCCCCACGAAGATCTATCTTAGAGAACCACTTGGCCCCCTTTATGCGAGCAAACAAATCAGTCAGCAGTGGCAACGGATATTGATATTTAACCGTTATTTTATTCAAAAGCCGATAATCAATGCACGGCCTCAAAGAGCCATCTTTCTTAGCCACAAAGAAAAAACTGGCTCCTAAGGGAGATGACGAAGGACGAATATGTCCCTTTTCCAAGAACTCCTTTATATATTCTCGCATAGCAGCATGTTCAGGCACAGACAGATTAAATAAACGACCCTTAGGGTATTTACTACCCGGAATCAAATCTATGGCACAATCGCACTCCCGGTGCGGAGGTAATGAACCAAGCTTAGGTTCTTCAAAAACGTCACGATATTCAGTCAAGAATTCAGGAATCTCAGAGGGAATAGATGATGAAATGGAAACCACAGGTACGTCCCCATGCGTCCCCTTACATCCCCAGCTTAACACAGACATAGCTTTCCAGTCAAGGACTGGGTTATGAGATTGCAGCCATGGCAATCCAAGCACCAACACATCATGTAGGTTATACAGCACAAGAAAGCGAATAATCTCCTGGTGATCCGGATTAATCCGCATAGTTACTTGTGTCCAGTATTGTGGTTTATTGCTAGCCAATGGGGTGGAGTCAATCCCCTTCAGGGGTATAGGAGTTTCAAGAGGCTCCAAATCATACCCACAGCGTTTGGCAAAGGACCAATCCATAAGACTCAAAGCGGCGCCGGAGTCGACATAGGCATCCGCGGTAATAGATGATAAAGAACAAATCAGGGTCACAGATAGAATAAACTTAGACTGTAAAGTGCCAATTGAAACAGACTTATCAAGCTTCTTAGTACGCTTAGAGCATGCTGATATAACATGAGTTGAATCACCGCAATAGAAGCACAACCCATTTTTTCGTCTAAAATTCTGCCGTTCACTTCTGGACAGAATTCTATCACATTGCATATTCTCTGGCGTCTTCTCAGTAGACACCGCCAAATGGTGCACAGGTTTGCGCTCCCGCAGACGCCTATCGATCTGGATAGCCATTGTCATGGACTCATTCAGACCCGCAGGCACAGGGAACCCCACCATAACATCCTTAATGGCATCAGAGAGACCCTCTCTGAAATTCGCCGCCAGGGCGCACTCATTCCACTGAGTAAGCACAGCCCATTTACGGAATTTCTGGCAGTATATTTCAGCTTCGTCTTGCCCCTGAGATAGGGACATCAAGGCCTTTTCCGCCTGAAGTTCTAACTGAGGTTCCTCATAAAGCAACCCCAAGGCCAGAAAAAACGCATCCACATTGAGCAACGCAGGATCCCCTGGAGCCAATGCAAAAGCCCAATCCTGAGGGTCGCCCCGGAGCAGAGAAATCACAATCCTGACCTGCTGAGCAGGATCTCCAGCAGAGCGAGATTTCAGGGACAAAAACAACTTGCAATTATTTTTGAAATTTTGAAAGCAAGATCTATTCCCCGAGAAAAATTCAGGCAAAGGAATTCTAGGTTCAGATATAGGAACATGAACAACAAAATCTTGTAAGTTTTGAACTTTCGTGGTGAGATTATTCAAACCTGCAGCTAAACTCTGAATATCCATTTTAAACAGGTGAACACAGAGCCATTCCAGGATTAGAAGGAGAGAGAGAGAGAAAGGCTGCAATATAGGCAGACTTGCAAGAGATTCAATTACAAGCACACTCAGAACTGAGAAAAAAAAAAAAAAAATCTTCAGCAGACTTCTCTTTTCTCTCCTTTCTCTGTCAATTAATTAAACCCTTTTTGGGCCGGTCAAACTGTTATGGTTCTCAATGGCAAGAGAACATAGCCCAGCAAACATACGAACTAGCTCTTGGAAGGATGGAAACTAAACTGACCATGAACTAAACCTGCCGCACAACTAACAGTAGCCGGGTAGCGTAGCCTGCGTTTTATCCCTAGACGCCCAGCGCCGGCCGGAGGACTAACTAATCCTGGCAGAGGAAAATATAGTCCTGGCTCACCTCTAGAGAAATTTCCCCGAAAGGCAGACAGAGGCCCCCACAAATATTGGCGGTGATTTTAGATGAAATGACAAACGTAGTATGAAAATAGGTTTAGCAAAATTGAGGTCCGCTTACTAGATAGCAGGAAGACAGAAAGGGCACTTTCATGGTCAGCTGAAAACCCTATCAAAATACCATCCTGAAATTACTTTAAGACTCTAGTATTAACTCATAACATCAGAGTGGCAATTTCAGATCACAAGAGCTTTCCAGACACAGAAACGAAACTACAGCTGTGAACTGGAACAAAATGCAAAAACAAACAAGGACTAAGTCCAACTTAGCTGGGAGTTGTCTAGCAGCAGGAACATGCACAGAAAGGCTTCTGATTACAATGTTGACCGGCATGGAAGTGACAGAGGAGCAAGGCTAAATAGCGACTCCCACATCCTGATGGAAACAGGTGAACAGAGAGGATGATGCACACCAGTTCAATTCCACCAGTGGCCACCGGGGGAGCCCAAAATCCAATTTCACAACAGAGGGAGTAATGTCAGGACTCTGAACATTTTTTATTACCTTTTTGTGTATTACTGCCCTTTTCCAAGATGGCGTCTTTGGTCTCATGTGCACTGTGTCTTCCAGCTATAAAACTCCACCACAGCCTTCAGTCTGTGCTAGAATATTCTGCCTTGTATCCAGCTCCTTACCTCTGGTGACTCCCTGGCTATATACCTGCTCCTTTGAACCTGTGGGGTTATCCTGCTACTCTTCTCTGAGTTCCTGCTGCATACACCAGTTCCAGTAATCCTCCTTCATCTGCTGCTCGTGTTTACTTCCATCTGCATTTGCTGGACATGTAAGCTGTTGCTGCTTTGCAAGAACCTGAGACTGTTACCCAGACCTCCCTGGTTGAGCTAAGATATTATTTGAACTGCCTTATAAGCATATCTATCTGTGTTTTGGACTAAGCAAGGACTTATTCGTGTCAAGTATCCTCAAGAATAATTGTGCTTCATAGACTTTCTGCGTGATTGCATTTTCCTCTGAAGTTTCCTATAGACTGCTGAGTTGCATTTGATATTTGCACCAAGTGTTGTGGACTCGAGTTTCTCTCTGCACTTGTGTGAATCACTGTGTGATAATATAGACTTTACCACTTATAAAACTGTGTCCTGTAGTTGTCTTGTTCCACGCAAAGAGTCTCCTGAGTTATCCCCTATAATTATTACACATCAGTGCTGCAATAACATCGCCCAGAGGACCCCTTTAGTGCAGCGTCGGTCCCACTATTGACCGAACACCACAGGTGGCATCACAACAGACTTTAATAGACCTTTCCCTTTAAATTGGATGCCATGGACTGGGTAGCAGCCACTGTGACTTCCCCTTTACGACCGTACCCGGTACCGAGTACCCCAGTGCCCTGGTTTGGGGCACTCCATGTGCACTCTGCAACCTCGCCTGTGAGAGTACTGTACCTTAAAGCCTCTATCTAACCTGCATGCCTAGCCCGTCGGAGTACTGTTCCTTTAAGCCATTATTATGTACTCTGCACCCCCCCTGTGAGAATACTGTGCCTTTAAACCACAGGGTGTACTCTGCACGTACTGCCTGTGGGAGTACTATTCCTTTAAGCCGTTGTGTGCACTCTGCAACCCCCCACCTGTGGGAGTAGTGTTCCTTTATGCCGCTGTGTGTTTTCTAGTAATGTTGCAAATAAATAATTGGTATCAGCCATCTTATTGCCATTTGTAAGCCAAAGAAATCATTTTTCTGGACTGCTGTATGTTTTCTAGTAGTCTGAGAAATAAATAATTGGCATCAGTCATCTCATTTCCATTTGCAGGCCAAATAAATAATTTTTCATGACCACAGTGTGTTTTCTAGTAGTCTGAGAAATAAATAATAAATAATTGGCAGGAATAATTTTTCTGGACTGCTGTGTGTTTTCTAGTTGTCTGAAAAATAAATGGTTGGCATCGGCCATGTTGTTGCTATTTATAGACCAAATAAATAATTTTTCTGGACCACTGTGTGTTTTTAAGTAATGCTGTAAATGAATAATTTACATCAGCCATTTTGTTGCCATTTTTAGGCTAAAGAAATAATTTTTCAGGACCGCGGTATGTTTTCTAGTAGTCTGAGAAATGAATAATTGGCATCAGCCATCTCATTTCCATTTGTAGACCAAATAAATAATTTTTCTAGATCCCTGTGTGTTTTCTAGTAGTGCTGCAAATAAATAATTGGCATCAGCTGCCCCGTTGCCATTTGTAGGCCAAATAAATAATTGTTCAGGACCAATGTTTGTTTTCCAGTTGTCTGAGAAATAAGTAATTCACATCAGCCAGCTCATTGCCATTTGTAGGCAAAATAAATAATTTTTCTAGACCGCTGTGTGTTTTAAATTAGTCTGGGAAATAAATAATTGTCATCAGCTGTCTTGTTGCCATTTGTATGCCAAATAAATAATTTTTCTGGACCACTGTGTATTTTCTAGTAGTCTGAGAAATAAATAATTGGAATCAGCCACCTCTTTGCCATTTGTAGTTGAAACAAATAATTTTTTGGACCGCTTTGTGTTTTCTAGCAGTGTGGCAACTAAATAAGTAAATCTACTCTTCCACCATCTTATACAAGTAGTGTGCAGAAAAAAACACTTCAAAAAATGAGGAAGGCATCAAATATGGGTCGTGGATGTGGCCGTGATTGTACTGTTCTGCTTATGGTGGTGATGTTGCTGCTGCAGGGAGAGGACATTGTAGTTCTGTACCTGCTATGTGTCCTATTAAAATACCTTCCTCTGGTGCATGCAGGTAGTGACAAGACATTATGCGTCCTTTCGCATGCCCTAATACCACTGCACAAATGGTGAGGCCACAAGATGTTGAAAAGGTGTTAGATTGGATGGCTAAGAGTGGCTTCAGTTCCTTCGCATAATCTTCCACCTAGTCCACTGCAGAAAGTGCACAGTTGGCACCTGAGGACCATGGTCATCTGAATTCCACCTCACCCAATTGCAAATCAGCCAAGAAGTCTGAGCCCCAAGTCATGCAGCAGTCACTTCTGCTTTTTGATGACCCTGCTGGCTGTAGTTCCATGGCTCATCCACCTAGCCCTGCCTCAGAAGTGGAAGACATGAGTGCACTGATGCCCAACCACTTGCTATTTTGGAGAATGAGTACAAGGAAGGGATAATGCACAAGGTCAGTGGGCCACCACATCACATCAGATGATTACGAAAATCAGTGGCCAACTGCAGCGTCTTTTGGCAGTGTGCGGACCTGCAAGGAGCGAAGAGTTGAGTAACTGGTGGAAGATGATGTGGGGGACAATGAAGTCCTAGACCCCACATGGAGCGGAGGTCATCTTAGTGATGTGTGCATTTTGGAGGAGGAGGCATTGGCTAAGCTGCCTCAGCAACACAGCAATAAGGGTTGCAGGGTGCAAAGGCACAGCGGTGGCCCGTAGCCAGAATGCCAGTTGCTACTGTCCACCACGCCACTGACATCATGTGCCTTAACACCCTGAAGCTAGGTATAAATCCTCTAAACCTGAGTACTACGTGCATGATGAGGCATCTGAATTCCAAGCACAAAGTGCAGTGGAGTACACAACTTAAAAAGCATGACATATCTGAGCCTCCTCCTGCTCTCTCTTTTGCTGCAGTCTCTGCCTCTTCCGCTCATGATCAACAAGGTTACCTGCCTTTCCACAAAGAGAGGATGTGACAGCACCACCATCATTGTCACCGAGCAACCCCACACTGTCCCAAGGAAGTGTCCAGATTTCCATCCGCCAAACCCTCTAGAGAAAGAGGAGATACCCCCATTCACTCACAAGCCATGGTCCTAAATGACAGCATTTCCAAATTACTGGCTTTTGAATTGATGCCAATCAGGCTGGTGGAGAAGGACAGTTTTAAAAACTGTTGGCTATGGCTGTCTCACAGTATGTTGTTCTTAGCCGCCACTACTTTTCCAGGCAGGCCAGGTGTGCACGGCACAACATCATCAGTGGCGAAGTTCACATGACCACCGATATGTTTCATTACCCTTTCTGCCCACTGGGTACATGTAGTAGCGGCTGGGACAGAAGTGGAAGGTATTCCAGCTCATGTTCTACCACCAGCTACAATTTGCTGGACATTTATCTATCCTGGTTACCTCCTCCTCTTCCTACTCTGCTTCCTCTACCACCTCGTCATCCAGTCACAATGAGACCTGCACCAACAATTTCAGCACAGCCAGAGGGAAATGACTGGAGGCTGTTTTTAAACTCACCTGTCTGGGAGACAAATCCCACAAAGCACAGAAGCTGTGGACTGGGATCAAACAGCAGACAGATGAGTGGTACATGCTGGTGAACCTCAAGCCTGGCCTGGTGGTGTGCGATAAGGAGTGAAATATTGTAGCAACTCTAGGCCTTGCTGATTTGACGCACATACCTTGCTGGCGCATGTGCTGAACTTAATGGTACACAGCTTCTTGAAAAATTACCCACTCATGTTAGAGCTGCTGCTGAAATTGCGGGCAGTGTGTACTCGCTTTCAGTGTTCTCATCCTGCTGCTGCCGCCTGACTGCGCTGCAGCATCACTTCCCACTCTCCAGCTGACATGCAACATACTAATAAGGTGGAACTCTACCTTGAATATGCTGGAGTGACTGTGCAAGTAGCAGGCAATAGAGGACTTTCAGTCAACTGCAGCATGCACAGCTGAGTCACTCAACGGAACAACACCACTTCACCACTGAGTGGGCCTCCATGCATGAAGTGTGTGCCATGTTGTGATGCTTTAAAAAAACTCCAACAATATGGCCAATGCTGATCGTCAGCCATGAGGTGGTGCCCAGGAGGAAGAGGAGCGGAAGAAGCAAGGCCAATTCACACCGTTATCCAGCCTGTCATCCACACATGGCTCAGAGGGTGGGTTACTGTCCCAACAGTGGCCAGGTACCTAACTGTACAGCCAGGGGACAGTTTGGGAGGATGAGGTGGAAGAATGAGGAGGAGGATGAACAACTGTGTTCACAGCAGAGTGGCATGCAGATCCGCTCACAGGCATCATTGTAGCATGGCTGGGGGAATACAGAGGTCCCAGACCATACACCTCCCGCCAAGCACAGCATGTCATTGCCTCTGGACAGCCTGGCACACATGAGCCAATACTTGCTGCTGTGCCTGCTTAATGACTGACAAATTGCCTGTAATGTTACCTGTGCTGATTACTCGTTGGCCCCCTTCTGGATCCCCGCTACAAGGACAACATAACATCATTACCTCCATCACTGGAGTGGGATAGGAAATTGTGTGAGTACAAAAACACCCTGATAGAGAAACTACAGCTGGTTTTCCCACCTGACCTTGGGGGCTCAGTGGAAGAACAAAACAGAGGTGGAGAAAAAGTAGCTAACGCGGCTGGGGCACTGCTGGCACCTCAGAAGACACGGTTAGCATATCTGAAATGTGGCAAAACTTTCTCAGCACGCCACAATGTCTGGCAACACCATCTGAAAAAGGTCTGCATTAGCAGGAGGCAATATTGCAACAACATGGTAGAAGAAGGCGTGTTCGCACTTATCCACGTACTAATTGACGGGTCTGCCTCATTTAACTTTTGGGTCCTCAAATTAGACCCATGGCTCGAGCTTTCCCTTTATGCCTTGGAGGAGCTGGCCTGCCCTGCGGTAATTATACTTTCTGACCTTGTGTTTAGCATGGCTGGTGGTGTGATCACAGACAGGTGCATCCGCCTGTCCACAGCCAACATGCGGAAGCTAACATTCCCAAAAATGAATCAGGCGTGAATCCCACAGGACTTGTCCACACTTTTGGATGACTAGAGAACTATACCAGTCGCACCCAGCAAGTCTTCAACTCTATTGCCATTGGTTTCATTTGGGTGCCTCTCCACAAATAAAAAAAAAAATTGTGTTGGCTACCTCTTCCAAATACGCCATCCACGTCCACCTTTTCATCTAGTCGGATCTTTGCCCCCTGATTGTAGCTTGTTAGTTTATTTTGGGTTCATTCTATGCTCTTTTAAGTCAGTTTCCTAAAGAAAACAACGACAAAGAAACATAGAAAACAAAAATACTAACTGTAACAAAAACAGTGTTGGATTACTACTCCATTGTCTCTTCAACCTATACTGCCACGTCCATCTCCTCCTTCACTTGGGCCAACGCCTTTTGGTTCTAGATTGCTAGTTTGAGTTTTGTTAATAGTAGGCTGCTTTATGTCAGTTCCATTTAAAAAAAATGCCACCCTGCTATGAACACAGTTGTTCCTCTTCCTCTTAATCATACTCCTACTCCTCATCCTCATCAAAATGCAAAGCTGTCCCCTGGCTGTACATTTCTGTACCTGGCCGTTTTTGCTACAAGGATCCATGCTCCAAGACATGTATGGCCGCCTGGCATGATAATGGTGTGAATGGTCCCTGTTCCTCCTCCTCCTCTTACTGTGCCTCCACCTCATCCATCATCGCCTGAAGCTTTATTTTTATTGGATGCATAGGAGTGGGGTAGTAACGATGATGTTGTCATCATCAGCGCTGGCTATATTGATGGAGTATTCCAAGCAGCGCGACACGGCACATACGTCCCGCATGGAGGCCTACTCATTGTTGGTGAAGTAGTGTTGTTCTGCTGAGCGACTCACCCATGCATGTTGCAGCTGAAACTCCACTATTGCCTGCTGCGGGTCACACAGTATCTCCAGCATATGCAAGATGGTGCTACACCTTGTGGGTACGTCGCATATGAGGTTTGAGTGGGAAGACAGAACTGACGCTACAGCACAGACAGGTAAGCAGCAGCAAAGTGAGAACGCCAAAACCGCGCACACACTGCCTGCACTTTCTGACCGGATGAGGCGATGGTGGAGGAAGCAGAGTAGGAGGAGGAGGCAACCTGAAGATTGTAGATTGTAAGCTTGCTAATAGGGCCCTCACTCCTCCTGTATTTGTTTAAACTGTCCTACTTTGTATTGCTTTTTTTGCCTGTATATGTCCCCTGACTATAAGCAATGGGTATAACTGGAAGTACCACTTATTGATATGATTGAGTAGAGGAGCAAAACGTGCAATATTAAAAATGTACTTTTATTTCCTTACCTATTAAAATACCATTTTTTATATAATATATCAACCCTAGGGAAAACAATGTAAAACCAAATATATTTAGCTATAATACTTGAAAATGAGTAAATGCACTATGCCCCATTAGGTATTCATCCAGTCTTTATTATGGTGACCATTAGTACAAAAAGTGTCCCTATATGAGGTTTAGCATATAAATGACCAAAATACTTGAAACCAGGTATCACCCAGTGTGTAACATGGTGGCCAGTAGCACAACAAGTATCTCTGAATCAGGTCAGCAAGACCAATCTTAGAAATTTATATTCATGTTATTCAGTATACCAAAATTATATATCCTATGGGGAAAAACACAAGACATTCTTCTTATGGTGGCGTTCAGCAGGTAAGTAAAAAAAACATAACGATCTCCCTCAGTATTTTCCAATACAGTCTGGTGTTTCCTATCACCGTGGCATGGAGGGTCCATTCTTGGTTAAACTCCAGTCCATGTCCTTACTAATTTAATCAACAATTCTATTAGTGCATGGGGAACTTTAAAATGTGCTTTCAAATCATTATTTCAAAAACAGGTTGATGATAACCAGAATAAGTGCCGAAATTTGTAGTTATTTATTGTTGGCTTCGGATAATGTGTGACTAATTATCTGTTCTTGTTGAAGCCACAGTATTTCGAGTCTCTATGGTGACCACTTGGTAAACAAACATAAACAAAAAGGCTTCTTCATCATTTTCGGAGAGGATCATGAGGTCTGGCATCAACAAAACCTTTCTTGAGGAATCAAATATTGGGGGGGAACCAAATCTCTGAAGGTCAACTGGGTCTAGGATGAAAGATCTTCTATGAATTTAAAGAACAGTCCGGATTCGAAGCATAAAAACATCTGTTTCTTAAAGGAAATTGAAAATATTGAAAGAAATATATTACTTTCTCTAATGAATTTAGCCAGATTTAGGCCCATCAGGAACATCAGCAGTCATTATTGTCAGGTGAATCAGCAGCGAGCTTTTGGCGTTATGGACCTGGTCTCTCAGAGCTCCAACTATTCGTAATCATGTCTCCTGCAAAGTGAAAAGATTGGTGGTCAAAATGAGGTAGAAGAACATTCCTTGTTACCAGCACAACAACAAATTAAGAAAGCATCTCTAGCAATGAACTCCTTATGGCTGGATACCAGAAGTGGCTTAAGTCCTGTAGGACTAGAGGTTACTCTCATGGAGGAAGGCTACATTCATAGTCTCGAGAGGTATCACCCATCTCTATCTGACATCAGTATCAGTTCCCGGAGCTGCACAACCTAAGCTTTATTCTCTATTCAGTCTAAAGCCCGCTGTTTGAAACATTATGCATGCAATAAGTTGTTTTTTGACATCCATCACTTTCTATAGTGTTAACAACGCCGCCAAAATAAAATTCTGGTACGATGCCTATGCACCTGCATATTTCAATTGTTGTCCAAGATTTTCCACTAACAGATCCAAAATGAGACCCAGCCAGATCAATGTGCTCAAGTCAGACCCCAGCACCTAGAAGAGATGATCCCAGCCTGATCAACGTGTTCAAGTCAGACACCAGCACCTAGAAGAGATGATCCCAGCCTGATCAATGTGCTCAAGTCAGATCCCAGCACCTAGAAGAGATGGTCCCAGCCTGATCAACGTGTTCAAGTCAGACACCAGCACCTAGAAGAGATGATCCCAGCATGATCAATGTTTGGGACACTGCGGCTTACGCCGCTGTCCCCTGACTGCTGCGCCTTCCCCCTGTGTTAAAAGCAGATCTCCCATTTAGTGAGTCCAAAATGGGATATGGGGTTAACTCCGCAGAGGGGGCGGGGCTTATCCTCTGCTTCTGGCACCAGGAAGTGCTGATAGCTCATCCGATCCCTGGACCCGGACCTGTTTCCCGCCCTCCCTCCCCTTTTGTTATGGTTTTGTTTCAGTTGCAGCTGCGTAAGGGTGGAGTTTTGTTGGTGGTGAAGATACCTGCCCGGGAGTCCGGAAGGCAGTAAATCTCCCTACACCCAAATTTGTTGGCAGATATTGCCTGAGTTTATAAGCTGCGACCAAATATTTACCCAAAGTTAAAAGATGGAAATTTTATGCCTATATTTCCCAATAAAGTCTTCAATTTTGATAATTTGTTGGTGTCACTTAATGGGAGTAAACGGTTATGGGTCGTAGCAGTCTGTTCAAGTCAGACACAAGCACCTAGAAGAGATGATCCCAGCCTGATTAACGTGTTCAAGTCAGACACCAGCACCTAGAAGAGATGATCCCAGCCTGAACAACGTGTACAAGTCAGACACCAGCACCTAGAAGAGATGATCCCAGCCTGATCAACGTGCTGAAGTTAGACACCAGCACCTAGAAGAGATGATCCCAGCCTGATCAACGTGCTGAAGTTAGACACCAGCACCTAGAAGAGATGATATCCTTTTGAATATCAAGCTCTATAAATAGAGATGAGTGGATCACACAAAAATTAGCATTCATCTGTTCGTGTGAATTTTCACTGGAAATTTGATTCACATATACATTTTTCTCTTTGAATTTTATGTCCATTATAATTCTTTGGTGTCTCTCCAGACCCCAGAAAATAATAAATGTGAAATGTAAAAAATAAGAAAAAATCTCAACACCCCACCGCTCATCTCTCCAGCTGCTCCCTCCGCTCCCTACTGTCAGTCCTAGCTGCATCTTTTGATTAATGCCGTTCACGCTAAAATCCTTGACATTTTGTCGTGATACTGCGACCTTTCAAACACCTGCGCAGAAACCTCCCAGGTCTCATCAGAACCTGGCGTCTTGGTCTAGTGTGCAAGTTCGGGGGATTTCAGGGTGAGTGTCAGCAATCAGAAGATACAGCGAGGACCAGAGGGGTGGAGAGGATGGTGAGAAGTGGAGGGTAAGGAAAGGTGAGCTGTGAGAAGAGCATAAGTATTTTTTTTTACTTTTTAACATTGCAATGGCCCTTTATTGGTTTAGCTGATTCTGTTCATAAGCAAAATACAAACATTCCACATTTTGACAAATCTGGATTTTTGTAAAATTTGAATAGAATTTAATTGCACCTAGCTGGTCTGCATAGAAGTAACTTTATAACCGTTGATCAACTGATGGGTCATGTGACTATTTAAAGGGAGGTGGGAGTGGTTACCAACCAAAACCAGCTGACCAGCCTAAAAGTAGCTGCCAGCAAGAGGCTGACATTAACTCTTTCTGAACCAAAGGAAAAAAACTACGTTTATATTCTAGCAGACTCAAAGCTGCCACGAATCCCTTAATAATTCAATTAGTCATCCATATAGTATTTGCTGCTTCCTATGACATTTCTGTGGTATATAAGATTCCAAAAAAGCATTGAAAAATGTATTCAATTAGTCATCCGTACAGTAGTAGGGCTTTTCACACATCCTGATATTTCCGGTACTGGAAAAATCAGTACCAGAGATATCCGTGTCAGTGTAACATACATGTTCCGCCCATGTGCCACATCAGAATCACATGTACCGGCGCCTGGGAATCATTGGCACTGTTCGTGCTGTTCTCCGGCACCGGGTGCTGAAGACAGCTCACATTGTCCCCTGCTCACACTGCAATCAGTGCTATCAGGGGACAATGTTGATAGTTGTACAACTGTTAACAGCGAAAGCAGGCAGCGAGTGATGGAAGTATTTAAGTTGGAAGAGCCGGACAAAGCACCAAAATTGGCATATCTAATAGTTGAACCTTTTCTGGGGTGGTTGCAGACTGCTATTTGTAGGCTATGGGGACCAAAATCCATGGCCCCTTACCAGCCTGAGAATACCAGCCCCAGCTGTCAGCTTTAGATTGGCTGGTTGTCAAAAATGAGGAGACCCCACGTAATTTTTAAAGATTATTTATTTAAATCATTTTAAAAAATGGTGTGGGAGTCTCTCTATTCTTGATAACCAGCAATGATTAAGCTGACATTTGAGGGTTGCAGCCCCCAGCTGTCAGTTTTGCCATGCTGGTTATGAAATATACAGCAGACTCATTTTTTTAATTTATTTATAGCACAGGCGCCGGCTGATGAATACTCCCATCAGTGGCTCCAGTCACAGCTGCTGGCTTAATATGACATATGACAGCGTGGGAACCGTAGTTCTCTGACCGGTGGTAATGTTCTACAGTCGATCAGACATGGCGTTACACATGCTGTCATGCAGATTACAGCGTGGCAAATAATGGATGTTTGGGCCCCCCACTCAACTTAATGGGGTCTGGGTTCAGGTACAGTTCTGGTACTCGAACCAAACTTTTTCGGCACTTTTCCCATCCATTTGAAAATTTTCACTGCCTCCCAGACCTCTTTATGGGGTCTGCAAGAAAAATGCACAATTTCCCATTGACGCCCATTATATTCGTTACTTGAAACGAGTACCCGAGCATTAGAAAAAGCTTGGTTCGAGTAACGAGCACCGGAGCATCTCAGTGCTCATTTATCTCTATTCATAAATCAATAGTTCCTGTAAAAAGAAGCGACTTTGTAATATATCTTATCAGAGAATTTTGCTTCTTTCTCATCCCTCACTGATCTTTCATTCTCAGGTCATTGGGGAAATCTGTATTCAGCAAAAACAGATTTTCCCATTACTGGGATAAGAGATGTCAGTGGGTGCTACTGAGTGAGGAGTCAGAGGCAGACACAGACATTCTGCTGCAAGTTCTCCTGAAACCACAGTTACAGTTCTCCATAGAATTTTGTGAGCACCCACTGTCAGCAATGGGGAAATCTGTTTTTACTGAATACAGATGTTACCTGTGGATTGAGAATTTTAAGAAGGAATGAGCAGTCCTGGCAGAGAAGGAACCAGATTTTCTTGATAAGATATATTATAAATTATTTTGTAATATTGATTTCACAAATAAAAATTAAAGTGACAGATACACTTTCAACATAGTCCCACCATGGCAGCTGGTGCTACAATATTTGGACAAAATTAAATCAACATTTTTACTAATGTAAAAAACTTTCTGATTTTGCAATCTGACGTTTGGGGCATGAGAAAATTGTACAATTTTAGGAATACGTTGGGCACGAATATGTTGTGAAGTATGCAAATGAGGCAGCGAGAGATTCATTTCATTCATGGTGCTGAGAAATCCTTCACCTGTTAACAATTAAGACTGTGAATTCCAGCTCCGAGTGTTTAATACCGCAACTGTTTCCTAGGAAACCACACTCTCCGCGCCATGCCAGGGATCAGGACGGCATTATCAAACAGCTGATGCAGATATCTGGCTCAGAATTATTAGCCACGGCATTGGCCATCAGGATAAATATAGTCGGTGAGTGAAAAAAATCACTTATCTGCACCACCCCACTGAATAATATTGGTTGTTTTTTCACGGACAGCACTCGGACCAAAAATGTGGTTGTGTGAACGAGCCCTGACAAAGCCGAAAATAAAATAATTCCTTTCCATTCAAGCTTAGGGTGTTAGGGGTCAAGTTCCCGCCTCTGCACAGGGGGAATCTTGGGCCATCTCCGCTGCGGTCTCCCATTCTTCTCCTGCCGCAGTGGAGCCTGCTCAGTGGAGATGTAGGTCCCAGCGTCTCGCTTAGTCTGACTCTGTGCAAAGAGTTATTGCTGTTTTCCCTGCTCCTGCCATTGAAGTCAGTGTTGGGCAGTGGCGAGCAGACGCTTCTGGGACTAAGTCCTGCTTTTCTCGTTCTGAGCATGCCCACAGTAAGATCTCTCAGTGGAGATCGAGGGTCACATGATCAGATACTGCAGCTAGGCCATTGGTCCTTCAGGAAGGTCCTGTAGGTGCTCACGCTCTGTGGCAGCCTTTCATTGGCCCTTCTAGGAAGGTCCTGTACGTGCTGCAACTATTTAAGGCTTGCATGGCCGCACGGCCATGCGCTAGTATTGTTCTTTGTTATGTGCTTTGCGCCAGTGTGGTCACGTGAGAGTGTGTTCAGGGACCCGGCTGAAATAAGCCCCTAGAATGCTGGCACCTCCGGCGAGGAGTTTGTGTTTGTATGTATTCAGGGACCTGGCTGAAATAAGCCCCTAGAATGCTGGCACCTCCGGCAAGGAGTTTTGTGTGCATGCGTGACCACTGACTGCTCTCTGTTTGGGCAGTTAGCCTGTTCCTCTGTGAAGTCTAACAGGGCACAGTGCTTTGCTTTCACGGCTACTCGGTGAATTAACTGAGTTAGTCCATACCGCCATATAGTGCCGCCGTTTGCTAGCAGCAGGTACTCTTGCATGGTGGACCCTGGGCTGCGAATGCACTAATATTAATAAAAACACCTCTATTTACTCGGTGCGTTCCGCTAGCCTTAACATAGGGTAAATCAAAATTTTACTTTCAATTAGATTTGACGAATGTTTAAAGGGAATCTATGAACAGGTCTTTGCTATGTAATATGAAGCCAGCAGGAGTTAGGGGAGAAAAGATTTCAGCGATGTGTCATTTACTAAGTTGTGCGCTGTTGTTTACTTACACTAAAGATTTTATCACCAGGACATTATCAGTGCTGAGCCCTGGCCTAACTCCGCCCCCTCCTGTGATAAGCAGCTCACTGTGTATAGAAAATGTACACTGAGAGTCTGGTATGAGCAGGATTAGCTTCCTCAGCTCTGGATCAGGTCATATCTAAGCACTCTGATTGTGTCACAACTGCGGCACCCAGTAACTAAGTGACATATTGCAGGAATCAGGGTCTCTTTTCCTACAGTATGCTCTCAGATGAGGTATAAAAACCTTGTGATAGGTTCCCTTTAAAGCCAACTTGAACAAGGTAGTGACAAGGCTGATGCCTGAGAAGGCTTATTTCAATGTATAATGTCGCCTCCATCACTATAATAGATGTAATTAAATATCATGGCCTTCCTTACACAGATATAGCTAATTCAAATAACCACCACAGGATGATTTATGGAACAGTGTTAAAATATAGACATTCACTTTAAGGGCCAGCCTCTTCCGGTAAATATGAAAACAGTTTCATCTTGTGAATTTTAAAAGAACATTTATCATATTTTTCCATAGATCAACATATAGATGTCTTAGAAATGGAAAATACATTTCTCAGGTTATAGTAAAGCATTATAAGCATGTCTCCTGTCAAACCACAGGTATGTGGTTGCCATTAGAAAGGACAGTTTATAGAAAAAATAAAAGAATCAACATTACAGCATCCCCATCCTGCAGAAGCACTTACCCTAAATGTTCTTCAATTGGGAGATGTATAAGTCCGATGCAGGGCGTACCGATTGTGGTCGCAGTCGGTGCGACCAGACTCATGTGGAGGGGGATTAGAAGACGTATATTCAGGTGAATTGTATTGTGGGGTCCTTGCGCTGCATTATGCAAAGCCAACTGCTCAGAGGCCAGCAGTTGACGTTGGCATCCTAGTCACAGGCAGCGCCCGGCAGTGACATCACTGCCCATTGCTGGAACGCTGAAGTTATTTGGTTATTTGGTTTCTGCGTCAACTATAGAAGAGGATGCTGCACATCATGGGAGTGGAGATAGGTAAGAATTGTTAGTTTCTTTAAACTTTTGTTGGTGAAGAACGGAGAACAGGGACATTATTACTGGAAAGGGCTCAGGATGAAGGGCAGACCAAGATGGGGGACATTTTACCAGGAAAGGGAGATATTTTACCAAGAAGTGGCCCAGTATGCAGGACACTGTACCAGGAAGGGGTCCAGGATGTGGGAAATTAGTACTAAAAGAGGCCCAGCATGGGGACATTTTTCCAGAAGTGGCCAAGATAGAGGACATTATTATAGGAAGGAACCAGGCTGGGGACATTATTATAAGATGGGGCCCAGGATAGGGGACACTACTTGTGAAGGGGCCAGGATGGAGGACATTTTTACGGGATGGGGAACATTATTACATGGGGGGAGAACATCTATATCTTCATAGGATCTGAAATTCTACAATGGCCCATACATCTGATGAACATGCAGGTGCAAATTAGGTCCAAAGTTTGAGCCCGGGCCCATCGAACTCTAGCTTTGCCACCGATCAGATGTAATGTTCTACCATCTTAGACAGCTCAGAAACAGCACCACTCTTGTCCGTGGACTGTGCCTGGTATTGCAGCTCAGCGTGACTATCCGCAATCCATGATGAAGAGTGATGTTATTATTCCTTTTCTAATCTTGTACCAGCAGTAATCAGGGGAGCCATAGAAATTTTTCTCTTATGTGCAATAGATGGTTAAAAGAAGTGATGCACTCTCAATAGATAATCCACACTGATTTGAGGGTTATCCATTTCCCCTAAAATATCTAAAAATGTGCTTATTAGGGTTGAGCGAAACGGGTCGGCCATTTTCAGAAGTCGCCGACTTTTGGCAAAGTCGGGTTTCATGAAACCCGACCCGACCCCTGTGTGGGGTCGGCCATGAGGTCGGCGATCTTCTAAATCTGGTATCGGAATTCCGATACCGAGTTCCGATATGTTTGTGATATCGGGAATCGGTATCGGAATCCATATTTAAGTGTAAAATAAAGAATCAAAATAAAAAATATTGATATACTCACCCTCGGACGCGCCCTGGTACTAACCGGCAGGCTTCCTTCCTAAGAATGAGCGCGTGAATGACCTGCGGTGACGTCGCGGCTTGTGATTGGTCGCGAGCGGTCACATGGACAAGCCGTGACGTCATCTAAGGTCCTTCACGCGCTCATTTTTAGGAAGGAAGGCTGCCGGAAAGAAGCAGGGCGCGTCCGAGGGTGAGTATATTCCTATTAGGTATATACTCACCCTCGGACGCGCCCTGCTTCTTTCCGGCAGCCTTCCTTCCTAAGAATGAGCGCGTGAAGGACCTTAGATGACGTCGCGGCTTGTCCATGTGACCGCTCGCGACCAATCACAAGCCGCGACGTCACCGCAGGTCATTCACGCGCTCATTCTTAGGAAGGAAGCCTGCCGGTTAGTACCAGGGCGCGTCCAAGGGTGAGTATATCAATATTTTTTATTTTGATTCTTTATTTTACACATTAATATGGACCCCAGAGCCTGAAGGAGAGTTTCCTCTCCTTCAGACCCTGGGAACCATAGTATCCCATTGCACTGCATTGGGTTTCGTGTTTCGGCCGACCCCGACCCCGACTTTTTTATAGGATCAGCCGATTTCACTCGACCCGACTTTTGAGAAAGTCGGGTTTCGTGAAACCCGACCCGATCCTATAAAAATAAAAGTCGCTCCACCCTAGTGCTTATATTACAAATATATAAACCTACATGTGAGACAGCATGTGCTGACACTGATGACTTGCCGATGCAGGAAACGCTTTCTTGTGTTGAGTGCAGAGGGTCAGAAATTCAGACCACATGGTAAACTGAAGTTAAAAAATCATTCTAGTTTTCTGGATGAAATGCACACAATTTTTTATACGCTTGTGTGAACCTAGCTTAAACCTAGCACGAGGGCTCCAATATATCCTAGTAGTCATGGACTATGAGACCCAGTACACTGAAGCAGTACCACTAAGGAACTCTTTGGCCAAGAGTATCAACCGGGAACTTGTCCATATATTTGCTAGGATGGGACTGCTGAAGGAGATTTTGACAGACTAGGGAACCTCCTTCATGATCAAGGTAATGAAAGTGCTGTGAACGGTCCTCTAGATTGCCCAGCTGCGAACCTCAGTTTACTATCCACAGACCGACGACCTAGTAGAGCGCTTCAATAAAACCTTAAAGGCTGTGCTCAAGAAGTTCATTGAGAAGGGCAGTCGAGACTGGGACTGTCTGCTTCCATCTTTGCTCTTCTCTGACAGAGATGTTCCTTAAGACTTCACTGGCGTCTCGCTGTTCAAGCTTCAGTATGGTCAACATCAGCAAGGGCACACGGACATCGCCAAGGAAATCTGGGAAGCCGAGGTCACGCCATACTGGAGCATCATAGAGCATGTCGCCCAGCTGCAGGAGAGGTTGGCAAAAGTAATGCCTATTATGAAGGAGCATCTTCTCCAGTCACAGGAGGCACAGGCAAAGGTGTATAACCGATCAGCAAGGCTTAAGCAATTCCAACCCAGGGACCACGTGCTATTGCATATCCTCACAGTGGCAAACAAGTTCCTAGCCAAGTGGCAAGGCCCATAGGAGGTGGTGGAAAAGCTGGGCGAGGTGAATTGCAAGACACACAAGGCAGGTTGATGAAAGCCACAGTAAATATATCAAGTGAACTTGCTGAAGCCCTGGCGAGACCGGTAATCACTGTAAACCCCTCGCCTGGGAGCCAGTCTCAAAAGCCAGAGTGGACGATGTCACCATTGCAGAGACTCTAACCGCCAGCCCAAAGACAACAGTGCAAGGCACTGTTGCAGCAGAACCATGCCCTGTTCTCAGAGTTGCCAGGGCATATTCAGGTCCTGGAGCATGATGTGTTGACAGAACTGCATGTAAGGGTGAACCTCAAGCCCTATAGAATTCCTGAAGCACGTCGAGAGGTGATATCAAATGAGGTGAAGAGGGTGCTAGACCATGGGAGTGATTGAGGAATCAAAAAGTGGATGGTCGAGTTCTATCATCTTCATGATGGTGAGTGGCAGTTTTTAAAGACTACTGTAAGCTGAATGAGGTCTCCAGTTTTGATGTATACCCGATGCCTCACGTGGATGAACTCATTGAGAGATGAGGACCCACGAGGTACATTACAACCCTCGACCTGACGAAGGACTATTGGCTGATCCCCATGTCCAGAGTGCCAAGGAGAAAATGGCCTTCTCGACACCTGATTGGTGTTTTCAATACACCAGTATGCCTTTTGGACTGCAGGGGGCCCCGGCAACCTTCCAGGGGGCTATGGATCGGATCTTAGCTCCTCTTAAGAAGTATTCCGCAAGGTACCTTGATGACATTGTGGTCTTCAGCCCTAACTGGGCTTGTCTTCTGCCAAAGGTACAGGTGGTCCTGGATGCTTTAAGAAATGTGGGGTTTACTATAAATCCAAAAAAATGTGCCATAGGGAAGGAAGAGGCCAAGTACTTGGGCTATGTCATCTGGAGTGGAAAAAATCAAACCACAAATAAACAAGATTGAGGCGATTCAGAAGTGTCTGCAACCACTTTCCAAGAAGCAAGTGAGGGCATTTCTTGGAATTGTGGGATATTACTGGTGATTCATCCCAAATTTCACCATAATCGCTGCACCATTGACGGATGTCCTTAAAGGCATCAAATCAACGATAATTTAATGGACTGCTGAGACAGAAATGGCTTTCTAGGAGCTGAAGCGAGCTTTGTGTAAACATCCGGGTCTGGTCGCACCAGACTTCAGCAAAGAATTCGTGGTCCAGACAAATGCATCAGAAGTCGGCTTAGGAGCCGTGCTCTCTCAGGAAGTAAATGGAGAAGAACATCCCATCCTGTATCTAAGCCAGAAGCTCTCTATGCCATTGTCGAGAAGGAGTATCTAGCTATAAACTTGTGTCTGACCATGCTCCTCTTTGATGGTTAAGGGAAAAGAAGGATAATAATGCCTGGGTGACTAGGTCGTTCTTAGGTCTCCAGGATTTCAGGTTCCACGTAGAACACAGACCCGGGAAGTTACATGGTAACGCAGATGCCCTCTCTCGAATTCCCTGTTTAGTGTCCAAAGGTGCCAAAGCCACCGGCAAGGTCACTGGCGCCATATGTGAGGGAAGATATATGTTGGAAAGTTTGTTATCCTGCGTGATGTAAAATACATAATTTTCCCTCCAGAATGATATGTGCTGATAGTTAAACAGTCATTACCATGGTCTGGGTTTCATGATGAGTAGATGTAAGAGATGGGTGGGACATGTACTCACAATATCTCCACTTCAAGGCTGTGGTTGGAGTGGGAGTTAACTGTCCAGCCACTGTTTTTTTCTCACTGGTCCATTTAGAGGAAGGAAGCCTCCAGGCTGAAGCTCCAGTGAGAGCTGCTGTGTGTGTTTGTCCCAGTAGGCTGGAGCCATACTGGGGAGGACTTTTGTATGGACTTTTTATTTATACTTGTGCCAGAAAGCCTGTTTTTGTGTTACTATTTTCGCTATATGGTTTATGAAGAAATATGCCACCCAGAGACTTTAACATCAAGTGTTGCTGAGTCTACGTCAGGAAGCAGCGGAGTGAGCTGACCTTCCACAACATCCTCAATCTAACATCGGTTTTCAGTGAAAAGCTGGTCTAAATGATCAATACATGAAGTGCTAGAGTCCACCAGAATGTGAGCTACTCTCTTATTAAACAGCTCTCCATATGGTTAATGGCATCTGGAATAGACATCTTCCCTTAATGACATACTCATGCATCAATCAGACATATGGTAGGGGTTGCCTTCAGATGACAAGCGTTATAAAAGTGATGATGACTACTGAAACAATTTTTTCCGGCAGTAAACAAGTTTCTTGGATACCTTTTGTTTGTTTAGGTATAGGGGTCCTGCTCCTTATCTGTAGCAGGAGCATTTTAAACAAGATCTCTCACTATGTCAGAATTGACCAGTTTTTTTCCTTTGCTTTATTCCTTGCTGTTCCCTTTAGTATTCTGGTTTTTGCTTTATCTAAATCTGCTATACGGTTACAGAGATACAGACGTTTTGACTTAGTGCCAGTTTTTAGAGGTGTGTTGCCTCACATACTTCTCTGGGAGTGTATCTAAGGGCTACTCTGCATAATTACCCTCTGAGCACCACCTTCTTAGTAAAGACCATACAAAATTAGCACTAAAGTAAAAGGATCATATCTCTGGAACCATATGGCAGATTTGGGAAATACAAAAACCAGTATAATCAGGCGAGCAGCAAGACCAAAATAGGAACAAAAACTGTACATTTCTAATCAAGTGACAATTTTGTTTTAACAAAACCAAAAAGGGTAAATAAGAAGTTTTGTAAAATTATCTATTCAATTAGGAAGATGTGTTCCTGTTATTTTTGCAATCACAGAGTTATTTAATGTAAAGTAATTAACCAATACATAATTTAGAATCAATACTGTATATGTGAAGGTGTGACACATAGCGGACTGTCCAAACTGAGCTGTAAATGCATTAAGTGTTGTGAAGAGCTTACATCACATTTTCCGTACACAATCAGTGCCATTTTCACCGAGGATGCTGTTTCACTTGCTAGAAGCAGATGACATATTTAAAAACATTCTAATTGAGGAATTATAAATAACAACTGGTATAAATCTTCTCAGCGTTCCCGCTGAGTTACTGGTCCAAGAAAAGACTCTGTGAACAGACAAAAAATGTACTTGCTAGATATAGAAAATTTAAAAGATAGGTAGTAATGGATTATTGGAAAAAATGATACATGGAAAAAAACAACAGTAATAAAAATAAAATAATCAAAATATTTTCTTTTTTGAGAAATTGAAAATCTCTTTTTAAAGTGAACCTATCAGCAGATTTTTGCTAAGTAAACTACAGGCATTGTCAGGTTGGCGCTGTTATACCGATTAAGATGATACCTGGGGTGAAGAAATCCGACTTGTGGTTCTTGTGTAATCAGTGTTAGAAGTTTTCAGTTAATGAGATGTTCATGCTCCAGGACGAGACTGTAGGTGGAGTTTTATCTTCCTGCTCTAAGCCAGAGAAACCAAGGAAAGACTCAGGCCACCCTGAAGCACATACATTGTTCCTCATCATAGAGACAGACTGTTCGTGCTTCTGGGAGGCCTGTGGGCTGGTCTTTCCTTGGTGTCTGTGGCATAATGCAGGAAGATAAGATTCTGCCTACAGGCCCACCACAGAGCACAGGCATATCATTAACTACAAATGTCTAACACTAATTACACAAGAACCACAAGACGGATTTCTTCACCCCAGTTACCATTTTAATAAATTTAACAATGTCAACATGACAATGTCTGTAGTTTGCTTAGCAAAATCCTTCTGACAGGTTCGCTTTAAATAGTGTGGTCACTACGGGAAGACTTGTGTCTCCAAAGGGAAAATTTACAAAGAAGCCTTTTGTAAACTGATCCTTGTGAGTTCAGTTAATCTGTTATGGGGGGGCCCTAAGAATACCAAAGAACATTACTACCATGAAATGCCAGAGCACAAAGTACCTAAATATTTTCTGTTACAAAAAAGGATCATACGGAAATGTTGAAACCGCACATATATGCAAAAGACGTATTGAATATAATGTAGGTGGTGGACAGGCTTGGACTGGCCCAAAGGAGAGCAGGAGAATCCTCCGGTAGGTCCCTGTGCAAGACTGGGCCATAACCCTCTTATATGAGCAGCACTTGACACATTATATTTAGATTATTAGATACAGACTAAGGCAGCAGCTTATTAGTGTAACAATATACTCAGTTCATTGTATCTAAATTTATGATTGAGGATAATGTCACATTTGCATGTGGCTGAAAGGTTGGGCCCTGGAGTTGGATACTGGTGGACCCTTGGCATCCCAGTCCGAGCCTTTCAGTGGAGAAGCTTTAACAGCACCCCGTCCAGTGAACAATCAGAAGCAAATATAGAGGGAGACATAAGACAATATATGCCCAAACCAGATATAAGGATTGAAGAAAGTTATACAGAATATATCACAAAGAATAAAATCTGTAATACAGATAAATAGGTCTGAGTGGTGACCTCATATACAGACCCAAATTCATTTTTTTACTCCAACCTGCTTTTCGTATCATGTTTCCTCAGGGCGTGAAGGGGTGGTTATGAAGTAGTTCTAAAGCCCATTTAAAAGACAAAAGTCCAATGGCTGTGAAAAGATAGAAGGTCAAATTTGAGACAAGTGAAATGCCACCTTATTTTACCTATTCATTGCCATTGAACTTCTGTCTGGTTACAGCATTAAATATTGTCCAAAGGTTTGCGCATCCTCTTATATTACATTATATTTTATTACAGTACTAGAAGCTCAGATTTTATAGTATGAACTCACCATTCACTTACAACCACTTCTAACATTCTGCTTGATCAAAACAAGATGGAATCAGATTAAGCTGCATATTTAAGTCTCTGGAAAGGGGAAGGGAAAGAGGATTGTGAAATAGAGTGGCACTGACACAAGTAGACCACTGCTGCTGCTTTCTAGTGTTTTATCTCACCCCAGAGGCTTCACAGCTACACTGCTCAGTATTGCTGCAGAATGCTCTCCATGTTGCTATTTGATAGGATATGCTAAATACAGAAAGCAGAACAGGAATCCCTCTCTCTGTGTGTGCAGTGCATGGGAGACATCACAGAAGCCAGTCTTTACCCGCTAGCTCAGACACAACTGAAAATTACAGACAGAGCCTGCAGGGGGCAAAACTGATAAAAATGTAGGATTCAAGTCACATAACGATCAGAAATAGTGATATTTCTCATGTACAGCTTATTCTTAATACTTTCCTAAACCAATGGTCTCCTGTATCTGGATAGATGGTAAGCACAGCTCAGTGCTCTGCAAACTGATGTTTGTTAAGAAGCTACACTGTGGACAGGGGCACCAAGAGCTATCAGAGAACCTGCAGTCTGCAGATCCTTGTGAACTTCCACATGTATGATCTGGCCTCGCTAGAACTAGATCAGAAGCTGTGAGCAGAAGCTCACAAGAACAAACCAGCAGCCCCTATGACATCTGCCCAGTCGCTATACATGTTGTACAAAGTTTTAAAACTTTATATTCTGAAGCTTTATAGAATATTTACTTTAGAACAAAACCCTTTTAAATATTTTTGAAAGTAAATATTAGAATTGAGGTCTTCTCCATCAAGACCAAACATGTTGTCTCAGCCAACTTCAGCCTTCTTCCTGCCAGTCTCATCTCAGTCTGAGCTTTTGCACTTGGCTATGCTTGACAAGCATTACTATAATTGTCAGTGTAGCTGTAGTCGTTGCGCAGGAATTTTCCCAGAGACAGAAACAGGAATTCTATGAAACACAAACATTCTGAGCCAGTCCCAGCAGCGATCTGCCTGTTTTCGCTGCTTCTAAACACTCTTAATAACATTACATCGATGAAAACCACCCTAAACTTTAAAGGAGCCGCTTTAAGTCTTAGTTTTAAAATGTGATGCTTGATATAATAAATGGGAGCACATTGTGATAAGTGAAGAGAGTGGCTGATGTTACAGCTCCCACTCTTATCGTAGGACTATGTTTGCTTTCACATTCCAGAAGCTCTTTATGATCATTATTAATGGATGGATTTGTCTCACTGACAGATTAATATTCTCCTTTCTTACAAGTAATATTTCACTCTTATTGAGAATGTGGTTTATTCGAATGCTATTTATTTGGATATTATATATTTTAGTGTTTTTACACTGGGAACAAAGTTTGTCTTTGACCTTTATGAACATTATCTATATCCTAATATGTACAGGCCGTTTATAATTTATAGGCCAAATTCACACTTCCGCATTTTCGATCCTAACATGGGTTTGCAGCATGATAGACATGGAGCACCAGGTCACTTCCCTGGCTGGTGCGCTATTGCTGCAGTGATGGTTGGGGCATGGCGCAACCATGGTTGTTCAGCCATTAGGTACCAGGCTGCAGTCACTCTGTGCGCAGTCATGTTACCACAAGCAAGTGATCTGAATACTTCCGGCCACATTCTGACTAGACATGTCTGGCCTTGCTCAATACTCTTGCATTGAGCGAGGCCACACATGTCTAGTCGTCATGTGACCATATATACGTAAATTGCATACTTGCGCTCAGAAGCCTGCTGCTCCCGGAGCCACCACCAGAGAATCCTCACAATAGGTCGTGTGCGTGCTTGAAGATTTACAAGTCTATAATCACATAGAGCGGTGAACAAAAACCGTGAGCACTGCTAAGGGGGTGCACGGGTAGGTTCCCACACCTTAGTACCATAAATATCAAGAAACCCGGCACTCAACTTCAATGCAACTTGGAAATTTATTGCGTAGTACAGAAAACGTTTCGGTCTATGCGACCTTCTTCAGTTACTACAATATGTACAAAAATGAAAAAATAAATAAACCCAAATGAACAACCACATAAGTGTGTCACTTTAAACAAAAGAACAGAAGTATATACAAAAAGGGGGGGGGAGGGGGTTCAGGTCATATCTTGATCCAGGTAATAGAATACACTGGGAGTACCACATAATCAACCTATACCACATTGTAAGCAGATTAAATTAAAGATGTAGGGAAAAGAGAATGCGCTAGCGTACCGTACTAAACATGATTGCGTGTCGCTTTATGAGCGGAAACCAGTAGGTCCGGTAGGAATAACTGTGGATATAAAGAGTGCCCGCTGGTGTTTACACTCAAAGATGCATACCGTGTCCATTAATGTTTAGTAGCTTGGATACGTGGTGATGACAAAACGTGCCCCTCTATGTGATATTTATAATCACATAGAGGCTGGACAACCTCTTTAAGGTCAAGTACCCACTTAAAGGTTCCCTGTGATGTGACCAGAACATCATACAGTCTGATCAGAATGTTAAACTAAGATCCTAATGTTCAGTCTTGTAAATTTTTCCATAGCAGCAATAGATAAATGTAAGAGGCATTTGGGTGTGTGGTCCATGTCGTTTTCAACACTGTAAACCACTAACTTTCCACGTGGACTGTTTTATGGACCACAGTAACACATGTAAATAGCAAGCAGCTCCTGCACCCATCAGTTAACTGGATGAGCACATAGAGCTGCACATGTAGCTGGTCAGGTCCACAATTTGCAAGTGTGACTGGCCCGTTCCATGTGAATCTTCTAAGACCAAGACCGGACCGCTGTGTTGAACAGTCCGCATAAACCACAATGCCCGGACTGACTGTCGGTTTCCTGACCAGAACTTGCTGCCTCATAGGCATATATGAAATTGTAAGTTAGAATCAGGATACCCACGGTTTGGCAATGCGGTCTGTATGTAAAATACGCAGCCTATTGTTGTGTAATATCAAGTAAATATAGAAGGAGAGCAAATGTTTTGTTTTTACCATCTTCTATCAACTCAGCACAAGTCACATGGATAAGACAAGTTGCTATATTGTATGTTTCTGGAGACTAGCGACATGCCATCAAGCTTCCGTTACGTGAAATATATTGTCAGTTTTCCTTTAAAGAAGAGCATTCATAACTTATTAGAAACCTAGCTGGCTACATAATGATAAACTAGCTGAAGGCCTGAATAAATTTTTTTTTTTTTTTTTTTGTCATCTCTGTTGCGGAGATATTAGCTTGCAAAGTTCATATCCTAATTTCCACTTTAATATATTCTCAACATTTGCAGTATATATACGTTATGGTTGGGAAGGAGTTCCCGACCAATGCAGTATACATACGTCATGGCACATTGAGTCGTCGTCCTGGGGGGTGGCGCTGCCACTCCTCCCCGCAACTACGATAGTGATGATTGGCTAATCAATTCTGAACAGCCAATCATAGTATTTTTCGTGTTTCAGGCAATGAAATTGCCTGAAACACTGATGTTCAGGCTACGACTGGTGCTGTAAGAACACCGATTGTAGTCTGGAGCCTAGCAACCATGTAGTCACCAGTAGGGTTGAGCGAAACGGATCGTTCATTTTCATAAGTCGCCGACTTTTGGCAAAGTCGGCGTCTCATGAAACCCGACCCGATCCCTGTGTGGGGTCGGCCATGCGGTACGCGACTTTCGCGCCAAAGTCGCGTTTCAATGATGCTAAAAGCGCCATTTCTCAGCCAATGAAGGTGGACGCAGAGTATGGGCAGCGTGATAACATAGATCTCAGTCCCCACTATCTTAGAGAAGGGCATTGCAGTGATTGGCTTGCTTTCTGCCGCGTCACAGGGGCTATAAAGGGGCGTTCCCGCCGACCGCCATCTTACTGCTGCTGATCTGAGCGTAGGGAGAGGTGCCGCTTCGTCAGAAGCAGGGATAGTGTTTTGCAGGGTACATTCACCCCCAAACCGCTTGTGCTGTAGCGATTTCCACTGTCCAACACCACCTTTTGTTTGCAGGGACAGTGGAAGCTACATTTTTTTTCCTCAGCGCTGTAGCTCATTGGGCTGCCCTAGAAGGCTCCCTGATAGCTGCGTTGCTGTGTGTGTACGCCGCTGTGCAAACCAACTGCTTTTTTCAAAGCACAAATCCTGTTGTTCCTTCCTTTCTGCACAGCTATATTGTTTGTTTGTCCACACTTTTGTGTGCAGCAGTCCTTTTTATAGCTGCCTGCCATACTTTTCTGAGATTATTGCAGGGAGATAAAGATTGGCAAGTCTGCCTCTGTGCCAGTGCTGTGTGTGGCATCTGTCTCTCATTGTGTGCCACCGAAAACCAGTGTGTAATACTGGGCCATAATTTTTTTTTTTTTAATTCTCCCTGAAAAAAAAATAAATAAATAGTGGGAGATAAAGATTGGCAAGTCTGCCTCTGTGCCATTGCTGTGTGTGGCATCTGTCTCTCATTGTGTGCCACCAAAAACCAGTGTGTAATACTGGTCCTTTATTTATTTTTATTTTTTTTTATTGTCCCTGAAAAAAAAAAAATTAAATAGTGGGAGATAAAGATTGGCAAGTCTGCCTCTGTGCCATTGCTGTGTGTGGCATCTGTCTCTCATTGTGTGCCACCGAAAACCAGTGTGTAATACTGGGTCATAATTTTTTTTTTGTAAATTCTCTGTTGTGAAATTGGATTCTGGGCTCCCCCGGTGGCCACTTGTGGAATTGTACTTGTGTGCATCATCCCCTCTTTTCACCTGCTCCTATCAGGATGTGGGAGTCGCTATATAACCTTGCTCCTCTGTCAGTTTCATGCCGGTCAACAATGTATTCAGAAGCCTTCTGTGCATGTTCCTGCTACTAGACAACTCCTAGCTAAGTTGGACTTTTGTCCTTGTGTGTTTTTGCATTTTGTTCCTGTTCACAGCTGCTGTTTCGTTACTGTGTCTGGAAAGCTCTTGTGAGCGGAAATTGCCACTCTGGTGTTATGAGTTAATGCTAGAGTCTTAAAGAAAGTTCTGGATGGTGTTTTGATAGGGTTTTCTGCTGACCATGAAAGTGCCCTTTCTGTCTTCATGCTATCTAGTAAGCGGACCTCGATTTTGCTAAACCTATTTTCATACTACGTTTGTCATTTCATCTAAAATCACCACCAATATATGTGGGGGCCTCTGTCTGCCTTTTGGGAAAATTTCTCTAGAGGTGAGCCAGGACTGTCTTTTCCTCTGCTAGGATTAGGTAGTTCTCCGGCTGGCGCTGGGCATCTAGGGATAAAAAACGTAGGCATGCTACCCGGCCACTTCTAGTTGTGCGGCAGGTTTAGTTCATGGTCAGTATAGTTTCCATCTTCCAAGAGCTAGTTCTCATATATGCTAGGCTATGTTCTCTCGCCATTGAGAATCATGACAGTTTGACCGGCCCTAAAAAAAGGGTTAAATTACTGGCTGAGAAAGGAGAGAAAAAAGAAGTCTGCTACAATTTTTTTTTTTTTTTCCCTCTAGTTCTGAGTGTGCTCTTAATTGAATCACTTGCTAGTTTGCCTATGCTGCAGCCTTCCTCTCTTTCTCTCCTTCTAATCCTTGAATGGCTCTGTGTTCACCTGTTTCAAATGGATCTTCAGAGTGTAGCTACAGGTTTGAATAATCTCGCCACAAAGGTACAAAATTTGCAAGATTTTGTTGTTCATGCACCTATGTCTGAGCCTAGAATTCCTTTGCCTGAATTCTTCTCGGGGAATAGATCTCACTTTCAAAATTTTAAAAATAATTGCAAATTGTTTTTGTCCCTGAAGTCTCGCTCTGCCGGAGACCCTGCACAGCAGGTCAGGATTGTAATTTCCTTGCTCCGGGGCGACCCTCAGGACTGGGCTTTTGCATTGGCACCAGGGGATCCTGCGTTGCTCAATGTGGATGCGTTTTTTCTGGCCTTGGGGTTGCTTTATGAGGAACCTCATTTAGAGCTTCAGGCGGAAAAGGCCTTGATGTCCTTGTCTCAGGGGCAAGATGAAGCTGAAATATACTGCCAAAAATTCCGCAAATGGTCTGTGCTTACTCAGTGGAATGAGTGCGCCCTGGCGGCGATTTTCAGAGAAGGTCTCTCTGATGCCATTAAGGATGTTATGGTGGGGTTCCCTGTGCCTGCGAGTCTGAATGAGTCCATGACGATGGCTATTCAGATCGATAGGCGTCTGCGGGAGCGCAAACCTGTGCACCATTTGGTGGTGTCTACTGAGAAAACGCCAGAAAATATGCAATGTGATAGAATTCTGTCCAGAAGCGAGCGGCAGAATTTTAGATGAAAAAATGGGTTGTGCTTCTATTGTGGTGATTCAACTCATGTTATATCAGCATGCTTTAAGCGTACTAAGAAGCCTGACAAGTCTGTTTCAATTAGCACTTTACAGTCTAAGTTTATTCTATCTGTGACCCTGATTTGTTCTTTGTCATCTATTACCGCGGACGCCTATGTCGACTCTGGCGCTGCTTTGAGTCTTATGGATTGGTCCTTTGCCAAACGCTGTGGGTATGATTTGGAGCCATTGGAGGCTCCGATACCTCTGAAAGGGATTGACTCCACCCCATTGGCTAGTAATAAACCACAATACTGGACACAAGTGACTATGCGTGTTAATCCGGATCACCAGGAGGTTATTCGCTTTCTGGTGCTGTATAATCTACATGATGTTTTGGTGCTGGGATTGCCATGGCTGCAATCTCATAACCCAGTCCTCGACTGGAGAGCTATGTCTGTGTTAAGCTGGGGATGTAAAGGAACTCATGGGGACGTACCTTTGGTTTCCATTTCATCATCTATTCCCTCTGAGATTCCTGAATTTTTGTCTGACTTTCGTGACGTTTTTGAAGAACCCAAGGTTGGTTCACTACCTCCGCACCGGGAGTGCGATTGTGCCATAGACTTGATTCCGGGTAGTAAATACCCTAAGGGTCGTTTATTTAATCTGTCTGTGCCTGAACACGCGGCTATGCGAGAATATATAAAGGAGTCCTTGGAAAAGGGACATATTCGTCCTTCGTCATCTCCCTTAGGAGCCGGTTTTTTCTTTGTGTCTAAGAAAGACGGCTCTTTGAGGCCGTGTATTGATTATCGACTTTTGAGTAAAATCACGGTTAAATATCAATATCCGTTACCACTGCTTACTGATTTGTTTGCTCGTATAAAGGGGGCCAAGTGGTTCTCTAAGATTGATCTCCGTGGGGCGTATAATTTGGTGCGAATCAAGCAGGGGGATGAGTGGAAAACCGCATTTAATACGCCCGAGGGCCATTTTGAGTATTTGGTGATGCCTTTTGGTCTTTCAAATGCCCCTTCAGTCTTCCAGTCCTTTATGCATGACATTTTCCGCGATTATTTGGATAAATTTATGATTGTGTATCTGGATGATATTCTGATTTTTTCGGATGACTGGGACTCTCATGTCCAGCAGGTCAGGAGGGTTTTTCAGGTTTTGCGGTCTAATTCCTTGTGTGTGAAGGGTTCTAAGTGTGTTTTTGGGGTTCAAAAGATTTCCTTCTTGGGATACATTTTTTCCCCCTCTTCCATCGAGATGGATCCTGTCAAGGTTCGGGCTATTGGTGATTGGACGCAACCCTCTTCTCTTAAGAGTCTTCAGAAATTTTTGGGCTTTGCTAACTTTTATCGTCGATTTATTGCTGGTTTTTCTGATGTTGTAAAACCATTGACTGATTTGACTAAGAAGGGTGCTGATGTTGCTGATTGGTCCCCTGATGCTGTGGAGGCCTTTCGGGAGCTCAAGCGCCGCTTTTCTTCCGCCCCAGTGTTGCGTCAGCCTGATGTTGCTCTTCCTTTTCAGGTTGAGGTCGACGCTTCTGAAATCGGAGCTGGGGCGGTGTTGTCGCAGAGAAGTTCCGACTGCTCCGTGATGAGACCTTGTGCTTTTTTTTCCCGTAAATTTTCGCCCGCCGAGCGGAATTATGATATTGGGAATCGGGAGCTTTTGGCCATGAAGTGGGCTTTTGAGGAGTGGCGTCACTGGCTTGAGGGGGCCAGACATCAGGTGGTGGTATTGACTGACCACAAAAATTTAATTTACCTTGAGTCTGCCAGGCGCCTGAATCCTAGACAGGCGCGCTGGTCGTTGTTTTTCTCTCGGTTTAATTTTGTGGTGTCTTACCTACCGGGTTCTAAGAATGTTAAGGCGGATGCCCTTTCTAGGAGTTTTGAGCCTGACTCCCCTGGTAATTCTGAGCCCACAGGTATCCTTAAAGATGGAGTGATATTGTCTGCCGTTTCTCCAGACCTGCGGCGGGCCTTGCAGGAGTTTCAGGCGGATAGACCTGATCGTTGCCCACCTGGTAGACTGTTTGTTCCTGATGATTGGACCAGTAGAGTCATCTCTGAGGTTCATTCTTCTGCGTTGGCAGGTCATCCTGGAATCTTTGGTACCAGGGATTTGGTGGCAAGGTCCTTCTGGTGGCCTTCCCTGTCACGAGATGTGCGAGGCTTTGTGCAGTCTTGTGACGTTTGTGCTCGGGCCAAGCCTTGTTGTTCTCGGGCTAGTGGATTGTTGTTACCCTTGCCTATCCCGAAGAGGCCTTGGACGCACATCTCGATGGATTTTATTTCGGATCTGCCTGTTTCTCAGAAGATGTCTGTCATCTGGGTGGTGTGTGACCGTTTCTCTAAGATGGTCCATCTGGTTCCCTTGCCTAAGTTGCCTTCTTCTTCCGAGTTGGTTCCTCTGTTTTTTCAAAATGTTGTTCGTTTGCATGGTATTCCGGAGAATATCGTTTCTGACAGAGGGACCCAATTCGTGTCTAGATTTTGGCGGGCATTCTGTGCTAGGATGGGCATAGATTTGTCTTTTTCGTCTGCTTTCCATCCTCAGACTAATGGCCAGACCGAGCGGACTAATCAGACCTTGGAGACATATTTGAGGTGTTTTGTGTCTGCGGATCAGGATGATTGGGTTGCTTTTTTGCCTTTGGCGGAGTTCGCCCTCAATAATCGGGCCAGCTCTGCCACCTTGGTGTCCCCGTTTTTCTGTAATTCGGGGTTTCATCCTCGATTTTCCTCCGGTCAAGTGGAATCTTCGGATTGTCCTGGAGTGGATGCTGTGGTGGAGAGGTTGCATCAGATTTGGGGGCAGGTGGTGGACAATTTGAAGTTGTCCCAGGAGAAGACTCAGCTTTTTGCCAACCGCCGTCGTCGTGTTGGTCCTCGGCTTTGTGTTGGGGACTTGGTGTGGTTGTCTTCTCGTTTTGTCCCTATGAGGGTTTCTTCTCCTAAGTTTAAGCCTCGGTTCATCGGCCCGTACAAGATATTGGAGATTCTTAACCCTGTGTCCTTCCGTTTGGACCTCCCTGCATCCTTTTCGATTCATAATGTTTTTCATCGGTCATTGTTGCGCAGGTATGAGGTACCGGCTGTGCCTTCCGTTGAGCCTCCTGCTCCGGTGTTGGTTGAGGGTGAGTTGGAGTACGTTGTGGAAAAGATCTTAGACTCTCGTGTTTCCAGACGGAAACTCCAGTATCTGGTCAAATGGAAGGGATACGGTCAGGAGGATAATTCTTGGGTCACTGCCTCTGATGTTCATGCCTCCGATCTTGTCCGTGCCTTTCATAGGGCTCATCCTGATCGCCCTGGTGGTTCTGGTGAGGGTTCGGTGCCCCCTCCTTGAGGGGGGGGTACTGTTGTGAAATTGGATTCTGGGCTCCCCCGGTGGCCACTTGTGGAATTGTACTTGTGTGCATCATCCCCTCTTTTCACCTGCTCCTATCAGGATGTGGGAGTCGCTATATAACCTTGCTCCTCTGTCAGTTTCATGCCGGTCAACAATGTATTCAGAAGCCTTCTGTGCATGTTCCTGCTACTAGACAACTCCTAGCTAAGTTGGACTTTTGTCCTTGTGTGTTTTTGCATTTTGTTCCTGTTCACAGCTGCTGTTTCGTTACTGTGTCTGGAAAGCTCTTGTGAGCGGAAATTGCCACTCTGGTGTTATGAGTTAATGCTAGAGTCTTAAAGTAATTTCTGGATGGTGTTTTGATAGGGTTTTCTGCTGACCATGAAAGTGCCCTTTCTGTCTTCATGCTATCTAGTAAGCGGACCTCGATTTTGCTAAACCTATTTTCATACTACGTTTGTCATTTCATCTAAAATCACCGCCAATATATGTGGGGGCCTCTGTCTGCCTTTTGGGAAAATTTCTCTAGAGGTGAGCCAGGACTGTCTTTTCCTCTGCTAGGATTAGGTAGTTCTCCGGCTGGCGCTGGGCATCTAGGGATAAAAAACGTAGGCATGCTACCCGGCCACTTCTAGTTGTGCGGCAGGTTTAGTTCATGGTCAGTATAGTTTCCATCTTCCAAGAGCTAGTTCTCATATATGCTGGGCTATGTTCTCTCGCCATTGAGAATCATGACAATTCTCCCTGTAAAAAATAAATAAATAGTGGGAGATAAAGATTGGCAAGTCTGCCTCTGTGCCAGTGCTGTGTGTGGCATCTGTCTCTCATTGTGTGCCACCGAAAACCAGTGTGTAATACTGGGCCATAATTTTTTTTTGTAAATTTTCCCTGTAAAAAAAATAAATAAATAGTGGGAGATAAAGATTGGCAAGTCTGCCTCTGTGCCAGTGCTGTGTGTGGCATCTGTCTCTCATTGTGTGCCACCGAAAACCAGTGTGTAATACTGGGCCATAATTTTTTTTTTTGTAAATTCTCCCTGTAAAAAAATAAATAAATAGTGGGAGATAAAGATTGGCAAGTCTGCCTCTGTGCCAGTGCTGTGTGTGGCATCTGTCTCTCATTGTGTGCCACCGAAAACCAGTGTGTAATACTGGGCCATAATTTTTTTTTTGTAAATTCTCCCTGTAAAAAAATAAATAAATAGTGGGAGATAAAGATTGGCAAGTCTGCCTCTGTGCCAGTGCTGTGTGTGGCATCTGTCTCTCATTGTGTGCCACCGAAAACCAGTGTGTAATACTGGGCCATAATTTTTTTTTTGTAAATTCTCCCTGTAAAAAAATAAATAAATAGTGGGAGATAAAGATTGGCAAGTCTGCCTCTGTGCCAGTGCTGTGTGTGGCATCTGTCTCTCATTGTGTGCCACCGAAAACCAGTGTGTAATACTGGGCCATAATTTTTTTTTTTAAATTCTCCCTGAAAAAAAAAAAAATAAATAGTGGGAGATAAAGATTGGCAAGTCTGCCTCTGTGCCATTGCTGTGTGTGGCATCTGTCTCTCATTGTGTGCCACCGAAAACCAGTGTGTAATACTGGGCCATAATTTATTTTTTTTAATTCTCCCTGAAAAAAAAAAAAATAGTGGGAGATAAAGATTGGCAAGTGTTATGACCCCAATGGCAGAGGGTCTCAGAAGTAATTACCAAGTCTGCAAACACAAAAAACCAGCTCATAGGACAGTGGTAACTGGGCTGACCGTATAACTAATCCTAGCACCACAAATAGCAGCAGCCGGGGAACGTGCCTACGTTGGTTCTAGACGTCTCGCGCCAGCCGGAGAACTAACTAACCCTAGAAGGGAAAAGATAGACCTTTCTTGCCTCCAGAGAAAAGACCCCAAAAGTTGGATACAAGCCCCCAACAAATAATAACGGTGAGGTAAGAAGAAAAGACAAACGTAAGAATGAACTAGATATTTAGCAAAGAGAGGCCCACTGACTAAAAGCAGAATATAGTATGATGACTTATACGGTCAGCAAAAACCCTATCAAAATTTCCACGCTGGATATACAAGAACCCCCGAACCGTCTAACGGCCCGGGGGGAGGATACCAGCCCCCTAGAGCTTCCAGCAAAATCAGGAATCACATTTAGTACAAGCTGGACAAATAAATAAGAGCAATGCAAATAACCAAAAAACAAGGAAGCAGGACTTAGCTTAATTTTGCAAGATCCAGGACCAGCAGACAGGAGCAAACAGAAAGGAACTGATTACAACGATGCCAGGCACCAGACTGAGAATTCAGGAAGTTTATATAGCAACACCCCTGGACTAACGACCCAGGTGGGTGCCAAACTAGGGAAAGACAATCCCAGAGTCATATCACTAGTGACCACAAGAGGGAGCCAAAAAAGTCTAATTCACAACAGTACCCCCCCTTTAAGGAGGGGTCACCGAACCCTCATCAAGACCACCAGGGCGATCAGGATGAGCAGCGTGAAAGGCACGAACTAAATCGGCCGCATGCACATCAGAGGCAACCACCCAGGAATTATCCTCCTGACCATAGCCCTTCCACTTGACCAGATACTGAAGCCTCCGCCTGGAGAGACGAGAATCCAAGATCTTCTCCACCACGTACTCCAACTCGCCCTCAACCAACACCGGAGCAGGAGGCTCAACAGAAGGAACCACAGGTACAACGTACCGCCGCAACAAAGACCTATGGAACATGTTGTGAATGGCAAACGACACAGGAAGATCCCAAGCGAAAGGACACGGGATTAAGGATTTCCAATATCTCGTAAGGACCGATGAAGCGAGGCTTAAATTTAGGAGAGGAGACCTTCATAGGAACAAATCGAGAAGACAACCATACCAAATCCCCAACACGAAGTCGGGGACCCACACCGCGGTGGCGGTTGGCAAAACGCTGAGCCTTCTCCTGTGACAACTTTAAGTTGTCCACCACATGATTCCAAATCTGCTGCAACCTATCCACCACAGAATCTACCCCAGGACAGTCAGAAGGCTCCACATGTCCCGAGGAAAAACGAGGATGGAAACCAGAGTTGCAGAAAAATGGCAAAACCAAAGTAGCGGAACTAGCCCGATTATTAAGGGCAAACTCAGCCAACGGCAAGAAGGTCACCCAATCATCCTGATCTGCAGAAACAAAACACCTCAAATAAGCCTCCAGAGTCTGATTAGTTCGCTCCGTTTGTCCATTAGTCTGAGGATGAAAGGCAGACGAAAACGACAAATCAATGCCCATCTTAGCACAGAAGGATCGCCAGAACCTGGAAACAAACTGGGATCCTCTGTCAGACACGATATTCTCAGGAATGCCGTGTAAACGAACCACATTCTGAAAGAACAAAGGAACCAGATCGGAAGAGGAAGGCAGCTTAGGCAAAGATACCAAATGGACCATCTTGGAAAAGCGATCACACACCACCCAGATGACAGACATGCCCTGAGACACCGGAAGATCTGAAATGAAATCCATGGAAATGTGTGTCCAAGGCCTCTTCGGGACAGGCAAGGGCAAGAGCAACCCGCTGGCACGAGAACAGCAAGGATTAGCTCGAGCACAAGTCCCACAGGACTGCACAAATGACCGCACATCCCGTGACAAAGAAGGCCACCAAAAGGACCTATCCACCAAATCTCTGGTGGAAAAAATTCCCGGATGCCCTGCCAACACCGAGGAATGAACCTCGGAAATGACTCTGCTGGTCCACTTATCAGGAACAAACAGTCTGTCAGGTGGACAAGAGTCAGGTCTACCAGCCTGAAATCTCTGCAACACACGTCGCAAATCCGGAGAAATGGCTGACAAGATTACTCCCTCTTTAAGAATACCAACAGGTTCTGCGACTCCAGGAGAGTCAGGCACAAAGCTCCTTGAAAGAGCATCAGCCTTCACATTCTTTGAACCTGGTAAATACGAGACCACAAAGTCAAAATGGGAGAAAAACAATGACCAACGGGCCTGTCTAGGATTCAGGCGTTTAGCAGACTCGAGATACATCAGATTTTTGTGATCAGTCAAGACCACCACACGATGCTTAGCACCCTCGAGCCAATGACGCCACTCCTCAAATGCCCACTTCATGGCCAACAACTCCCGATTGCCAACATCATAATTCCGCTCAGCGGGCGAAAACTTCCTAGAGAAAAAAGCACATGGTCTCATTACAGAGCAACCAGGGCCTCTCTGCGACAAAACGGCCCCTGCCCCAATCTCAGAAGCATCCACTTCAACCTGAAAGGGAAATGAGACATCATGCTGGCACAAAACAGGCGCCGAAGTAAACCGGCGCTTCAACTCTTGGAAAGCTTCCACGGCTGCAGGAGCCCAGTTAGCAACATCAGAACCTTTCTTGGTCATATCCGTCAAAGGTTTAACAACGCTAGAAAAATTAGCGATAAAACGACGGTAGAAGTTAGCAAAACCCAATAACTTCTGAAGACTCTGTGTGTGGCATCTGTCTCTCATTGTGTGCCACCGAAAACCAGTGTGTAATACTGGGCCATAATTTTTTTTTTGTAAATTCTCCCTGTAAAAAAAATAAATAAATAGTGGGAGATAAAGATTGGCAAGTCTGCCTCTGTGCCATTGCTGTGTGTGGCATCTGTCTCCCATTGTGTGCCACCAAAAACCAGTGTGTAATACTGGGCCATAATTTTTTTTTTTGTAAATTCTCCCTGTAAAAAAATAAATAAATAGTGGGAGATAAAGATTGGCGAGTCTGCTTCTGTGCTATTGCTGTGTGTGGCATCTGTCTCTCATTGTGTGCCACCGAAAACCAGTGTGTAATACTGGGCCATAATTTTTTTTTTGTAAATTCTCCCTGTAAAAAAATAAATAAATAGTGGGAGATAAAGATTGGCAAGTCTGCCTCTGTGCCAGTGCTGTGTGTGGCATCTGTCTCTCATTGTGTGCCACCGAAAACCAGTGTGTAATACTGGGCCATAATTTTTTTTTTTTAAATTCTCCCTGAAAAAAAATAAATAAATAGTGGGAGATAAAGATTGGCAAGTCTGCCTCTGTGCCATTGCTGTGTGTGGCATCTGTCTCTCATTGTGTGCCACCGAAAACCAGTGTGTAATACTGGGCCATAATTTTTTTTTTTTAATTCTCCCTGAAAAAAAAAAAATAGTGGGAGATAAAGATTGGCAAGTGTTATGACCCCAATGGCAGAGGGTCTCAGAAGTAATTACCAAGTCTGCAAACACAAAAAACCAGCTCATAGGACAGTGGTAACTGGGCTGACCGTATAACTAATCCTAGCACCACAAATAGCAGCAGCCGGGGAACGTGCCTACGTTGGTTCTAGACGTCTCGCGCCAGCCGGAGAACTAACTAACCCTAGAAGGGAAAAGATAGACCTTTCTTGCCTCCAGAGAAAAGACCCCAAAAGTTGGATACAAGCCCCCAACAAATAATAACGGTGAGGTAAGAAGAAAAGACAAACGTAAGAATGAACTAGATATTTAGCAAAGAGAGGCCCACTGACTATTAGCAGAATATAGTATGATGACTTATACGGTCAGCAAAAACCCTATCAAAATTTCCACGCTGGATATACAAGAACCCCCGAACCGTCTAACGGCCCGGGGGGAGGATACCAGCCCCCTAGAGCTTCCAGCAAAATCAGGAATCACATTTAGTACAAGCTGGACAAATAAATAAGAGCAATGCAAATAACCAAAAAACAAGGAAGCAGGACTTAGCTTAATTTTGCAAGATCCAGGACCAGCAGACAGGAGCAAACAGAAAGGAACTGATTACAACGATGCCAGGCACCAGACTGAGAATTCAGGAAGTTTATATAGCAACACCCCTGGACTAACGACCCAGGTGGGTGCCAAACTAGGGAAAGACAATCCCAGAGTCATATCACTAGTGACCACAAGAGGGAGCCAAAAAAGTCTAATTCACAACAGTACCCCCCCTTTAAGGAGGGGTCACCGAACCCTCACCAAGACCACCAGGGCGATCAGGATGAGCAGCGTGAAAGGCACGAACTAAATCGGCCGCATGCACATCAGAGGCAACCACCCAGGAATTATCCTCCTGACCATAGCCCTTCCACTTGACCAGATACTGAAGCCTCCGCCTGGAGAGACGAGAATCCAAGATCTTCTCCACCACGTACTCCAACTCGCCCTCAACCAACACCGGAGCAGGAGGCTCAACAGAAGGAACCACAGGTACAACGTACCGCCGCAACAAAGACCTATGGAACACGTTGTGAATGGCAAACGACACAGGAAGATCCCAAGCGAAAGGACACGGGATTAAGGATTTCCAATATCTTGTAAGGACCGATGAAGCGAGGCTTAAATTTAGGAGAGGAGACCTTCATAGGAACAAATCGAGAAGACAGCCATACCAAATCCCCAACACGAAGTCGGGGACCCACACCGCGGCGGCGGTTGGCAAAACGCTGAGCCTTCTCCTGTGACAACTTTAAGTTGTCCACCACATGATTCCAAATCTGCTGCAACCTATCCACCACAGAATCTACCCCAGGACAGTCAGAAGGCTCCACATGTCCCGAGGAAAAACGAGGATGGAAACCAGAGTTGCAGAAAAATGGCAAAACCAAAGTAGCGGAACTAGCCCGATTATTAAGGGCAAACTCAGCCAACGGCAAGAAGGTCACCCAATCATCCTGATCTGCAGAAACAAAACACCTCAAATAAGCCTCCAGAGTCTGATTAGTTCGCTCCGTTTGTCCATTAGTCTGAGGATGAAAGGCAGACGAAAACAACAAATCAATGCCCATCTTAGCACAGAAGGATCGCCAGAACCTGGAAACAAACTGGGATCCTCTGTCAGACACGATATTCTCAGGAATGCCGTGTAAACGAACCACATTCTGAAAGAACAAAGGAACCAGATCGGAAGAGGAAGGCAGCTTAGGCAAAGATACCAAATGGACCATCTTGGAAAAGCGATCACACACCACCCAGATGACAGACATGCCCTGAGACACCGGAAGATCTGAAATGAAATCCATGGAAATGTGTGTCCAAGGCCTCTTCGGGACAGGCAAGGGCAAGAGCAACCCGCTGGCACGAGAACAGCAAGGCTTAGCTCGAGCACAAGTCCCACAGGACTGCACAAATGACCGCACATCCCGTGACAAAGAAGGCCACCAAAAGGACCTATCCACCAAATCTCTGGTGCCAAAAATTCCCGGATGCCCTGCCAACACCGAGGAATGAACCTCGGAAATGACTCTGCTGGTCCACTTATCAGGAACAAACAGTCTGTCAGGTGGACAAGAGTCAGGTCTACCAGCCTGAAATCTCTGCAACACACGTCGCAAATCCGGAGAAATGGCTGACAAGATTACTCCCTCTTTAAGAATACCAATGGAGCGCCCCCACACCGCCGCAGGGCCGAGGGGTACCCGGAGCCGGGCCTCTAGGTCTCAGTCCTGGGGTTGTCACGGTGGCTAGACCCGGTCCGTGGCCCTGTCCGTCAGTGGGGGACGTCCGGTGCAATAAGTGATGTTATAATGGTAGCGATGTAGCGGTGCAGTTGTGGGGTGCAGGTCGCGGTAAATAACGAGGACACCAGGTTGCAGTCTCTTTACCTCTTTACTGAAGCTCTCTGGGTCCTCAGTCCGGAATACGGCTCACCAGGCTGCGCAAGTCCGGCCGGTCCAATGGCACTTCCAGAGCTCTCCTTGCAGGTGGAAATCGGTGCCTTCCTTCTAGCGCTATGTGTTGCAGTCCTTCCCTGCTGTGCTTACGGAAAGTACCCCACAACTGTTGTGTCTGTTTCTCGTGTTCCCTCACAACAACTTAATTCGCAATGATCTTCCTCGTCCCTCCAGATACTATGGTAGGAACGCACCCGTATGACGGGGAGGCTCGGAGATCTTCCGGGACTCTATCTGCGCCCCTCTCCTGTTGGTACCCCCCTTTGCCTTCCTAGGTGATGCGTGAGACAGTCCGCCTCAAGCTAACTGCCCTGCCGTAGGTCTGAGGTATGGCTTGAAACTCTTTACCTCCTCGGCGTTCCGGCCACCGGTAGTGCGCCTCAGTAAGGTGCTGCCTCTTTCAGCACAACCCTCACTGGTATCTCCTTTCGCTTGATTTCGTTTCTCACTCAGCACAATCTATCTCGCTTCTTAGTCCTTCCTTGGGCACCGCCGCTATGCTGAGCAGGCACGGTCCCTTTACGTTCTTTCCATGCCAAGCCTCTGCCAGGATCCCACCCCTGGCAGAGACCCTACAGTCTCTCCCTTCACAACACCCCCTGCCACAGGGTGTTGCTCCGTTCAATCCCGTCAGCGTTCTCTCTAACTTCCTGCCTGACCCCCAGTTTACCCACTATGGTGGGGAGTGGCCTAATGAATAGCACCCTTAGCTCCCCCCGGAGGCCCAGCTGTGAAATGTATTGGTGACTGTGATACCTGCTCAGAGAACTCCTTCAGTGCCATCGAACGCACCATGGCCCCCCTTAGTGGCTGAGCCATGATACTGCAACGACCAGGACTCTGGGGCGCTGCACTCCCCCCTGGTTAAACACAGTACTCCGGGACTGGGAAGAAAAACAACAATACAGGTTAGCAAAAAGACATACAATTTTGTTGAGTGCAAATAACAGTAAGTATACTTAAGTAGGCTTCCCTTTATGGGAGGTGAGGACACTTTTAACGTTACAAAACATAATCAACATTATAAATTACAGAGCATAAATAACTTCTGTTACCCAACCGGGTATTCTACTTAGTGCAATTTTTAGAACAATAACTTAACATTGCCTTTAAGAAACTCACACTCTTAGTCTATCAAAGGCCTTCCTATAATCACATTATAAGGCATTTCAACTTTACATTCTCCTTCTTGTGAACCTGCAGGACCGCCTGTCCCTACGGCACCAGATCTACTGCCTCTCCTTTCTTTTACAGGACCGCCCTGTTCAGCCAGGGCCTACTGCCTTTCGCTACTATACACAGTATAGACATAACATTCCTTTCATTTAAAGAACTCTGAGCCCGCTCTACTCGGCTCCTTTAAGGACTCACTCTCTAACCCCTACGGGTTCACTCTCTGTCCTTAGCAATAAAGTAACTTTTCAATGGGGACGCAGGGTTTACCTTCTATCCTCACCCTCATTATTACTTCTCTTACTTTCAACTGTGCAGACCTCTACTTCTACCCCTACAGGCTCTCTGCATCTTTCCTGTCTTCAAAACATTATTCAAATTTCACATTTTAACAAATTCAACACATATAACTTAGCATGTAAAACAGTTACATTTCTTTTCAAGGCATCATTATGGCATTACTGTTCTGCAACAGTATCTCTCTCAAGTTCAGTTTCTCACATCCCCTTTAAGAGGAGACCAAGTCTTTCTAAGGTAGCTCGTCTCCTCAGCCTACCGGCCCATGCAAAGGTTCCGGCATGGTATCTTCGCAAAGTGTCTTTAACTAGAACCGGTAGGAAAGGTATCTTCGCAAAGTGTCTTTCAAACAAATAGGGCAAATATCTTCGCAAAGTGTCTTTGGCTAAAACCAGTAGGGAGCACCTTTAAGAAGGTGCAAACTATTTACAAGGGAAGTTCGAATCATGCACAGTCCATGATTTCTGCAGTTTTTTTTTTTTTTTTTTTAAACTTGTGCAAAACTTTGAGAACAACAATAGTGGCCCCGGGTCAACAAGGGGTCACCTTTAACCCTAAACGGGTTTAGCAGCAACTTGGAAGAACAGTAACTATGTACATTTTTCAGTGGTATTACTTTACCGTTGAGATGTGGCGGGGGGTCTTCTCTCCGGCCTCACCAAACCAACAGATCGTTCTGGTGAGCCAGGGCGTCGTTCCGGTCCCAGCAGTGCCAGAATCCCCCGCTGGGAGATCCTCTTGGTCGGTAACCGTACACGTTCCCCCGGGGCATGGTGAGGTCGAGCTTCTGATGGTTCCGCGGGACCGGGCTCTGCAGCTTTCCTCGCCGGAGTATCGTCTTCCGGTGCTCCTGCAGCAGCCTGGAGGGCAACGCATCGCTGCACGCCTCGGGCTATCCAGCCCGTCTCACCCGCGGCCCTCCTCCACCGCGTGTAGGTGACAGCATCACCTGGCTCTAAGTTGCAATCAAACCTCCCGCTGCTTGGTTCCACCTCTATCCGATCCACACGGACCTGTAGTGGCTCCCCGATCTCCTGGATTATTCCCCGTCCAGACTGGGGATTGAAGGCCACCACTACACCCCAGTGCGACGGTGGGATCTCTGGGGGGCTTACCAGGTCAATCTGCTCAGCGGGCTGGGGCCGGCTCCGCCAGGCTGCCATCGGACGCCGGTAGTGTTCCGCATCCGGGATTATTTTCAAGTCCGGCGTCGGTGGTGTATCTTCGGATGCGGCCAGGTGGGAAGGAGCAAGGGACACTGGGGACAGGCGGATTTCTGTTGGCTGCCCCATCCGAGCTAGCACACGGGTGTCAACCTTTAGGCGGCGTGCCAGCTGTCGGGTCTCGGCTGCAGCCGCACACTCCGCGGACATCGGCGGAGGGGGTCGTCCCATCGGTGGCCCTGCCAAGGCCGAACCCCGCAGCGTGGGCGTCCCTGAGGCTACCTCAGGCTGCGTATCCTCAGGCCGAGCCGGGTCAGCTCCGCGTGGCACTCTGGATGTCGCCATCTTTTTCTCCTCTTCCGCGTTTTCTTCCCGCGGTCTCTTTCGTGGGCGGCCCCGTCCCCATGGTCTCCACCCTCCAACCAGGATCAGGAGGCGTACCTCGGCTGTTGACGGGCACATCCTCAGGACACAGAAATACTTAGACTGGGCGGCCATTGTTGTTCGCGCTCTGCAGCTCGTCTACGCCCACTCCACGCCCCTCTTCTCTTCCTGCGCTCTTCTCAGCGCTGCAATGGCGGCGGATTTTGGCGCGAACTCTCAACGGCAAGCAGTAGCACACAGTTCTCTCAATAAAGTACAGTCCAAGCACAACAAATCACAGTCTCTAGGCACACATGACCTGATTCTTCAGGCTTAAGTAGATCCTGTTCGTGACGCCAAGTTGGAGCGCCCCCACACCGCCGCAGGGCCGAGGGGTACCCGGAGCCGGGCCTCTAGGTCTCAGTCCTGGGGTTGTCACGGTGGCTAGACCCGGTCCGTGGCCCTGTCCGTCAGTGGGGGACGTCCGGTGCAATAAGTGATGTTATAATGGTAGCGATGTAGCGGTGCAGTTGTGGGGTGCAGGTCGCGGTAAATAACGAGGACACCAGGTTGCAGTCTCTTTACCTCTTTACTGAAGCTCTCTGGGTCCTCAGTCCGGAATACGGCTCACCAGGCTGCGCAAGTCCGGCCGGTCCAATGGCACTTCCAGAGCTCTCCTTGCAGGTGGAAATCGGTGCCTTCCTTCTAGCGCTATGTGTTGCAGTCCTTCCCTGCTGTGCTTACGGAAAGTACCCCACAACTGTTGTGTCTGTTTCTCGTGTTCCCTCACAACAACTTAATTCGCAATGATCTTCCTCGTCCCTCCAGATACTATGGTAGGAACGCACCCGTATGACGGGGAGGCTCGGAGATCTTCCGGGACTCTATCTGCGCCCCTCTCCTGTTGGTACCCCCCTTTGCCTTCCTAGGTGATGCGTGAGACAGTCCGCCTCAAGCTAACTGCCCTGCCGTAGGTCTGAGGTATGGCTTGAAACTCTTTACCTCCTCGGCGTTCCGGCCACCGGTAGTGCGCCTCAGTAAGGTGCTGCCTCTTTCAGCACAACCCTCACTGGTATCTCCTTTCGCTTGATTTCGTTTCTCACTCAGCACAATCTATCTCGCTTCTTAGTCCTTCCTTGGGCACCGCCGCTATGCTGAGCAGGCACGGTCCCTTTACGTTCTTTCCATGCCAAGCCTCTGCCAGGATCCCACCCCTGGCAGAGACCCTACAGTCTCTCCCTTCACAACACCCCCTGCCACAGGGTGTTGCTCCGTTCAATCCCGTCAGCGTTCTCTCTAACTTCCTGCCTGACCCCCAGTTTACCCACTATGGTGGGGAGTGGCCTAATGAATAGCACCCTTAGCTCCCCCCGGAGGCCCAGCTGTGAAATGTATTGGTGACTGTGATACCTGCTAAGAGAACTCCTTCAGTGCCATCGAACGCACCATGGCCCCCCTTAGTGGCTGAGCCATGATACTGCAACGACCAGGACTCTGGGGCGCTGCACCAACAGGTTCTGCGACTCCAGGAGAGTCAGGCACAAAGCTCCTTGAAACAGCATCAGCCTTCACATTCTTTGAACCTGGTAAATACGAGACCACAAAGTCAAAACGGGAGAAAAACAATGACCAACGGGCCTGTCTAGGATTCAGGCGTTTAGCAGACTCGAGATACATCAGATTTTTGTGAGCAGTCAAGACCACCACACGATGCTTAGCACCCTCGAGCCAATGACGCCACTCCTCAAATGCCCACTTCATGGCCAACAACTCCCGATTGCCAACATCATAATTCCGCTCAGCGGGTGAAAACTTCCTAGAGAAAAAAGCACATGGTCTCATTACAGAGCAACCAGGGCCTCTCTGCGACAAAACGGCCCCTGCCCCAATCTCAGAAGCATCCACTTCAACCTGAAAGGGAAATGAGACATCAGGCTGGCACAAAACAGGCGCCGAAGTAAACCGGCGCTTCAACTCTTGGAAAGCTTCCACGGCTGCAGGAGCCCAGTTAGCAACATCAGAACCTTTCTTGGTCATATCCGTCAAAGGTTTAACAACGCTAGAAAAATTAGCGATAAAACGACGGTAGAAGTTAGCAAAACCCAAGAACTTCTGAAGACTCTTAACTGACGTGGGTTGAGTCCAATCATGAATAGCTCGGACCTTGACTGGGTCCATCTCCACCGCAGAAGGGGAAAAAATAAAACCCAAAAAGGGAACCTTCTGTACTCCAAAGAGACACTTTGAGCCCTTAACAAACAAAGCATTCTCACGCAAAACCTGAAACACCATCCTGACCTGCTCTACATGCGAGTCCCAATCATCAGAAAAAAACAGAATATCATCCAGATAAACAATCATAAATTTATCCAGATACTTCCGGAAAATATCATGCATAAAGGACTGAAACACTGAAGGAGCATTAGAGAGCCCAAAAGGCATCACCAAGTACTCAAAATGACCTTCGGGCGTATTAAATGCAGTTTTCCATTCATCTCCTTGCTTAATGCGCACAAGGTTGTACGCACCACGAAGATCTATCTTGGTGAACCACTTGGCACTTTTAATCCGGGCAAACAAGTCCGACAACAGAGGCAAAGGATACTGAAATTTAACAGTGATTTTATTCAGAAGCCGATAGTCAATACAAGGTCTCAAAGATCCGTCCTTCTTGGCCACAAAAAAGAATCCCGCACCAAGAGGGGAAGAGGATGGACGGATATGCCCCTTCTCCAGAGATTCCTTGATATACGAACGCATTGCGGTATGCTCAGGTACAGACAGATTAAATAATCTTCCCTTAGGAAATTTACTACCTGGAATCAAATCTATAGCGCAGTCACAGTCCCTATGAGGAGGAAGAGCACTGGACCTGGACTCGCTGAATACATCCTGATAATCAGACAAATACTCAGGAACTTCCGAAGGAGTAGAGGAAGCAATAGACACCGGGGGGGAATCACCATGAATTCCCTGACAGCCCCAACTTGACACAGACATTGCCTTCCAATCCAAGACTGGATTATGGGTCTGTAACCATGGCAGACCCAAAACGACCAAATCATGCATTTTATGCAGCACAAGAAAACGAATCACCTCCCGATGTTCAGGAGTCATGCACATGGTTACCTGTGTCCAAAACTGTGGTTTATTTTCCGCCAATGGCGTAGCATCAATACCTCTAAGAGGGATAGGATTTACCAACGGCTCAAGAACAAAACCTCAGCGCTTGGCAAATGACAGATCCATAAGACTCAGGGCAGCACCTGAATCCACAAACGCCATAACAGGGTAGGAGGACAATGAACAAATTAAAGTCACAGACAAAATAAATTTAGGTTGCAAATTACCAATGGCGACAGGACTAACAACCCTTGTTAGGCGTTTAGAGCATGCTGATATAACATGTGTAGAATCACCACAGTAAAAACACAACCCATTCTGACGTCTATGATTTTTCCGTTCATTTCTAGTCTGAATTCTACCACATTGCATTAAATCAGGTGTTTGTTCAGACAACACCACCAGAGGATTAGCGGCTTTGCGCTCCCGCAAACGCCGGTCAATTTGAATAGCCAGCGCCATGGAATCATTCAGACTAGTAGGAATGGAGAAACCCACCATCACATTCTTAATGGCTTTTGAAAGGCCATTTCTGAAATTTGCGGCCAGAGCACACTCATTCCACTGAGTAAGCACGGACCATTTCTGAAATTTTTGGCAATACACTTCAGCTTCATCCTGGCCCTGAGAAATAGCCAGCAAGGCTTTTTCTGCCTGAATTTCGAGATTGGGTTCCTCGTAAAGCAATCCGAGCGCCAGAAAAAACGCATCAATATTTGCCAATGCCGGATCTCCTGGCGCTAGCGAGAAAGCCCAATCCTGAGGGTCGCCCCGCAAAAAAGAGATAACAATTTTAACTTGCTGAGCTGAGTCTCCAGATGAACGGGGTCTCAGAGACAGAAACAATTTACAATTATTCCTGAAATTCCTAAACTTAAATTGGTCTCCAGAGAACAGTTCAGGAATAGGTATTTTAGGTTCAGACATAGGACTACTAGTAACAAAATCTTGTATGCCCTGCACACGAGCAGCAAGCTGATCTACACTTGTAATCAAGGTCTGGACATTCATGTCTGCAGCAAGCACAAGCCACTCAGAGGTAAAGGGGAAGAAGAAAGAAAAAAAAAAAAAAACTCAGAATTTCCTTTCTTATTATCCCACTTCTGCAATGCATTAAACATTCAACTTGGGCCTGGCATACTGTTATGACCCCAATGGCAGAGGGTCTCAGAAGTAATTACCAAGTCTGCAAACACAAAAAACCAGCTCATAGGACAGTGGTAACTGGGCTGACCGTATAACTAATCCTAGCACCACAAATAGCAGCAGCCGGGGAACGTGCCTACGTTGGTTCTAGACGTCTCGCGCCAGCCGGAGAACTAACTAACCCTAGAAGGGAAAAGATAGACCTTTCTTGCCTCCAGAGAAAAGACCCCAAAAGTTGGATACAAGCCCCCAACAAATAATAACGGTGAGGTAAGAAGAAAAGACAAACGTAAGAATGAACTAGATATTTAGCAAAGAGAGGCCCACTGACTAATAGCAGAATATAGTAAGATGACTTATACGGTCAGCAAAAACCCTATCAAAATTTCCACGCTGGATATACAAGAACCCCCGAACCGTCTAACGGCCCGGGGGGAGGATACCAGCCCCCTAGAGCTTCCAGCAAAATCAGAAATCACATTTAGTACAAGCTGGACAAATAAATAAGAGCAATGCAAATAACCAAAAAACAAGGAAGCAGGACTTAGCTTAATTTTGCAAGATCCAGGACCAGCAGACAGGAGCAAACAGAAAGGAACTGATTACAACGATGCCAGGCACCAGACTGAGAATTCAGGAAGTTTATATAGCAACACCCCTGGACTAACGACCCAGGTGGGTGCCAAACTAGGGAAAGACAATCCCAGAGTCATATCACTAGTGACCATAAGAGGGAGCCAAAAAAGTCTAATTCACAACAGGCAAGTCTGCCTCTGTGCCATTGCTGTGTGTGGCATCTGTCTCTCATTGTGTGCCACCGAAAACCAGTGTGTAATACTGGGCCATAATTTTTTTTTTGGAAATTCTCCCTGTAAAAAAATAAATAAATAGTGGGAGATAAAGATTGGCAAGTCTGCCTCTGTGCCATTGCTGTGTGTGGCATCTGTCTCTCATTGTGTGCCACCGAAAACCAGTGTGTAATACTGGGCCATAATTTATTTTTTTTGTAAATTCTCCCTGTAAAAAAATAAATAAATAGTGGGAGATAAAGATTGGCAAGTCTGCCTCTGTGCCAGTGCTGTGTGTGGCATCTGTCTTTCATTGTGTGCCACCGAAAACCAGTGTGTAATACTGGGCCATAATTATTTTTTTTTTAATTCTCCCTGAAAAAAATAAATAAATAAATAGTGGGAGATAAAGATTGGCAAGTCTGCCTCTGTGCCATTGCTGTGTGTGGCATCTGTCTCTCATTGTGTGCCACCGAAAACCAGTGTGTAATACTGGGCCATAATTTTTTTTTTGTAAATTCTCCCTGTAAAAAAATAAATAAATAGTGGGAGATAAAGATTGGCAAGTCTGCCTCTGTGCCATTGCTGTGTGTGGCATCTGTCTCTCATTGTGTGCCACCGAAAACCAGTGTGTAATACTGGGCCATAATTTTTTTTTTGTAAATTCTCCCTGTAAAAAAATAAATAAATAGTGGGAGATAAAGATTGGCAAGTCTGCCTCTGTGCCATTGCTGTGTGTGGCATCTGTCTCTCATTGTGTGCCACCAAAAACCAGTGTGTAATACTGGGCCATAATTTATTTTTTTTGTAAATTCTCCCTGTAAAAAAATAAATAAATAGTGGGAGATAAAGATTGGCAAGTCTGCCTCTGTGCCAGTGCTGTGTGTGGCATCTGTCTCTCATTGTGTGCCACCGAAAACCAGTGTGTAATACTGGGCCATAATTATTTTTTTTTAAATTCTCCCTGAAAAAAATAAATAAATAAATAGTGGGAGATAAAGATTGGCAAGTCTGCCTCTGTGCCATTGCTGTGTGTGGCATCTGTCTCTCATTGTGTGCCACCGAAAACCAGTGTGTAATACTGGGCCATAATTATTTTTTTTTAATTCTCCCTGAAAAAAAAAAAATAGTGGGAGATAAAGATTGGCAAGTCTGCCTCTGTGCCATTGCTGTGTGTGGCATCTGTCTCTCATTGTGTGCCACTAAAAACCAGTGTGTAATACTGGGCCATAATTTTTTTTTGTGTAAATTCTCCCTGTAAAAAAATAAATAAATAGTGGGAGATAAAGATTGGCAAGTCTGCCTCTGTGTCATTGCTGTGTGTGGCATCTGTCTCTCATTGTGTGCCACCGAAAACCAGTGTGTAATACTGGGCCATAATTTTTTTTTTGTAAATTCTCCCTGTAAAAAAATAAATAAATAGTGGGAGATAAAGATTGGCAAGTCTGCCTCTGTGCCAGTGCTGTGTGTGGCATCTGTCTCTCATTGTGTGCCACCGAAAACCAGTGTGTAATACTGGGCCATAATTTTTTTTTTGTTAATTCTCCCTGTAAAAAAATAAATAAATAGTGGGAGATAAAGATTGGCAAGTCTGCCTCTGTGCCATTGCTGTGTGTGGCATCTGTCTCTCATTGTGTGCCACCGAAAACCAGTGTGTAATACTGGGCCACAATTTTTTTTTGTAAATTCTCCCTGTAAAAAAATAAATAAATAGTGGGAGATAAAGATTGGCAAGTCTGCCTCTGTGCCAGTGCTGTGTGTGGCATCTGTCTCTCATTGTGTGCCACCGAAAACCAGTGTGTAATACTGGGCCATAATTTTTTTTTTGTAAATTCTCCCTGTAAAAAATTAAATAAATAGTGGGAGATAAAGATTGGCAAGTCTGCCTCTGTGCTATTGCTGTGTGTGGCATCTGTCTCATTGTGTGCCACCGAAAACCAGTGTGTAATACTGGGCCATAATTTTTTTTTGTAAATTCTCCCTGTAAAAAAATAAATAAATAGTGGGAGATAAAGATTGGCAAGCCTGCCTCTGTGCCAGTGCTGTGTGTGGCATCTGTCTCTCATTGTGTGCCACCGAAAACCAGTGTGTAATACTGGGCCATAATTATTTTTTTTTAAATTCTCCCTGAAAAAAATAAATAAATAAATAAATAGTGGGAGATAAAGATTGGCAAGTCTGCCTCTGTGCCATTGCTGTGTGTGGCATCTGTCTCTCATTGTGTGCCACCGAAAACCAGTGTGTAATACTTGGCCATAATTTTTTTTTTTTGTAAATTCTCCCTGTAAAAAAATAAATAAATAGTGGGAGATAAAGATTGGCAAGTCTGCCTCTGTGCCATTGCTGTGTGTGGCATCTGTCTCTCATTGTGTGCCACCGAAAACCAGTGTGTAATACTTGGCCATAATTTTTTTTTTTTGTAAATTCTCCCTGTAAAAAAATAAATAAATAGTGGGAGATAAAGATTGGCAAGTCTGCCTCTGTGCTATTGCTGTGTGTGGCATCTGTCTCATTGTGTGCCACCGAAAACCAGTGTGTAATACTGGGCCATAATTTTTTTTTGTAAATTCTCCCTGTAAAAAAATAAATAAATAGTGGGAGATAAATATTGGCAAGCCTGCCTCTGTGCCAGTGCTGTGTGTGGCATCTGTCTCTCATTGTGTGCCACCGAAAACCAGTGTGTAATACTGGGCCATAATTATTTTTTTTTAAATTCTCCCTGAAAAAAATAAATAAATAAATAGTGGGAGATAAAGATTGGCAAGTCTGCCTCTGTGCCATTGCTGTGTGTGGCATCTGTCTCTCATTGTGTGCCACCGAAAACCAGTGTGTAATACTTGGCCATAATTTTTTTTTTTTGTAAATTCTCCCTGTAAAAAAATAAATAAATAGTGGGAGATAAAGATTGGCAAGTCTGCCTCTGTGCCATTGCTGTGTGTGGCATCTGTCTCTCATTGTGTGCCACCGAAAACCAGTGTGTAATACTTGGCCATAATTTTTTTTTTTGTAAATTCTCCCTGTAAAAAATAAATAAATAGTGGGAGATAAAGATTGGCAAGTCTGCCTCTGTGCCATTGCTGTGTGTGGCATCTGTCTCTCATTGTGTGCCACCGAAAACCAGTGTGTAATACTGGGCCATAATTATTTTTTTTTAAATTCTCCCTGAAAAAAATAAATAAATAAATAGTGGGAGATAAAGATTGGCAAGTCTGCCTCTGTGCCATTGCTGTGTGTGGCATCTGTCTCTCATTGTGTGCCACCGAAAACCAGTGTGTAATACTGGGCCATAATTATTTTTTTTTAATTCTCCCTGAAAAAAAAAAAATAGTGGGAGATAAAGATTGGCAAGTCTGCCTCTGTGCCATTGCTGTGTGTGGCATCTGTCTCTCATTGTGTGCCACTAAAAACCAGTGTGTAATACTGGGCCATAATTTTTTTTTGTGTAAATTCTCCCTGTAAAAAAATAAATAAATAGTGGGAGATAAAGATTGGCAAGTCTGCCTCTGTGTCATTGCTGTGTGTGGCATCTGTCTCTCATTGTGTGCCACCGAAAACCAGTGTGTAATACTGGGCCATAATTTTTTTTTTGTAAATTCTCCCTGTAAAAAAATAAATAAATAGTGGGAGATAAAGATTGGCAAGTCTGCCTCTGTGCCAGTGCTGTGTGTGGCATCTGTCTCTCATTGTGTGCCACCGAAAACCAGTGTGTAATACTGGGCCATAATTTTTTTTTTGTTAATTCTCCCTGTAAAAAAATAAATAAATAGTGGGAGATAAAGATTGGCAAGTCTGCCTCTGTGCCATTGCTGTGTGTGGCATCTGTCTCTCATTGTGTGCCACCGAAAACCAGTGTGTAATACTGGGCCACAATTTTTTTTTGTAAATTCTCCCTGTAAAAAAATAAATAAATAGTGGGAGATAAAGATTGGCAAGTCTGCCTCTGTGCCAGTGCTGTGTGTGGCATCTGTCTCTCATTGTGTGCCACCGAAAACCAGTGTGTAATACTGGGCCATAATTTTTTTTTTGTAAATTCTCCCTGTAAAAAAATAAATAAATAGTGGGAGATAAAGATTGGCAAGTCTGCCTCTGTGCTATTGCTGTGTGTGGCATCTGTCTCATTGTGTGCCACCGAAAACCAGTGTGTAATACTGGGCCATAATTTTTTTTTGTAAATTCTCCCTGTAAAAAAATAAATAAATAGTGGGAGATAAAGATTGGCAAGCCTGCCTCTGTGCCAGTGCTGTGTGTGGCATCTGTCTCTCATTGTGTGCCACCGAAAACCAGTGTGTAATACTGGGCCATAATTATTTTTTTTTAAATTCTCCCTGAAAAAAATAAATAAATAAATAAATAGTGGGAGATAAAGATTGGCAAGTCTGCCTCTGTGCCATTGCTGTGTGTGGCATCTGTCTCTCATTGTGTGCCACCGAAAACCAGTGTGTAATACTTGGCCATAATTTTTTTTTTTTGTAAATTCTCCCTGTAAAAAAATAAATAAATAGTGGGAGATAAAGATTGGCAAGTCTGCCTCTGTGCCATTGCTGTGTGTGGCATCTGTCTCTCATTGTGTGCCACCGAAAACCAGTGTGTAATACTTGGCCATAATTTTTTTTTTTTGTAAATTCTCCCTGTAAAAAAATAAATAAATAGTGGGAGATAAAGATTGGCAAGTCTGCCTCTGTGCTATTGCTGTGTGTGGCATCTGTCTCATTGTGTGCCACCGAAAACCAGTGTGTAATACTGGGCCATAATTTTTTTTTGTAAATTCTCCCTGTAAAAAAATAAATAAATAGTGGGAGATAAATATTGGCAAGCCTGCCTCTGTGCCAGTGCTGTGTGTGGCATCTGTCTCTCATTGTGTGCCACCGAAAACCAGTGTGTAATACTGGGCCATAATTATTTTTTTTTAAATTCTCCCTGAAAAAAATAAATAAATAAATAGTGGGAGATAAAGATTGGCAAGTCTGCCTCTGTGCCATTGCTGTGTGTGGCATCTGTCTCTCATTGTGTGCCACCGAAAACCAGTGTGTAATACTTGGCCATAATTTTTTTTTTTTGTAAATTCTCCCTGTAAAAAAATAAATAAATAGTGGGAGATAAAGATTGGCAAGTCTGCCTCTGTGCCATTGCTGTGTGTGGCATCTGTCTCTCATTGTGTGCCACCGAAAACCAGTGTGTAATACTTGGCCATAATTTTTTTTTTTGTAAATTCTCCCTGTAAAAAATAAATAAATAGTGGGAGATAAAGATTGGCAAGTCTGCCTCTGTGCCATTGCTGTGTGTGGCATCTGTCTCTCATTGTGTGCCACCGAAAACCAGTGTGTAATACTGGGCCATAATTATTTTTTTTTAAATTCTCCCTGAAAAAAATAAATAAATAAATAGTGGGAGATAAAGATTGGCAAGTCTGCCTCTGTGCCATTGCTGTGTGTGGCATCTGTCTCTCATTGTGTGCCACCGAAAACCAGTGTGTAATACTGGGCCATAATTATTTTTTTTTAATTCTCCCTGAAAAAAAAAAAATAGTGGGAGATAAAGATTGGCAAGTCTGCCTCTGTGCCATTGCTGTGTGTGGCATCTGTCTCTCATTGTGTGCCACTAAAAACCAGTGTGTAATACTGGGCCATAATTTTTTTTTGTGTAAATTCTCCCTGTAAAAAAATAAATAAATAGTGGGAGATAAAGATTGGCAAGTCTGCCTCTGTGTCATTGCTGTGTGTGGCATCTGTCTCTCATTGTGTGCCACCGAAAACCAGTGTGTAATACTGGGCCATAATTTTTTTTTTGTAAATTCTCCCTGTAAAAAAATAAATAAATAGTGGGAGATAAAGATTGGCAAGTCTGCCTCTGTGCCAGTGCTGTGTGTGGCATCTGTCTCTCATTGTGTGCCACCGAAAACCAGTGTGTAATACTGGGCCATAATTTTTTTTTTGTTAATTCTCCCTGTAAAAAAATAAATAAATAGTGGGAGATAAAGATTGGCAAGTCTGCCTCTGTGCCATTGCTGTGTGTGGCATCTGTCTCTCATTGTGTGCCACCGAAAACCAGTGTGTAATACTGGGCCACAATTTTTTTTTGTAAATTCTCCCTGTAAAAAAATAAATAAATAGTGGGAGATAAAGATTGGCAAGTCTGCCTCTGTGCCAGTGCTGTGTGTGGCATCTGTCTCTCATTGTGTGCCACCGAAAACCAGTGTGTAATACTGGGCCATAATTTTTTTTTTGTAAATTCTCCCTGTAAAAAAATAAATAAATAGTGGGAGATAAAGATTGGCAAGTCTGCCTCTGTGCTATTGCTGTGTGTGGCATCTGTCTCATTGTGTGCCACCGAAAACCAGTGTGTAATACTGGGCCATAATTTTTTTTTGTAAATTCTCCCTGTAAAAAAATAAATAAATAGTGGGAGATAAAGATTGGCAAGCCTGCCTCTGTGCCAGTGCTGTGTGTGGCATCTGTCTCTCATTGTGTGCCACCGAAAACCAGTGTGTAATACTGGGCCATAATTATTTTTTTTTAAATTCTCCCTGAAAAAAATAAATAAATAAATAAATAGTGGGAGATAAAGATTGGCAAGTCTGCCTCTGTGCCATTGCTGTGTGTGGCATCTGTCTCTCATTGTGTGCCACCGAAAACCAGTGTGTAATACTTGGCCATAATTTTTTTTTTTTGTAAATTCTCCCTGTAAAAAAATAAATAAATAGTGGGAGATAAAGATTGGCAAGTCTGCCTCTGTGCCATTGCTGTGTGTGGCATCTGTCTCTCATTGTGTGCCACCGAAAACCAGTGTGTAATACTTGGCCATAATTTTTTTTTTTTGTAAATTCTCCCTGTAAAAAAATAAATAAATAGTGGGAGATAAAGATTGGCAAGTCTGCCTCTGTGCTATTGCTGTGTGTGGCATCTGTCTCATTGTGTGCCACCGAAAACCAGTGTGTAATACTGGGCCATAATTTTTTTTTGTAAATTCTCCCTGTAAAAAAATAAATAAATAGTGGGAGATAAATATTGGCAAGCCTGCCTCTGTGCCAGTGCTGTGTGTGGCATCTGTCTCTCATTGTGTGCCACCGAAAACCAGTGTGTAATACTGGGCCATAATTATTTTTTTTTAAATTCTCCCTGAAAAAAATAAATAAATAAATAGTGGGAGATAAAGATTGGCAAGTCTGCCTCTGTGCCATTGCTGTGTGTGGCATCTGTCTCTCATTGTGTGCCACCGAAAACCAGTGTGTAATACTTGGCCATAATTTTTTTTTTTTGTAAATTCTCCCTGTAAAAAAATAAATAAATAGTGGGAGATAAAGATTGGCAAGTCTGCCTCTGTGCCATTGCTGTGTGTGGCATCTGTCTCTCATTGTGTGCCACCGAAAACCAGTGTGTAATACTTGGCCATAATTTTTTTTTTTGTAAATTCTCCCTGTAAAAAAATAAATAAATAGTGGGAGATAAAGATTGGCAAGTCTGCCTCTGTGCCATTGCTGTGTGTGGCATCTGTCTCTCATTGTGTGCCACCGAAAACCAGTGTGTAATACTGGGCCATAATTTTTTTTTTGTAAATTCTCCCTTTAAAAAAATAAATAAATAGTGGGAGATAAAGATTGGCAAGTCTGCCTCTGTGCCATTGCTGTGTGTGGCATCTGTCTCTCATTGTGTGCCACCGAAAACCAGTGTGTAATACTGGGCCATAATTTTTTTTTGTAAATTCTCCCTGTAAATAAATAAATAAATAGTGGGAGATAAAGATTGGCAAGTCTGCCTCTGTGCCATTGCTGTGTGTGGCATCTGTCTCTCATTGTGTGCCACCGAAAACCAGTGTGTAATACTGGGCCATAATTTTTTTTTTGTAAATTCTCCCTGTAAAAAAATAAATAAATAGTGGGAGATAAAGATTGGCAAGTCTGCCTCTGTGCCATTGCTGTGTGTGGCATCTGTCTCTCATTGTGTGCCACCGAAAACCAGTGTGTAATACTGGGCCATAATTTTTTTTTTGTAAATTCTCCCTGTAAAAAAATAAATAAATAGTGGGAGATAAAGATTGGCAAGTCTGCCTCTGTGCCATTGCTGTGTGTGGCATCTGTCTCTCATTGTGTGCCACCGAAAACCAGTGTGAAATACTGGGCCATAATTTATTTTTTTTGTAAATTCTCCCTGTAAAAAAATAAATAAATAGTGGGAGATAAAGATTGGCAAGTCTGCCTCTGTGCCAGTGCTGTGTGTGGCATCTGTCTCTCATTGTGTGCCACCGAAAACCAGTGTGTAATACTGGGCCATAATTATTTTTTTTTAAATTCTCCCTGAAAAAAATAAATAAATAAATAGTGGGAGATAAAGATTGGCAAGTCTACCTCTGTGCCATTGCTGTGTGTGGCATCTGTCTCTCATTGTGTGCCACCGAAAACCAGTGTGTAATACTGGGCCATAATTTTTTTTTTGTAAATTCTCCCTGTAAAAAAATAAATAAATAGTGGGAGATAAAGATTGGCAAGTCTGCCTCTGTGCCATTGCTGTGTGTGGCATCTGTCTCTCATTGTGTGCCACCAAAAACCAGTGTGTAATACTGGGCCATAATTTTTTTTTTGGAAATTCTCCCTGTAAAAAAAATAAATAAATAGTGGGAGATAAAGATTGGCAAGTCTGCCTCTGTGCCATTGCTGTGTGTGGCATCTGTCTCTCATTGTGTGCCACCGAAAACCAGTGTGTAATACTGGGCCATAATTTATTTTTTTTGTAAATTCTCCCTGTAAAAAAATAAATAAATAGTGGGAGATAAAGATTGGCAAGTCTGCCTCTGTGCCAGTGCTGTGTGTGGCATCTGTCTCTCATTGTGTGCCACCGAAAACCAGTGTGTAATACTGGGCCATAATTATTTTTTTTAAATTCTCCCTGAAAAAAATAAATAAATAGTGGGAGATAAAGATTGGCAAGTCTGCCTCTGTGCCATTGCTGTGTGTGGCATCTGTCTCTCATTGTGTGCCACCGAAAACCAGTGTGTAATACTGGGCCATAATTTTTTTTTTGTAATTCTCCCTGAAAAAAAAAAAAAAATAGTGGGAGATAAAGATTGGCAAGTCTGCCTCTGTGCCATTGCTGTGTGTGGCATCTGTCTCTCATTGTGTGCCACTAAAAACCAGTGTGTAATACTGGGCCATAATTTTTTTTTGTGTAAATTCTCCCTGTAAAAAAATAAATAAATAGTGGGAGATAAAGATTGGCAAGTCTGCCTCTGTGCCATTGCTGTGTGTGGCATCTGTCTCTCATTGTGTGCCACCGAAAACCAGTGTGTAATACTGGGCCATAATTTTTTTTTTGTAAATTCTCCCTGTAAAAAAATAAATAAATAGTGGGAGATAAAGATTGGCAAGTCTGCCTCTGTGCCATTGCTGTGTGTGGCATCTGTCTCTCATTGTGTGCCACCGAAAACCAGTGTGAAATACTGGGCCATAATTTATTTTTTTTGTAAATTCTCCCTGTAAAAAAATAAATAAATAGTGGGAGATAAAGATTGGCAAGTCTGCCTCTGTGCCAGTGCTGTGTGTGGCATCTGTCTCTCATTGTGTGCCACCGAAAACCAGTGTGTAATACTGGGCCATAATTATTTTTTTTTAAATTCTCCCTGAAAAAAATAAATAAATAAATAGTGGGAGATAAAGATTGGCAAGTCTACCTCTGTGCCATTGCTGTGTGTGGCATCTGTCTCTCATTGTGTGCCACCGAAAACCAGTGTGTAATACTGGGCCATAATTTTTTTTTTGTAAATTCTCCCTGTAAAAAAATAAATAAATAGTGGGAGATAAAGATTGGCAAGTCTGCCTCTGTGCCATTGCTGTGTGTGGCATCTGTCTCTCATTGTGTGCCACCAAAAACCAGTGTGTAATACTGGGCCATAATTTTTTTTTTGGAAATTCTCCCTGTAAAAAAAATAAATAAATAGTGGGAGATAAAGATTGGCAAGTCTGCCTCTGTGCCATTGCTGTGTGTGGCATCTGTCTCTCATTGTGTGCCACCGAAAACCAGTGTGTAATACTGGGCCATAATTTATTTTTTTTGTAAATTCTCCCTGTAAAAAAATAAATAAATAGTGGGAGATAAAGATTGGCAAGTCTGCCTCTGTGCCAGTGCTGTGTGTGGCATCTGTCTCTCATTGTGTGCCACCGAAAACCAGTGTGTAATACTGGGCCATAATTATTTTTTTTAAATTCTCCCTGAAAAAAATAAATAAATAGTGGGAGATAAAGATTGGCAAGTCTGCCTCTGTGCCATTGCTGTGTGTGGCATCTGTCTCTCATTGTGTGCCACCGAAAACCAGTGTGTAATACTGGGCCATAATTTTTTTTTTGTAATTCTCCCTGAAAAAAAAAAAAAAATAGTGGGAGATAAAGATTGGCAAGTCTGCCTCTGTGCCATTGCTGTGTGTGGCATCTGTCTCTCATTGTGTGCCACTAAAAACCAGTGTGTAATACTGGGCCATAATTTTTTTTTGTGTAAATTCTCCCTGTAAAAAAATAAATAAATAGTGGGAGATAAAGATTGGCAAGTCTGCCTCTGTGCCATTGCTGTGTGTGGCATCTGTCTCTCATTGTGTGCCACCGAAAACCAGTGTGTAATACTGGGCCATAATTTTTTTTTTGTAAATTCTCCCTGTAAAAAAATAAATAAATAGTGGGAGATAAAGATTGGCAAGTCTGCCTCTGTGCCATTGCTGTGTGTGGCATCTGTCTCTCATTGTGTGCCACTGAAAACCAGTGTGTAATACTGGGCCATAATTTTTTTTTTGTAAATTCTCCCTGTAAAAAAATAAATAGTGGGAGATAAAGATTGGCAAGTCTGCCTCTGTGCCAGTGCTGTGTGTGGCATCTGTCTCTCATTGTGTGCCACCAAAAACCAGTGTGTAATACTGGGCCATAGTTTTTTTTTTGTAAATTCTCCATGTAAAAAAATAAATAAATAGTGGGAGATAAAGATTGGCAAGTCTGCCTCTGTGCCATTGCTGTGTGTGGCATCTGTCTCTCATTGTGTGCCACCAAAAACCAGTGTGTAATACTGGGCCATAATTTTTTTTTTGTAAATTCTCCCTGTAAAAAAATAAATAAATAGTGGGAGATAAAGATTGGCAAGCCTGCCTCTGTGCCAGTGCTGTGTGTGGCATCTGTCTCTCATTGTGTGCCACCAAAAACCAGTGTGTAATACTGGGCCATAATTTTTTTTTTGTAAATTCTCCCTGTAAAAAAATAAATAAATAGTGGGAGATAAAGATTGGCAAGCCTGCCTCTGTGCCAGTGCTGTGTGTGGCATCTGTCTCTCATTGTGTGCCACCGAAAACCAGTGTGTAATACTGGGCCATAATTATTTTTTTTTAAATTCTCCCTGAAAAAAATAAATAAATAAATAGTGGGAGATAAAGATTGGCAAGTCTGCCTCTGTGCCAGTGCTGTGTGTGGCATCTGTCTCTCATTGTGTGCCACCGAAAACCAGTGTGTAATACTGGGCCATAATTTTTTTTTTGTAAATTCTCCCTGTAAAAAAATAAATAAATAGTGGAAGATAAAGATTGGCAAGTCTGCCTCTGTGCCATTGCTGTGTGTGGCATCTGTCTCTCATTGTGTGCCACCGAAAACCAGTGTGTAATACTGGGCCATAATTTTTTTTTTTGTAAATTCTCCCTGTAAAAAAATAAATAAATAGTGGGAGATAAAGATTGGCAAGTCTGCCTCTGTGCCAGTGCTGTGTGTGGCATCTGTCTCTCATTGTGTGCCACCGAAAACCAGTGTGTAATACTGGGCCATAATTTTTTTTTTGTAAATTCTCCCTGTAAAAAAATAAATAAATAGTGGGAGATAAAGATTGGCAAGTCTGCCTCTGTGCCATTGCTGTGTGTGGCATCTGTCTCTCATTGTGTGCCACCGAAAACCAGTGTGTAATACTGGGCCATAATTTTTTTTTGTAAATTCTCCCTGTAAAAAAATAAATAAATAGTGGGAGATAAAGAATGGCAAGTCTGCCTCTGTGCTATTGCAGTGTGTGGCATCTGTCTCTCATTGTGTGCCACCGAAAACCAGTGTGTAATACTGGGCCATAATTTTTTTTTGTAAATTCTCCCTGTAAAAAAGTAATTAAATAGTGGGAGATAAAGATTGGCAAGCCTGTCTCTGTGCCAGTGCTGTGTGTGGCATCTGTCTCTCATTGTGTGCCACCGAAAACCAGTGTGTAATACTGGGCCATAATTATTTTTTTTTAAATTCTCCCTGAAAAAAAAAAAAAAATAGTGGGAGATAAAGATTGGCAAGTCTGCCTCTGTGCCAGTGATGTGTGTGGCATCTGTCTCTCATTGTGTGCCACCGAAAACCAGTGTGTAATACTTGGCCATAATTTTTTTTTTTGTAAATTCTCCCTGTAAAAAAATAAATAAATAGTGGGAGATAAAGATTGGCAAGTCTGCCTCTGTGCCATTGCTGTGTGTGGCATCTGTCTCTCATTGTGTGCCACCGAAAACCAGTGTGTAATACTGGGCCATAATTTTTTTTTTTGTAAATTCTCCCTTTAAAAAAATAAATAAATAGTGGGAGATAAAGATTGGCAAGTCTGCCTCTGTGCCAGTGCTGTGTGTGGCATCTGTCTCTCATTGTGTGCCACCAAAAACCAGTGTGTAATACTGGGCCATAATTTTTTTTTGTAAATTCTCCCTGTAAAAAAATAAATAAATAGTGGGAGATAAAGATTGGCAAGCCTGCCTCTGTGCCATTGCTGTGTGTGGCATCTGTCTCTCATTGTGTGCCACCGAAAACCAGTGTGTAATACTGGGCCATAATTTTTTTTTTTTGTAAATTCTCCCTGTAAAAAAATAAATAAATAGTGGGAGATAAAGATTGGCAAGTCTGCCTCTGTGCCATTGCTGTGTGTGGCATCTGTCTCTCATTGTGTGCCACCGAAAACCAGTGTGTAATACTGGGCCATAATTTTTTTTTGTAAATTCTCCCTGTAAAAAAGTAATTAAATAGTGGGAGATAAAGATTGGCAAGCCTGTCTCTGTGACAGTGCTGTGTGTGGCATCTGTCTCTCATTGTGTGCCACCAAAAACCAGTGTGTAATACTGGGCCATAATTTTTTTTTGTAAATTCTCCCTGTAAAAAAATAAATAAATAGTGGGAGATAAAGATTGGCAAGCCTGCCTCTGTGCCATTGCTGTGTGTGGCATCTGTCTCTCATTGTGTGCCACCAAAAACCAGTGTGTAATACTGGGCCATAATTTTTTTTTGTAAATTCTCCCTGTAAAAAAATAAATAAATAGTGGGAGATAAAGATTGGCAAGCCTGCCTCTGTGCCATTGCTGTGTGTGGCATCTGTCTCTCATTGTGTACCACCGAAAACCAGTGTGTAATACTGGGCCATAATTTTTTTTTTTGTAAATTCTCCCTGTAAAAAAATAAATAAATAGTGGGAGATAAAGATTGGCAAGTCTGCCTCTGTGCCATTGCTGTGTGTGGCATCTGTCTCTCATTGTGTGCCACCGAAAACCAGTGTGTAATACTGGGCCATAATTTTTTTTTTGTAAATTCTCCCTGTAAAAAAATAAATAAATAGTGGGAGATAAAGATTGTCAAGTCTGCCTCTGTGCTATTGCTCTGTGTGGCATCTCTCTCTCATTGTGTGCCACCGAAAACCAGTGTGTAATACTGGGCCATAATTTTTTTTTGTAAATTCTCCCTGTAAAAAAGTAAATAAATAGTGGGAGATAAAGATTGGCAAGCCTGCCTCTGTGCCAGTGCTGTGTGTGGCATCTGTCTCTCATTGTGTGCCACCGAAAACCAGTGTGTAATACTGGGCCATAATTATTTTTTTTTAAATTCTCCCTGAAAAAAAAAAAATAGTGGGAGATAAAGATTGGCAAGTCTGCCTCTGTGCTACTGCAGTGTGTGGCATCTGTCTCTCATTGTGTGCCACCGAAAACCAGTGTGTAATACTTGGCCATAATTTTTTTTTTTGTAAATTCTCCCTGTAAAAAAATAAATAAATAGTGGGAGATAAAGATTGGCAAGTCTGCCTCTGTGCCATTGCTGTGTGTGGCATCTGTCTCTCATTGTGTGCCACCGAAAACCAGTGTGTAATACTGGGCCATAATTTTTTTTTTTGCAAATTCTCCCTGTAAAAAAATAAATAAATAGTGGGAGATAAAGATTGGCAAGTCTGCCTCTGTGCCATTGCTGTGTGTGGCATCTGTCTCTCATTGTGTGCCACCAAAAACCAGTGTGTAATACTGGGCCATAATTTTTTTTTTTGTAAATTCTCCCTGTAAAAAAAGAAATAGTGGGAGATAAAGATTGGCAAGTCTGCCTCTGTGCCAGTGCTGTGTGTGGCATCTGTCTCTCATTGTGTGCCACCGAAAACCAGTGTGTAATACTGGGCCTTTTTTTTTTTTTTTTTTTAATTCTCGCTGAAAAAAATAAATACTGGAAGATTAAGATTGGCATTTCTGCTTGAGTGCCGGTCGTGTGTGTGACATCTGTCTCAAATTATTGGGCCACAGAAAACCTAGTGTGTAACATTGGGCCTGGTTTTCCTTTCAGTGTCAGCCACCTATAAAGGTGTATATAAATCCTACAGAAGTTAGAGTTCACCTTATAAGTTGTTTTACAGTAACAAATACCGTTACTTTGGTTACGTTTTGCAAACAATGAGGAAGTCTGGTGGAAGAGGTCGTGGCCGTGGGCGGTCATTGTCAGCTGGTAATGATGGTAGTGGTGGTGGAGCATCAGGTGGTCGTGGTAAAAGAAGTACAGCACCTAAGTCTCGAGTTGTTGAGCCAGGTTCGTCGTCTGGCTACACAAGGCCTCGAACGCTCCCTTTTTCTGGGAGTAGGAAAACCGCTTTTAAAGCCAGAGCAGCAAGAACAATTTTTGGCTTTCCTTGCTGACTCAGCCTCTAGCTCTTTTGCCTCCTCTTTTGAAAGTGCAAAATGTAAAGGCAGCGCGTCACTAGTGGATGTTGACGGTCAGGGACAAGTCACTTCCTTGTCTTCTTCACCCAGAACAAGAGAGAAGGATGCGTCAGGAGACACAACGGGTTACTCCATGGAGCTCTTTACACATACCGTTCCTGGGTTAGACAGTGAAACAGTTAACAGGCCATGCCCATTAGAAGTTGAATCGGACATGGAGTGCACTGATGCACAGCCACAGCCAGATTACGAAGCTGTTCCTTTGACTCAGACCAGAACATTGCCCTCGCAGTGTACTGAGCCAGAATCAAACCCAGCTGAGACTATGGTGCCCCATCACAAACGCTCTACCACCGGCTTACACGGTGACACAGACGAAGTTGCACACGAGATAGAAGAGGAGGTCATAGATGACCCAGTTGTTGACCCCGATTGGCAGCCATTGGGGGAACAGGGTGCAGGCGGCAGTAGTTCTGAAGTGGAGGAGGAGGAGGAGCCGAAGCAGGCATCAACATCACAACAGGTTCCATCTGCCGGGCCCGTATCTGGCCAAAAACGCGTGGCAAAACCAAAACCAGTTGGAGGACAGCGTGGCCATCCGGTTAAAGAAGCTCAGTCTGCAATGCCTGAAAAGGTATCCGATACTAGAAAGAGTGCAGTCTGGCATTTTTTTAAACAACATCCAAATGATCAGCGCAAAGTCATCTGTCAAAAATGTTCAACTACCTTAAGCAGAGGTCAGAATCTTAAAAGTCTAAATACAAGTTGCATGCATAGACATTTATCCACCATGCATTTGCAAGCCTGGACTAACTACCAAACGTGCCTAAAGGTTGCAGCACCCTCGGCCAAAGAAGCTAGTCAGCAACGCTACATCCCTTCCCTCACTGTAAGCCCACCATTTCCCGCACCACCTGCAGTATCTGTGCAGCTTTCGTCGCCAGGCCAAAGCAGTCAGGGAATCACCAGGTTCGTAGTAGGAAACACTGCATGTAGGGCACCGGCAAGAATACCATCTCCAACCCTCTCTCAGTCTGCCATGTCCACCGGCACCACCGCTAGTTCCACGATCTCCAGCTCTCCAGTCCAGCTCACCCTACATGAGACTCTTGTTAGGAAAAGGAAGTACTCATCCTCGCATCCGCGTACACAGGGTTTGAACGCCCACATTGCTAGACTAATCTCCGTGGAGATGATGCCCTACCGGTTAGTTGAAAGCGAAGCTTTCAAAGCGCTGATGGACTACGCTGTACCACGCTATGAGCTACTTAGTCGACACTTCTTTTCTAGAAAAGCCATCCCAGCCCTCCAACAGCATGTTAAAGACCGCATCGTCCATGCACTCAGGCAGTCTGTGACTACAAAGGTGCACCTGACAACAGATGCATGGACCAGTAGGCATGGCCAGGGACGTTACGTGTCCATCACGGCACACTGGGTGGTCCACAGGGGACAGCAATATTGGGACAGTTCTGCCTAGCCCACGGTCAAGGAAAGAGTTGGCTGTAGGCGTTCGCCCCCCTCCTCCTCTTCCTCGTCCTCCTGCAGAAGCGAGAGCTCGTCCACAGACCGCAGTCGCACATCCACTCCATCCGCAGCTGCCACTGTTGCACACCAGGTGTGCCATTATGGGACAGCTAGTGGCAAGCGTCAGCAGGCTGTATTGGCAATGAAGTGTTTGGGCGACAACAGACACACCGCGGAAGTTCTGTCCGAGTTCTTGCAGAAAGAAACTCAGTCATGGCTGGGCACTGTACATCTTGAGGCAGGCAAGGTAGTGAGTGATAACGGAAGGAATTTCATGGCTGCCATAGCCCTTTCCCAACTGAAACACATTCCTTGCCTGGCTCACACCTTTAACCTGGTGGTGCAGTGCTTCCTGAAAAGTTATCCGGGGTTACCCGACCTGCTCCTCAAAGTGCGCAGACTTTGCTCGCATATCCGCCGTTCACCCGTACACTCCAGCCGTATGCAGAACTATCAGCGGTCTTTGAACCTTCCCCAGCATCGCCTAATCATCGACGTTGCAACAAGGTGGAACTCCACACTGCACATGCTTCAGAGACTGTGCGAACAGAGGCGTGCTGTTATGTATTTGTGGGAGGATACATGGGCAGGCAGTTGGATGGCAGGCATGGAGTTGTCAGGTGTGCAGTGGTCGAAGCTACAAGACCTGTGTCAAGTCCTTCAGTGTTTTGAGGAATGCACATGGCTGGTTAGTGCAGACAACGCCATAATAAGCATGAGCATCCCCCTAATGCGTCTGCTGATGCAAAGTTTGACGCACATAAAGGAGCAGGCGTCTTCAGCCGAAGAAGAGGAAAGCCTTGATGACAGTCAGCCATTGTCTGGTCAGGGCCGTGTAGAGGACGCGGTAGCGGGCGAAGAGGAGGAGGAGGACGAGGAGGATGATGGGGATGAGTACTTTTTTAATGAGGAAGCTTCTCCTGGGCCAACAGAAATTAGTGGCGTTGCAAGGCCGGGTTCTGTTTTTTTAAGGGAGACAAGTGACGTAGATTTGCCTGTAACTGCCCCTCAAACCAGCACAACCGCAGATTTGACAACTGGAACTTTGGCCCACCTGGCGGATTATGCCTTACGTATCCTCAAAAGGGACCCATGCATTATTAAAATGATGAGCGATGACGATTACTGGTTGGCCTGCATCCTTGACCCTCGCTATAAAGGCAAATTGCAAAATATTATGCCACATGAGAACCTCGAACAAATATTAGCAACCAAACAAGCTACTCTTGTAGACCGTTTGATTCAGGCATTCCCAGCACACAGCGCCGGTGATGGTTCTCACACGAGCTGCAGGGGGCTACAGGGCAGAGGTGTTAGAGGTGCACAAATCAGAAGTGGCGTTGGACAGAGGGGTTTTCTGACCAGGTTGTGGAGTGATTTCGCAATGACCGCAGACAGGACAGGTACTGCAGCATCTATTCAAAGTGACAGGAGACATTTCTCCAGTATGGTTACTAACTATTTTTCATCCCTTATCGATGTTCTCCCTCAACCGTCATTCCCATTTGATTACTGGGCATCCAAATTAGACACCTGGCCTGAATTGGCTGAATATGCATTGCAGGAGCTTGCTTGCCCAGCAGCTAGTGTGCTATCAGAAAGAGTATTCAGTGCTGCTGGTTCAATATTAACCGAAAAAAGGACTCGTCTGGCTACCCAAAATGCGGATGATCTAACCTTCATTAAAATGAACCACTCCTGGATTTCAAATTATTTTGCCCCACCTTTCCCGGCTGACACCTAGCTTTCCTGTAAAAAGGTCTTGCTTGTGGACTGGTCTTACTGAGTGTTCCAATCTCTTAATTTGCAGCAGCTGTTTGTCCAGCATACGACATGTTTACACCTCCCTCAATGGGAAAACTCCCCCCACGGGGCCGTGGTCTCGCCACTTGGCGCAAGCACCCGTTAGAGTGCCGTTTGTCTGAAGAGGTGGGTGTGCCCGCTTTTGGTCGACGGCACTGCCACTGGGTCCCTCATAGTACTATAAAGTGTCTCTGGCGGTGGTGGCGCGCACCCAACGTCAGACACACCGTTGTAACATGAGGGGCACTGGGACGGTACCGCTGGCCACAAGAGAGTTCACCCCCCCCCCAGTTCAAACTGTGCTCTACCACGTGCAAAATTATCTCTCACAGCTCCACCAATGTTTAGTCTATGCGCTGACATCATTCAATGCCTGGCACTGACAATACCAATTTGTTGACATCTATGATGCTAGTTAAAGTAGTCTGGGTCAGTGTCCTATATTGACACCAGTAAATACTTACTGCCAAATTACTATGTCAGAAACTCAGCAGATGAGCTAACCCCTGTACCTAAGTATGCCACACTTTTGTTTTTTTGTTTTGTTGTTTTGCGAGACATTAACATCTATTTATTTTTTGTGAGTACTAACTGTGTCAGACAATCCTTGCAATCCTCCTCCACTGACCACAATGCTGACTGTGTATCCATGTAACCTATTTAAAACTGCATAGAGCCTATTTTTAGTTATTTTAGGCCTAGTAAGCCTGTCTGCGGTCCCTCCGTGCAATCCTCCTCCACTGACCACAATGCTGCCTGTGTATCCATGTAACCTATTTAAAACTGCATAGAGCCTATTTTTAGTTATTTTAGGCCTAGTAAGCCTGTCTGCGGTCCCTCCTTGCAATCCTCCTCCACTGACCACAATGCTGCCTGTGTATCCATGTAACCTATTTAAAACTGCATAGAGCCTATTTTTAGTTATTTTAGACCTAGTAAGCCTGTCTGCGGTCCCTCCTTGCAATCCTCCTCCACTGACCACAATGCTGCCTGTGTATCCATGTAACCTATTTAAAACTCCATAGAGCCTATTTTTAGTTATTTTAGGCCTAGTAAGCCTGTCTGCGGTCCCTCCTTGCAGTCCTCCTCAACTGACCACAATGCTGCCTGTGTATCCATGTAACCTATTTAAGACTGCATAGAGCCTATTTTTAGTTATTTTAGGCCTAGTAAGCCTGTCTGCGGTCCCTCCTTGCAATCCTCCTCCACTGACCACAATGCTGCCTGTGTATCCATGTAACCTATTTAAAACTCCATAGAGCCTATTTTTAGTTATTTTAGGCCTAGTAAGCCTGTCTGCGGTCCCTCCTTGCAGTCCTCCTCAACTGACCACAATGCTGCCTGTGTATCCATGTAACTTATTTAAGACTGCATAGAGCCTATTTTTAGTTATTTTAGGCCTAGTAAGCCTGTCTGCGGTCCCTCCTTGCAATCCTCCTCCACTGACCACAATGCTGCCTGTGTATCCATGTAACCTATTTAAAACTGCATAGAGCCTATTTTTAGTTATTTTAGGCCTAGTAAGCCTGTCTGCGGTCCCTCCTTGCAATCCTCCTCCACTGACCACAATGCTGCCTGTGTATCCATGTAACCTATTTAAAACTGCATAGAGCCTATTTTTAGTTATTTTAGGCCTAGTAAGCCTGTCTGCGGTCCCTCCTTGCAATCCTCCTCCACTGACCACAATGCTGCCTATGTATCCATGTAACCTATTTAAAACTGCATAGAGCCTATTTTTAGTTATTTTAGGCCTAGTAAGCCTGTCTGCGGTCCCTCCTTGCAATCCTCCACCACTGACCACAATGCTGCCTATGTATCCATGTAACCTATTTAAAACTGCATAGAGCCTATTTTTAGTTATTTTAGGCCTAGTAAGCCTGTCTGCGGTCCCTCTTTGCAATCCTCCTCCACTGACCACAATGCTGCCTGTGTATCCATGTAACCTATTTAAAACTGCATAGAGCCTATTTTTAGTTATTTTAGGCCTAGTAAGCCTGTCTGCGGTCCCTCCTTGCAATCCTCCTCCACTGACCACAATGCTGCCTGTGTATCCATGTAACCTATTTAAAACTGCATAGAGCCTATTTTTAGTTATTTTAGGCCTAGTAAGCCTGTCTGCGGTCCCTCCTTGCAATCCTCCTCCACTGACCACAATGCTGCCTGTGTATCCATGTAACCTATTTAAAACTGCATACAGCCTATTTTTAGTTATTTTAGGCCTAGTAAGCCTGTCTGCGGTCCCTCCGTGCAATCCTCCTCCACTGACCACAATGCTGCCTATGTATCCATGTAACCTATTTAAAACTGCATAGAGCCTATTTTTAGTTATTTTAGGCCTAGTAAGCCTGTCTGCGGTCCCTCCTTGCAATCCTCCTCCACTGACCACAATGCTGCCTGTGTATCCATGTAACCTATTTAAAACTGCATAGAGCCTATTTTTAGTTATTTTAGGCCTAGTAAGCCTGTCTGCGGTCCCTCCTTGCAATCCTCCTCCACTGACCACAATGCTGCCTGTGTATCCATGTAACCTATTTAAAACTGCATAGAGCCTATTTTTAGTTATTTTAGGCCTAGTAAGCCTGTCTGCGGTCCCTCCTTGCAATCCTCCACCACTGACCACAATGCTGCCTATGTATCCATGTAACCTATTTAAAACTGCATAGAGCCTATTTTTAGTTATTTTAGGCCTAGTAAGCCTGTCTGCGGTCCCTCTTTGCAATCCTCCTCCACTGACCACAATGCTGCCTGTGTATCCATGTAACCTATTTAAAACTGCATAGAGCCTATTTTTAGTTATTTTAGGCCTAGTAAGCCTGTCTGCGGTCCCTCCTTGCAATCCTCCTCCACTGACCACAATGCTGCCTGTGTATCTATGTAACCTATTTAAAACTGCATAGAGCCTATTTTTAGTTATTTTAGGCCTAGTAAGCCTGTCTGCGGTCCCTCCTTGCAATCCTCCTCCACTGACCACAATGCTGCCTGTGTATCCATGTAACCTATTTAAAACTGCATACAGCCTATTTTTAGTTATTTTAGGCCTAGTAAGCCTGTCTGCGGTCCCTCCGTGCAATCCTCCTCCACTGACCACAATGCTGCCTGTGTATCCATGTAACCTATTTAAAACTGCATAGAGCCTATTTTTAGTTATTTTAGGCCTAGTAAGCCTGTCTGCGGTCCCTCCGTGCAATCCTCCTCCACTGACCACAATGCTGCCTATGTATCCATGTAACCTATTTAAAACTGCATAGAGCCTATTTTTAGTTATTTTAGGCCTAGTAAGCCTGTCTGCGGTCCCTCCTTGCAATCCTCCTCCACTGACCACACCAATGCTGCCTGTGTACCCCTGGAACCTATTTAAAAGTTCATAGAGCCTATTTATATATTTTATTTAATATTAATAAATCCATGATGGACTACGTTGTACCACGCTACAAGCTAACCAGTCGACACTTCTTTTGCGAGAAAAGCCATCCCAACCCTCCACCAGCATGTAAAAGACCGCATTGTCCATGCACTGTGCCAATCTGTGAGTACAAAGGTGCACCTGACAACAGACGCATGGACCTGTAGGCATGGCCACGGAAGGTTACGTGTCCATTACGGCGCAATGGGTTAATATGGTGGATGCATGGTCCACAGGGGACAGCCTACTAAGTCTGTCTGCAGTCCCTAATTCAAATTGTCCTCCACTGTCTAAATCTGAGCTTCAACCTTCTGGCTCTCATTAAGTGCTGTTTTTTAAAAAATTGGTGGTTACGGCCTACTAACGGTGTCTGCCGCTCCCTGGTGTTGTCCTCCACTGTCTAAATCTGAGCTTCAACCTTCTGGCTCTCATTAAGTGCTGTTTTTTAAAAAATTGGTGGTTACGGCCTACTAACGGTGTCTGCCGTTCCCTGGTGTTGTCCTCCACTGTATAAAGCTGAGCTTCAACCTTCTGGCTCTCATTAAGTGCTGTTTTTTAAAAAAATTGGTGGTTACGGCCTACTAACGGTGTCTGCCGCTCCCTGGTGTTGTCCTCCACTGTCTAAATCTGAGCTTCAACCTTCTGGCTCTCATTAAGTGCTGTTTTTTAAAAAATTGGTGGTTACGGCCTACTAACGGTGTCTGCCGCTCCCTGGTGTTGTCCTCCACTGTATAAAGCTGAGCTTCAACCTTCTGGCTCTCATTAAGTGCTGTTTTTTAAAAAAATTGGTGGTTACGGCCTACTAACGGTGTCTGCCGCTCCCTGGTGTTGTCCTCCACTGTCTAAATCTGAGCTTCAACCTTCTGGCTCTCATTAAGTGCTGTTTTTTAAAAAATTGGTGGTTACGGCCTACTAACGGTGTCTGCCGCTCCCTGGTGTTGTCCTCCACTGTCTAAATCTGAGCTTCAACCTTCTGGCTCTCATTAAGTGCTGTTTTTTAAAAAATTGGTGGTTACGGCCTACTAACGGTGTCTGCCGCTCCCTGGTGTTGTCCTCCACTGTCTAAATCTGAGCTTCAACCTTCTGGCTCTCATTAAGTGCTGTTTTTTAAAAAATTGGTGGTTACGGCCTACTAACGGTGTGTGCCGCTCCCTGGTGTTGTCCTCCACTGTATAAAGCTGAGCTTCAGTCTTTAGGCTTTCGGCCTATAGTATCAGATATTAAACTGCATTTGGCCTTCAACTTTGTTTACGGCCTACTAACGGTGTGTGCCGCTCCCTGGTGTTGTCCTCCACTGTATAAAGCTGAGCTTCAACCTTCTGGCTCTCATTAAGTGCTTTTTAAAAAAAAATGGTGGTTAGGGCCTACTAACGGTGTCTGCCGCTCCCTGGTGCTGTCCTCCACTGTATAAAGCTGAGCTTCAAACTTCTGGCTCTCATTAAGTGCTGTTTTTTAAAAAAATTGGTGGTTACGGCCTACTAACGGTGTCTGCCGCTCCCTGGTGTTGTCCTCCACTGTCTAAATCTGAGCTTCAACCTTCTGGCTCTCATTAAGTGCTGTTTTTTAAAAAATTGGTGGTTACGGCCTACTAACGGTGTCTGCCGCTCCCTGGTGTTGTCCTCCACTGTCTAAATCTGAGCTTCAACCTTCTGGCTCTCATTAAGTGCTTTTTAAAAAAAAAAATGGTGGTTAGGGCCTACTAAGGTGTCTACCGCTCCCTGGTGCTGTCCTCCACTGTATAAAGCTGAGCTTCAACCTTCTGGCTCTCATTAAGTGCTGTTTTTTAAAAAATTGGTGGTTATGGCCTACTAACGGTGTGTGCCGCTCCCTGGTGTTGTCCTCCACTGGATAAAGCTGAGCTTCAGTCTTTAGGCTTTCGGCCTATAGTATCAGATATTAAACTGCATTTGGCCTTCAACTTTGTTTACGGCCTACTAACGGTGTGTGCCGCTCCCTGGTGTTGTCCTCCACTGTATAAAGCTGAGCTTCAACCTTCTGGCTCTCATTAAGTGCTTTTTAAAAAAAAATGGTGGTTAGGGCCTACTAACGGTGTCTGCCGCTCCCTGGTGCTGCCCTCCACTGTATAAAGCTGAGCTTCAACCTTCTGGCTCTCATTAAGTGCTGTTTTTTAAAAAATTGGTGGTTACGGCCTACTAACGGTGTCTGCCGCTCCCTGGTGTTGTCCTCCACTGTCTAAATCTGAGCTTCAACCTTCTGGCTCTCATTAAGTGCTGTTTTTTAAAAAATTGGTGGTTACGGCCTACTAACGGTGTGTGCCGCTCCCTCATGTTGTCCTCCACTGGATAAAGCTGAGCTTCAGTCTTTAGGCTTTCGGCCTATAGTATCAGATATTAAAATGCATTTGACCTTCAACTTTGTTTACGGCCTACTAACGGTGTGTGCCGCTCCCTGGTGTTGTCCTCCACTGTATAAAGCTGAGCTTCAACCTTCTGGCTCTCATTAAGTGCTGTTTTTTAAAAAATTGGTGGTTACGGCCTACTAACGGTGTCTGCCGCTCCCTGGTGTTGTCCTCCACTGTCTAAATCTGAGCTTCAACCTTCTGGCTCTCAGTAAGTGCTTTTTAAAAAAAATTTGGTGGTTGGGGCATACTAACGGTGTCTGCCGCTCCCTGGTGTTGTCCCCTACTGTATAAATCTGAGCTTCAACCTTCTGGCTCTCATTAAGTGCTTTTTTTTAAAAAATGGTGGTTAGGGCCTACTAACGGTGTCTGCCGCTCCCTGGTGCTGTCCTCCACTGTCTAAATCTGAGCTTCAACCTTCTGGCTCTCATTAAGTGCTGTTTTTTAAAAAATTGGTGGTTACGGCCTACTAACGGTGTCTGCCATTCCCTGGTGTTGTCCTCCACTGTATAAAGCTGAGCTTCAACCTTCTGGCTCTCATTAAGTGCTGTTTTTTAAAAAATTGGTGGTTACGGCCTACTAACGGTGTGTGCCGCTCCCTGGTGTTGTCCTCCACTGTATAAAGCTGAGCTTCAACCTTCTGGCTCTCATTAAGTGCTTTCTTTAAATAAATTGGTGGTTAGGGCCTACTAACGGTGTCTGACGCTCCTGGGTGTTGTCCTCCTCCTGAGTGTTCTCCTCCTCCTTGGTGTTCTCCTCCAGGTTGCCTTGTCTGAGCTTCAACCTTCTGGCTCTCATTAAGTGCTTTTTTAGCCAAAAATTGGTGGTTACGGCCTACTAACGGTGTCTGCCTCTCCCTGGTGTTGTCCTCCACTGTATAAAGCTGAGCTTCAGTCTTTAGGCTTTTGGCCTATAGTAGCAGATATTAAACTGCATTTGGCCTACTAGTGTGGTTGGGCCCTTAAAACAGTGTCTGCTGCTCCTGGGTTTGCTACTCCACTGAACAAAGCAATGCCGCCTGTTTAGTCCTGTTACCAATTTTGAACTGCATTTAGCCTACTTTATTCTTTGGCCCTATATCTGTGTTTCCTCCTCATCCTGCCCATTGCCCAGCCACTGCTAGATGAGTCTGCTGGTACATTGACCTAGACCTCTACATTCCCCTTGCACTCTACACAGCCAGAATCTGACCCTGCTGAAAGTAAGGTTCCCCTTCCCACATGTTATACCACCTTACACAGGGACAAAGAGGAAGGTGCAGATGAAAGTGCAGGTTCCTTCATCAGGTGGGGGGGCATACTCGTTGGCGACGTCACTGGCACAGGGCCCCTCAGAGTACGCAAAAGTGTCGCTGCTGGTGGGAGGCGCCCCCGCCGTCAAACACACCGCTGTACTTTGAGGGGCCCTGTGCCAGTGCCAATGCGAACGAGTGGGCCTCCCTGCTTGCTCAGGATCACAGCACTTGCAAAGTTGAAATACTTACCTCTCACTGCTCCACTGCCGTGACGTAGTCCACGTTTCCTGGGCCCACTAAAACCTTGAACCAGCCCTACCCCCCACAACTTTTGCCAAATGACCCCCAATTTCCAATGCCCAACTATTATTATAAAGTTAATTAAGATTGACAAGCTTCAGAAACAAGAATGGATGTTTTTGGCATTAAAATGGGCACTGTAAGTGTTTTCCTGGCCTCCACTCACTGCCGACTATGCTTCCCCATTGACTTGCATTGGGTTTCGTGTTTCGGTCGATCCCCGACTTTTAGCGATAATCGGCCGACTGCACTCGACTCGACTTTGGACAAAGTCGGGTTTCGCAAAACCCGACTCGATCTTAAAAAAATGAAAGTCGCTCAACCCTAGTCACCAGGGCCGGCTCTGATTGGTGTGATCGGTGATGATGTTGATCACTCCAATCAGAGTGCAGAGATGCGATCTGAATTCTCAGTGACCGCTCTGCACTTCCTCATGCCGGCTTCCAGACATGAGGAGAGCAGTCACTGAGACCTCTGTTGCGCTGTCCTGGGCCTTGTAGTGCCACAGACTTTTTCACTGCTGGTGTTCCTGATGCTGCTGAAGAAGAAAGAAGACATTCCTGATCCTTCCCTGATCCGTTCCTAATCCCTGATCTTTCCTTATCCACCCCAATCCACCTCTCCCCACTTTACCTTCCTTTTCCCATTTTTCCCCCTGTCCACACCATCCTCACACCTCCTTCTGCTTTTGAGCGCTGATCAGTACTTGATCGCTGATCAATACTTGGTCGCTCGATGTTTGGAAGTTTTTCTCTTTTATTTGTCTTGCAGCCGCCAAGTGTTGATCAATGATGAAAATCACTGATAAACGTCCGTGCTCACAATTTTTTATTACTTTTTTTGTTCCTGCCCCCTCCCCCCCCCTTTGCACCACCTCCATGTGTGCATCCTGCAGCCGCAGAGCGCTGATCACTGACACAAATCACTGATCGGCACTCGCGCTTGCTGTTTTCCAGGACCTTTTTTTTGTATCACTCACACTTTGAGGCCATCCACACAGTTTTGCATTGCAACAATAGTGCACAATATCCTCCCCGAGATGACCCCAACTTTGACCAATTCTTCAAAGTTCGGGCAGTCATTGACCACTTCAGCAACAATTTTGCTGAGGTGTACGTTCACTAAAGGGGCATCTGCGTGGATGAGTCCTTAATACATTTCAAGGGGAGGCTCAAATTCCAGGAATACCTGCCCAGTAAGAGGAGTAAGAGGGCCAGGTGTGGAATTAAGCGCTACAAACTCTGCGAGAGTACCTCAGGGTATGCCCACAAGTTTAGAGTTTATGAAGGGAAGGATACCCGGATTCATCTCTCTGAATGTCCCCTGTCCTGGGAGTGAGTAGGAAAATTGCGTGGGATTTGGTGCACCCACTGTTTGATCAAGGTTATCACCTCTATGTAGTGTGAGGGGTTTACTCACTCAGCTGCTTGCCAAGGTAGACACAGGAATGCTTCTTGTGGTAAATCACCTGCTGGTTTAATATGGAACAGCATAATCCACAGGGTTGAGCAAGGTAAACAGGGCCTTTCTGCCATAATGGCAAAACAAAAAGATAAACATCTAACAAAGTCCAAATGTCTGATGGGTCGCCCGCTCAGACCACCATGTGTTTCAGCTCCACCTGGAGCGACCGTTTGGTGCCTTGCCTCTCCAAACACAACCCACAGACTACCTCTCATGTCCAGCTATTTAACCTAGACATGTAATGATCACATGACTGTGACATCATCACAGATCCTGTCAGGACTCTGCAAGTGGAGATACAGTGGACATTCTCCCACCTGCTCTATGAATGTCTACCAAAAACCAGCCCATGTAACTTTAACTTAACCCTCTCAACACATAAGTGTGATGGAAGAAAATATCCTGGTTTCATATCACTGACGTCATTATGCGTAGTGACAAGTGATGAGCGAATATACTCGTTACACGAGATTTCCCGAGCACGCTCGGGTGTCCTCCGAGTATTTTTTAGTGCTCGGAGATTTAGGCTATGTTCACACGATGCGGTTTTCGCTGCGGATCCGCAGCGGATTTGCAGCTGCGGATCCGCAGACGTTTTCCATGCAGGGTACAGTACAATGTTACCCTATGGAAAACGAAATCCGCTGTGCCCACTATCCTTTTTTCGGCATGAAAATCCGCGCTGATTTTCTGCGGGAAAAAAGAAGTACCATGCCTATTCTTTCTGCGGATTCCGCTCCTGTTTTCCAACAGCACCAATAGGAAAGTGCAGTTGGAAACCCGCAGTGGAATCCGCAGTAGAAAAAGGACTGAAAACCGCAGTGAAAACCACCGCAGGTTTTGCACTGCGGTTTTCACAAAACAGGACCTGAAAAATCCGCAGCGAAAAAAGGATCGTGTGAACAAGCCCTTAGTTTTCATCGCCGCAGCTGAAAGATTTACATCTGCTAGCCAGCTTGATTACATAAACCCAAACACCTGTATACGGATGACCAGAGAGTACCAGAACAAGGGACTATGTTTTAAAAATAATGTTTTATTCAATATATACTGACAATACAGATTAAAATACTTAAAATCAATATTTAAATACAGGACAAAAGATGATAACATATATTATGCCGGCCAATTAAGTTAATACTCCCAATTTCACACTGCTTCTATATAAGGAATAAACTAAAGTGCAAAAATGTGCTAAGGATTCATATATTAAAACCCCAAAGGACACCCTATAATAAATTTTTATAAAATGAAGCTGCAAATGGCAAAAGGGTGTAACAGTGTGCCAATACACACAATTTAGTGCTAAACAGTGGCATACAAAAAGTGCAAAAAGTGTTATGGCCAAGGATCAGCCAATATAAAGCAGCCAAATGTGCAAAATAAGCAAACAACACTAACGCATACTGTGCAAAAAAAGCAAATATAGAGCAGCCAAAATGTGCAAAATAGACAAGGAACGCTATCGCATAATATGCAAAGCGAACCTGGGAGGACTATCAAATTTGTAGGTTGATACCTGATAAATGGCCGTGTCCTGAATCCACGCACCCCAACGCGCGTTTCGGATTCCTTCCTTCGTCAGGGGACCCCCTGACGAAGGAAGGAATCCGAAACGCGCGTTGGGGTGCGTGGATTCAGGACACGGCCATTTATCAGGTATCAACCTACAAATTTGATAGTCCTCCCAGGTTCGCTTTGCATATTATGCGATAGCGTTCCTTGTCTATTTTGCACATTTTGGCTGCTCTATATTTGCTTTTTTTGCACAGTATGCGTTAGTGTTGTTTGCTTATTTTGCACATTTGGCTGCTTTATATTGGCTGATCCTTGGCCATAACACTTTTTGCACTTTTTGTATGCCACTGTTTAGCACTAAATTGTGTGTATTGGCACACTGTTACACCCTTTTGCCATTTGCAGCTTCATTTTATAAAAATTTATTATAGGGTGTCCTTTGGGGTTTTAATATATGAATCCTTAGCACATTTTTGCACTTTAGTTTATTCCTTATATAGAAGCAGTGTGAAATTGGGAGTATTAACTTAATTGGCCGGCATAATATATGTTATCATCTTTTGTCCTGTATTTAAATATTGATTTTAAGTATTTTAATCTGTATTGTCAGTATATATTGAATAAAACATTATTTTTAAAACATAGTCCCTTGTTCTGGTACTCTCTGGTCATCCGTATACAGGTGTTTGGGTTTTTGTCTCCACTAGGTGGCGGTGGCCACTCATTTACACAGTATACCAAGTATTAGTCAAATATAGACACTGTGGTGAATATAGAAGATTGTATTCTTTGAATTTATGGTATAACTGTGTTCTAACTACTAAGCTTGATTACATGTGGGGATTCCCTAGCAACCAGGCAACTCCCCATGTACCTATGCTGGCTAGCAGATGTAAATCATTCAGCTTACACAACTCACTTATGCCAACCTGATGCACTCTACACAACTCACGTATGCCACTACATTAAAAAAAAATCACATACCAGAAAAACACTAGATCAATTCCAATATAGGGTCACTAGTGGGGTTTCCACTGTTTAGGCACATCAGGAGCTCTCCAAATGTGACTTGACGCCCGTAGACCATTCCATCAAATGGTGTGCCCAAACAGTAGTTTTCCCCACATATGGACTATCAGCATATTCAAGAGAAACTAAACAACACATTTTGTATTCCATTTTCTCCTTATACTCTTGTGAAAGTAAAAAATTTGCAGCTAAGAGAACATTTTCGTGGAAAAATGTTTATTTTTTTATTTTCACGGGTCAACATTATACATTTCTGTAAAGCAAGGTGCTCAACACATATTTATATAAATTCCTTCAGGGGAGATCTAGTTTCCAAAATGGGGTCACATGTGGGGGGTTTCCACTGTTCAGGCACATCCGGGGCTCTCCAAACCCAATATGATGCCCGCAGACCATTTCATTAAAGTCTGCGTTCTAAGCATCACTTTTTCATTTATGAGCCCTGCCGTGTGCCCAAACAGTAACTTTCCCCCACAATTAGGGTATTAACGTACTTAGCATAAATTGTAAAAGAATTTTAGGGATCCTTTTCTTCAGATACTCTTTTAACACATGGGGCAATTGCAAAACAAACAGGCAATTCCTGCATGTGTTGCAGCTGTCTACCGTCGCAAGACATGCAGCTGCAGGTACTTGAATATATTAACCAAGCATGTCCAAGATACTTGGATAACACCTGGGCATGCTTGGATAACATTACTCCTCACTAGTGATGAGCGAGTATACTCGCTACTCGGGTTTCCCCGAGCATGCTCGGGTGGTCTCCGAGTATTTTGGAATGCTCAGAGATTTAGTTTTTGTCGCCGCAGCTGCATGATTTGCGGCTGCTAGACAAGCTGAATACATGTGGGAATTGCCTAACAAACAAGCAACCCCCACATGTATTCAAGCTATCCAGCAGTTGCAAATAATGCAGCTGCGGCGATGAAAACTAAATCTCTGAGCATGCCAAAATACTTGGAGACCACCCAAGCATGCTCGGGGAAACCCGAGTAATGAGTATACTCGCTCATCACTACTCATCACTAGTGCGCACTACACATTTATGTAAGTTCCTTGAGGGGTCAAGGTTCCAAAATGTGGTCACTTGTTGGGGGTTTCCACTGTTTAGGCACATCTGGGGCTCTCTAAATACGACATGGTGTCTGCTCTCAATTCCAGCAAACTTTGCATTCAAAAAAGTCAAACGGTGCTCCTTCCCTTCCAGCCCTGCCATGCACAGAGGTGTGGTCCATTTTCACACAGTGGTGTGGTCCAATTTGTGTGGTCCAGTTTCTTCTGTTACTCTTGTGAAAATAAAAAACTTGAGGCTAATACATTTTTGTTATAAACGTCATCAATACTGCGGGGCCGAACGGGAAATCCTTGGGGCTGAAGGAACCAGTAAGCATAGGGATAGTCCAGGCGGAACTTAAAGTTAAGTTGAAAATATGCTGTATAACTGAAACAAGAACCAGAAAGTGCTGTGCCCAATGCAGCTTGTTACAGTGAGATGTACTTGAACTGTCCAGTAAACTTTTGAATGTTGAAACAAACTAGGTGTCCAGTGATATTTGAGTGGCTGTTCCTGAAAATGGAGACCAGAAGACAGCGGAGGTCTGCGGCTGGAAAGTGAGTGTAACACACCATACATTTGACAGCACACTGGGCCTGGGACACAATTTTCCTGTAAAGTGCCAGGGCGTTATAGAGCAGCTCAACCACAGCTATTGCCCTCTAGCACCTTACACTCTCAAAGCAATGTCTTAACATTTTGAACGTCATTATAGCACTTGGAGACAAAAGCTGTAGCGTGGAAGTAGCATGTCATATACACTCTGCATCTATCCCAGGTACCGGTGCATTATTCCCCGATGCTTGGGATTGATGCAGAAATGTTATGTAATGACCCACAGCTGTGCTCTCCTCCCCCTGTAATCACAGTAGGAGCTAGCAGTGAGATTGGGGTTGTCCAGTCTAACGCTACAAGTCTGCAGTCACTTTATGTAACTGCAGACTTGTGAATCCTCACAACAAGCACACTGCACGCTTTTATGATTATCTGCTGTCATTAGGAATGTAGGTCGTGTGACCGCAAGTATGCAATATGCATACTCTCGATCACATTCCAACTAGATTGGCGCAGTCTTAATAAATGCAAATGTATTGAGCTAGACCGTAAACAGTCTAGTCGGAATGTGGCCAGGTGTATGCATAACACATACTTGTGGGAACATGTCTGTGCTTCCTGGTGCCGGTATCTTCACAGCATGCAGTATGTGTGATGTGAGGATTCACAAGTCTGCAGTCACATAGAGTGACTACAGACTTGTAGTTTAAGATGAACAACCCCTTTAAGCTGTAAAAACCTATATCTCTGCAACAGAGATGAGAAAAAAATATATATACTCACTATGTCTTATTCAGATCTACACCTCTTTATCATAAGGTAGCCAGTAGATTGTAAAAAGTGGTGAAAAGTCTTCTTTGAGTTTAGTAGATAGAGAATGGAAGGAACAAAACCTTTGATCCCTTTTTGTAGTTAATTGATACTAGATTTACTGTGTCGACATTACTTCTAAATAAATACATGCCAACCCGTGAAGAAATAGAAGAAGGCTGATGCAGACCAGACGCCTCCTCGATAGTCCAACATAACCTTACAGCCACCAGAGGAACATTTATTATTTCCAAGTTTAATCCAATTCTAAACAGGGCAAGCTTTCGAGGCACGCCTGGCAGGCACACAAGGCATCCAGGCCATGGACTCTTTCATGTTCCCCCACTGCAGTAATCCACTTCCTCGTGATAAGCAGACTTCTAGCCGTCTATGTTCTGTACAAGAGGGCAAGTTATGATATGTTGCTGTATTTAATAACAGACTATGACGGCGTCCTAGCAACATACTCCGGCAATTAATTCCACGGGACTCCTGAAAAGTCATTAAAGCACCTTTTGGTCTGAAGGTATTTGCTTTCACCGATATCCTTCTGATAAAGAGACACTTGAGATATTTTCTTTAATTTGCCTTAAACCAACAGGTAATAAAGATCCGACAAGTTACTAATACTCCGTGGTTTTCCTGCAGAGATACAATAAACATAGCAGTGCTCACATAAGATTGGTTTGGTTTATCTTCTACGCTATCAATGGATAGTGATTTTCCTTAACTTGCTGATCTCTTAGGGTTTGACCACTGGGACTCGCAGCAATCACAAAAACAGGGATTTGGATCCCTAAAATTGAGGCTCTGAAGCACCATCTTGAGTAGAGGTGATGATGCTTGGCCTCCACTCCAAAAAATGTCACGCACAGTGCCCACTATTTCTGGCAGTCCCATTGACAATGAATGGAGCCGTGGTTGAGCATGCGGACTTTCGTCCCATGAAAGACAAGACTGCTGAGTCCGGTTCTCATGCCTCCAGAGATAACTGGGGATTTCCGCAGTCTGATCGTCAGTGATTAGTAAGTTAGCTCCTATAGTGTGAATAGGGGATAACTTAATTTTTTTGGGGAATAGCCTTTTATTTTACTATGCTAAAGCCAGGGTCATTGGTAGAATCCTAAATGATCAAGGACCCAAGCCCCAAAGTATATGTCTCCTGTGATGCAGTGACCCCTGTTACAGCTAGGGGGCGCTGCATGTGCTCCTCAGGATATGCATGGAGGCATATCTGTAGTTGTAATGGTTGAAATAGCCACACACACCTCCCACCTATGGGAGTGGCTACAAGTATATAATGTGACCATGTGGGTCACATGGAGAGAAATGGATGGACCTGAGTGGTCTGTGTGCCAGGTCCTGGAGGGCCTCTGTGTTGGGAGGTCCTGGGAGTAGGACTAGATCCCTGAATAGCACATGGGGGAGGCCCTGGACCTGGGGGGCCTGTGTGTTGGACGGTCCCAGATGAGGACGGATGTCCTGAATAGCGCACAGAGAGGACGCGTGTGCAGAGTCCATGATGGCACTGCGTTTGGAGAAGCTACAGCCCGTCTGAGGATCTGGACTGTCAGTTGGCCTGGTGAGCAAGGCATTACCCGGGACGGTGATCCCAGTTTGGCAGCTTCCCTGAGAGAGAGAGTACTGACAGGAGTCAGCGTATGGAGCGTATGGGGAACCATGTAGTCACCCATGGTAACTGGATGGAGTAAGGTCCAGTGGATCGCCCCCAGGCGCAGGGCAATGGGGTACTCGGTACCGGGTCCCTTCTGTCTCGGTTCTGGGGATGTCACGGTGGCCCGACCCGGTCCCTGCTAAGGAGCGCCCAATTAAAGGTGTAGTTTGATTGTCAAGTGTTCGTGACGCCACCTGTGGTATTCGGTCAGGATGACCGACGCTGCTGAGGGGTCCGCTGGGGTGATGTTATGGCAGCTAGATGGTATACCTTCCCACAGGTGAAGTATGTCCCCTGTTATGACCCCAATGGCGAGGGTCTCAGAGATATCAGCAAGTCTGCGAAGTACAAAAATCCAGCTCATAGGGCAGTGGTAACTGGGTTGACCATATATCTACTCCTAACGCCAACACTAGAAGTAGCCGGGGAACATGCCTACGTTGGTCGCTAGATGTCTCGCGCCAGCCGGAGGACTAACTACCCCTAGAAGAGGAAAACAAAGACCTCTCTTGCCTCCAGAGAATAGACCCCAAAAGTTGGATACAAGCCCCCCACAAATAATAACGATGAGGTAAGAGGAAATGACAAACACAGAGATGAACTAGGTTTAGCAAAGAGAGGCCCACTCACTAATAGCAGAATGTAGTAAGATAACTTATATGGTCAACAAAAACCCTAACGAAAATCCACACTGGAGATTCAAGAACCCCCGAACCGTCTAACGGCCCGGGGGGAGAACTCCAGCCTCCCTAGAGCTTCCAGCAAGGATAGGATACAGATTATGTACAAGCTGGACAAAAATACAAAACCAAAACAATAGCAAAAAGCAAGAAAGCAGACTTAGCTTAATCAAGCAGGAACCAGGATCAGTAGACAAGAGCACTACAGATTAGCTCTGATATCAACGTTGCCAGGCATTGAACTGAAGGTCCAGGGAGCTAATATAGCAACACCCCTGACCTAACGACCCAGGTGAGCATACAAGGGATGATAGACATACCCAGAGTAAAAACACTAGTAGCCACTAGAGGGAGCCAAAAGGTAAATTCACAACAGTACCCCCCCCTTAGTGAGGGGTCACCGAACCCTCACCAAGACCACCAGGGCGATCAGGATGAGCGGCGTGAAAGGCGCGAACTAAATCGGCCGCATGCACATCAGAGGCGACCACCCAGGAATTATCCTCCTGACCATAGCCCTTCCACTTGACCAGGTACTGAAGCCTCCGCCTGGAGAGACGAGAATCTAAGATCTTCTCCACCACGTACTCCAACTCGCCCTCAACCAACACCGGAGCAGGAGGCTCAGCAGAAGGAACCACAGGCACAACGTATCGCCGCAACAAGGACCTATGAAATACGTTGTGAATGGCAAACGACACCGGAAGATCCAGGCGAAAGGATACAGGATTAAGGATCTCCAATATCTTGTAAGGACCAATGAATCGAGGCTTAAATTTGGGAGAGGAGACCTTCATAGGAACAAATCGAGAAGACAGCCATACCAAATCCCCAACACGAAGTCGGGGACCCACACCGCGGCGGCGATTGGCAAAACGCTGAGCCTTCTCCTGTGACAACTTCAAGTTGTCCACCACATGATTCCAGATCCGCTGCAACCTATCCACCACAGAATCCACTCCAGGACAGTCAGAAGGCTCCACATGTCCCGAGGAAAAACGAGGATGGAAACCGGAGTTGCAGAAAAATGGCGAAACCAAGGTGGCAGAACTAGCCCGATTATTAAGGGCAAATTCAGCCAACGGCAAGAAGGTCACCCAATCATCCTGATCAGAAGAGACAAAACACCTCAAATACGCCTCCAGAGTCTGATTAGTTCGTTCCGTTTGTCCGTTAGTCTGTGGATGAAAAGCGGACGAAAACGACAAATCAATGCCCATCCTACCACAAAAGGATCGCCAGAACCTGGAAACAAACTGGGATCCTCTGTCCGACACAATATTCTCAGGAATGCCGTGCAAACGAACGACGTTCTGGAAGAACACAGGAACCAGATCAGCAGAGGAAGGCAGCTTAGGCAAAGGAACCAGATGGACCATCTTGGAGAAACGATCACATATCACCCAGATGACAGACATGCCTTTAGACACCGGGAGATCCGAAATGAAATCCATAGAGATGTGTGTCCAAGGTCTCTTCGGGACAGGCAAGGGCAAGAGCAACCCGCTGGCACGAGAACAGCAAGGCTTAGCTCGAGCACAAGTACCGCAGGACTGCACAAATGACCGCACATCCCTTGACAAGGAAGGCCACCAAAAGACCTGGCCACCAGATCTCTGGTGCCAAAAATTCCCGGGTGCCCTGCCAACACTGAGGAATGAACCTCGGAAATGACTCTGCTGGTCCATTTAGCAGGCACAAACAATCTGTCAGGTGGACAAGAGTCAGGCCTACCAGCCTGAAATCTCTGCAACACACGTCGCAGATCTGGAGAAATCGCTGACAAGATAACTTCTTCCTTAAGAATACCCTCAGGTTCAGCGACTCCAGGAGCATCAGGCACAAAGCTCCTAGACAGAGCATCGGCCTTCACATTCTTAGAACCTGGTAAATACGAGACCACAAAGTCAAAACGGGAGAAAAACAATGACCAGCGGGCCTGTCTAGGATTCAGGCGTTTAGCAGACTCGAGATACATCAAATTTTTGTGATCAGTCAAGACCACCACCCGATGCTTAGCACCCTCGAGCCAATGACGCCACTCCTCAAATGCCCACTTCATGGCCAATAACTCCCGATTGCCCACATCATAATTTCGCTCTGCCGGCGAAAACTTCCTAGAGAAAAAGGCACAAGGTCTCATAGTAGAGCAACCAGGGCCTCTCTGCGACAAAACGGCCCCTGCCCCAATCTCCGAAGCATCCACCTCAACCTGAAAGGGAAGTGAGACGTCAGGCTGGCACAAAACAGGCACCGAAGTAAACCGGCATTTCAACTCCTGGAAAGCCTCCACGGCAGCAGGAGCCCAGTTAGCTACATCAGAGCCTTTCTTGGTCATATCCATAAGCGGTTTAACAACGCTAGAGAAATTTGCGATAAAACGACGGTAGAAGTTAGCAAAACCCAAGAACTTCTGAAGACTCTTAACTGACGAGGGTTGAGTCCAATCATGAATAGCTCGGACCTTGACTGGATCCATCTCCACAGCAGAAGGGGAAAAAATGAACCCCAAAAAGGGAACCTTCTGTACACCAAAGAGACACTTTGAGCCTTTTACAAACAAAGAATTTTCACGCAAAATCTCAAAAACCATCCTGACCTGCTCCACATGCGAGTCCCAATCATCAGAAAAAACCAGAATATCATCCAGATAAACAATCAAAAATTTATCCAGATACTTCCGGAAAATGTCATGCATGAAGGACTGAAAAACTGAAGGTGCATTAGAGAGCCCAAATGGCATCACCAAGTACTCAAAATGACCTTCGGGCGTATTGAATGCGGTTTTCCATTCATCGCCCTGCCTAATGCGCACAAGGTTGTACGCACCACGAAGGTCTATCTTGGTGAACCACTTGGCACCTTTAATCCGAGCGAACAAATCTGACAACAACGGCAAAGGATACTGAAATTTGACAGTGATCTTATTTAAAAGCCGATAGTCAATACAAGGCCTCAAAGATCCGTCCTTTTTGGCCACAAAAAAGAATCCCGCACCAAGAGGAGAAGAAGAAGGACGGATATGCCCCTTCTCAAGAGACTCCCTGATATATGAACGCATCGCGGTATGTTCAGGTACCGACAGATTAAACAGTCTCCCCTTAGGAAACTTACTGCCAGGGATCAAATCTATTGCACAGTCACATTCCCTATGAGGAGGCAGTGCACTGGACTTAGACTCGCTGAAGACATCCTGATAATCAGACAAATACGCCGGAACTTCCGAAGGCGTAGAAGAAGCAATAGACAAGGGCAGGGAATCTCCATGAATTCCACGGCAGCCCCAACTTGACACTGACATAGCCTTCCAGTCCAAGACTGGATTATGGGTCTGTAACCATGGCAAACCCAAAACAACCAAATCATGCATTTTATGCAGAACAAGAAAACGTATTACCTCCCGATGTTCGGGAGTCATGCACATGGTAACCTGTGTCCAAAACTGCGGTTTATTTTTTGCCAATGGCGTAGAATCAATACCCCTAAGAGGGATAGGATTTTCCAATGGCTCAAGAACAAATCCGCAGCGCTTGGCAAATGACAGATCCATAAGGCTCAGGGCAGCACCTGAGTCCACAAACGCCATGACAGGATACGATGACAGTGAGCAAATCAAAGTTACAGATAGAATAAATTTAGGTTGCAAATTACCAATGACGACCGGACTAACAACCTTAGTAAGACGTTTAGAGCATGCTGAGATAACATGTGTAGAATCACCACAGTAGTAACACAAGCCATTCTGGCGTCTATGAATTTTCCGCTCATTTCTAGTCAGGATTCTATCACATTGCATTAATTCAGGTGCCTGTTCAGACAACACCATGAGGGAATTTGCGGTTTTGCGCTCCCGCAACCGCCGGTCGATCTGAATAGCCAGGGCCATAGAATCATTCAGACCTGTGGGAATGGGAAAACCCACCATCACATTCTTAATGGCTTCAGAAAGACCATTTCTAAAATTTGCAGCCAATGCACACTCGTTCCACTGGGTCAGTACGGACCATTTCCGAAATTTTTGGCAATACACTTCAGCCTCGTCCTGGCCCTGAGACATAGCCAGCAAGGCTTTTTCTGCCTGAATCTCAAGATTGGGTTCCTCATAAAGCAAACCGAGCGCCAGAAAAAACGCATCAATATCAGCCAATGCCGGATCTCCTGGCGCCAGCGAGAAAGCCCAATCCTGAGGGTCGCCCCGTAAAAAAGAAATAACAATTTTCACTTGCTGAGCGGAGTCTCCAGAGGAACAGGGTCTCAGGGACAAAAACAATTTACAATTATTCCTGAAATTTCTAAACTTAAATTGGTCTCCGGAAAACAGTTCAGGAATCGGTATCTTAGGTTCTGACATAGGATTTCTGGTAACATAATCTTGTATGCCCTGCACACGAGCAGCAAGCTGGTTCACACTTGTAATCAAGGTCTGGACATTCATGTCTGCAGCAATCACAAGCCACTCAGAGGTAAAGGGGAAAAGAAAAAAAAAAATGAGAGAGAGAAAAAAAAAACTCAGAACTTTCTTTCTTATAATCCCGCTTCTGCAATGCATTTAACATTTAATACGGGCCTGGCAAACTGTTATGACCCCAATGGCGAGGGTCTCAGAGATATCAGCAAGTCTGCGAAGTACAAAAATCCAGCTCATAGGGCAGTGGTAACTGGGTTGACCATATATCTACTCCTAACGCCAACACTAGAAGTAGCCGGGGAACATGCCTACGTTGGTCGCTAGATGTCTCGCGCCAGCCGGAGGACTAACTACCCCTAGAAGAGGAAAACAAAGACCTCTCTTGCCTCCAGAGAATAGACCCCAAAAGTTGGATACAAGCCCCCCACAAATAATAACGGTGAGGTAAGAGGAAATGACAAACACAGAGATGAACTAGGTTTAGCAAAGAGAGGCCCACTCACTAATAGCAGAATGTAGTAAGATAACTTATATGGTCAACAAAAACCCTAACGAAAATCCACACTGGAGATTCAAGAACCCCCGAACCGTCTAACGGCCCGGGGGGAGAACTCCAGCCTCCCTAGAGCTTCCAGCAAGGATAGGATACAGATTATGTACAAGCTGGACAAAAATACAAAACCAAAACAATAGCAAAAAGCAAGAAAGCAGACTTAGCTTAATCAAGCAGGAACCAGGATCAGTAGACAAGAGCACTACAGATTAGCTCTGATATCAACGTTGCCAGGCATTGAACTGAAGGTCCAGGGAGCTAATATAGCAACACCCCTGACCTAACGACCCAGGTGAGCATACAAGGGATGATAGACATACCCAGAGTAAAAACACTATTAGCCACTAGAGGGAGCCAAAAGGTAAATTCACAACAGTCCCCAGGGCTTCCCAGTAAGGTAGACGATGATGGTGTAGGTCGCAGTAAATAATGAGGACACAAGGTTGCAGTCTCTTTACCTTTTACTGTAGACTTCAGCGTCCACAATCCAGAGCACTGCTAACAGGGCTGGCTGAATCCGGCCGGTCCGAAGGCACATCCAGAGTTCCCTTTGCAGGTGGAAATCAGCAGCCTTCCTACTTGCACCTGTGTGTTGTAGTACCTCCCTGCTGAGCACCACGGGATAGTCCTCACAACTGTCGTGTATGTTTCTGATATTCTCCCTCTACGTCCCCCAGATGATATGGATAGGATGACCCGTATGACGGGGTAGGCCTGGAGCTATTTTATAGGGACCCTAGAGACGCCCCTCTCCCACAATTTGCCTCCGTTGTCTTCATTAGGTTAAAGGTTGGACAGCGATAAAGCAATATCTGTATGTGGAATGCAAGTCCTACAGATAATCCCACTATTAATAAACCATAATAAAGCAAAAAAGTGGAAAATAAAACATAACTTTTAATATTCTAAAGTCATTAAAAACTAATCATCACCCAAGTGAACATATAACGGGGCCAAGTCACTGCCATATATAATGGACTCTCTGAAAAAGTAACAGGCCCTGACCAGGATAAAAAGTTCCCGACAGTAAATGCGGGACCAATCTGAAATAGGGTACATGAAGTAGCTGTACAAAAATTCATATAAGTCAGCCGCTGACCCTAAATGTACAGACGCATATGATCATAATAGACAGTAATAAGCATTTGTAAGATGTAATCACTGTAACTATTAGAAAAAAGGAACGGTCTCACCAATCCCATAAGGCAGGCGAACGGAGCACCGAGTATTCCCCAGTCAGACGAATAGCCGGTTATTGATGGGATGACAGTCCCTATGCCAATCCCTATGGGGCTGCAATAGTCTATCCCCAAAGCTCCTGCCCTTACAAGGGCAGTCCACAGCTACCCCTGTATTATCATGCCCTGCACTCTCCCTCTATCGTCATTAGAAAGGAAACATCGTCAGTATATGCGTGATATACAGGATTTCAAAGAGAATAAGGCCTACTTGGTTCTAACCGCCAGACCTACCCCCCTTGACCGTGATACTGAACTGTCCTCTACAGACACCGACTTTTCTGAGTCTGAGAGTAGGAATAAATCCCGTAGGGGCAAGAGTCGGGGAGAGGGAGGGGTCGGGGTGCACGGGGTCCTTCTGATCGTTTAGAAAATACCTCGGGTGGCAGTTTTTTAGATCAGGTCTACAGTTTAAGGGACAGACCTCTTCCAACGAGGAAACAATAGGAAGGGAAACCTTTATGATAAATCAGTTTGAGAGCTCTCTGAGGCCCGCTACTAAAAAAGATAATAAAAAAGACATACAGATTATAAATCTTTCAGTCAAAACTTTGGACCTTGATGAAATGTCTGTCCTAAAGAAAGGACTTTCTTTTGTTCCTAACAGTGATTTTGATCTCTTTAGGGCCACCAAGGACCTCAACCTCTTCCTACGGAAAATAAGATGGAAAAAGTTTTTCCATAAGCAGGACTCTCGCACTTGTGCTGAACTCGGTATCCCCATAGATATGCTGTCTGATGTCAGATTATTGCATAGTATTGGGGAGATGGACCCCAGCTCACAAGGTCTGGGCCCATTTACCCAATTAAAAAATAAAAGCCAGAGAATGCCACCACCTACTGGGGACTTGTCAGCTATTGACATTTTTTCTAATTTGGTGACATCTGATCTAGCTGCTCTCTCTCAGTCCCATGCATCATGCAAGTTTAATTGCTCCAAGAGAGAGATGGAGGCAATTAATCGTTTGGAACGTGATGACACGATCACGATAAAACCCTCTGACAAGGGTGGCAACATTGTCATCCTTGATACTGCACATTACCAACAACTATGTGTATCTATACTGGCTGATAGGAATTCCTATGAGATCCTCGCACATGACCCTAACAAGGATTACTGTGAGGAACTCCGCCTCATCCTGCAGGAGGGTCTAGAGAATGGTGTAATCAGTAAGTCTGAGTTCGATTTCATCTTCCCACAGCATCCCATTACAGCCACTTTCTACTGCCTCCCCAAGGTCCACAAGGGTCTTAACCCACTAAAAGGTAGACCCATTGTGTCCGGGGTTGGCAGTCTTTGTCAGAATGCGGGCATATACTTGGACCGTGTCCTGAGTCCGTTTGTGTCTTCGTTGCAATCCTTTGTCAAAGATACCCCTGACTTGTTACGCCGCCTTGAGGGTCTCACCATCGATTCACAAGCGTATCTCGCGAGTATCGATGTTGAGGCCCTCTATTCATCCATCCCTCATGACAAAGGTTTGGAGGCGGTTCAATTCTTTCTTAAAATGAGAGGCCGTCAATTTTTGGAACATAGTCACTTTGTTCTGAGGCTGCTTCGGTTCTGTTTAACACATAACTCATTTACATTTAACCGCAGGATCTACCACCAGCTGAGGGGGACGGCCATGGGCAGCCCCTGCGCCCCGGCCTACGCTAACCTCTTCCTCGGCTGGTGGGAGGAGACTGTGGTTTGGAAGGATGAACTGGAGAGCTGTGACTTTTCTATGTATCGTGTCTCAGAAATCTGGACACGATACATAGATGACGTTTTCTTGATTTGGTCGGGTTCTATTGGCGAGTTTGAGAGTTTTGTTGAAAGGCTTAATCACAATGATATTGGTCTATTTTTTACATCTGTGATTGAGCCCTCTTCTCTGCCCTTCTTGGATATATTGATTGCAAAAGGGAGTAATGGCAGCTTAGTGACTTCTAACTACAAGAAGCCTACAGCCACAAATGCCCTCCTCCATTGGAGTAGCTACCACCCTGAACATCTTAAGAGGGGTATCCCCAAGGGACAATACCTTAGGATTCGTAGAAATTGCTCTGATGATACAACCTTTGAACTTCAGGCCAGGGAATTGAGGAGCAATTTCCAGGATCGGGGATACCCCTCAAAAACACTTAAGAAGGCTTTTCAGGAGGCAAAAAGTAGGGATAGAACAAGTTTGCTGAATCCTACTATCGGGACACAGGACCAGGATACGGTCCGGTTTATTACCACGTTTGACAATGGGGCCAACCATGTTAGACGGATCATTCAAAAACACTGGTCTGTCTTACAGATGGATCGGGACATCTCACGGTACCTTAGTGATAGTCCATCAATCACATACAGAAAGGCTCGTTCCCTTAAGGACAGACTTGTCCACAGTCACTTTGCGAGTCCAGTCAAGGAAACCTGGCTTAAAAGCGATATTACGGGATGTTACAAGTGTGGACATTGTACAGCTTGTCAATATGTTGAGATAGGGAAGAACTTCGTGAGCAATGTCACGGGTAAGAGCTACACCATTAAACAATTCATAAACTGTAGTACTAGAGGGGTGGTTTACAAGGCCTCTTGTTCCTGTGGCATGGAATATATCGGTAAAACCATCAGGGAATTCAAGCGACGTGTTGCACAATCCATAAATTACTTACAAAGTAGATGTACCCACGAGACAATAAAGGCAGTGATACAGGGAACGAGCCCACCGATCCTTCCACGTGCGCCCCAATGCGCGTTTCGCCCGTAAGCTTCTTCCGGGGGCGTAACCCAGTGAGACAAAGGATGGCCTTTTATGTGGCATGCAACCAATAAGATAGTGATACGTCATAAGGGGAGGTATTAAAGCGGATGTCAATCTAGCTCCACGGCGCATGGCGCTTCCACCTCATTCCTGGATGAATAGGTGCTTCCGAGTCTGCGCTCCATGGAACGCTGCGTGACACGCAAGCGTAACCAATAATGAGCGCATCCTGAAGCGCCGGGACTTGAGATGTATTGTGCATGCGCTCCACTAGATAGACATTAAACGAAGGATCTTGATGTGCGAGAATATCCCATATAACTATCCGAGTTTTAAAGTGCATTATTGGCAATTATTGCGTGCGAAACTATAGGGTTGACTGACCGAACGATCAAAGTGCAATTGTGAATAAATAAAATAAACCAAAGTGACTGACTATATATAAATGCCTTTATTTATTAATAATTATAGTGAATAATATAAAAGATGAGAATTCAATAGAATTATATAAAGTGCTAAAGTGCCCTTCCACTATTGAAATATATTCCTATAATAAAGTGCAATGTGCGCATACTAAAACGTGCTAACATTAATGCATATTATTACACCTGTGTAAATTCATAAAACCCAGGAAATTATTATATAGACATAACAATATATCTAATAATTAAATAAAATCAGAATCAATACCTAATATTTTATAATACACCCTATCCTATACCCAGCAATCAATGTGTAACTTTTTCAAATCAATTATACAAATCAACATTGTCCCTAAATAAACTTATTAGCCACTATTGACATGATATTTATGACCCAACCATAAAACAGCTCTAATACATTACTGTCAATTCAATATAATATACAATATTAATGACATTCTTCTTTGTCTTCATTATTTTGTTGATTTTTATTCTTTCTTTATTCTTTGTATCACTTTCTTCTGCAACGAAATTGCTCACCCGATGCTGGAGTCTTTTAATATCCTATTCAATAACCAGACTTTTTGATGCATACGGAAAATAGGAGCAAGCCACCATAGTTGATCACAATACCATAAACCATAAGAAACCATCTAATAAAAAATTAAAACAAATTAGTAAACATATAATCATACATATTAAAACCACTTAAATAAGATGAAATTAATCCTCTCACATTAAAAGAATGCCCATTTATTCACGTTTAAAGAAATGCTGCAAATCCTAAATTCTCATTAAGTCCCTGCGGACTCATAGCTCCCAATCAAAAGATCCACTTACTCTCTAGTTGTGCTAGAGCCCGACCCAAATCCCCCCCTCTAAATCCAAGATCTATCTGATCTATGGCTCTAATAGTGAGATCACTACTAGAGCCCCCATGATGTTTTTTGAAATGTCTTGGGAGAGACTTGAGGGTACTGATATCATCAATGGTTTTGGCTTTTTGAATATCCCTAACGTGTTCTCTAGTTCTTATTTTTAGTTCCCTAGTTGTTAAACCTATGTAGATTTTCTCACAGGTACATTTAGCCTGATAAACGACCCCTTTAGACGAACAGTCTAAATATCTCCTTATATCATAATTACGGGTCCCATCATAATTTGAAAAAGTGGAAGTCTTCACATGATTAAGACATCCTTTGCACAGGCCACAAGGAAAAAAGCCAACCCGTTTTCCTTCTTTTTTTGCTTTATTGACATTTCTCATTGGATCGTAATGGCTATGCACCAAAATATCTTTGAGGTTAGCCGCTCTTTTGGCTACAAAAGAAGGTTTTGGAGGTAGAATTCTTTTCAAGATAGGGTCACTCATCAGTACACCCCAATGTTTGAGAATAATCTGGGTGAGGTCTTGCCATTTGTTATTATATGTCGATATAAAACGTACCTGATCCATATTTTCTTTGTGCTCCAAACGATTTGGGAACCCATACAATAGCTGATTCCGTGGGGTCTTTTTGGCTTTCAAGTATCCTCTTTTTATTGATCTCTTGCTGTAACCCCTTTGGATAAATCTTGCTGCCAAATCTGCCGATTGTTTCTCAAAACTCTGTTCATTCGAGCAGATTCTTTTTGCTCTTAGAAACTGTCCAATTGGAATCCCATGTATTGTGGATCTTGGATGTGACGAATCTGCCCTGAGTAAGGAATTAGTAGCTGTTGGTTTTCTATATATATCCGTTTGAATCCTGCCCTCATTGTCCGTTTGAATCTTAATGTCCAAAAAATCAATCTGTCTACCAAAAACAAAAGTTAATTTAATATTTTGGTTATTGTTGTTTAATTTAGACATCAGACTATACAGACCCTTTGTGTCTCCCTCCCACAAAAACAAAATATCGTCGATGTGCCTCATCCAGTTATGAACCGAGTTCATTTCCTGGATGAGGCCATCTTGAAAAATCCTCCTTTCCCATGCCCCTAGAAAAAGATTGGCATTGGCAGGGGCACAGGAGGCCCCCATTGCCGTACCTTGTTTTTGAAGAAAAATATGTGAATTAAAAACAAATACATTATGATGTAACAAAAATTCTAACAAGGTAAGGATAAAATTGGCAAGGGGACCATCCAAATTACTGGAAAGGAGAAATAGTTTGGCAGCTTCCAAGCCATCTTGATGTCTAATTGATGTATATAGGGACTCCACATCGGCCGTGACAAGAACCATGTAGTCATCTAAGGACAACTGGTCAAGTCGCAGTAAGGCCGACGTGGTGTCCCTAATATACGAAGGGAGGGAGATTACCAAGGTACTCAAAAAATAATCCACAACATCCGAGATGAGTTCACATAATCCACCATTACCTGCAAGAATGGGGCGTCCGGGAGGGTCCGCTGGATTTTTGTGAAGTTTTGGTATCAAATAACAAGTGGAAAGTTTCAGTTTGAATTTCTTAATATTGTCCAAAAAAGCTTTTGATATGATGTTCTGATCAAATGCATTCTCCATGATGTCAATTAATTCTGCCTGGAAAGAAGATATTGGATTGTAATGCAATTTGCGATAACAATTACCATCATCCAGCAGTTTATTGGCTTGTTTCTCATATAATTCTATGGGCCATATAACAAGGTTGCCACCTTTGTCTGCTGGCTTGTAAATTACATCTTCCCAGGATTTCAAATCTTCAATGGCTGTTCTTTCCAATTTAGTAAGATTAGACCCTCCCCTCTGAGTATTTGCCAGCAACTCAATGTCACTAGTGACTAGTGTTGAGCATTCCGATACCGCAAGTATCGGGTATCGGCCGATATTTGCTGTATCGGAATTCCGATACCGAGATCCGATACTTTTGTGGTATCGGGTATCGGTATCGAAACAACATTAATGTGTAAAATAAAGAATTAAAATAAAAAATATTGCTATACTCACCTCTCCGACGCAGCCTGCACCTTACCGAGGGAACCGGCAGCGTTGTTTGCTTAAAATTCGCGCTTTAACTACCTTACTTGAAGTCCCAGCTTGTGATTGGTCGCGCGCCGCCCATGTGACCACGACGCGACCAATCACAGCAAGCCTTTTAAAATGCGCGCGTCTCCTGCCTACCGTGACGTCACGGCTTGTGATTGGTCGCGTCGCCCATGTGACCGCGACGCAACCAATCACAACGCCGGAACGTAATTTTAAAATCCTGAAGGACCTGAAATTACGTCACGGCTTGCTGTGATTGGTTGCGTCCCGGCCACATGGGCGGCGCGCGACCAATCACAAGCCGGGACTTCACGTAAGGAAGTTAAAGCGCGAATTTTAAGCAAACAACGCTGCCGGTTCCCTCGGTAAGGTGCAGGCTGCGTCGGAGAGGTGAGTATAGCAATATTTTTTATTTTAATTCTTTATTTTACACATTAATATGGTTCCCAGGGCCTGAAGGAGAGTTTCCTCTCCTTCAGACCCTGGGAACCATCAGGAATACCGTCCGATACATGAGTCCCATTGACTTGTATTGGTATCGGGTATCGGTATCGGATTAGATCCGATACTTTGCCGGTATCGGCCGATACTTTCCGATACCGATACTTTCAAGTATCGGACGGTATCGCTCAACACTAGTTACCTGTCTTGTTTATTTGTCCACACTTTTTTGTTCTGAAGTCCTTTTTATTGCTGCCATACTTGTCCTGAGATCATTGTAGGGACTAGGGAGCGTGTTATTGCAGAATTTTTTTTTTTTTATAATAATTACAGCCACTTTCTGCCACATTCATAGTGTTGTGTTATACCACTGGGCCAGAGTTGTGGTTCAGTTTCTCCCCCCAAAAGTGAGATAGTAATTCTCACACAGTTTATATTCTGCAGTACTGCTAGTGTGTCGTATATCAGGCAGCCACTTTCTGCCATGTTCATAGTGTTGTGTTATACCACTGGGCCTGAGTTGTGGTTCAGTGTCTCCCCCCAAAAGTGAGATAGTATTTCTCACACAGTTTATATTCTGCAGTACTGCTAGTGTGTCATATATCAGGCAGCCACTTTCTGTCACGTTCATAGTGTTGTGTTATACCACTGGGCCAGAGTTGTGGTTCAGTGTCTCCCCCCAAAAGTGAGATAGTATTTCTCACACAGTTTATATTCTGCTGTACTGCTAGTGTGTCGTATATCAGGCAGCCACTTTCTGCCACGTTCATAGTGTTGTGTTATACCACTGGGCCAGAGCTGTGGTTCAGTGTCTCCTGTTGTGAAATTGGATTTTGGGCTCCCCCGGTGGCCACTGGTGGAATTGAACTGGTGTGCATCATCCTCTCTGTTCACCTGTTTCCATCAGGATGTGGGAGTCGCTATTTAGCCTTGCTCCTCTGTCACTTCCATGCCGGTCAACATTGTAATCAGAAGCCTTTCTGTGCATGTTCCTGCTGCTAGACAACTCCCAGCTAAGTTGGACTTAGTCCTTTTTTGTTTTTGCATTTTGTTCCAGTTCACAGCTGTAGTTTCGTTTCTGTGTCTGGAAAGCTCTTGTGATCTGAAATTGCCACTCTGATGTTATGAGTTAATACTAGAGTCTTAAAGTAATTTCAGGATGGTATTTTGATAGGGTTTTCAGCTGACCATGAAAGTGCCCTTTCTGTCTTCCTGCTATCTAGTAAGCGGACCTCAATTTTGCTAAACCTATTTTCATACTACGTTTGTCATTTCATCTAAAATCACCGCCAATATTTGTGGGGGCCTCTGTCTGCCTTTCGGGGAAATTTCTCTAGAGGTGAGCCAGGACTATATTTTCCTCTGTCAGGATTAGTTAGTCCTCCGGCCGGCGCTGGGCGTCTAGGGATAAAACGCAGGCTACGCTACCCGGCTACTGTTAGTTGTGCGGCAGGTTTAGTTCATGGTCAGTTTAGTTTCCATCCTTCCAAGAGCTAGTTCGTATGTTTGCTGGGCTATGTTCTCTTGCCATTGAGAACCATAACAGTCTCCCCCCAAAAGTGAGATAGTATTTCTCACACAGTTTATATTCTGCTGTACTGCTAGTGTGTCGTTTATCAGGCAGCCACTTTCTGCCACGTTCATATTGTTGTGTTATACCACTGGGCCAGAGTTGTGGTTCAGTTTCTCCCCCCTAAAGTGAGATAGTAATTCTCACACAGTTTATATTCTGCTGTACTGCTAGTGTGTCGTATATCAGGCAGCCACTTTCTGCCACGTTCATAGTGTTGTGTTGTACCACTGGGCCAGAGTTGTGGTTCAGTGTCTCCCCCCAAAAAATGAGGAAGTCTGGTGGAAGAGGTCGTGGGCGGGGGTTGCCAGCGAGTACTGATGGTGGTGGTGGTGCTGCATCTGGTGGTAGTGGCAAAGGCACAGTAGCACCTAAGGCTGGAGGTGTTGAGCCTGCGTCATCGTCTGGCTACACAAGGCCTCGAAGGCTCCCTTACCTGGGAGTAGGAAAACAGCTTTTAAAGCCGGAGCAGCAGGAAAAAGTTTTGTCTTTCCTTGCTGACTCAGCCTCCAGCTCTTTCGCATCCTCTTCCCAAAGTTCAAAATCTAAGAGCAGCCAGTCGTCAGTGGATGCTTCCGGTCCGGAAAAAGACATTTCCTTGTGTCCTTCTCCCAAACCAAAAGTGAAGGATGCGTCAGGCGACACTACACGTTACTCCATGGAGCTCTTTACCCATACCGTGCCAGGGTTAGAATGGGAAATTGTACACTGCCCATTACAAGAAGAATCGGACATGGAGTGCACTGATGCACAGCCACAGCTAGATTATGATGCTGTTCCATTGACTCAGATCACTACATTGCCTTCGCAGTTTCCTGAGCCAGAATCTGACCCTGATGAGACTATGGTGCCCTGTCCCGAACGCTATAGCACCGGCTTAGACGGTGACACTGAGGAAGGTGCACATGACATTGTGGAGGAGGAGGTGATAGATGACCCAGTTCTTGACCCAGATTGGCAGCCATTGGGGGAAGAGGGTGCCGCTGGCACTAGTTCACAAGTGGAGGAGGGTTATCCGCAGCAACACCAATGTACATCGCAACAGCTGGCATCAGCCAGGCCCATATCAGGCCCAAAGCGTGTGACAAAAACAGTTTTAGGACAGCGTGGCCAACCACTGAAAGTTGCACAGCGTGCAATGCCTGAAAAGGAATTCCATAGTAGGAAGAGTGCAGTATGGCATTTTTTTTTACCAAGATCCCAATGATCAGTCTAAAGTGATCTGTAAGAAATGCTCAAAGACCTTTAGCAGAGGGAAGATTCTTCAAAATTTAAATACAACGTGCATGCGTAGACATTTAACCAGCATGCACTTGCAAGCCTGGACTAATTACCAAACGTCCTGTACCGTTGGTGCACCTGTTCAGAATGAAGGTAGTCAGCAACACTACATTGCTTCCCTCACTGTAAGCCCACCGGTTCGGCCACCACCAGGAGCAAATGTGGAGGGATCGTCGCAAGGCCAAAGCAGGCAGGGAATCAGAAGGTTATTGGTAGGAAGCACTGTATGTAGGCAGAGCTGGCGTCAGCACCTGGCGCACCCGGGCAAGTGCCGGGGCCCTGGTGAGACGGGGGGCCCACTCACGCTGTCATAGATACAGCACAAGCATCTTCTCACTCGGTCAGTGCAGTCAGGCAGGCACATAAGGGTTAAGAAAGCAGCCAGCGTGACTGTTTGTGGGTGGAGCCACGGAGAGCACGTTCTCCTGCTCTGCTCTTGGCCCCTGGCTGCACTGCTAAACTGCAGATTCTGGAGGAGCTCCTACCGGCGCCTGAGTGAGTGCAATGATATCCCTGTATTCTGGGGTTCTGGGTGAGCTGGGCGGCTGCAGGTTGCAGCTGAGATGCTGAAGTATACTCACTGCACAGTACCACTCCCCCTGTATATATATATATATATATATATATACTGCACAGTACCACTCCCCCGTATATATATACTGCACAGCACCTCTCCCCCTGTATATATATACTGCACAGCACCTCTCCCACTGTATATATATACTGCACAGCACCTCTCCCCCTGTAAATATACTCTGCAGAGTACCACTCCCCCTGTACAGGTCCTTCTCAAAAAATTAGCATATAGTGTTAAATTTCATTATTTACCATAATGTAATGATTACAATTAAACTTTCATATATTATAGATTCATTATCCACCAACTGAAATTTGTCAGGTCTTTTATTGTTTTAATACTGATGATTTTGGCATACAACTCCTGATAACCCAAAAAACCTGTCTCAATAAATTAGCATATTTCACCCGTCCAATCAAATAAAAGTGTTTTTTAATAACAAACAAAAAAACCATCAAATAATAATGTTCAGTTATGCACTCAATACTTTGTCGGGAATCCTTTGGCAGAAATGACTGCTTCAATGCGGCGTGGCATGGAGGCAATCAGCCTGTGACACTGCTGAGATGTTATGGAGGCCCAGGATGCTTCAATAGCGGCCTTAAGCTCATCCAGAGTGTTGGGTCTTGCGTCTCTCAACTTTCTCTTCAAAATATCCCACAGATTCTCTATGGGGTTCAGGTCAGGAGAGTTGGCAGGCCAATTGAGCACAGTAATACCATGGTCAGTAAACCATTTACCAGTGGTTTTGGCACTGTGAGCAGGTGCCAGGTCGTGCTGAAAAATGAAATCTTCATCTCCATAAAGCATTTCAGCCGATGGAAGCATGAAGTGCTCCAAAATCTCCTGATAGCTAGCTGCATTGACCCTGCCCTTGATGAAACACAGTGGACCAACACCAGCAGCTGACATGGCACCCCACACCATCACTGACTGTGGGTACTTGACACTGGACTTCAGGCATTTTGGCATTTCCTTCTCCCCAGTCTTCCTCCAGACTCTGGCACCTTGATTTCCGAATGACATGCAAAATTTGCTTTCATCAGAAAAAAGTACTTGGGACCACTTAGCAACAGTCCAGTGCTGCTTCTCTGTAGCCCAGGTCAGGCGCTTCTGCCGCTGTTTATGGTTCAAAAGTGGCTTTACCTGGGGAATGCGGCACCTGTAGCCCATTTCCTGCACACGCCTGTGCACGGTGGCTCTGGATGTTTCCACACCAGACTCAGTCCACTGCTTCCTCAGGTTCCCCAAGGTCTGGAATCGGTCCTTCTCCACAATCTTCCTCAGGGTCCGGTCACCTCTTCTCGTTGTACAGCGTTTTCTGCCACATTGTTTCCTTCCAACAGACTTACCATTGAGGTGCCTTGATACAGCACTCTGGGAACAGCCTATTTGTTGAGAAATTTCTTTCTGGGTCTTACCCTCTTGCTTGAGGGTGTCAATGATGGCCTTCTTGACATCTGTCAGGTCGCTAGTCTTACCCATGATGGGGGTTTTGAGTAATGAACCAGGCAGGGAGTTTTTAAAAGCCTCAGGTATCTTTTGCATGTGTTTAGAGTTAATTAGTTGATTCAGAAGATTAGGGTAATAGGTCATTTAGAGAACCTTTTCTTGATATGCTAATTTATTGAGACAGGTTTTTTGGGTTATCAGGAGTTGTATGCCAAAATCATCAGTATTAAAACAATAAAAGACCTGACAAATTTCAGTTGGTGGATAATGAATCTATAATATATGAAAGTTTAATTGTAATCATTACATTATGGTAAATAATGAAATTTAACACTATATGCTAATTTTTTGAGAAGGACCTGTATATATACACTGCACAGCACCTCTCCCCCGTATATATATACTGCACAGCACCTCTCCCCCTGTATATATATACTGCACAGTACCACTCCTCCTGTCCTGTGTATATACACGGCACAGTACCGCTCCTCCTGTCCTGTGTATGTACACTGCACAGTATCACTTCTCCTGTCCTGTATATATACACTGCACAGTACCACTCCCCCTGTCCTGTATATATACACTGCACAGTACCACTTCTCCTGTCCTGTATATATACACTGCACAGTACCACTCCTCCTGTCCTGTATATATACACTGCACAGTACCACTTCTCCTGTCCTGTATATGTACACTGCACAGTACCACTTCTCCTGTCCTGTATATATACACTGCACAGTACCACTTCTCCTGTCCTGTATATATACACTGCACAGTACCACTTCTCCTGTCCTGTATATATACAATGCACAGTACCACACGTCCTGTATATATACACTGCACAGTACCACTCCTCCTGTCCTGTATATATACACAGCACAGTACCACTCCTCCTGTCCTGTATATATACACTGCACAGTACCACTCCTCCTGTATATATACACTGCACAGTACCACTCCTCCTGTATATATACACTGCAGAATTTACAATAGCTATCAATCATGTAAGAAGTGAAATCTGGCATTGTACTATACCTATATTTCTCTGTCGTATCTGTGCATCATAAATCATGGTATGTGTTAAAGGGGCCCACTGAGACTCTTTTGCCCGGGGCCCTCAAAAACCTGGAGCCGGCCCTGTTTGTAGGCCAACATCACCAACTGTCTCTCAATCCGCCATGTCCACCACCACCACCACTGCTAGTTCCACCATCTGCAGGTCTCCTGTCCAGCTCACCCTAGAAGAGACTCTCGTGAGGAAAAGAAAGTACTCATCCTCTCATCCGCGTACACAGGGTTTGACCGCCCACAATGCCAGATTAATCTCGTTAGAGATGATGCCCTACTGGTTGGTCGAAAGCAAAGCTTTCAAAGACCTGATGGCCTACGCAGTACCACGCTATGACCTACCTAGTCGCCACTTCTTTGCGAGAAAAGCCATCCCAGCCCTCCACCAGCATGTCAAAGACCGCATTGTCCATGCACTGAGGCAGTCTGTCAGTGGAAAGGTGCACCTCACCACAGATGCATGGACCAGTAGGCATGGCCAGGGACGTTACGTGTCCATCACGGCGCACTGGGTTAATGTGGTGGATGCAGGGTCCACAGGGGACAGCCATAGTGGGACAGTTCTGCCTAGCCCATGGTCTAGGAAACAGTTGGCAGTAGGCGTTCGACACCCTTCCTCCTCCTCCTCCTCCTCCAGAAGCGAATGCTCGTCCACAGAGCGCAGTCGCCTGGCAACTCCATCCGCAGCAGCCAGTGTTGAACACGAGGTGTCTCATTATGGAACAGCTAGTGGTAAGCATCAGCAGGCTGTGTTGGAAATGAAGTGTTTGGGCGACAACAGACACACCGCGGAAGTACTGGCCGAGTTCTTGCAGCAAGAAACTGAGTCATGGCTGGGCAATGTACATCTTGAAGCAGGCAAGGTAGTCAGTGATAACGGAAGGAATTTTATGGCTGCCATAGCCCTTTCACAACTTAAACACATACCTTGCTTGGCTCACACTTTGAACCTGGTGGTGCAGTGCTTCCTGAAAAATTATCCGGAGTTACCAGCCCTGCTCCTGAAGGTGCGAAAACTTTGTTCGCACATCCGCCAGTCGCCCGTACACTCCAGCCGTATGCTGAACCATCAGCGATCGCCAAATCTTCCACAGCAATGCCTAATTATAGATGTTGCAACAAGGTGGAACTCCACACTGCACATGGTTCAGAGGCTGTGTGAACAGAGGCGTGCTGTCATTTATTTGTGGGAGGATACGCTTACACGGGCAGGCAGTTGGATGGCAGACATGGAGTTGTCTAGTGTGCAGTGGTCGAAGCTACAAGACCTCTGTCAAGTCCTTCAGTGTTTTGAGGAATGCACACGGCTGGTAAGTGCAGACGACGCCATCATAAGCATGAGCATTCCACTTATGCGTCTGCTGATGCAAAGTTTGACACACATTAAAGAGCAGGCGTCTGCAGCCGAGGAGGAGGGAAGCCTTGATGACAGTCAGCCATTGTCTGGTCAGGGAACTGTCCAGGACGAGGTGGTGGACGAAGAGGATGAGGAGGAGGATGATGGGGCTGAATATTTATGGGAGGAGGGAGCTTCTAAGGGGGCAATAGAAACTGGTGCCGTTGCAAGGTCTGGTACAGGTTTCTTGCGGGACACTTGTGATGTACATTTGCAAGAAAGTGCTCCTCAACCCAGCAGAAGCAGTGAATTGACACCTGGAACATTGGCCCACATGGCTGAGTATGCCTTGCGTATCCTAAAAAGGGACCCCCGCATTGTCAAAATGATGACCGATGACGATTACTGGTTGGCCTGCCTACTGGAACCACGCTACAAAGGGAAATTGCAAAATATCATGCCACATGAGAACCTAGAGCAAATACTGGCTACCAAACAAGCAACTCTTGTAGACCGTTTGGTTCTGGCATTCCCAGCACACAGCGGCAGTGATGGTTCTCACACGAGCCGTAGGGGGCAACACGGCAGAGGTGCTAGCGGTGCAGAAATCCGAAGTGGTGTTGGACAGAGGGGTTTTATGACAAGGTTGTGGAGTGATTTTTCAATGACCGCTGACACGACAGGGACAGCTGCATCGATTCAAAGTGACAGGAGACAGCATTTGTCCAGTATGGTTACAAACTACTTTTCCTCCCTTATCGATGTTCTCCCTCACAGGTCATTCCCCTTTGATTACTGGGCATCTAAACTAGACACCTGGCCTGAATTGGCAGAATATGCATTACAGGAGCTCGCTTGCCCTGCTGCCAGTGTGCTATCAGAAAGAGTCTTCAGTGCTGCTGGTTCAATACTGACCGAAAAAAGGACACGTCTGACTACCCAAAATGTTGATGATCTAACCTTCATTAAAATGAACCAATCTTGGATTTCAAATTCTTTTGCCCCACCTTCCCCTGCTGACACGTAGCTTTCCTTTAAAAAGGTCTTGCTTTTGGCCTCCTCTTACTGAAGGCTCCAATTCCTCCATTTGCTGCTCCTGAATGTCCACCATAGGCCATTTTTAACACCTCCCTAAATGGGCTGACTCCCCCCATGGGACCGTGGTCACCACTTGGCGCAAGCACCCCTGCGAGTGCCGTTTGCCTGGACAGGTGGGTGTGCCCACTTTTGGCCGACGGCACTGGCACAGGGTCCCTCATCGTACAATTAAGTGTCTCTGGCGGTGGGGGTGCACACCCAACATCAGACACACCGTCGTAATATGAGGGGCCCTGGGCCAGTACCGCCGCCCACGAGAGAGTGTTCCCCCCCCAGCTCAAACAGTGCTCCACCACTGTTTACTCGGTGCTGTTAAATCCTTCAATGGCACTGCCAATACAAATTGAGAGCTGATAGTAAATATAGACAGGGACCATGCCCTCCATTTTGACCTGTGAATACTGTGCGCGAACTACCACTATCTGGTACTCAGCAGAGGAACCCACCCCTGTACGTTGCTTTGCCACCTGTTTATTTACGAACATTTTTTTTGCAGACATTTAGCCCGCTTTACTATTTAGGCCAATATACTGTGTCAGACACTTATTCCAGTTGTCCTCCACCGAACAAAGCAGTGCCACCAGTTTACTCCTGTTACCAGTTTAGAACTGCATTGAGCCAACTTTTTTATTTTAGGCCTAGTAAGTCTGTCTGCGCCACTCCTAGCAATCGTTCTCCGCTGACCAAACCAGTGCTGCCTGTGTACCCCTGTTACCCATTTTGAACTGCATTGAGCCTACTTTTTTATTTTAGGCCTAGTAACTCTGTCTGCGCCACTCCTACTAATCGTCCTCCGCTGACTAAAACAATGCTGCCTGTGTACCCGTTACCCATTTTGAACTGCATTGAGCCTACTTTTTTATTTTAGGCCTAGTAAGTCTGTCTGCGCCACTCCTAGCAATCGTCCTCCGCTGACCAAACCAGTGCTGCCTGTGTACCCCTGTTACCCATTTTAAACTGCATTGAGCCAACTTTTTTATTTTAGGCCTAGTAAGTCTGTCTGCGCCAGTCCTACTAATCGTCCTCCGCTGACCAAAACAATGCTGCCTGTGTACCCGTTACCCATTTTGAACTGCATTGAGCCTACTTTATTCTTTGGGCCTATATCTGTGTTTCCTCCTCATCCTGCCCATTGCCCAGCCACTGCTAGATGAGTCTGCCGGTACATTGACCCAGACCACTACATTCCGCTTGCACTCTACATAGCCAGTATCTGACCCTGCAGAAAGTCTGGTTCACCTTCCCGCATACTATACCACCTTACACGGGGACAAAGAGGAAGGTGCAGATGAAAGTGCAGGTTCCTTCAACAGGTGGGGGGCATACTCATTGGTGACGTCACTGGCACAGGGCCCCTCATAGTACGCAAAAGTGTCTCTGCCTGTGGGAGGCGCCCCCGCCGTCAATCACAACGCCGTACTTTGAGGGGCCCTGTGCCAGTGGCAATGCGAACGAGTGTGCCCCCCCTGCTTGCTCAGGATCACAGGACTTGCAAAGTTGAAATACTTACCTCTCCCTGCTCCACCGCCGTGATGTAGTCCGCGTTTCCTGGGTCCATGAAAAACTTGAGCCAGCCCTACTCCCCCCACAACTGTTGCCAAATGACCCCCAAATTTTCAATGGCTAACTATTATTATTATAAGGTAAATTAAGATTGACAAGCTTAAGTAACAAGAATTGATGTTTTTGGCATTAAATGGGCTCTGTTGGTGTTTTCCTGTCCTCCACTCACTGCCGACTTTGATTCTCCATTGACTTGCAATGGGTTTCGTGTTTCGGTCGGATCCCCGACTTTTCGCAATAATCGGCCGATTTCACCCGACCCGACTTTTGACAAAGTCGGGTTTCGCGAAACCCGACTCGATCCTGAAAAAGTAAAAGTCGCTCAACCCTAATGATGGTAAGTTGTACTTGTTACAGGGATCAAGCCGGGTGGCCACCCAGTAATCAGCAGTTGTAACAATACAGGCTTTATGGACAGTGTGCGCTTTTTCATCCAACTTCCTGGACATCTCTCCATATGCCCTCCTCTTGGACATCATATAATTCTCCAAAAAGCTCACCAGGCAGCCACCCTACATTTTCCAATATTACCGGATCTAGCGATGTTTGAGAAAGCTATAGGCTGGGTTGAAACGTAACCTTACTTATTGCTCTACCAATTGTCACCTATATTGCTCGTCTTAGTCTCTGATGGCACAGCATGCAAACCACCCATCGCTTGACGTCAGCACATTCCCCGAAGGAATGCCATGCCAGGGAGATCTTTTGAGATGGCTTTGGTGTGCTTGTTTTAGCGGTGTGTTGGGCAGTAGTAGCCGACGTATTGGCTAGGGGCTGCATGCTGTACCTTTGTACTCTGCTCCCTCTTTTTCCATGCTGCTGGGGCAGTGTGAATACCTCCTCTTCCTCTGAACTGTGCACAACACTAGGATGACTTTCGCTTCATGTGTGGTCTAAGACCTCATCATCCCACGCATTGTCTTCCACCCAGTCCTCACCCCTGCCCTCCTTGCCGGTCTGCACACTGGACAAAGACACAGCAGTTCGCACCTGTGTTTTGTCATCACCAGAGATGTGTTGTGATTGTCCACTGACCGTGTACACTAACTTTTCCATGTAATCATCTTCCAACTGAACAATTGTTTAGGCATCAGTGCATTCAATATCTTCCACTTGTGGGTCAGGGACAGGTGGATGACCCATGGAACCACAGCCAGCGGAGACACCAAAGAGCAGAAGTAACTTCTGCATGCAGGTACGGACTGGGGCTGAAATTCAGTGCTGGCATTTTAAATCACACAGGCCCATGTTGTCCCCGTCCCCATGAACCAGATGTATCACTAATATTAGTGGATGGAGGAAAGGAAGATTTTCTACAAGACCAATATTTCTAATGATACCCGTGGCCTGCTGGGGTAAGTGACAGAGTCAGCAACTTTGTGCTCCATCACAACTCTTAACAGTATGGGTATCTCGAGAACACCGATTCTGTTAACAACGTAGCGGACAAGGCAGCCCACGACCAGACAGGCCCTTCTGGCATTTGCCAGATGGCCAGTCCGGCCCTGTCTGCATGACTTGGGGCTCAGACTGCTTGGCTGATTTGAAGGGGATGAGGTGTGAGCACGATAACTATGGTCCACAGGAGCCAACTCGGAGCTTTCTGCAGTGTACTGGGTGGAAGATAATGAAAAGGAACTGGAGCCACTGTCAGCCATCCAATGTAACACTGCTTCAACATGCTCTGGTCTCACCATTCGTGTAGCAGTATTCGGACCTATGAAATTATGCATAACGTCCTGTCAGCTGTATACACCAGGGGAAGGTGTTGTATTTGGGAACGTATCAGTAACAGAATGATCTCGTCATCTCCCTGCAGCAGGTCCACCACCATCACCACCAGCAGCAGCTACACAAGCACCACTAAAGCCACATTTTTGTCCCTCATTGATAGTCTACTCAATGTGTGCTCGAACACACAGAATATAACAATTTTGTACAGACACAACGGTAGAGTATAATTATGTATTAGGCCCAGCCACAACTCGTATAGACACAGCGGCACAATATAATTATTTTTTATGCAAACTACTTGCATGCAAATGGCTGCAGAGTATAATTATTTATTAGGCCCAGACACAACTCGTACAAACAAAGTGATAGAGTATTATTATTTGTTTAGCCAATAAATGGCAAAGAGATGGCTGCAGAGTAGAATTATTTTTTAGGCACATTATTTGCAAAAGAGGGCTGAAGAGTAGAAATATTTTGCAGACTCACTACTCCTATAGACACAGCGGTAGAGTAAAATTATTTTTTTGACCAACAAATGGCAAATAGACGGATGCAGAGTAGAATTATTTTTTAGGCACACATATGGTTGCAGAGATGGCTGCAGAGTAGAATTATTTTTTAGTTCCAAAAATGGCAATGAGACAGCTGCAGAGTAGAATTATTTTGTAGGCACGCTATTCCTATAGATACGGTAGAGTAAAATTATTTTTTTGGCCCACAAATTGTAAAGAGACGGCTGCAGAGTAGAATTATTTTTTATGCACACTACTCGCAAAAAGACAGCTGCAGAGTAGAATTATTTTTTAGGCGCACTACCCATACAGACACGGCTGAAGAGTACACACAGAGGTTTTTTGGCAGAGTACTCCCACAGGCGAGGGTACAAAGTACATACAGTGGCTTTTTACACAGTACTCCCACATATAGGGGTGTAGAGAACACACACAGGTTTAAAGGAACAGTACTCCCGCTGGTGAGGGTGCAGAGTACACACAGCGGCTTTTTGACATACAGTATGCTTTAAAATATTTTGGTGCAGAGTACACAAAGTGGCTTTTTGGAACAGTACTCCCAATATAGGGGTGCAGAGAACACACAGAGGCTAAAAAGCACTGTAATCCCACAAGTGAGGGTGCAAAGTACACACAGCGGCATTTTGGCACTGTACTCATAAATATAGGGGTGCAGAGTACACACACAGGCTTAAAGACACAGCACTCCCACAGTCGAAGGTGCAAAGTATACACAGCGGCTTTTTGGCACAGTACTCCCACAGAGTACACACACAGACTTAAAGGCACAGTATTCCCATAGGCGAGGGTGCAAAGTACACACAGCAGTATTTTTGCTTAGTACTCCCACATATATCAGTGCAGAGTACACACAGCAGCTTTTTGGCACAGTACTCCCACTGAGACACGTGCGGAGTACACAAAGAGGCTTTTTGAGAGCACGCAGTCTAAGGCTGCCGTCACACTAGCAGTATTTGGTCAGTATTTTACATCAGTATTTGTAAGACAAATCCAGGAGTGTGTGATAAATGCAGAAGTGGTGCATATGTTTCTATTATAGGAAAAAAAATTACCGCACACTCAATACTGGTATGATGCAAAAAAAGGTTTATGCCAATTTTATTCCAGAAAAAACAGAGTGATAATTTGCCACATTGATAGAGCAAAACCCGACGTTTCGACCCTCCCGGGTCTTATTCATGGGGTTACTGAAAAAAGCAAAGAAACTTTATAAACAATTGTTTGTTATACATTTGGCAAAATTACATACACAACTAAAAAAATACTAAAATAAATCACCAAAAGAAAAGAGAAGAGAGAACAAGCAAAGTTATTATATACAAAACAACTCAAAAGGATGACAATGGTCACACAATCAGGTGCGGCGAAACAATACTGCCATATGGTGCAAAAATCATGATACTAGACTATACAAAGTTTACCTCTAGTCCTTTGATATACATGCATAAAGGTGGCAGTAGTGGAGGAGGACCAAGCGATCCCTGTTTTATAGAGCATAACCTGTCACAGTGACAAGATTACAGTGTTATTAAATATAACTCAAGAGAGTATAGAATAGAGATCCTATCAGTAAAGAATGGGTACCAGACACGTGTGTTGTTAGTGGAATATTATGTACAACCAAACTGGTAGTGAGGTGTTATTCCGGGCATAGTAATAAAATAATATGAACAATGTGATGCCTCTATGTGTAAAGGCAATATATGGGTTACACAATGGATGGTTCTGGGTGCTAAAAAAGTGTCCCATTAGGGGTGCCCACACTAATGTAAAACAGAGGAACCCTACTCATGAAAAGGTCATTGTAAGCAGAGTATAATACCTTAGGGTACCGTCACACAGTGCCATTTTGATCGCTACGACGGTACGATTCGGGACGTTCTAGCGATATCCATACGATATCGCAGTGTCTGACACGCAGCAGCGATCAGGGACCCTGCTGAGAATCGTACGTCGTAGCAGATCGTATGGAACTTTCTTTCGTCGCTTTATCACCCGCTGACATCGCTGGATCGTTGTGTGTGACACCGATCCAGCGATGTGTTCGCTTGTAACCAGGGTAAACATCGGGTAACTAAGCGCAGGGCCGCGCTTAGTAACCCGATGTTTACCGTGGTTACCAGCGTAAACGTAAAAAAAACAAACAGTACATACTCACATTCCGGTGTCTGTCTTCCGGCGTCTCAGCTTCTCTGCACTGTGAGCGCCGGCAAGCCGGAAAGCGAGCACAGCGGTGACGCGGTGACGTCACCGCTGTGCTTTCCGGCTATGGCGCTTACACAGTGGAGAGAAGCAGAATGCCAGGGGACAGACACCGGAATGTAAGTATGTACTGTTTGGTTTTTTTTAACGTTTACGCTGGTAACCAGGGTAAACATCGGGTTACTAAGCGCGGCCCTGCGCTTAGTAACCCGATGTTTACCCTGGTTACCCGGGGACTTCGGCATCGCTCCAGCGCCGTGATTGCAATGTGTGACCGCAGTCTACGACGCTGGAGCGATAATCATACGATGCTACGACGTCACGAATCGTGCCGTCGTAGCGATGTAAATGGTACTGTGTGACGGTACCCTTATAGTGAGGCCAGTAAGGCCTGCTGTCCCAGGTAAACGTAACCTATTTAAGGAGGGCCGTACTGTTCATAGTGGGCCTGTAGATTAGGTAGAGATAAGAGGGTAAGTGAATGGTAACCAAGGGTTACCAGGTAGAAGCGGCTGGAATTGACCGGCAGAGGAAGGAGAGGTGGCGCCGTGTATGTACCTGAAGGGGGTCTTCTGTGGGGTCAGCGGCGCATCCCGCGCCTTGCTGTGCTGTCCTGGACGGAGGATTGGAGAGTGAGAGTGGGTGGGAAGGCCGCCCTAAAATATCGCCGGACCGGAAGTGACGGAGCCGCGCATGCGCACTTAGCCCTGTATGCGAGTATGGGCAAAACATTGCCCAGGAATGGGAGTGTTGCAGCGCTGTTAGAAGTGCTGGTGGAAAAAAACATACTAGTGGAAAACCGTATACAGGCGCCAGAAGGGGGGAGACTGTATATGATGATATTGTGTAATGTGGGCATTGCTGGGATAATACGGGGATATATGAGTAGAAATTGATACAAAAATGGTTACCAAAGTGGAGAATAAAATAAATGTTAATAAAAATAGAAAATAAAAAATTGAAAAAATAAAAAAATAAAAAATTTAAGTAATTGACCAAACATGAAAGGTAAACACTGGGAAGAGGGTTCTCTGTTGTGAAATTGGATTTTGGGCTCCCCCGGTGGCCACTGGTGGAATTTAACTTGTGTGCATCATCCCCTCTGTTCACCTGTTTCCATCAGGATGTGGGAGTCGCTATTTAACCTTGCTCCTCTGTCACTTCCATGCCGGTCAACATTGTAATCAGAAGCCTTTCTGTGCATGTTCCTGCTCCCAGACAACTTCCAGCTAAGTCGGACTTTTGTCCTTGTTTGTTTTTTGCATTTTGTTCCAGTTCACAGCTGCAGTTTCGTTTCTGTGTCTGGAAAGCTCTTGTGATCTGAAATTGCCACTCTGATGTTATGAGTTAATACTAGAGTCTTAAAGTAATTTCAGGATGGTGTATTGATAGGGTTTTCAGCTGACCATGAAAGTACCCTTTCTGTCTTCCTGCTATCTAGTAAGCGGACCTCGATTTTGCTAAACCTATTTTCATACTACGTTTGTCATTTTCATCTTAAATCACCGCCAATATATGTGGGGGCCTCTGTCTGCCTTTCGGGGAAATTTCTCTAGAGGTGAGCCAGGACTATATTTTCCTCTGCCAGGATTAGTTAGTCCTCCGGCCGGCGCTGGGCGTCTAGGGATAAAACGCAGGCTACGCTACCCGGCTACTGTTAGTTGTGCGGCAGGTTTAGTTCATGGTCAGCTTAAGTTTCCATCCTTCCAAGAGCTAGTTCCTATGTATGCTGGGCTATGTTCTCTTGCCATTGAGAACCATAACAGTTTGACCGGCCTTAAAGGGTTAAATTAATTGGCAGAGAAAGGAGAGAAAAAAGAAGTCTGCTGAAAAATTATTTTTTTTTTTTTCCTTCAGTTCTGAGTGTGCTTTCTATTGAATCACTTGCAAGTCTGCCTATATTGCAGCCTTCCTCTCTCTCTCTCCTTCTAATCCTGGAATGGCTCTGTGTTCACCTGTTTAAAATGGATATTCAGAGTTTAGCTGCAGGTTTGAATAATCTCACCACGAAAGTTCAAAATTTACAAGATTTTGTTATTCATGTTCCTATATCTGAACCTAGAATTCCTTTGCCTGAATTTTTCTCGGGGAATAGATCTTGCTTTCAAAATTTCAAAAATAATTGCAAGTTGTTTTTGTCCCTGAAATCTCGCTCTGCTGGAGATCCTGCTCAGCAGGTCAGGATTGTGATTTCCTTGCTCCGGGGCGACCCTCAAGATTGGGCTTTTGCATTGGCTCCAGGGGATCCTGCGTTGCTCAATGTGGATGCGTTTTTTCTGGCCTTGGGGTTGCTTTATGAGGAACCTCATTTAGAGCTTCAGGCGGAAAAAGCCTTGATGTCCCTATCTCAGGGGCAAGATGAAGTTGAAATATACTGCCAAAAATTCCGTAAATGGTCTGTGCTTACTCAGTGGAATGAGTGCGCCCTGGCGGCGAATTTCAGAGAGGGTCTCTCTGATGCCGTTAAGGATGTTATGGTGGGGTTCCCTGTGCCTGCGGGTCTGAATGAGTCCATGACAATGGCTATCCAGATCGATAGACGTCTGCGGGAGCGCAAACCTGTGCACCATTTGGCGGTGTCTACTGAGAAGACGCCAGAGAATATGCAATGTGATAGAATTCTGTCCAGAAGCGAACGGCAGAATTTTAGACGAAAAAATGGGTTGTGCTTTTATTGTGGTGATTCAACTCATGTTATATCAGCATGCTCTAAGCGTACTAAGAAGCTTGATAAGTCAGTTTCAATTGGCACTTTTCAGTCTAAGTTTATTCTATCTGTGACCCTGATTTGTTCTTTATCATCTATTACCGCGGATGCCTATGTCGACTCTGGCGCCGCTTTGAGTCTTATGGATTGGTCCTTTGCCAAACGCTGTGGGTATGATTTAGAGCCTCTTGAAACTCCTATACCTCTGAAGGGGATTGACTCCACCCCATTGGCTAGTAATAAACCACAATACTGGACACAAGTAACTATGCGAATTAATCCGGATCATCAGGAGATTATTCGCTTTCTTGTGCTGTATAATCTACATGATGTGTTGGTGCTTGGATTGCCATGGCTGCAATCTCATAACCCAGTCCTCGACTGGAACGCTATGTCTGTGTTAAGCTGGGGATGTAAGGGGATGCATGGGGACGTACCTTTGGTTTCCATTTCGTCATCTATTCCCTCTGAGATTCCTGAATTCTTGTCTGACTATCGTGACGTTTTTGAAGAACCTAAGCTTGGTTCATTACCTCCGCACCGGGAGTGCGATTGTGCCATAGATTTGATTCCGGGTAGTAAATACCCTAAGGGTCGTTTATTTAATCTGTCTGTGCCTGAACATGCTGCTATGCGAGAATATATAAAGGAGTCCTTGGAAAAGGGACATATTCGTCCTTCGTCATCTCCCTTAGGAGCCGGTTTTTTCTTTGTGTCTGAGACCCCCGTCTCACTTAGCGATTTACCAACGATCACGACCAGCGATATGACCTGGCCGTGATCGTTGGTAAGTCGCTGTGTGGTCGCTGGGGAGCTGTCACACAGACCGCTCTCCCCAGCGACCAACGATCAGGGGAACGAGTTCGGCATCGTTGAAACTGTCTTCAACGATGCCGAAGTCCCCCTGCAGCACCCGGGTAACCAGGGTAAACATCGGGTTACTAAGCGCAGGGCCGCGCTTAGTAACCCGATGTTTACCCTGGTTACCAAAAAAAACAAACAGTACATACTCGCCTTTCGGTGTCCAGGTCCCTTGCCGTCCGCTTCCTGCTCTGACTGAGATCCGGCCGTACAGCGAGAGCAGAGCGCAGCGGTGACGTCACTGCTGTGCTCTCACTTCTCACTGTACGGCCGGCAGTCAGTGAGAGCAGGAAGCAGACGGCAAGGGACCTGACGGACATCAGAAGGCGAGTATGTATTGTTTGTTTTTTTTTACATTTACGCTGGTAACCAGGGTAAACATCGGGTTACTAAGCGCGGCCCTGCGCTTAGTAACCCGATGTTTACCCTGGTTACCAGTGAAGACATCGCTGGATCGGTGTCACACACACCGATTCAGCAATGTCAGCGGGGCCTCAACGACCAAAAAAAGGTCCAGGCCATTCCGACACGACCAGCGATCTCGCAGCAGGGGCCTGATCGCTGGTACGTGTCACACATAGCGAGATCGCTATGGAGGTCGCTGTTGCGTCACAAAACTTGTGACTCAGCAGCGATCTCGCTAGCGATCTCGCTATGTGAGACGGGGCCTTAAGAAAGATGGCTCTTTGAGGCCGTGTATTGATTATCGGCTTTTGAATAAAATCACGGTTAAATATCAATATCCGTTGCCACTGCTGACTGATTTGTTTGCTCGCATAAAGGGGGCCAAGTGGTTCTCTAAGATAGATCTCCGTGGGGCATATAATTTGGTGCGAATTAAGCAGGGGGATGAGTGGAAAACCGCATTTAATACGCCCGAGGGCCACTTTGAGTATTTGGTGATGCCTTTTGGCCTTTCAAATGCCCCTTCAGTCTTTCAGTCCTTTATGCATGACATTTTCCGTGATTATTTGGATAAATTTATGATCGTGTATCTGGATGATATTCTGATTTTTTCGGATGACTGGGACTCTCATGTCCAGCAGGTCAGGAGGGTTTTTCAGGTTTTGCGGTCTAATTCCTTGTGTGTGAAGGGTTCTAAGTGCGTTTTTGGGGTTCAAAAGATTTCCTTCTTGGGATACATTTTTTCCCCCTCTTCCATCGAGATGGATCCTGTCAAGGTTCGGGCTATTTGTGATTGGACGCAACCCTCTTCTCTTAAGAGTCTTCAGAAATTTTTGGGCTTTGCTAACTTTTATCGTCGATTTATTGCTGGTTTTTCTGATGTTGTTAAACCATTGACTGATTTGACTAAGAAGGGTGCTGATGTTGCTGATTGGTCCCCTGCTGCTGTGGAGGCCTTTCGGGAGCTTAAGCGCCGCTTTTCTTCCGCCCCTGTGTTGCGTCAGCCTGATGTTGCTCTTCCTTTTCAGGTTGAGGTCGACGCTTCTGAAATCGGAGCTGGGGCGGTTTTGTCGCAAAGAAGTTCCGACTGCTCCGTGATGAAACCTTGTGCTTTTTTTTCTCGTAAATTTTCGCCCGCCGAGCGGAATTATGATATTGGGAATCGGGAGCTTTTGGCCATGAAGTGGGCTTTTGAGGAGTGGCGTCATTGGCTTGAGGGGGCTAGACATCAGGTGGTGGTATTGACCGACCACAAAAATTTAATTTATCTTGAGTCCGCCAGACGCCTGAATCCTAGACAGGCGCGCTGGTCGTTGTTTTTCTCTCGGTTTAATTTTGTGGTGTCATACCTACCGGGTTCTAAGAATGTTAAGGCGGATGCCCTTTCTAGGAGTTTTGAGCCTGACTCCCCTGGTAATTCTGAACCTACAGGTATCCTTAAGGATGGAGTGATATTGTCTGCCGTTTCTCCAGACCTGCGGCGGGCCTTGCAGGATTTTCAGGCGGATAGACCTGATCGTTGCCCACCTGGTAGACTGTTTGTTCCTGATGATTGGACCAGTAAAGTCATTTCTGAGGTTCATTCTTCTGCGTTGGCAGGTCATCCTGGAATCTTTGGTACCAGGGATTTGGTGGCAAGGTCCTTCTGGTGGCCTTCCCTGTCACGAGATGTACGAGGCTTTGTGCAGTCTTGTGACGTTTGTGCTCGGGCCAAGCCTTGTTGTTCTCGGGCTAGTGGATTGTTGTTGCCCTTGCCTATCCCGAAGAGGCCTTGGACGCACATCTCGATGGATTTTATTTCGGATCTTCCTGTTTCTCGGAAGATGTCTGTCATCTGGGTGGTGTGTGACCGTTTCTCTAAGATGGTCCATTTGGTTCCCCTGCCTAAGTTGCCTTCTTCTTCCGAGTTGGTTCCTCTGTTTTTTCAAAATGTGGTTCGTTTGCATGGTATTCCGGAGAATATCGTTTCTGACAGAGGAACCCAATTCGTGTCTAGATTTTGGCGGGCATTCTGTGCTAGGATGGGCATAGAATTGTCTTTCTCGTCTGCTTTCCATCCTCAGACTAATGGCCAGACCGAGCGGACGAATCAGACTTTGGAGACATATTTGAGGTGTTTTGTGTCTGCAGATCAGGATGATTGGGTTGCTTTTTTGCCTTTGGCGGAGTTTGCCCTCAATAATCGGGCCAGCTCTGCCACCTTGGTGTCTCCTTTTTTCTGTAATTCGGGGTTTCATCCTCGATTTTCCTCCGGTCAGGTGGAATCTTCGGATTGTCCTGGAGTGGATGCTGTGGTGGAGAGGTTGCATCAGATTTGGGGGCAGGTGGTGGACAATTTGAAGTTGTCCCAGGAGAAGACTCAGCTTTTTGCCAACCGCCGGCGTCGGGTTGGTCCTCGGCTTTGTGTCGGGGACTTGGTGTGGTTGTCTTCTCGTTTTGTCCCGATGAGGGTTTCTTCTCCTAAGTTTAAGCCTCGGTTCATCGGCCCGTACAAGATATTGGAGATTCTTAACCCTGTGTCCTTCCGTTTGGACCTCCCTGCATCTTTTTCTATTCATAATGTTTTTCATCGGTCATTGTTGCGCAGGTATGAGGTACCGGTTGTGCCTTCCGTTGAGCCTCCTGCTCCGGTGTTGGTTGAGGGCGAGTTGGAGTACGTTGTGGAAAAAATCTTGGACTCCCGTGTTTTTTTAGACGGAAACTCCAGTATCTGGTCAAATGGAAGGGATACGGTCAGGAGGATAATTCTTGGGTGACTGCCTCTGATGTTCATGCCTCCGATCTGGTCCGTGCCTTTCATAGGGCTCATCCTGATCGCCCTGGTGGTTCTGGTGAGGGTTCGGTGCCCCCTCCTTGAGGGGGGGTGTTGTGAATTTGCTTTTTGCTCCCTCTAGTGGTTACTAGTTTTTTGACTCTGGTTTTTCTGTCATTCCTTTTATCCGCACCTGGGTCGTTAGTTAGGGGTGTTGCTATAAGCTCCCTGGACCTTCAGTTCAATGCCTGGCAACGTAGTTATCAGAGCTAGTCTGCTGTGCTCTTTTCTACTGATCCTGGTTCCAGTTATATCAGCTAAGTCTGCCTTTTGCTTTTTGCTATTTGTTTTGGTTTTGTATTTTTGTCCAGCTTGTTCCAAATCTATATCCTGACCTTTGCTGGAAGCTCTAGGGAGCTGGTGTTCTCCCCCCGGACCGTTAGACGGTTCGGGGGTTCTTGAATTTCCAGTGTGGATTTTGATAGGGTTTTTGTTGACCATATAAGTTACCTTTCTTTATTCTGCTATCAGTAAGCGGGCCTCTCTGTGCTAAACCTGATTCATTTCTGTGTTTGTCATTTCCTCTTACCTCACCGTCATTATTTGTGGGGGGCTTCTATCCAGCTTTGGGGTCCCATTCTCTGGAGGCAAGAAAGGTCTTTTGTTTTCCTCTACTAGGGGTAGCTAGATTCTCCGGCTGGCGCGTGTCATCTAGAATCAACGTAGGAATGATCCCCGGCTACTTCTAGTGTTGGCGTTAGGAGTAGATATATGGTCAACCCAGTTACCACTGCCCTATGAGCTGGATTTTTGTATTCTGCAGACTTCCACGTTCCTCTGAGACCCTCGCCATTGGGGTCATAACAGTTTGCCAGGCCAGTATTAAATGTTTAATGCATTGCAGAAGAGGGATTATAAGAAAGAAGATTCTGAGTTTTGTTTTTTTTTTTCTTCTTCCCCTTTACCTCAGAGTGGCTATGCTTGCTGCAGACATGAATGTCCAGACCTTGATTACAAGTGTGGACCAGCTGGCTACTCGTGTGCAGGGCATACAAGACTATGTTATCAGAAATCCTAGGTCAGAACCTAAAATACCGATTCCTGAACTATTTTCCGGAGACAGGTTTAAGTTTAGGAATTTCGTGAATAATTGTAAATTGTTTTTGTCCCTGAGACCCTGTTCATCTGGAGATTCTGCTCAGCAAGTAAAAATTGTTATTTCGTTCTTACGGGGCGACCCTCAGGATTGGGCTTTTTCGCTGGCGCCAGGAGATCCGGCATTGGCTGATCTTGATGCGTTTTTTCTGGCGCTCGGTTTACTTTATGAGGAACCCAATCTTGAGATTCAGGCAGAAAAGGCCTTGCTGGCTATGTCTCAGGGGCAGGACGAGGCTGAAGTGTATTGCCAAAAATTTCGGAAATGGTCCGTGCTGACACATTGGAACGAGTGTGCACTGGCCGCTAATTTTAGAAATGGCCTTTCTGAAGCCATTAAGAATGTTATGGTGGGTTTTCCCATTCCCACAGGTCTGAATGATACTATGGCACTGGCTATTCAAATTGACCGGCGGTTGCGGGAGCGCAAAACCGCAAATTCCCTCATGGTGTTGTCTGAACAGACACCTAATTCGGTGCAATGTGATAGAAAAACCGCAAATTCCCTCATGGTGTTGTCTGAACAGACACCTGATTTAATGCAATGTGATAGAATCCTGACTAGAAATGAGCGGAAAATTCATAGACGCCGGAATGGCTTGTGCTACTACTGTGGTGATTCTACACATGTTATCTCAGCATGCTCTAAACGTATAGCTAAGGTTGTTAGTCCTGTCACCGTTGGTAATTTGCAACCTAAATTTATTCTGTCTGTAACTTTGATTTGCTCACTGTCATCTTATCCTGTCATGGCGTTTGTAGATTCAGGTGCTGCCCTGAGTCTCATGGATCTCTCATTTGCTAAGCGCTGTGGTTTTACTCTTGAACCATTAGAAAATCCTATTCCTCTTAGGGGTATTGATGCTACACCATTGGCAGCAAATAAACCGCAGTATTGGACACAGGTTACCATGTGCATGACTCCTGAACACCGCGAGGTGATACGTTTCCTGGTTTTACATAAAATGCATGATTTGGTTGTTTTAGGGCTGCCATGGTTACAGACCCATAATCCAGTCCTGGACTGGAAGGCTATGTCAGTCTCAAGTTGGGGCTGTCGTGGTATTCATGGGGATTCCCTGCCTGTGTCTATTGCTTCTTCTACGCCTTCGGAAGTTCCGGAGTATTTGTCTGATTATCAGGATGTCTTCAGTGAGTCTGAGTCCAGTGCACTGCCTCCTCATAGGGACTGTGACTGTGCTATAGATTTGATCCCAGGCAGTAAGTTTCCTAAGGGAAGACTGTTTAATCTGTCGGTACCTGAACATACCGCTATGCGTTCATATATCAAGGAGTCTCTGGAGAAAGGACATATTCGTCCGTCTTCTTCCCCTCTTGGTGCGGGATTCTTTTTTGTGGCAAAAAAGGACGGATCTTTGAGACCTTGTATTGATTATCGGCTTTTAAATAAGATCACTGTCAAATTTCAGTATCCTTTACCGCTGTTGTCTGACTTGTTTGCCCGGATTAAGGGTGCCAAGTGGTTCACCAAGATAGACCTTCGTGGTGCGTACAACCTTGTGCGCATTAAGCAAGGTGATGAATGGAAAACCGCATTCAATACGCCCGAAGGTCATTTTGAGTACTTGGTGATGCCTTTTGGGCTCTCCAATGCGCCTTCAGTTTTTCAGTCCTGTATGCATGACATTTTCCGGAAGTATCTGGATAAATTTTTGATTGTTTATCTGGATGATATTTTGGTTTTTTCTGATAATTGGGATTCGCATGTGGAGCAGGTCAGGTTGGTCTTTAAAATTTTGCGTGAAAATTCTTTGTTTGTCAAGGGCTCAAAGTGTCTCTTTGGTGTACAGAAGGTTCCCTTTTTGGGGTTCATTTTTTCTCCTTCTGCTGTGGAGATGGACCCAGTCAAGGTCCGAGCTATTCTTGATTGGACTCAGCCCTCGTCAGTTAAGAGTCTTCAGAAGTTCTTGGGCTTCGCTAACTTCTACCGTCGTTTTATTGCTAATTTTTCTAGCATTGTGAAACCTTTGACGGATATGACCAAGAAGGGCTCCGATGTAGCTAACTGGGCTCCTGCTGCCGTGGAGGCTTTCCAGGAGTTGAAACGCCGGTTTACTTCGGCGCCTGTTTTGTGCCAGCCTGACGTCTCACTTCCCTTTCAGGTTGAGCTGGATGCTTCGGAGATTGGGGCAGGGGCCGTTTTGTCGCAGAGAGGCCCTGGTTGCTCTGTTATGAAACCTTGTGCCTTTTTCTCTAGGAAGTTTTCGCCTGCCGAGCGAAATTATGATGTGGGCAATCGGGAGTTGTTGGCCATGAAATGGGCATTTGAGGAGTGGCGTCATTGGCTCGAGGGTGCTAAGCATCGTGTGGTGGTCTTGACTGATCACAAAAATCTGATGTATCTCGAGTCTGCTAAACGCCTTAATCCGAGACAGGCCCGCTGGTCATTGTTTTTCTCCCGCTTTGATTTTGTTGTCTCGTATTTACCAGGTTCAAAGAATGTGAAGGCCGATGCTCTTTCTAGGAGCTTTGTGCCTGATGCTCCTGGAGTCGCTGATCCTGTTGGTATTCTTAAAGATGGAGTTATCTTGTCAGCTATTTCTCCGGATCTGCGACGTGTGTTGCAGAGATTTCAGGCTGATAGGCCTGAGTCTTGTCCACCTGACAGACTGTTTGTCCCGGATAAGTGGACCAGCAGAGTCATTTCCGAGGTTCATTCCTCGGTGTTGGCAGGTCACCTGGGAATTTTTGGCACCAGAGATCTGGTGGCCAGGTCCTTTTGGTGGCCTTCCTTGTCAAGAGATGTGCGGTCATTTGTGCAGTCCTGTGGGACTTGTGCTCGAGCTAAGCCTTGCTGTTCTCGTGCCAGCGGTTTGCTCTTGCCCTTGCCTGTCCCGAAGAGACCTTGGACACATATCTCCATGGATTTCATTTCTGATCTTCCGCTATCTCAGGGCATGTCCGTTATCTGGGTGATATGTGATCGCTTCTCCAAGATGGTCCATTTGGTTCCTTTGCCTAAGCTGCCTTCCTCTTCCGATCTGGTTCCTGTGTTTTTCCAGAACGTGGTTCGTTTGCACGGCATCCCTGAGAATATTGTGTCAGACAGAGGATCCCAGTTCGTTTCCAGGTTCTGGCGATCCTTTTGTAGTAGGATGGGCATTGATTTGTCGTTTTCGTCTGCTTTCCATCCTCAGACTAATGGACAGACGGAGCGAACCAATCAGACTTTGGAGGCTTATTTGAGGTGTTTTGTCTCTGCTGATCAGGACGATTGGGTGACATTCTTGCCGTTGGCTGAGTTTGCCCTTAATAATCGGGCTAGTTCCGCCACCTTGGTTTCGCCTTTTTTCTGCAACTCTGGTTTCCATCCTCGCTTTTCTTCGGGTCATGTGGAGCCTTCTGACTGTCCTGGGGTGGATTCTGTGGTGGATAGGTTGCAGCAGATCTGGAATCATGTGGTGGACAACTTGAAGTTGTCACAGGAGAAGGCTCAGCGCTTTGCCAACCGCCGCCGCGGTGTGGGTCCCCGACTACGCGTTGGGGATTTGGTATGGCTTTCTTCCCGCTTTGTTCCTATGAAGGTCTCCTCTCCCAAATTTAAACCTCGTTTTATTGGGCCTTACAAGATATTGGAAATCCTTAATCCTGTATCTTTTCGTCTGGATCTTCCTGTGTCGTTTGCTATTCACAATGTATTTCATAGGTCCTTGTTGCGGCGGTACATTGTGCCTGTAGTTCCTTCTGCTGAGCCTCCTGCTCCGGTGTTGGTTGAGGGCGAGTTGGAGTACGTGGTGGAGAAGATCTTGGATTCTCGCCTCTCCAGGCGGAGGCTTCAGTACCTGGTCAAGTGGAAGGGCTATGGTCAGGAGGATAATTCCTGGGTGGTCGCCTCTGATGTTCATGCGGCCGATTTAGTTCGTGCCTTTCATGCCGCTCATCCTGATCGCCCTGGTGGTCGTGGTGAGGGTTCGGTGACCCCTCACTAAGGGGGGGGTACTGTTGTGAATTTGCTTTTTGCTCCCTCTAGTGGTTACTAGTTTTTTGACTCTGGTTTTTCTGTCATTCCTTTTATCCGCACCTGGGTCGTTAGTTAGGGGTGTTGCTATAAGCTCCCTGGACCTTCAGTTCAATGCCTGGCAACGTAGTTATCAGAGCTAGTCTGCTGTGCTCTTTTCTACTGATCCTGGTTCCAGTTATATCAGCTAAGTCTGCCTTTTGCTTTTTGCTATTTGTTTTGGTTTTGTATTTTTGTCCAGCTTGTTCCAAATCTATATCCTGACCTTTGCTGGAAGCTCTAGGGAGCTGGTGTTCTCCCCCCGGACCGTTAGACGGTTCGGGGGTTCTTGAATTTCCAGTGTGGATTTTGATAGGGTTTTTGTTGACCATATAAGTTACCTTTCTTTATTCTGCTATCAGTAAGCGGGCCTCTCTGTGCTAAACCTGATTCATTTCTGTGTTTGTCATTTCCTCTTACCTCACCGTCATTATTTGTGGGGGGCTTCTATCCAGCTTTGGGGTCCCCTTCTCTGGAGGCAAGAAAGGTCTTTTGTTTTCCTCTACTAGGGGTAGCTAGATTCTCCGGCTGGCGCGTGTCATCTAGAATCAACGTAGGAATGATCCCCGGCTACTTCTAGTGTTGGCGTTAGGAGTAGATATATGGTCAACCCAGTTACCACTGCCCTATGAGCTGGATTTTTGTATTCTGCAGACTTCCACGTTCCTCTGAGACCCTCGCCATTGGGGTCATAACAGGGGGGGTACTGTTGTGAAATTGGATTTTGGGCTCCCCCGGTGGCCACTGGTGGAATTTAACTTGTGTGCATCATCCCCTCTGTTCACCTGTTCCCATCAGGATGTGGGAGTCGCTATTTAACCTTGCTCCTCTGTCACTTCCATGCCGGTCAACATTGTAATCAGAAGCCTTTCTGTGCATGTTCCTGCTCCCATACAACTTCCAGCTAAGTCGGACTTTTGTCCTTGTTTGTTTTTTGCATTTTGTTCCAGTTCACAGCTGCAGTTTCGTTTCTGTGTCTGGAAAGCTCTTGTGATCTGAAATTGCCACTCTGATGTTATGAGTTAATACTAGAGTCTTAAAGTAATTTCAGGATGGTGTATTGATAGGGTTTTCAGCTGACCATGAAAGTACCCTTTCTGTCTTCCTGCTATCTAGTAAGCGGACCTCGATTTTGCTAAACCTATTTTCATACTACGTTTGTCATTTTCATCTTAAATCACCGCCAATATATGTGGGGGCCTCTGTCTGCCTTTCGGGGAAATTTCTCTAGAGGTGAGCCAGGACTATATTTTCCTCTGCCAGGATTAGTTAGTCCTCCGGCCGGCGCTGGGCGTCTAGGGATAAAACGCAGGCTACGCTACCCGGCTACTGTTAGTTGTGCGGCAGGTTTAGTTCATGGTCAGCTTAAGTTTCCATCCTTCCAAGAGCTAGTTCCTATGTATGCTGGGCTATGTTCTCTTGCCATTGAGAACCATAACAGTTCTCTTGGTGGAAATAAATATTGTAAAGAAATTAAAAAATTAAAAAATAAAAAACAAAATCATTCTATGAAAAGAAAAATAAGATAAAAATAATGAAAAAGGAAAAAAAAGGAAAAAGAAAAAAGAAAATACGAATATACTTGCATAATATGCGAGTATGAACAAGACACTCCTAAGGAGCTGAATTGTTACAGCATTACTGAGAAAAATTATAAAAATGCGCCGGAGAACTCACCTAGTGGGAAGTAGACTCAACGTGTCTGGAAAGTAAAAAATTGAAGGATTAGTGAAGCATTATAGTAACCAGTAGGGTTGAGCGAAACGTATCGTTCATTTTCATAAGTCGCCGACTTTTGGCAAAGTCAGCCTCTCATGAAACCGAGCCGATCCCTGTGTGGGGTCTGACATGCGGTACGCGACTTTCGCGCCAAAATTCGCGTTTCAATGACGCTAAAAGCTCCATTTCTCAGCCAATGAAGGTGGACGCAGAGTGTGGGCAGCGTGATGACATAGATCAAGGTCCCCACCATCTTAGAGAGGGGCATTGCAGTGATTGGCTTGCTTTCTGCGGCGTCACAGGGGCTATAAAGGGGCATTCCCGCCGACCGCCATCTTACTGCTGCTGATCTGAGCGTAGGGAGAGGTTGCTGCAGCTTCTTCAGAAGCAGGGATAGTGATAGGCAGGGTACATAAAGCTACAAACCGCTTGTGCTGTAGCGATTTCCACTGTCCAACACCACCTTTTGATTGCAGGGACAGTGGAAGCTACATTTTTTTTTCCTCAGCGCTGTAGCTCATTGGGCTGCACTAGAAGGCTCCCTGACCCTGATAGCTGCGTTGCTGTGCCTGTGTGTAAACCGCTGTGCAAACCAACTGCTTTTTTCAAAGCACAAATCCTGTTTTTCCTTCCTTTCTGCACAGCTATCTTGTGTGTTTGTCCACACTTTTGTGTGCAGCAGTCCTTTTTATAGCTGCCTGCCATACTTTTCTGAGATAACTGCAGGGAGATAAATATTGGCAAGTCTGCCTCCGTGCCATTGCTGTGTGTGGCATCTGTCTCTCATTGTGTGCCACCGAAAACACTGTGTAATACTTGGCCATTTTTTTTTTGGGGGGGGGTACATTCTCCCTTTCCAAAAAAAAAAAAGTTAGTGGGAGATAAATATTGGCAAGTCTGCCTCCGTGCCATTGCTGTGTGTGTGGCATCTGTCTCTCATTGTGTGCCACCGAAAACACTGTGTAATACTTGGCCATTTTTTTTTTTTTGGGGTACATTCTCCCTTTTCAAAAAAAAAAAGTTAGTGGGAGATAAATATTGGCAAGTCTGCCTCCGTGCCGTTGCTGTGTGTGGCATCTGTCTCTCATTGTGTGCCACCGAAAACACTGTGTAATACTTGGCCATTTTTTTTTTTTTTGGGTACATTCTCCCTTTTCAAAAAAAAAAGTTAGTGGGAGATAAATATTGGCAAGTCTGCCTCCGTGCCATTGCTGTGTGTGGCATCTGTCTCTCATTGTGTGGCACCGAAAACACTGTGTAACACTTGGCCATTTTTTTTGGGGGGGTACATTCTCCCTTTTCAAAAAAAAAAAATTAGTGGGAGCTAAATATTGGCAAGTCTGCCTCCGTGCCATTGCTGTGTGTGGCATCTGTCTCTCATTGTGTGCCACCAAAAACACTGGGTAATACTTGGCCAATTTTTTTTTTTTGGGTACATTCTCCCTTTTAAAAAAAAAAAAATAGTGGGAGATAAATATTGGCAAGTCTGCCTCCGTGCCATTGCTGTGTGTGGCATCTGTCTCTCATTGTGTGGCACCGAAAACCACTGTGTAATACTTGGCCATTTTTTTTTTTTTTGCTAAATTCTCCCTTTCCCAAAAAAAAAAATTAGTGGGAGATAAATATTGGCAAGTCTGCCTCTGTGCCATTGCTGTGTGTGGCATCTGTCTCTCATTGTGTGCCACCGAAAACACTGTGTAATACTTGGCCATTTTTTTTTGGGTGGGGTACATTCTCCCTTTTCAAAAAAAAAAAATTAGTGGGAGATAAATATTGGCAAGTCTGCCTCCGTGCCATTGCTGTGTGTGGCATCTGTCTCTCATTGTGTGGCACCGAAAACACTGTGTAACACTTGGCCATTTTTTTTTTTTTGGGTACATTCTCCGTTTAAAAAAAAAAAATAGTGGGAGATAAATATTGGCAAGTCTGCCTCCGTGCCATTGCTGTGTGTGGCATCTGTCTCTCATTGTGTGGCACCGAAAACCACTGTGTAATACTTGGACATTTTTTTTTTTTTTTGCTAAATTCTCCCTTTCCAAAAAAAAAAATTAGTGGGAGCTAAATATTGGCAAGTCTGCCTCTGTGCCATTGCTGTGTGTGGCATCTGTCTCTCATTGTGTGGCACCGAAAACACTGTGTAACACTTGGCCATTTTTTTTTTTTTGGGTACATTCTCCGTTTAAAAAAAAAAAATAGTGGGAGATAAATATTGGCAAGTCTGCCTCCGTGCCATTGCTGTGTGTGGCATCTGTCTCTCATTGTGTGGCACCGAAAACCACTGTGTAATACTTGGACATTTTTTTTTTTTTTTGCTAAATTCTCCCTTTCCAAAAAAAAAAATTAGTGGGAGCTAAATATTGGCAAGTCTGCCTCTGTGCCATTGCTGTGTGTGGCATCTGTCTCTCATTGTGTGCCACCGAAAACACTGTGTAATACTTGGCCATTTTTTTTTTTTTTTGGGTACATTCTCCCTTTTCAAAAAAAAAAGTTAGTGGGAGATAAATATTGGCAAGTCTGCCTCCGTGCCATTGCTGTGTGTGGCATCTGTCTCTCATTGTGTGGCACCGAAAACACTGTGTAACACTTGGCCATTTTTTTTGGGGGGGTACATTCTCCCTTTTCAAAAAAAAAAAATTAGTGGGAGCTAAATATTGGCAAGTCTGCCTCCGTGCCATTGCTGTGTGTGGCATCTGTCTCTCATTGTGTGCCACCAAAAACACTGGGTAATACTTGGCCAATTTTTTTTTTTTGGGTACATTCTCCCTTTTAAAAAAAAAAAAATAGTGGGAGATAAATATTGGCAAGTCTGCCTCCGTGCCATTGCTGTGTGTGGCATCTGTCTCTCATTGTGTGGCACCGAAAACCACTGTGTAATACTTGGCCATTTTTTTTTTTTTTGCTAAATTCTCCCTTTCCCAAAAAAAAAAATTAGTGGGAGATAAATATTGGCAAGTCTGCCTCTGTGCCATTGCTGTGTGTGGCATCTGTCTCTCATTGTGTGCCACCGAAAACACTGTGTAATACTTGGCCATTTTTTTTTGGGTGGGGTACATTCTCCCTTTTCAAAAAAAAAAAATTAGTGGGAGATAAATATTGGCAAGTCTGCCTCCGTGCCATTGCTGTGTGTGGCATCTGTCTCTCATTGTGTGGCACCGAAAACACTGTGTAACACTTGGCCATTTTTTTTTTTTTGGGTACATTCTCCGTTTAAAAAAAAAAAATAGTGGGAGATAAATATTGGCAAGTCTGCCTCCGTGCCATTGCTGTGTGTGGCATCTGTCTCTCATTGTGTGGCACCGAAAACCACTGTGTAATACTTGGACATTTTTTTTTTTTTTTGCTAAATTCTCCCTTTCCAAAAAAAAAAATTAGTGGGAGCTAAATATTGGCAAGTCTGCCTCTGTGCCATTGCTGTGTGTGGCATCTGTCTCTCATTGTGTGCCACCGAAAACACTGTGTAATACTTGGCCATTTTTTTTTTTTTTTGGGTACATTCTCCCTTTTCAAAAAAAAAAAATTAGTGGGAGATAAATATTGGCAAGTCTGCCTCCGTGCCATTGCTGTGTGTGGCATCTGTCTCTCATTGTGTGGCACCGAAAACACTATGTAATACTTGGCCATTTTTTTTTCTTTTGGGTACATTTTCCCTTTTCAAAAAAAAAAAGTTAGTGGGAGATAAATATTGGCAAGTCTGCCTCCGTGCCATTGCTGTGTGTGGCATCTGTCTCTCATTGTGTGGCACCGAAAACACTGTGTAACACTTGGCCATTTTTTTTGGGGGGGGTACATTCTCCGCTTAAAAAAAAAAAAAATTAGTGGGAGCTAAATATTGGCAAGTCTGCCTCCGTGCCATTGCTGTGTGTGGCATCTGTCTCTCATTGTGTGGCACCGAAAACACTGTGTAATACTTGGCCATTTTTTTGGGGGGGGTACATTCTCCCCTTTCAAAAAAAAAAAGTTAGTGGGAGATAAATATTGGCAAGTCTGCCTCCGTGCCATTGCTGTGTGTGGCATCTGTCTCTCATTGTGTGCCACCGAAAACACTGTGTAATACTTGGCCAATTTTTTTTGGGGTGGTACATTCTCCCTTTTCAAAAAAAAAAAATAGTGGGAGATAAATATTGGCAAGTCTGCCTCCGTGCCATTGCTGTGTGTGGCATCTGTCTCTCATTGTGTGCCACCGAAAACACTGTGTAATACTTGGCCATTTTTTTTTTTTTGGGTACATTCTCCCTTTTCAAAAAAAAAAAGTTAGTGGGAGATAAATATTGGCAAGTCTGCCTCCGTGCCATTGCTGTGTGTGGCATCTGTCTCTCATTCTGTGGCACCGAAAACACTGTGTAATACTTGGCCATTTTTTTTGGGGGGGGTACATTCTCCCTTTTCAAAAAAAAAAAGTTAGTGGGAGATAAATATTGGCAAGTCTGCCTCCGTGCCATTGCTGTGTGTGACATCTGTCTCTCATTGTGTGCCACCGAAAACACTGTGTAATACTTGGCCATTTTTTTGGGGGGGGTACATTCTCCCTTTTCAAAAAAAAAAAAGTTAGTGGGAGATAAATATTGGCAAGTCTGCCTCCGTGCCATTGCTGTGTGTGGCATCTGTCTCTCATTGTGTGGCACAGAAAACACTGTGTAATACTTGGCCATTTTTTTTTTTTGGGTACATTCTCCCTTTTCAAAAAAAAAAAAGTTAGTGGGAGATAAATATTGGCAAGTCTGCCTCCGTGCCATTGCTGTGTATGGCATCTGTCTCTCATTGTGTGACACCGAAAACACTGTGTAATACTTGGCCATTTTTTTGGGGGGGGTACATTCTCCCTTTTCAAAAAAAAAAAAATAGTGGGAGATAAATATTGGCAAGTCTGCCTCCGTGCCATTGCTGTGTGTGGCATCTGTCTCTCATTGTGTGCCACCGAAAACACTGTGTAATACTTGGCCATTTTTTTTTTTTGGGGTACATTCTCCCTTTTCAAAAAAAAAAAGTTAGTGGGAGATAAATATTGGCAAGTCTGCCTCTGTGCCATTGCTGTGTGTGGCATCTGTCTCTCATTGTGTGCCACCGAAAACACTGTGTAATACTTGGCCATTTTTTTGGGGGGGGGGGTACATTCTCCCTTTTAAAAAAAAAATAATAGTGGGAGATTAAGATTGGCATTTCTGCTTGAGTGCTGGTCCTGTGTGTGCCATCTGTCTCAAATTATTGGGCCACAGAAAACCTAGTGTGTAACATTGGGCCTGATTTTCATTTCAGTGTCAGGCACCTATAAAGGTATATATAAATCCTACAGAAGTTTGAGTTCACCTTATAAGTTGTTTTACAGTAACAAATAGCGTTACTTTGGTTACGTTTTGCAAACAATGAGGAAGTCTAGTGGAAGAGGTCGTGGCCGTGGGCGGTCATTGTCAGCTGGTAACGATGGTAGTGGTGGTGGAGCATCAGGTGGTCGTGGTAAAAGCAGTACAGCACCTAAGTCTCGAGTTGTTGAGCCAGGTTCGTTGTCTGGCTACACAAGGCCTCGAACGCTCTCTTTTCTGGGAGTAGGAAAACCACTTTTGAAGCCGGAGCAGGAGGAACAAGTATTGGCTTTCATTGCTGACTCTGCCTCTAGCTCTTTCGCCTCCTCCTCGGAAAGTGCCAAATGTCAGAGCAGTGCATCGTCAGTGGATGCTCCCGGTCAGGAACAAGTCACTTCCTTGTGTCCTTCACTAAAAACAACAGTTAAGGATGCGTCAGTCGACACAACAGGTTACTCCATGGAGCTCTTTACACATACCGTTCCTGGGTTAGACAGTGAAACAGTTAACAGGCCATGCCCATTAGAAGTTGAATCGCACATGGAGTGCACAGATGCACAGCCACAGCCAGATTACTATGCTGTTCCTTTGACTCAGACCAGAACATTGCCCTCGCAGTGTACTGAGGCAGAATCAAACCCAGCGGAGACTATGGTGCCCTGTCACGAACGCTATACCACCGGCTTACACGGTGACACAGACGAAATTGCACACGACATAGAAGAGGAGGTCATAGATGACCCAGTTGTGGACCCCGATTGGCAGCCATTGGGGGAACAGGGTGCAGGCGGCAGTAGTTCTGAAGCGGAGGAGGAGGAGCCGCAGCAGGCATCAACATCACAACAGGTTCCATCTACCGGGCCCGTATCTGGCCAAAAACGCGTGGCAAAAACAAAACCAGTTGGAGGACAGCGTGGCCATCCGGTTAAAGAAGCTCAGTCTGCAATGCCTGAAAAGGTATCCGATAGTAGAAAGAGTCTAGTCTGGCATTTTTTTAAACAACATCCAAATGATCAGCGCAAAGTCATCTGTCAAAAATGTTCAACAACCTTAAGCAGAGGTCAGAATCTTAAAAGTCTAAATACAAGTTGCATGCATAGACATTTATCCACCATGCATTTGCAAGCCTGGATTAACTACCAAACATCCCTAAAGGTTGCAGCACCCTCGGCCAATGAAGCTAGTCAGCAACGCTACATCCCTTCCCTCCCTGTAAGCCGACCATTTCCTACACCACCTGCAGTATCTGTGCAGCTTTCGTCGCCAGGCCAAAGCAGTCAGGGAATCACCAGGTTAGTAGTAGGAAACACTGCATGTAGGGCACCGGCAAGAATACCATCTCCAACCCTCTCTCAGTCACCCATGTCCACCGGCACCACCGCTAGTTCCACGATCTCCAGCTCTCCAGTCCAGCTCACCCTACATGAGACTCTTGTTAGGAAAAGGAAGTACTCATCCTCGCATCCGCGTACACAGGGTTTGAACGCCCACATTGCTAGACTAATCTCATTAGAGATGATGCCCTACCGGTTAGTTGAAAGCAAAGCTTTCAAAGCGCTGATGGACTACGCTGTACCACGCTATGAGCTACCCAGTCGACACTTCTTTTCTAGAAAAGCCATCCCAGCCCTCCAACAGCATGTTAAAGACCGCAACGTCCATGCACTCAGGCAGTCTGTGACTACAAAGGTGCACCTGACAACAGATGCATGGACCAGTAGGCATGGCCAGGGACGTTACGTGTCCATCACGGCACACTGGGTGGTCCACAGGGGACAGCAATATTGGGACAGTTCTGCCTAGCCCACGGTCAAGGAAAGAGTTGGCTGTAGGCGTTCGCCCCCCCTCCTCCTCTTCCTCCTCCTCATGCAGAAGCGAGAGCTCGTCCACAGACCGCAGTCGCACATCCACTCCATCCGCAGCTGCCACTGTTGCACACCAGGTGTGCCATTATGGGACAGCTAGTGGCAAGCGTCAGCAGGCTGTATTGGCAATGAAGTGTTTGGGCGACAACAGACACACCGCGGAAGTTCTGTCCGAGTTCTTGCAGAATGAAACTCAGTCATGGCTGGGCACTGTACATCTTGAGGCAGGCAAGGTAATGAGTGATAACGGAAGGAATTTCATGGCTGCCATAGCCCTTTCCCAACTGAAACACATTCCTTGCCTGGCTCACACCTTAAACCTGGTGGTGCAGTGCTTCCTGAAAAGTTACCCGGGGCTACCCGACCTGCTCCTCGAAGTGCGCAGACTTTGCTCGCATATCCGCCGTTCGCCCGTACACTCCAGCCGTATGCAGAACTATCAGCGGTCTTTGAACCTTCCCCAGCATCGCCTAATCATCGACGTTGCAACAAGGTGGAACTCCACACTGCACATGCTTCAGAGACTGTGCGAACAGAGGCGTGCTGTTATGTTTTTGTGGGAGGATACACATACACGGGCAGGCAGTTGGATGGCAGACATGGAGTTGTCAGGTGTGCAGTGGTCGAAGCTACAAGACCTGTGTCAAGTCCTTCAGTGTTTTGAGGAATGCACATGGCTGGTTAGTGCAGACAACGCCATAATAAGCATGAGCATCCCCCCAATGCGTCTGCTGATGCAAAGTTTGACGCACATAAAGGAGCAGGCGTCTGCAGCCGAGGAAGAGGAAAGCCTTGATGACAGTCAGCCATTGTCTGGTCAGGGCCGTGTAGAGGACGCTGTAGCGGGCGAAGAGGAGGAGGAGGACGAGGAGGATGATGGGGATGAGTACTTTTTGAATGAGGAAGCTTCTCCTGGGCCACAGAAATTAGTGGCGTTGCAAGGCCGGGTTCTGTTTTTTTAAGGGAGACAAGTGACGTAGATTTGCCTGTAACTGCCCCTCCAACAAGCACAACCGCAGATTTGACAACTGGAACTTTGGCCCACATGGCGGATTATGCCTTACGTATCCTCAAAAGGGACACCCGCATTATTAAAATGATGAGCGATGACGATTACTGGTTGGCCTGCATCCTTGACCCTCGCTATAAAGGCAAATTGCAAAATATTATGCCACATGAGAACCTCGAACAAATCTTAGCAACCAAACAAGCTACTCTTGTAGACCGTTTGATTCAGGCATTCCCATCACACAGCGCCGGTGATGGTTCTCACACAAGCTGCAGGGGGCTACATGGCAGAGGTGTTAGAGGTGCACAGATCAGAAGTGGCCTTGGACAGAGGGGTTTTCTGACCAGGTTGTGGAGTGATTTCGCAATGACCGCAGACAGGACAGGTACTGCAGCATCTATTCAAAGTGACAGGAGACAACATTTGTCCAGTATGGTTACTAACTATTTTTCAGCCCTTATTGATGTTCTCCCTCAACCGTCATTCCCATTTGATTACTGGGCATCCAAATTAGACACCTGGCCTGAATTGGCAGAATATGCGTTGCAGGAGCTTGCTTGCCCAGCAGCTAGTGTGCTATCAGAAAGAGTATTCAGTGCTGCTGGTTCAATATTAACTGAAAAAAGGACTCGTCTGGCTACCCAAAATGTGGATAATCTCACCTTCATTAAAATGAACCACTCCTGGATTTCAAATTATTTTGCCCCACCTTTCCCGGCTGACACCTAGCTTTCCTATAAAAAGGTCTTGCTTGTGGAGTGGTCTTACTGAGTGTTCAAATCTCTTAATTTGCAGCAGCTGTTTGAACAGCATACGACATGTTTACACATCCCCCAATGGGAAAACTCCCCCCACGGGGCCGTTGTCTCACTCTCGACACTTGGCGCAAGCACCCGTTAGTTACAGTGCTGTTTGTCAGAAGAGGTGGGTGTGCTCGCTTTTGGTCGACGGCACTGCCACTGGGTCCCTCATAGTACAATGTAGTGTCTCTGGCGGTGGTGGTGCGCACCCAAGGTCAGACACACCGTTGTAACATGAGGGGCCCTGGGGCGGTACCGCCGGCCACAAGAGAGTCCCCCCCCCAGCTCAAACTGTGCTCTACCACGTGCAAAATTATCTCGCACAGCTCCACCAATGTTTAGTCTATGCGCTGACATCATTCAATTCCTGGCACTGACAAACAATACCAATTTGTTGACATCTATGATGCTAGTTAAAGTAGTCTGGGTCAGTGTCCTATATTGACACCAGTAAATACTAATTTACTGCCAAATTACTTTGTCATAAACTCTGCAAATGAGCCCACCCCTGTACCTAAGCATGCCACCCTTTTTTTATTTATAGTTGTTTTGCGAGACATTAACATCTATTTATTTTTTGGGAGTACTAACTGTGTCAGACACTTCTTGCAATACTCCTCCACTGTCCACAATGCTGCCTGCCTGTGTATCCATGTAACTGATTTAAAACTGCCATGAGCCTATTGTTTGTTATTTTAGGCCTTTGATAGCCTGTCTGCGGCCCCTACTTGCAAGACTCCTCCACTGACCACAATGCTGCCTGGAGTGCCTGCCTGTGTATCCATGTAACCGATTTAAAACTGCCATGAGCCTATTGTTTGTTATTTTAGGCCTTTGATAGCCTGTCTGCAGCCCCTACTTGCAATACTCCTCCACTGACCACACTGCTGCCTGGAGTGCCTGCCTGTGTATCCATGTAACCGATTTAAAACTGCCATGAGCCTATTGTTTGTTATTTTAGGCCTTTGATAGCCTGTCTGCGGCCCCTACTTGCAATACTCCTCCACTGACCACAATGCTGCCTGGAGTGCCTGCCTGTGTATCCATGTAACCGATTTACAACTGCAATGAGCCTATTGTTTGTTATTTTAGGCCTTTGATAGCCTGTCTGCGGCCCCTACTTGCAATACTCCTCCACTGACCACACCAATGCTGCCCGTGTACCCCTGGAACCTATTTAAAAGTTCATAGAGCCTAGTTATATATTTTATTTACTATTAATAAGGCCATGATGGACTACGCTGTAACCACGCTACAAGCTAACCAGTCGACACTTCTTTTGCGAGAAAAGCCATCCCAACCCTCCACCAGCATGTAAAAGACCGCATTGTCCATGCACTCTGGCAATCTGTGAGTACAAAGGTGCACCTGACAACAGACGCATGGACCTGTAGGCATGGCCACGGAAGATTACGTGTCCATTACGGCGCAATGGGTTAATGTGGTGGATGCATGGTCCACAGGGGACAGCCTACTAAGTCTGTCTGCAGTCCCTAATTCAAATTGTCCTCCACTGTCTAAATCGGAGCTTCCACCTTCTGGCTTTCGGCCTATAGTATCAGAAATTAAACTGCATTTGGCCTTCAACTTTGGTTACGGCCTACTAACGGTGTCTGCCGCTCCCTGGTGTTGTTCTCCACTGTATAAAGCTGAGCTTCAACCTTCTGGCTCTAATTTTTTTTTTTTTTTTTTTTTTTAAGTGCTGGTTGGGGCATAATACCTCTGTTTGCTGCTCCCTGGTGTTGACCTCAACTGAATAAAGCTGAGCTTCAACCTTGTGGCTCTCATTATGTGCTGTTTTTAAAAAAAATTGGTTGTTACGGCCTACTAACGGTGTCTGCCCCTCCCTTGTGTTTGCCCTCAACTGAATAAAGCTGAGCTTCCACCTTCTGGCTTTCGGCCTATAGTATCAGATATTAAAATGCATTTGGCCTTCAACTTTGGTTACGGCCTACTAACGGTGTCTGCCCCTCCCTGGTGTTTGTCCTCAACTGAATAAAGCTGAGCTTCAACCTTCTGGCTCTCATTAAGTGCTGTTTTTTAAAAAACTTGGTGGTTACAGCCTACTAACGGTGTCTGCCCCTCCCTGGTGTTTGCCCTCAACTAAATAAAGCTGAGCTTCCACCTTCTGGCTTTCGGCCTATAGTATCAGATATTAAACTGCATTTGGCCTTCAACTTTGGTTACGGCCTACTAACGGTGTCTGCGCCTCCCTGGTGTTTGTCCTCAACTGAATAAAGCTGAGCTTCAACCTTCTGGCTCTCATTAAGTGCTGTTTTTTAAAAAAACTTGGTGGTTACAGCCTACTAACGGTGTCTGCCCCTCCCTGGTGTTGTCCTCCACTGTATAAAGCTGAGCTTCAGTCTTTAGGCTTTTGGCCTAAAGTATCAGATATTAAACTGCATTTGGCCTATTAGTGTGTTTGGGCCCTTAAAACAGTGTCTGCTGCTCCTGGGTTTGCTACTCCACTGAACAAAGCAATGCCGCCTGTTTAGTCCTGTTACCAATTTTGAACTGCGTTTAGCCTACTTTATTCTTTGGCCCTATATCTGTTTCCTCCTCATCCTGCCCATTGCCCAGCCACTGCTAGATGAGTCTGCTGGTACATTGACCTAGACCACTACATTCCCCTTGCACTCTACACAGCCAGAATCTGACCCTGCTGAAAGTAAGGTTCCCCTTCCCGCATGTTATACCACCTTACACAGGGACAAAGAGGAAGGTGCAGATGAAAGTGCAGGTTCCTTCATCAGGTGGGGGGGGCATACTCGTTGGCGACGTCACTGGCACAGGGCCCCTCAGAGTACGCAAAAGTGTCGCTGCTGGTGGGAGGCGCCCCCGCCGTGCAAACACACCGCTGTACTTTGAGGGGCCCTGTGCCAGTGCCAATGCGAACGAGTGGGCCCCCCTGCTTGCTCAGGATCACAGCACTTGCAACGTTGAAATACTTACCTCTCCCTGCTCCACCGCCGTGACGTAGTCCATGATTCCTGGGCCCACTAAAACCTTGAACCAGCCCTACCCCCACAACTTTTGCCAAATGACCCCCAAGTTCCAATGAACAACTATTATTATAAAGTTAATTAAGATTGACAAGCTTCAGAAACAAGAATGGATGTTTTTGGCATTAAAATGGGCACTGTAGGTGTTTTCCTGGCCTCCACTCACTGCCGACTATGCTTCCCCATTGACTTGCATTGGGTTTCGTGTTTCGGTCGATCCCCGACTTTTAGCGATAATCGGCCGACTGCACTCGACTCGACTCTGGACAAAGTCGGGTTTCACAAAACCCGACTCGATCTTTAAAAAATGAAAGTTGCTCAACCCTAGTAACCAGTCAATATCCCTGTTGAGACCCTTGGGAGGCGTTTTGGATTCACAAACTGGAGACCCTAAGCCCCAAGGGTCTCAACAGGGAAATTGACTGGTTACTATAATGCTTCACTAATCCTTCAATTTTTTACTTTCCAGACACGTTGAGTCTACTTCCCACTAGGTGAGTTCTCCGGCGCATTTTTATAATTTTTCTCAGTAATGTTGTAACAATTCCGCTCCTTAGGAGTGTCTTGTTCATACTCGCATACTATACAAGTATATTCGTATTTTCTTTTTTCTTTTTCCTTTTTTTTCCTTTTTCATTATTTTTACCTTATTTTTCTTTTCATAGAATGATTTTGTTTTTTATTTTTTTATTTCTTTACAATATCTATTTCCACCAAGAGAACCCTCTTCCCAGTGTTTACCTTTCATGTTTGGTCAATTACTTCAATTTTTTATTTTTTTATTTTTTCAATTTTTTATTTTCTATTTTTATTAATATTTATTTTATTCTCCACTTTGGTAACCATTTTCTAACCATTTCTACTCATATATCCCCGTATTATCCCAGCAATGCCCACATTACACAATATCATCATATACAGTCTCCCCCCTTCTGGCGCCTGTATACGGTTTTCCACTAGTATGTTTTTTTCCACCAGCACTTCTAACAGCGCTGCAACACTCCAATTCCTGGGCAATGTTTTGCCCATACTCGCATACAGGGCTAAGTGCGCATGCGCGGCTCCGTCACTTCCGGTCCGGGACTTCCGGTCCGGCGATATTTTAGGGCGGCCTTCCCACCCACTCTCACTCTCCAAGCCTCCGTCCAGGACAGTACAGCAAGGCGCGGGATGCGCCGCTGACCCCACAGAAGACCCCCTTCAGGTACATACACGGCGCCACCTCTCCTTCCTCTGCCGGTCAATTCCGGCCGCTTCTACCTGGTAACCCTTGGTTACCATTCACTTACCCTCTTATCTCTACCTAATCTACAGGCCCACTATGAACAGTACGGCCCTCCTTAAATGGTTACGTTTACCTGGGACAGCAGGCCTTACTGGCCTCACTATAAGGTATTATACTCTGCTTACAATGACCTTTTCATGAGTAGGGTTCCTCTGTTTTACATTAGTGTGGGCACCCCTATGGGACACTTTTTTAGCACCCAGAACCATCCATTGTGTAACCCATATATTGCCTTTACACATAGAGGCATCACATTGTTCATATTATTTTATTACTATGCCCGGAATAACACCTCACTAACAGTTTGGTTGTACATAATATTCCACTAACAACACACGTGTCTGGTACCCATTCTTTACTGATAGGATCTCTATTCTATACTCTCTTGAGTTATATTTAATAACACTGTAATCTTGTCACTGTGACAGGTTATGCTCTATAAAACAGGGATCGCTTGGTCCTCCTCCACTACTGCCACCTTTATGCATGTATATCATAGGACTAGAGGTAAACTTTGTATAGTCTAGTATCATGATTTTTGCACCATATGGCAGTATTGTTTCGCCGCACCTGATTGTGTGACCATTGTCATCCTTTTGAGTTGTTTTGTATATAATAACTTTGCTTGTTCTCTCTTCTCTTTTCTTTTGGTGATTTATTTTAGTATTTTTTTAGTTGTGTATGTAATTTTGCCAAATGTATAACAAACAATTGTTTATAAAGTTTCTTTGCTTTTTTCAGTAACCCCATGAATAAGACCCGGGAGGGTCGAAACGTCGGGTTTTGCTCTATCAATGTGGCAAATTATCACTCTGTTTTTTCTTGAATAAAATTGGCATAAACCTTTTTTTGCATCATACCAGTATTGAGTGTGCGGTAATTTTTTTCCTATGATAGACTTGACCTTATGGTCAGTTTACCAGCACCTCACTGTCCTACGACCTCAGTGCACACCATTTTCCCTATATTTATGTTTCTATTATATTTCCTCTGTTTGTTCCACTCCTGGTTTTAGCTTACAAATACTGATGTAAAATACTGACCAAATACTGCTAGTGTGACGGCAGCTTAATTCTGTCCATTTCTCCAGCTGTGTCCTGTCCCTACACTAATCAGAGCAGAACGGCAGTGGCACTCGTAATCCAGCATTTATACAGGTTGGGTCACGTGGTATGATGGCTCCGGAAGTGCCCACAGCCTAAAAGCTTGTTGAAAGATTGCTCGCTAGCCTTTCAACAAACTTTATTAGGCATCTGAAAAAGTAAACTGAACATCTGGCAAAAGTTCCATGTTCGGAGTTCGGTTCCGGACACTAGGTGTCCGATACGAACCCCGAAGTTTACCGTCCGGGTACGCTCATCCCTAGTAGTAACATATGGATGCAAAACCTGGATGATAAAGAAACAAGACAGAAGAAGAATTAACGCCTTCGAAATGTGGTGCTGGAGAAGGATGTTAACAATACCATGGATGTCAAGAAGAACAAACAAATCAATTTTGGAACAAATCAAATGAGACATGTAACTTGAAGCAAGGATTACCAAGCTGAAACTTGCCTACTTAGGACACATAATACAAAGAGAGCAATCACTGGAGAAGGACATCATGGTAGGAAGAATAGAAGGAAGAAGGTGAAGAGGAAGACCAGCAACCTGATGGCTTGAAACCACTAAAAATTCAAGCAAAAACATTGTAAATGCAATAATGTGTCTTTTAGGGGTAACATGATGAACTTGATAAATACTTCTCAGAAAGTTTTTGTATATTTGTACATTTGACTAATTTTAACAAGTACAAAAACCTAAACTAACTTCAATAACAAAGAAAAAGTCCCAAGTTCAACCAAGATTTCCTTCTCTAGGCATTACAGGAAAAAACGTTTGATGAGTCGACTGGGGACCATGGCTGGAGAACAGATTAATCTGGCACCACCCCAGACCGGCTCTTCCCAGCACTTCTGCAGGTGATTGACAGGTCTCTCCTGTTTCAAAGCAAATATACCTTGCTGTTATTGTGCAGCTAGGATCTGCTTTTTGGGCAGCATGAATCAGAAGATAAGTTCCCTTTAAATTGGAAATAAAACCAATAATTTAATATTAAGTTTAAAAGTCTGTAAATATGAGCAGACTGATTATAGAAAAGTGGAAAACTATTTAGAGAATGGAAGGAGTTAGTGAATCTGCTAGAGGATGTTCTCTAAGTGCAGAAAATAGAAACTGTCAAGCATTTACGAGGAAATATTCAAGTTTAGTTATGTAAAACTAGGCAACCAAAAACTATAATTATTACCTGGATAATATGTGCACATTTCCACAATATAGTCTTGTTATTAGAGCCAAACCTGAATACTTTTATATGCTGTGTTTATGTGATCATATACTTACCATGTTATTATGCTCACGTATTATTAGTTGTGTTATCCAGTTACTAAACAGCTATTGTCAGGGGCGTAACTAGAGTCCTGTGGGCCCTGATGCAAGTTTTGGGTGCAGGCTTTTCCTTTGATGCTCAGACCCTTTTAAGTCTGCTAAGATCTATAATTATATATTTTTAAACTCCTCCTTACTCTCCTCCCTCCTCAAACAGTCTTACAGTTAGCAAATAATACCACTAAACAAGTAAATAAAACATCATACTGTCATTAAACAAATCCCACTATACTACCGCCATTATTACCAACTAGATTGTGGCCCGATTCCAATGCATCGGGTATTCTAGAATATGCATGTCCCCATAGTATATGGACAATGATGATTCCAGAATTCGCGGCAGACTGTGCCTGTCGCTGATTGGTCGAGGCAACCTTTATGACATCATCGTCGCCATGGCAACCATTATGACATCTACGTCGATATAGTGCCCGTCGCTGATTGGTCGAGGCGAATTCGCGGCAGACTGTGCCCGTCGCTGATTGGTCGAGGCAACCTTTATGACATCATCGTCGCCATGCTGTGCCCGTCGGCCTGGCGGCCTCGACCAATCAGAGATGCGGGATTTCCAGGACAGACAGACAGACAGAAAAACCCTTAGACAATTATATATATAGATATTACCGCTATAGGAGGAACACATCATGACCACATAGCAAAGGACTAAAGAAACTATACTACTAACTAACAAGAACAACTGTACCATAACCAATTTTACAACTATGCAGTGACCATACAGTGAAACCAAAGAAAAACAACAATGAGCATATACCCTACAGCAGGTAAATCAGTAAATGGTAATAGTGCATGTAAATAACATAGGGTGCGTAGTTAATGCTATTTTGAACAAAAAAGCAAAAAAGCCATCCCACCAATGTCAAGGTGTACTCATTGGGACGGTCCCAACCTGTCTCTATTATTAAAGCCTTACCATTAGTGATGAGCGAATATACTCATTACTTGAGAGTTCTCGAGCATGCTCAGGGGTCCTTCGAGTATTTTTTAGTGCTCGGAGTTTTAGTTTTTAGCGCCGCAGCTGAATGATTTACATTTGTTAGCCAGCATAAGTAAATGTGGGGATTCCCTAGCAACCAGGCATCCCTCACATGTACTTATGCTGGCTAACAGATGTAAATCATTCAGCTGCGGCGCTAAAAACGAAAACTCCGAGCACTAAAAAATACTCGGAGGACCCCCGAGCATGCTCGAGAAATCTCGAGTAACGAGTATATTCGCTCATCACTACTTACCATGTGTCAATGTTAATAAGGGCAGAGCAGAACAGGGCCAGACTGAGACTATCAGCCATGGGAAGCTATGCAGATGAAATATTTAGCTCAGAGAGAGGAGCAACACCCCGTTTGTACAAAATACAACAGATAACAGCAAAACAAAAAAAATGAGCCAGACAATAAGCTGGGATAAATGCAAAGTGTAAGAGCAGGTTCACACTGCAGCCACTGTAACGTTGGAGGGATGGCTTTTTCATCAAAATAGCATTAAGTATCCTATGTTATTTAAATGTACTATTACCGTTTACTATTTTATCTGTTGTAGGTTATATGCTCATTTTTGTTTTTTTTCTTGGATTTTGTCTATGAACTGGCCACAGTGTGAATGTGCTTTTACACTTTGCACGTACACCAGCTTATAGTCCAGCTCATTTTTTTTGTTTTGCAGTGACCATATAGTGGTAGATAACAGTTGTACACATACTCTGTATAACCCATGGTCCCAATGTATCAAAACTGTCTAACTGAAAAACTCTTTTTGTCCATATCAACCAATCACAGTGGAGCTTTCATTTTGCCAGAGCTGTTTAAAAAATGAAAGCTGAGCACTGCTTGGTTGCTATGAGCAAAAAAGACAATTCTTCATCTAGTTTTGATAAATGAGACCCATGGTGTTGGGGGTGAGGTTCCCGCCTCTGCACGGGGGGGGAATCTTGGGCCATCTCCACTGCGGTCTCCCATTCTTCTCCTGCCGCAGTGGAGCCTGCTCAGCGGAGACGTCAGTCCTGGTGTCTCGCTCAGTCTGACTCTGTGCAAAGGGTTACTGCTGCTTTTCCAGCTTCTGCCATTGAAGCCAGTGCTGGGCAGCGGCGAGCAGACGCTTTTGGGACTAAGTCCTGCTTTTCTCCTTCTGAGCATGTTATGGAAATATATGGGTTGGATAAATTTATCCCTCTGTGTGTGCTGCGGCCGCTCCCAATTAGACTGAGTATTTTGAGCGCTCAAAGGAATGAGACTGCAACACCATTGTGTCAGAACAACATTCCATCAATACTGATACTTTATTGTACATACATAGTTTTTATGATAGCATATAGAAAGGAGTGGTTAGGGGTTGTTAGGGGTGGTTAGTTAATTACCATATTGTCCAGCTCCTCTGTCATTGGTTATCTAAACATATATGGAATATTGTGATTAATGCTCATATGACTGCTGACCAAGCAACTAAAATGTAGCTCTCTGCATGTAGGACAGAGTTGAGACATTTGATCAGCAGTTAATACATCTGACACTATTCCGCTTTTGGGATGGAAAACCCCATACGATCTGTCTGGTTTATATTAGTTCATGTCAGCCATTTTAAACCATTGATTATAATGTATATATTAGCTGTGAGCATATGAGTATATATGATTATAGAGGGGTATACATGCAAGTGAGATCTACATGATATATATATTTCTATCACAAGCATGCCCAGGGTAAGATCTCTCATTGGAGATCGAGGGTCACATGCTTGGATACTGCAGCAAAGCCCATTGGTTCTCCAGGAAGGTCCTGAAGGTGCCCAGGCTCTGTGGCAGCCTCTCATTGGTCCTTCTAGGAAGGTCTTGTACTTGCTGCAGCTATATAAGGTTCGCATGGCCTTACGGCCATGCGCTAGTATCAATGCATGTTATGAGTTTTGCGCCAATGTGGTCATGCTTGTGTGGATTCAGGGACCCGTGTTGTGAAATTGGATTCTGGGCTCCCCCGGTGGCCACTTGTGGAATTGAACTTGTGTGCATCATCCCCTCTGTTCACCTGCTCCTATCAGGATGTGGGAGTCGCTATATAACCTTGCTCCTCTGTCAGTTTCATGCCGGTCAACAATGTAATCAGAAGCCTTCTGTGCTTGTTCCTGCTACTAGACAACCCCCAGCTAAGTTGGACTTTTGTCCTTGTGTGTTTTTGCATTTTGTTCCTGTTCACAGCTGCTGTTTCGTTTCTGTGTCTGGAAAGCTCTTGTGATCGGAAATTGCCACTCTGGTGTTATGAGTTAATGCTAGAGTCTTAAAGTAATTTCTGGATGGTGTTTTGATAGGGTTTTCTGCTGACCATGAAAGTGCCCTTTCTGTCTTCCTGCTATCTAGTAAGCGGACCTCGATTTTGCTAAACCTATTTTCATACTACGTTTGTCATTTCATCTAAAATCACCGCCAATATATGTGGGGGCCTCTGTCTGCCTTTTGGGAAAATTTCTCTAGAGGTGAGCCAGGACTGTCTTTTCCTCTGCTAGGATTAGGTAGTTCTCCGGCTGGCGCTGGGCATCTAGGGATAAAAAAACGTAGGCATGCTACCCGGCCACTTCTAGTTGTGCGGCAGGTTTAGTTCATGGTCAGTATAGTTTCCATCTTCCAAGAGCTAGTTCTCATATATGCTGGGCTATGTTCTCTCGCCATTGAGAATCATGACAGTTTGACCGGCCCAAAAAAGGGTTAAATTACTGGCTGAGAAAGGAGAGAAAAAAGAAGTCTGCTACAATTTTTTTTTTTTTTTTTTTTCCTCTAGTTCTGAGTGTGCTCTTAATTGAATCACTTGCTAGTCTGCCTATACTGCAGCCTTCCTCTCTTTCTCTCCTTCTAATCCTTGAATGGCTCTGTGTTCACCTGTTTCAAATGGATCTTCAGAGTGTAGCTACAGGTTTGAATAATCTCGCCACAAAGGTACAAAATTTGCAAGATTTTGTTGTTCATGCACCTATGTCTGAGCCTAGAATTCCTTTGACTGAGTTCTTCTCGGGGAATAGATCTCACTTTCAAAATTTTAAAAATAATTGCAAATTGTTTTTGTCCCTGAAGTCTCGCTCTGCCGGAGACCCTGCACAGCAGGTCAGGATTGTAATTTCCTTGCTCCGGGGCGACCCTCAAGACTGGGCTTTTGCATTGGCACCAGGGGATCCTGCGTTGCTCAATGTGGATGCGTTTTTTCTGGCCTTGGGGTTGCTTTATGAGGAACCTCATTTAGAGCTTCAGGCGGAAAAGGCCTTGATGTCCTTGTCTCAGGGGCAAGATGAAGCTGAAATATACTGCCAAAAATTCCGCAAATGGTCTGTGCTTACTCAGTGGAATGAGTGCGCCCTGGCGGCGATTTTCAGAGAAGGTCTCTCTGATGCCATTAAGGATGTTATGGTGGGGTTCCCTGTGCCTGCAAGTCTGAATGAGTCCATGACGATGGCTATTCAGATCGATAGGCGTCTGCGGGAGCGCAAACCTGTGCACCATTTGGCGGTGTCTACTGAGAAAACGCCAGAAAATATGCAATGTGATAGAATTCTGTCCAGAAGCGAGCGGCAGAATTTTAGACGAAAAAATGGGTTGTGCTTCTATTGTGGTGATTCAACTCATGTTATATCAGCATGCTTTAAGCGTACTAAGAAGCCTGACAAGTCTGTTTCAATTAGCACTTTACAGTCTAAGTTTATTCTATCTGTGACCCTGATTTGTTCTTTGTCATCTATTACCGCGGACGCCTATGTCGACTCTGGCGCTGCTTTGAGTCTTATGGATTGGTCCTTTGCCAAACGCTGTGGGTATGATTTGGAGCCATTGGAGGCTCCGATACCTCTGAAAGGGATTGACTCCACCCCATTGGCTAGTAATAAACCACAATACTGGACACAAGTGACTATGCGTGTTAATCCGGATCACCAGGAGGTTATTCGCTTTCTGGTGCTGTATAATCTACATGATGTTTTGGTGCTGGGATTGCCATGGCTGCAATCTCATAACCCAGTCCTCGACTGGAGAGCTATGTCTGTGTTAAGCTGGGGATGTAAAGGAACTCATGGGGACGTACCTTTGGTTTCCATTTCATCATCTATTCCCTCTGAGATTCCTGAATTCTTGTCTGACTTTCGTGACGTTTTTGAAGAACCCAAGGTTGGTTCACTACCTCCGCACCGGGAGTGCGATTGTGCCATAGACTTGATCCCGGGTAGTAAATACCCTAAGGGGCGTTTGTTTAATCTGTCTGTGCCTGAACACGCTGCTATGCGAGAATATATAAAGGAGTCCTTGGAAAAGGGACATATTCGTCCTTCGTCATCTCCCTTAGGAGCCGGTTTTTTCTTTGTGTCTAAGAAAGACGGCTCTTTGAGGCCGTGTATTGATTATCGACTTTTGAATAAAATCACGGTTAAATATCAATATCCGTTACCACTGCTTACTGATTTGTTTGCTCGTATAAAGGGGGCCAAGTGGTTCTCTAAGATTGATCTCCGTGGGGCGTATAATTTGGTGCGAATCAAGCAGGGGGATGAGTGGAAAAGACATATTTGAGGTGTTTTGTGTCTGCGGATCAGGATGATTGGGTTGCTTTTTTGCCTTTGGCGGAATTCGCCCTCAATAATCGGGCCAGCTCTGCCACCTTGGTGTCCCCGTTTTTCTGTAATTCGGGGTTTCATCCTCGATTTTCCTCCGGTCAAGTGGAATCTTCGGATTGTCCTGGAGTGGATGCTGTGGTGGAGAGGTTGCATCAGATTTGGGGGCAGGTGGTGGACAATTTGAAGTTGTCCCAGGAGAAGACTCAGCTTTTTGCCAACCGCCGTCGTCGTGTTGGTCCTCGGCTTTGTGTTGGGGACTTGGTGTGGTTGTCTTCTCGTTTTGTCCCTATGAGGGTTTCTTCTCCTAAATTTAAGCCTCGGTTCATCGGCCCGTACAAGATATTGGAGATTCTTAACCCTGTGTCCTTCCGTTTGGACCTCCCTGCATCCTTTTCGATTCATAATGTTTTTCATCGGTCATTGTTGCGCAGGTATGAGGTACCGGCTGTGCCTTCCGTGGAGCCTCCTGCTCCGGTGTTGGTTGTGGGTGAGTTGGAGTACGTTGTGGAAAAGATCTTAGACTCTCGTGTTTCCAGACGGAAACTCCAGTATCTGGTCAAATGGAAGGGATACGGTCAGGAGGATAATTCTTGGGTCACTGCCTCTGATGTTCATGCCTCCGATCTTGTCCGTGCCTTTCATAGGGCTCATCCTGATCGCCCTGGTGGTTCTGGTGAGGGTTCGGTGCCCCCTCCTTGAGGGGGGGGTACTGTTGTGAAATTGGATTCTGGGCTCCCCCGGTGGCCACTTGTGGAATTGAACTTGTGTGCATCATCCCCTCTGTTCACCTGCTCCTATCAGGATGTGGGAGTCGCTATATAACCTTGCTCCTCTGTCAGTTTCATGCCGGTCAACAATGTAATCAGAAGCCTTCTGTGCTTGTTCCTGCTACTAGACAACCCCCAGCTACGTTGGACTTTTGTCCTTGTGTGTTTTTGCATTTTGTTCCTGTTCACAGCTGCTGTTTCGTTTCTGTGTCTGGAAAGCTCTTGTGATCGGAAATTGCCACTCTGGTGTTATGAGTTAATGCTAGAGTCTTAAAGTAATTTCTGGATGGTGTTTTGATAGGGTTTTCTGCTGACCATGAAAGTGCCCTTTCTGTCTTCCTGCTATCTAGTAAGCGGACCTCGATTTTGCTAAACCTATTTTCATACTATGTTTGTCATTTCATCTAAAATCACCGCCAATATATGTGGGGGCCTCTGTCTGCCTTTTGGGAAAATTTCTCTAGAGGTGAGCCAGGACTGTCTTTTCCTCTGCTAGGATTAGGTAGTTCTCCGGCTGGCGCTGGGCATCTAGGGATAAAAAAACGTAGGCATGCTACCCGGCCACTTCTAGTTGTGCGGCAGGTTTAGTTCATGGTCAGTATAGTTTCCATCTTCCAAGAGCTAGTTCTCATATATGCTGGGCTATGTTCTCTCGCCATTGAGAATCATGACAGACCCGGCTGAAATAAGCCACTTAGAATACCGGCACCTCCGGTGAGGAGATTGTGTGTATGGTTTCAGGGCCCCGGCTGAAATAAGCCACGTAGAATACCGGCTCCTCCGGTGAGGAGATTGTATGTTTGCCTCCTTGACTGCGTGACCACAAGCTGCTATCTGCTCAGCAGTTACTGTGTATTCCTGTGGAGTTTAACAGGACACAGTCCTTTCTTTATAGTGACTCTGTGAAGCAACAGAGATCGCTTCTACAGCCATGTAGTGCCGCCGTTTGCCAGCAGCGGGTTCTTTTCCTGCACGGTGGACCCCGGGCTGCGAACGCACCAAATAACATCTCTATATTTACTTGGTGTGTTCTGCCAGCCCTAACAGTATACTAGCGCCAGGATCTGGCTGGTAAATGGCGGACGATCAGCGTCTACAGCGGTTCATCCAGCAGCTGGAGGGTAGGTTGGTGGCTCTTGAGCGCACAAACTCAGCTGTGGATGTTACCGCAGTCGCTGCTCAGGCTGCCAGTGTAGCTGCAGCCAGTTTTTCTCCTCTGCCACCCCTGCTCCGACTTTATCCCATCTCCCGCTTCCAGACAAGTTTGCTGGTGACAGTAAGCTATGTCGGGGATTCGTGAGTCAGTGCTCCATACATCTTGAGCTCCTGGCTGCACGTTTTCCTATGGAACCGGCGAAAGTGGGATTTATTTTATCCCTTTTGTCTGGCAGGGCATTGGAGTGGGCAACGCCGCTATGGGAGCGTAATGATCGTGTGGTGCAGAGTGCTCCTCTCTTCCTGGACGCTCTGAAACAGGTCTTTTTGGGACCTCGTGTCACCCACGATACCGCGCTCCAATTGTTGGCAATAGCACAGGGTTCGTCCATGGTCAGCCAGTTCGCCGTTAAATTCCGGACTCTGGTCTCTGAGCTGGAGTGGCCGGATAAAGTCCTTATTCCGGTGTTCTGGAAAGGACTGGCAGACCATGTGAAGGACGCCTTGGCCACCAGGGAGATTCCCACCACACTGGAGGAGCTCATTACTATATCTACCCGCATCGACCTCCGTTTTAACGAGCGGAGGTTAGAGCGGACCCAGTGTAGGCAGAGGTTTCGGCTGGCTCTCACCTTCGCCAGACCTCTAGAATCTTCCGTTCAGGCGTCTGACTCCCATGAGGCCATGGAGGTTTCTCGAGCGGGACCTAAGTCTCGGACCGCTCGAGTACCCATGGTTTGTAGAAATTGTCAACAACAAGGACATTATGCAAATAAATGTCCACGGCGGTCGGGTAAACGATCGCGTCTAGTAACCACTGGAGGAGGTTCACTAGACACAGTGGCAATTTCCTCCAAGCTGTCCTTCAAAGGGACAATCATGTTAGGCTCATCCTCTCTAACAGTCGAGCTTTGTGTGGACTCTGGAGCAGAGGGGAATTTCATGTCCTCTGCTTTTGCTCTGCGCCATGCAATACCTCTGGTGATGCTCGCCAAACCGGTGACAGTTAGAGTAGTGAATGGGTCGACACTTCCCTCACAAATCACACACCAGACTGTCCCTTTCACGTTATCTATGTCCCCTTCCCAGCAGGAGATTATTTCCCTTCTTGTTCTTCCCGAGGGAATGGACGAGATTCTGCTGGGAATACCCTGGCTCCGTTTCCACTCCCCACATATTGAGTGGACCTCTGGGACGATATTGGGTTGGAGTGATTCATGTAAGGGAAGATGTGTGAGGGAGTGCGTTCAGGTTTCCTCTACTGAGATACCCTGTTATGATCCCAGTGGATTAGGATCACAAATCTAACCAGCTAAGTCAGAGAAAATAGGACAAGCTCTGGGGATGTGGTAACTGGACTGACCGCAAAACCTGATCCTAACCAAACACACTAAAGGTAGCCGTGGAACGTTTCCTGAAATCCTAGACGTCTCTTCACGGCCTAAGAAACTGACTACCCCTAGAGATAAAGTAAGACCTCACTTGCCTCAGAGAAATAACCCCAAAGATATAGAACAGCCCCCCACAAATAATAACGGTGAGTTAAGAGGAAAAGACAAACGCAGAGATGAAACAGGTTAAGCAAATGAGGCCCGCTAACACTAGAGAGCAGAAAATAGCAAGGGATCTGTGCGGTCAGTAAAAAACCCTATACAAAAATATCCACGCAGAGAATGCGAGAACCCCCACACCAACTAACAATGTGGGGGGAGCAACTCAGCACCCCAGAGCTACCAGCAAGCAGAGAAATCACATATTAGCAAGCTGGACAAAACTCATAATATTCTAGGAAACATATTGAACATAGATGAGCAAGAATAAGCAAACAGAACTTAGCTTCTCATGGAGAGACTGATTACGGATGTAGACAGGAGCAATCAGAATAGCACTGAATACAACGACAGCAGGCATAGACTGAGAGTCCAAGTGAGCTTAAATAGAAAACCAGCCCACAGATAATGAGACAGCAGATGCCAGTCACAAACCTGCAGAAAGACAGCACTCACACAGTACCACTTGTGACCACAAGAGGGAGCCCAGAAATAGAGTTCACAACAGTACCCCCCCCTTGAGGAGGGGTCACCGAACCCTCATCAAGACCCCCAGGGCGATCAGGATGAGCCGCATGGAAGGCACGAACCAAATCGGCCGCATGAACATCAGAGGCGACAACCCAGGAATTATCCTCCTGACCATAGCCCTTCCACTTAACTAAATACTGAAGCCTCCGTCTGGAAATACGAGAATCCAAGATCTTCTCCACCACGTACTCCAATTCGCCCTCAACCAGCACCGGAGCAGGAGGCTCAACAGAAGGAACCACAGGCACCACATACCTCCGCAACAAAGACCTATGGAACACATTATGAATGGCAAACGATGCTGGGAGGTCCAAACGAAAAGACACCGGGTTAAGGATTTCCAAAATCTTATAAGGACCGATGAAGCGAGGCTTGAATTTAGGAGAGGAAACCTTCATAGGAACATACCGAGAAGACAGCCATACCAAATCCCCAACACGAAGTCGGGCACCAACACCGCGACGGCGGTTGGCAAAGCGCTGAGCCTTCTCCTGTGACAACTTCAAATTGTCCACCACATGGTTCCAAATCTGCTGCAACCTATCCACCACAGAATCCACCCCCGGACAGTCAGAAGGCTTAACCTGACCCGAGGAAAAACGAGGATGAAAACCAGAATTGCAGAAAAAAGGCGAAACCAAAGTAGCAGAACTAGCCCGATTATTAAGGGCAAACTCGGCCAATGGCAAAAAAGTCACCCAATCATCCTGATCAGCAGAAACAAAACATCTTAAATAAGTTTCCAAGGTCTGATTAGTTTGCTCGGTTTGGCCATTCGTCTGAGGATGGAAGGCCGACGAAAAAGACAAATCAATGCCCTTCTTAGCACAAAAAATCCGCCAAAATCTGGACACAAACTGGGATCCTCTGTCAGACACAATATTTTCAGGGATGCCGTGCAAGCGAACCACATTCTGAAAAAATAAAGGAACCAAATCTGAGGAGGAAGGCAACCTAGGCAAGGGCACCAAATGGACCATTTTGGAAAAACGATCACACACCACCCAGATGACAGACATTCTCTGAGATACTGGAAGATCTGAAATAAAATCCATGGAAATGTGCATCCAAGGCCTCTTCGGGACAGGCAAAGGCAAAAGCAAACCGCTGGCACGAGAACAGCAAGGCTTAGCCCGAGCACAAATCCCACAGGACTGCACAAAGGAACGCACATCCCGCGACAAGGAAGGCCACCAGAAGGACCTAGCCACCAAATCTCTGGTACCAAAAATCCCAGGATGACCCGCCAACACCGAAGAATGAACCTCGGAAATAACTCTGCTGGTCCATCTATCTGGGACAAACAGTCTCTCTGGTGGGCAACGGTCAGGTCTCTCAGCCTGAAACTTCTGCAGCACTCGTCGCAAATCTGGGGAAATGGCAGACAAAATCACTCCCTCCTTGAGGATACCAGCCGGCTCTGAAACTCCCGGAGAGTCAGGCACAAAACTCCTAGAAAGGGCATCAGCCTTCACGTTCTTCGAACCAGGCAGGTACGAAACCACGAAATCGAAACGTGAGAAAAACAACGACCAACGAGCCTGTCTAGGATTCATACGCTTGGCAGACTCGAGATAAATCAGATTTTTGTGATCAGTCAAGACCACCACACGATGCCTAGCTCCCTCGAGCCAATGTCGCCAATCCTCAAATGCCCACTTCATTGCCAACAATTCCCGATTACCAACATCATAATTCCGATCGGCAGGCGAAAACTTTCTTGAAAAGAAGGCACAAGGCTTCATCACAGAGCCATCAGAGCTTCTCTGCGACAAAACAGCCCCTGCTCCAATCTCAGAAGCATCCACCTCGACCTGGAAAGGAAGAGAGATATCAGGCTGACATAATACTGGAGCTGAAGAAAACCGGTGCTTCAGCTCCCGAAAGGCTTCCACTGCCGCAGGAGACCAATTAGTCACATCAGAACTAGGGTTGAGCGAAACGGGTCGATCATTTTCAAAAGTCGCCGACTTTTGGCTAAGTCGGCGTCTCATGAAACCCGATCCGACCCCTGTGCTTGTCGGCCATGTGGTACGCGACTTTCGCGCCAAAGTCGCGTTTCAATGACGCGAAAAGCGCCATTTCTCAGCCAATGAAGGTGAACGCAGAGTGTGGGCAGCGTGATGACATAGATCCTGGTCCCCACCATCTTAGAGAAGGGCATTGCAGTGATTGGCTTGCTGTCTGCGGCGTCACAGAGGCTATAAAGGGGCGTTCCCGCCGACCGCCATCTTACTGCTGCTGATCTGAGCTTAGGGACAGGTTGCTGCCGCTTCGTCAGAAGCAGGGAGAGCGTTAGGCAGGGTCCACTAACCACCAAACCGCTTGTGCTGCAGCGATTTCCACTGTCCAACACCACCTTCGGTGTGCAGGGACTGTGGAAGCTATTTTTTTTTTTTTTCCCCTCAGCGCTGTAGCTCATTGGGCTGCCCTAGAAGGCTCCGTGATAGCTGTATTGCTGTGTGTACGCCACTGTGGAAACCAACTGCTTTTTTCAAAGCACATATCCTCTTGTTCCTTCCTTTCTGCACAGCTATCTTTTTTGTTTGTCCACACTTTTTATTTAATTTGTGCATCAGTCCACTCCTATTGCTGCCTGCCATACCTGGCTTAGATTACTGCAGGGAGATAGTAATTGTAGGACAGTCCCTGTTTTTTTTTTGTTTTTTTTGTGGGAGATTA